>NC_138373.1:14881833-14912727 GCF_054177405.1 Leptonychotes weddellii | reverse complement strand
AAAAAAAAAAAAGATTTTATTCATTCATTTGAGAGAAGAATGAGAGACAGCACAAGAGGGGGGAGCGGGAGAGGGAGAAGCAGACTCCCCGCTGAGCCGGGAGCCCGATGTGGGACTGGATCCCGGGACTCGAGGATCATGACCTGAGCCGAAGGCAGTCGCTTAACCAACTGAGCCACCCAGGCGCCCTCAAGATTTTATTTTTAAGTAATCTCTATACCCAGTGTGGGGCTCGAATTTACATCCCTGTGATCAAGAATCACATGCTCCACTGCCTGAGCCAGCCAGGTGCCCCTGTTGTTGTTTTTGTTTTTTAATTCAATCTACCCTTTGCTGTATTTTAATAGAAGGGGAGGGAGGATTTAGCCTGTTTACATTTAATGTGATTGCTGAGAAAGAATAATTTCTGCCATTTAGCTATTTGTTTTATGTGTGTCTTATATGTTTTTTGTTCCTCCGCTCTTCCATTACTGTTTTTTTTAATTCAGTTGATTTTTTATAGTGTACCATTTTGATTCCCTTCATGTAAATTTTATTATTATTATTTTTTAGTGGTTATCATAGGGTTACAATTACCATCTTTTTTTTTTAAGATTTTATTTATTATTTGACAGAGAGAGACACAGCGAGAGAGGGAACACAAGCAGGGGGAGTGCGAGAGGGAGAAGCAGGCTTCCCACCGAGCAGGGAGCCCGATGTGGGACTCGATCCCAGGACCCTGGGATCATGACCTGAGCTGAAGGCAGACGCTTAACAACTGAGCCACCCACGCACCCTACAATTACCATCTTAAACTTATAACAATCTAGTTTGAAAAATATCAACTTAGATTCAATACTATGCAAACATTTTCCTCCCACACATCTCTGTTCCTGGCTTTTATTTATTTATTGTCACAGTTTATATCTTTATACATTATAGGGCCATCTACTTAGATCTATAATTACTGTTTTATGCATTTTCCTTTAAATCATACAAGAAAAAGAGAGAAGTTACAAAACAAACCAAAAATACAATAATACTGGCTTTTGTATTTATCTATGAAATTACCTTTACTAGTGTTAAACTTTAATTTTTTCTTAATGACTTTGAGTCATAGTGTCCTTTCATTACAGCCTGAAGAACTCCCTTTAGCATTTCTTACAGGGCAGGTCTACTAATAATGAGCTCCTTCAGCTTTCATTTATCTAGAAATGTCTTAATTTTTCCTTCATTCTTGAAGGATAACTTTTCCAGGTATAGAATTTTTGGTTGACAGTTTATTTTCTGACAGAACTGAAGGAAGGAGTAGACAATTCAACAATAATAGGTGGAGTCTTGATAGAGCTACAAAACAGAAGATCAACAAGGAAATAGACAACCTGAACAATACCATCAGCCAACTAGACTTAACAGAAATTTGTAGAACACTCCAAACAGCAGAATACATGTTTTTATCAAGTGCGTATGAAATGTTGTCCAAGAGAGACCATACATTAGGTCGTAAAATATGTCTCAAGACACCCGGGTGGCTCAGTCAGTTGAGTATCCGACTCTTCCACTGGGATCAGGTCATGATCTCAGGGTCCTGGGATCGAGCCCCACATCAGGCTCCACGCTCAACTGGGAGCCTGCTCCAGGATTCCCTCCCTCTTCCTCTGCCCCTCCCCCAGCTCATGTTCTCTCTCTCTCTCAAAGAAATAAGTATTTTTTTAAAGATTTTTATTTATTGGTGGACCCTGGGTGGCTCAGTTGTTAAGCATCTGCCTTCAGCTCAGGTCATGATCCCAGAGTCCTGGGATTGAGCCCCATATCGGGCTCTGTGCTATGCAGGAAACCTGCTTCTCCCTCTCCCACTTCCCCTGTTTGTATTCCCTTTCTCACTGTGTCTCTCTCTGTCAAATAATAAATAAAATATTTTTAAAAATTAAAAAAAGATTTTTATTTATTTGAGAGAGAGAGTGAGAGAGAGAGCACGAGTGGGGTGAGGGGCAGAGGAAGAAACAGACTCCCCGCTGAGCAGGAAGCCTTGACGTGGGGCTCAATCCCGGGACTCTGGAATCATGACCTGAGCTGAATGCAGACAATTGATTGAGCCACCCGAGCGCCCCTGAAATAAATAAATCTTTTTTTTAAAAAGTCTCAGTAAATTTATTTATTTATTTATTTATTTTTGGTCTCAGTAAATTTAAAAAGATTGAATCAAACAACTTTTTGAGGTATAACTGACATAGAACATTATATTAGTTTCAGTGTACGATGTAATGATTTGGTGTTTGTATACACTGTGAAATGAATCACACAACTTTGACAAAAATAGAATGATATTAGAAATCGGTAACAGAAGGAAATTTGAGAAATTCACAAATATGTGGAAATTAAGGCACATATTCTTCACCATAACCAATGGATCAAAGAAGAAATTAAAATGAAAATTACGGGGCGCCTGGGTGGCTCAGTCGTTAAGCGTCTGCCTTCGGCTCAGGTCATGATCCCAGGGTCCTGGGATCGAGCCCCGCATTGGGCTCCCTGCTCTGTGGGAAGCCTGCTTTTCCCCCTCCCACTCCCCCTGCTTGTGTTCCCTCTCTAGCTGTGTCTCTCTCTGTCAAATAAATAAATAAAATCTTTAAAAAAAATAAAATAAAATGAAAATTATAAGACATTTTGAAATGAATGAAGATGAAAACATTACATACAAAATATATAAGTGCTTAGAGGGAAATTTATAGATATAAGTGCCTACATTACATCCAATTTATCCTTTTGTTATTCATGATTTTAGTATCATATCTAAAATTCCATTGCCAAATTCAAGGTCATGAAGATTTACCACTTTATTTTCTTCTAAGAGTTATATTTTAGCTCTTTTATTTAGGTCATTGATTTGTTATGAGTTAATTTTTACATATGATATAGGTATGGGTCCAGCTTTATGCTTTTGCATGTGGATATCCAGTTGCCCCAGTACCAATTCCCTCCACATTGAGTGGTTTGGCACCCTTACAAAAATCAAATGACCACAGATGCATGGATTTATTTCTGGACTCTCATTTCTATCCCATTGATCTATGTGTCTATTTCTATGCAAGTACCATACTGTTTTGATTACTGTAGCACTGCAATAAATTCTAAAATTGGGAAGTATGAATTCTCCAAATTTGTTCTCCTTTTTCAAAGTTGTTTTGGCTCCCCAGGACCCCTTGCAATTCCATATAAATTAAAGATTGGCTCTTCTATTTCTTTTTTTTTTTTAAAGATTTTATTTATTTATTTGAGAGAGAGAATGAGATAGAGCATGAGGGGGGGAGGGTCAGAGGGAGAAGCAGACTCCCCGCTGAGCAGGGAGCCCGATGCGGGACTCGATCCTGGGACTCCAGGATCATGACCTGAGCCGAAGGCAGTCACTTAACCAACTGAGCCACCCAGGCGCCCGGCTCTTCTATTTCTACAAAAACAAAAACAAACAAACACACACACACAAAAACAAACAGCCGTTGGCATTTTATAGGGATTGCATTGAATCTGTAGATCACTTTGGGCAGCATTGCCATCTTTACAATATTAAGTGTTTCAGTCCATAAACACAAGTTGTCTTTCCATTAATTTGGGTCTTCTTTAATTTCTTTCTATAATGTTTTGCAATTTTTAGCATACAGGTCTTTCATCTCCTTGGTTAAATTTATTCCTAGGTATTTTATTCTTTTTAATACCACTGTAGATGAAATTTTCCTTTTGGATGGTTCATAGCTGATGTATAGAAACACAGCTGATTTTTTTTTTATGTTAATCTTGTACCCTGCAACTTTGCTGAATTTGTTTATTAGCTCTAGTGCTTTTTGGTAGATCTTTTTTTTTTTTTTAAGATTTTATTTATTTATTTGACAGAGAGAGACACAGCGAGAGAGGAACACAAGCAGGGGGAGTGGGAGAGGGAGAAGCAGGCTCGCCGCGGAGCAGGGAGCCCGATGCGGGGCTCGATCCCAGGACCCTGGGATCATGACCCAAGCCCAAGGCAGACGCCTAACGACTGAGCCACCCAGGCACCCCTTTTTGGTAGATCTTCAGGATTTATTTTCCATGTATAAGATCATGTCATCTGTGAATAGATATAGCTCTACTTCTTTTCTAATTTGTATGCTTTCTATTTCTTTTCCTTGCCTAAATGCTCTGGCTAGAACTTGGAATAGCAGTGGTGAAAGTGGGCATCCCTGTCTTGTCCTTTACCTTAGAGGGAAAACTTTCAGAGTTTCACCACCATGTTACCTGTGGGTTTTTCATAACTGCACTTTATGATGTTGAAAAAGATCCCTTCTATTCCTAGTGTACTGAATGTTTTTATCTTAAAAAGTGTTGAAATTTGTCATATGTGTTATAACATCAATTGAGAAGATCATGTATTTTTTTCCTTTTATTTGATTAGTGGGCTGTATTATGCTGATTAATTTTTGTGTGTTAAACCATGCTTGCATTTCTGGGATAAATCCTAATTGGTCATGGTGTTTAATCTATTTCCCTATCTATTTATCTATCTATCTCTACCTATCTATTTATCTATGGATTTTGTTTTTAAGTAATCTCTACACCCAACATGGGGCTCGAACTCACAACCCCGAGATGAAGAGTCACATGCTCCACAGACAGAGCCAGTGAGGCACCCCAATCCTTTTTTTTTTTTTTCGAGAGAGAGAGCGAGCAAGCAGGTGGGGGGAGGGGTATGGGTAGAGGGAGAGGGAGAGAGAATCTTAAGCAAGATCCATACTCAGTGCAAAGCTCAATATGGGGCTAGATCTCACAACCCTAAGATCATGATCTGAGGGGAAATCAAGAGTCAGACACTTAACTGATTGAGCCACCCAGGCACTCCTGTCCCAATCCTTTCAATATGCTATTGCATTTGGTTTCCTGGTATTTTGTTGAGGATTTTTATATCAATATTCATAAGTAATATTGGTCTGTAATTTTCTTTTCTTGTGTTGTTTTGGTCTGACTTTGGTATCAGAGTAATCCTGGCCTCATGAGTTAGGAAGTATTCCCTCCTCTTCTGTTTTTTGAAAGAGTTTGAGAAGAATTGATGTTAATTCTTTTTTAAATGTTCAGTAGACTGGGATGCGTGGGTGGCTCAGTCGGTTAAGCGTCTGCCTTTAGCTCAGGTCATGATTCCGGGGTTCTGGGATCGAGTCCTGCATTGGGCTCCTTGCTCAGTGGGGAGCCTGCTTCTCCCTCTGCCTGCCACTTCCCCTGCTTGTGCTCTCTCTCTCTCTCACACACACACAAATAAATAAACAAATAAATGTTCGGTAGAATTCACCAGTGAAACCATCAGGGATCACTGTCCTTCCTTGTCATGTCCAGTGTCTTGAAAATCATTGTTTTGTGTATTTTGTCTTGTTGTTATCTCAGGCAAGAGGGTAACCTGGTCCCAGTTACTCCATTTCAGCCAGAGGTCAACATTAAGCAATGCCTTTGCTTTTTATTGTGGTAAAATATACATAACATAAAGTTTACCAATTGTGATGGTTAATTATATGTGCCAACCTGACTGAGCCTTAGGGGGCCCAGATGTTTGGTTAAACATTATTTCTGGGTATGGCTGTGAGGATGTTTCTGGATTTGAGTTGGTGGGGCACCTGGGTGGCTCGGTCGGTTAAGCATCTACCTTCGGCTCTGGTCGTGATCTGGGGGTCCTGGGATCGAGTCCCACATCGGGCTCCTTCCTCAGTGGGGAGTCTGTTTCTCCCTCTCCCCCTTGCTCATGTTCTCTCTCTCCCTCAAATAAGTAAATAAATAAATAATTTTTTAAAAAAAGATTTTATTTATTTATATGACAGAGAGAGACACAGCGAGAGAGGGTACACAAGCAGGGGGAATGCGAGAGGGAGAAGCAGACTCCACGCTGAGCAGGGAGCCCAATGCGGGACTCCATCCCAGGACCCTGGGATCTTGACCTGAGCCGAAGGCAGATGCTCAACGACTGAGCCGCCCAGGTGCCCCAATAAATTAATCTTTTAAAAAATTTGAGTTGGTAGACTGAGTAAAGCAGATTGCCCTACCTGCTTTGTGGACATCATTCCGTGGGTGGACATCATTCCGTGTACTGATGACCTGAATAGAATAAAAGGCTGAGTAGGAAAGAATTCTCTCTGCCTGGCTTCTTTGAGCTGGGACATTGGTCTTCCTCCTTCGTTCTTAGACTCAGACTGAAACATACATCACTGGCTCCTGTGTTGGGATTTCTCAGCTTCCCTATCATTGCAAGAGCCAATCCCTTGTAGCAAATCTCTTCATAATATATATCAGTTATGTTTCTCTGGAGAATTCTATTTTTTTTTTAAGATTTTATTTATTTGACAGAGAGAGACACAGCGAGAGAGGGAACACAAGCAGGGGGAGTGGGAGAGGGAGAAGCAGGCTCCCCGCCGAGCAGGGAGCCCGATGCGGGACTCCATCCAGGGACTCCGGGATCATGACCTGAGCCGAAGGCAGACGCTTAACGACCGAGCCACCCAGGCGCCCCTCTCTGGAGAATTGTAATACTTTGCCCTTTTTAAGTGCACAATCCACTGGCCATTAAATACATTCTTATGTTATGCAATCATCACCACTACTCACTTTGAGAACTTTTTCATTATTCTAAACAGACATTCTGTACTCATTAAACAACAATCTCCTATTCCTGTTCCCACTATCCCTTGGTAACCTCTATTCTCTTTTCTGTCTTTGTGAACTTGCCTGTTCTAGGTACCTCATATCAGTGGAATCATACAGTATTTGTCTTTTTGTGACTGGCTTATTTCACTCAGCATAATGTTCTCATGGTGCATCCACACTGTAGCATGTATCAGAATTTCCTTCCTTTTAAAGGCCAAATAATATTCCATTTGGTGTGTATATATATATCACAGTTTATCAATTTGTCTGTTGATGGACATTTGAGTTGTTTCTGCCTTTAGCTGTTGTGAATAGTGCTGCTGTGAACATGGGTGTAAAAGTAAGCCATGCTTTCTAAGTTCACTGCTCTTTTCATCAAAGGAGTTATGTGGTGGTCATCAGCTTTTTTTTTCTGTCCAGCACCCCTCCCTCCTGCCACAGCCCCTCCTTCACCAGGAATAGAAGAGAATCTAGAGTCAGGAATCACCCCATTGTGCTAAATATCTCCTTTGCCCCAATTGTGGCCATTTGGTCCTAAACTGAACAAAGCAGGGAAGAGCTAAGGAAAGTGAGGTAGGGCCACTGTGTGCAGCCTTACTACCAGCTATTTGGAAATACTGCTCTCAGAGAATAAAGCACACCTGAGTCATCAAGAGAGCTGGGGAGAGAATCCCCTGATTTCAGATGCGTCTGTGGCCCAGGGGTACTCCTTTCCTTCTTGGGATGACTTGGGAGACTCCGCATCCTTCTGACCTTCTTGTCCAAGCTACCATGTTTGGATTTATGTCTCTTGCAACCAAAAGGACATAAACTCAAAAAAAAGAAAAAGAAAAGAAAAGAAAAGAAAAAGACGTGAACTCACTACTATGCTCAGTCCATATCACAATTCCTCCTGCCAGGAAGGAGTGAAGCAGTTTATCTTAGGTCAGATTCTCCCAGAAGCTTAATCCAGGCAAGTGATTTATTAAAGAAGTGTTCTCAGGAAAACCCATTAAGGGAATGAAGTAGGTGAGCAAGGTAAGCATGGGAAGAAGACTAGCCAGTGTGGGAGCAGCTCTGGAGTGTAAATAGCACTGCAAAATTTGTCCTGCTCCCGCCAAGTAGCTGGACTTTAGCGCTGACACACCAATCACTGACTATAAGCCCCCCCGGAGCAGGGAGGGTGTGAGGACATCAAAGTTCCCATGAATAAATGCCTCTGGTGTCCAAGAGCGAACCTCTGAAGGTTGCAGGTGTAAGGAATTGGCAGGGAAACCTACAGAATCCCAGCTCGCAGGGCTGGTAAAAGGGACCTGAGGATCTGAGGTTGAGCCCCCAGTGTTTGAAATGACATCTGGGGAAAGCTGGGCCCTCTCCCTCTTCCTGGCATCCCACCTGCCCCATCCTCGCATGAAAGGCTGGAGAATGCCATTGACACTCACATGTCCATGCACAGGTTGACCCAGTGATCCCACCATCAAAAGTAATATGTGTCATTCTGTGTTCGCATGCTGGGAAGCTCTCAGCTTTCCCCGTTTTCCACAGTGACTTCTGATGTTCTGCATGGGGCATTCTGTTTACCAAATGTGCACTGGCTAGAGAAAAAGAAAGAGGTTCTTCAAGGCCTTTTCTGCCTCCATAGCAGAGGCTTCGAATGCCAGCAATGGTCAGCCAGGCGATATAACAACAATCAGGACAGTGAATTCTAGCTTTATTGAGCACTTACCATGTGCCATGGTTTACATTCACCTCACCTAATCCAACAATTATACAAGGGAGATACCATTATTATCTCCATTTTCTGGATAAGGAGTCTAAGCGAATAAATGATGGAGCCGGGGTTTAAATTCAGGCTGTCTTGACTCCACAATGTAATTAATTTCTCATGTGTTAAATACCAAAGATCCATGAAATAAAATGTTGAGTAATACTAGGAGAAACATGAAAAACGGTTTTATTGGAAATATTCTAACACATATTCTGAACAAGTAATCAAAAAATAAATAAGGACATAGAAGATATGACCACACAAATTTTTTTAACCTGAAAACAAATAGTGTACCTTCTATTCAAGTTCCATGGACAGTGACAAAATTCAACAAATATTAAGCTACAGAGAACATTTTGGTAAATTTTGAAAAGTGGAAATTCTAAAAGTCAGTCTCTGATCAAATGCAATACAGCTAACAGTAATATAAAACATGCCACTTCGAAATGGAAAAACGTGAATAGCATATCAAATTACTCTTAGGACAAGAGGTAAATCAAAAGTAAAAAACAAACTATTTAGAAAATAATTTAAAAAATAGGATACAGTCAAAACTATCTGCAGAGGTAAAAGTAACAGCCTTAAATGCTTTTAGAGTCAAAAAGAGAAAAATAAAATGAATGAAGCACAGAAGTTGAGATTTTGGAAAAGAGCATAAAAATAGCCCCCCCACCCCTGCCCTGGGGCGCCTGGGTGGCTCAGTCGGTTAAGCGTCTGCCTTCGGCTCAGGTCATGATCCCAGAGTCCTGGGATCGAGCCCCGCATTGGGCTCCCTGCTCAGCAGGGAGTCTGCTTCTCCCTCTGCCACTCCCCTCCATTTGTGCTCTCTCTCTGGCTCGCTCTCTCTCAAATAAATAAAATATTAAAAAAGAAAGAAAAAAATAGCCCCCCCCATAAAAGTAGGAGAAAGGAAATATTTAAAACAGAAAACAGAAAAAAGCAAACACCCAGAAGCATAAGAGTAGGAGAGATGTGCCTTCCAGCCTGTGGACAGAGGTATGCTGCGGTGGTCCGCGGGAACTTGGTCCTCTGACAGGTGTCCTCAAGCCTCCCCCTTCTCACTGCGCATGCGCTCCTCTACCGCCAAGGCTTCCGTGCCCCCAGCTAGTCTCCGTGTCAGCACCGCATCTTGCACACAATGCGCCTGTCTGGGGCATCTTCATGTGCTTTACAGTAAATTATCTCCACCCGTGGTTCCCGTTCTATTAGACTTGAGTTCCTAGACAGGAAGTATGTCCTGATCATCAGTGTATCCTCAGGGCCTGGGAGAGGTGAGTCCTTAATAAACGTTTGCTGAATGGAAGGAATGAGTGGATGGGCTCAAGCACTGATTCCTGAGTTGCGTTTGGTCCCGGGGTTGCTTCTGTCCCCACTGCCCAGCCACAGGCTCCAAGCCAATGTCTTGAGGCCTGGAAATGAATTATTCTAACAGTAAGAGGGCTAACTATATAAAGTAGCCGCCTAATGGGATATTCACATAACCAACAACGATTGTGTGGACAATGTCAATAAAATGTGAGGAAGGGGGGGGCCTTGATTTTTTTCCTTATTTTTCTTTTCTGCTTGAATAATCAAATATTTCCTTCGTGAAATGGAAAATAGTCCTCTCTGTCCTCAAGGCCCGGTTCAAATGCCACCTTGTCCAGGGAACCTTCCCTCATTTCTCCAACTAGTAACAATCTTGCTTTCTTGGGCTTCCAGAACATCTGCCCCTCCCTGTGGTCTCTCAAAATTCTGCCTTTGCTTATTTGTGTCTCCAATGGACTGTCGACATGCTCTAGACAGGATTGCGGGCCTCCTGCACAGCACCACCCCTGGTAAATGAAGGATGCACTAGAATGTTTATCCAGACTCAACCCATTTTCCTTAGCACGTGCAGGGGTGCAGAGGGGACAATACTTTGAATGGGCAGTTGCCTGGCTGGCAGAGCCCACACTGAACTCAAAGCATGAGAGGGCAGAGGATCACAGTAGCCAGACTCCCACAAATCTCAGGGACCAGATCGTGCACACTCCCACCTACAATGCACCTGGCTAAGAAAAAGTTCCAGAAGCAAGCTGTGCCCTCCAGCTAAAATGAGGCAGGGAGATGGGGGCTGCTCTCATTACCAGAGGCTGATAAGTGCAGCCAAGGCAGATCTGTTGATCATCTTTTTTGTGCCCAGGTGAATAAGGAGAGGGCATCCCAGACACACGGATCCATCTGAGCAATCTCCAGTGGCAAGAGGATAGCAGATTTACTTTAGAAAGAACCATAGCATTAGCCACTTCCATGACTCTCCAGATCATCCTTACTTGGCTGTCAGAACAATCTTTCTAAAACTCAGATCATACCCTGGCATTCACTCCCCTACTCAGAACCCTTCAGTGGTTCCCCATAGCCCTCAGGATTTGGCCTGACATTGCAGGCTCCATGACCTGGCCCCCCATCTCCCCTTTGCCATCTCCTGCCACACACACCCATGCCCCCAAACAGTGAACTCCCTTAGGATTCCCAGTCTGGCCCCTCTCATTCCTCACTACATATTCTCCCCTTACAGCATTTCATCCAGGACCATGGACTCAAAAATCATCCATATGTGACAACTCCTAAATTTTTTTCTGGTCTGAACTTCTCTCCAGAACAAAACATATCTAATTACTACTTGACATCTTCACCTGGATGTCAAAGACATCTCAAACTCAACTGTCTAAAATACCCATCCCTCCTGACCCCCTTACTCTGCTTGTCTTCCCCATATCAGTAAATATCTCCACCATCCACCCAGCTACTCTGGTCGATCCCTCTCTGATTGCTTGCACATTTCCTGAACCACGAGTTCCTGCTGATCGTATCGCTAAATTTTCTTGAACATCCAAATTAATTCCCTGGTCTAAGCCACATCTCCCGCCTGGACTACACAAGGGCCACCTGCCAGGTCTCCCTACTTCCTCCTCTGTGCCCGTACAATGCATTCTCACACACAGTGTCTAATACGCAAATTGAACCATGCCGGTCCAGTGACGCTGGGATAGAATCCAGGTCTAGTTTTAAGGGGCTCCCCCTGGCCAAATCTGGGATAATTTGAGCACCAAAATAATTAAGGTTAATAACTAAAATTATTGGAAAATAGAAACCCAAAAGTCCCTGCTAATAATAAATATATAAATAAATAGGCAGAAGAATGTCAAGGGGAGAGAGAGCTGAAGTCATTCTCTAACCCTCCTGACACTGATTTGCTTTAGGCAAGAAGACTTGATGGATGATAAATTTCATCTATTTAGTAATCTCTGGAATAGGATATCTGCACGGCTATAACTATCTCCCTGATTGCTTATCAGTGACAAGGGAAAAACAGTAACTATAGATTAATCAGACAATATTTAAATCACCAAGAAGGAGGAGATAGGCAGTGTGTGCCTTTTGTTGCCTCAGTGAGAAAGACACAATAACATGTCATCTTCCAGCGGGGATGTGTGATGAAGAAACAGAGGACAGACCCCAAAAATGAGAAATATTCTCTTAATGGGGAAAACTGAATTTTTCCATCATGTCAATGTCATAAAAGACAAAGCCAACTATTCCAGATTAAAGGAGACTAAATGGAAATGACAGTGGAATGCATCACTTCATTTCTAGACTGGATCCTGGACTAGAGGAAAAATGCTATGTAAAGGACATTATTGAGGTGATTGACAAAATGGGTGGTAAATGAGATACTGTGCTGCATTAATGTTAAATTTAGTGAAGTGGATACTTGTTTTTGTATACATTGTAACTGTTTAGGGGTAAAAGAATGTGATCTATGCAACTTTTTCTCCAATAGTTCAGAATAAGTCACCTGTTACCCTTCATATAAAGAACTAGTAATTTTAACAGATGAATTTGGGATAAAGGACAGACAGATGTCCATTGTACTATTCACTTTTCTGTAACTTTGAAATTATTTCCAAATAAAAAGTCAAACCAAAAAATCTAGGCTCCTTACCATGGCCCACCAGGCACCAGGCACCACCCCCAGCCAGACTGTCCAGTCTTATCTTGACCAGTCATCATGGCCAGCATACTCAGCTCCATTGACGTGGCTGCCTTTCAGTTTCCCCAACACACGTCTGGGTCTTCATACACACACCTACTATTGCCTCTATATGGAATTCTCTTCC
Organism: Leptonychotes weddellii; assembly: GCF_054177405.1. NCBI lineage: Eukaryota > Metazoa > Chordata > Mammalia > Carnivora > Phocidae > Leptonychotes > Leptonychotes weddellii. The sequence goes on along the minus strand of NC_138373.1, from coordinate 14,900,211 downwards.
CCCCAACTCAGTTCTCAGGGATATAGTAATTATCATTTCTCAAAATGGCCTTTGACCCCCACTCCAACCTAATACAGACCTATTATATTCTTTCGTAGCTCCCTGAACTTTTCCTTCATGATACTTATCACAGTTTGTAAGATTTCGTATTTTGGGAGGATTCCTAATGTCCATCTTCTCTAGTAGCCTGAAAGCTCCCTAAAGCCAGGGATCCCATCTGTTTCACCCCTGAATGTATCCTCCACCCCTGCTCCTGGACCTGACACACTGCTGGGCACTTAGGACACAGCAGATTAAATGATGAATTCCACCCTCCAAGTGCACCCCTAAATTGTTGGCAGCTCTCAGAGAACACACCCTACAGTCCACGTCTAGCTGCAGGAACAGACTCATGAGGCTGTCTGTGCAGGCTTCTTGGATTCCCTATCGCTACACCAGTACTTGAAACTAAGAGGCCATGGTAAGGAAGAAGGGGAACTCGGAGGGAGACTTATGCTAAGGGAGAGATGATGAATTCAGCTGAGAGCCTGGAACCTCAGATGGGGATGTCGAGGAGGCAGTTGGCTGGATCATGCTGGTGCTTGGAGGGGCAGTTTGGATTAAAGAGATGACCAGTAGCCGAAGCTGTGGGCAACAGGAAGATCCCTCACAGACCTGTATGTGCAAAAGAAAGAGAAAAGAGTCCAAGGAATGGGGCCGGGAGGACCCAGACTTCAGGGCTACGCAGAGAAAAATGTCTCTGGAAGCGAAGAAACTGTGTCCGGAAAAGTAGGAGTAATATCGGGAGAGAGAGAGAGTTGTCACAGAAGACAAGTGAGGAAGCCAGTTAGGCGCCAAACTCCATACATTTGTGTTTCCTTTTTCCTTGTTCAAGCTCAGCACCTGGCATCTCATGAGCTGAGGTGGCCTGGTGGGGACTAAGGGCTTGGACTCTTGTCTCAAGACAAGAAGAATCTTGACTCAACCACAAATAGGCTGTGTGACCTTGGGCAATGGACTTAACTTTCCCAGACCCCGAGCCCCCATCTGCAAAATGGGAGTAGTGCTAGTATTCTCTTTACAGGTCTGCTGTCCGGATTACAGAAGCTCATCTCTGGAAAGCCCTTTGATCCATGTTTGGTCTACTGTCTAGGGATGAATGAACATCATAGGTCACGCACAGCAGGGGCAGGATGCACTGGTTCCAGCTAATAGGATCGTTTCCTGGGTTTAGTCAAGGACAGGGCTTCAGACAATAGTCAAAGAGCCCCCTCGCCACCTTCTTTTCCACATCCCCTTCCCCTGATCCAATCCCTATTAAACAAACCTATAGTGGGCAGGCTCCATTTAACACAGTCCTTTCTCCAAAGCCTCTTTCTGAAAATCATCTCCCCCCGCCAACCCCCCAAGTGTGCCCCAAGTCAGATGATGCCAGAGTTTGCCCACTTGATTGCAACTAAACCCTGTTTTTCAGGTAACCATGGTGACACCTCTCCCCCATACAGCTACCTTCCGCGGATATCAGGAAGTAGCCCCAGGCCTCTTACTTGGAGATAGCTCTAATATCTGTCAGTACCTTCTGACCATCCCATCTCTGAAGGAAAGGGAAGAACGTGGACACCACTTCACAGCTTAGAAAGCAACTCCACAACATAACCTCCCTTTTGTCCTCACAACGGCCCTGTGAGGTAGATACAGCAGGTAATAACTACTCTGGTCCTCGTTTATCAAGCATTTACACTGTACCATGCTCCGTGTGAAGCATTTTCATACGTGATCTCATTTAAACTCACCCAAATCCTATGAAGTGGGCTCAGCTTTTCCATTTTACAGAGGAGAAAAATGGGGCTCAGAGTGGCTAGAACTTGCCCCAAATCAAAGAGGTAGTAAGTAACGGATTCAAACCTCAGACCATCTGACTCTAAAGCCATACTTTTAATTAACCCTTCTACAATATTGCCTCACAAAACAAGTATATTATTTCCAGGCACCATCTTATCCATTGAATGGAAGCTCAGAGAGGTAAAGTGACTTGCCCAAAGTCTCACACCCAGAAACTGGCAGAGCTGAGATCCACAATTGGATCTTCTGGCTCTGAGGCCCCTGAAACCAGGAAGCATCAGTGACTGGGTCTGACGAGATACTAGGTAATTATTTCTGTAGCAGCCTTGCTTTGCCAATCTTGTTCAGCCCAGAATAGTATTTCTATGCAGGGAGTCCTTCCTGACATTTTCTGGGAAATTGATGTTTTTCTGAATCCCAAGACCAATCAGTCAAGAGATTGGGAAAGTAGGAAAAAGTGTTATAATTCTCCTGTGAGAATTCATGCTTAACAATAAACATAGAGGCATTCCTGGTATGAAAGAATCACTGACATCAAGTAGAAAGCATGAGAAGGAAATGATGATATACGGAGTCCAAGATTAAGGTAAACATGTTGGGAACTTGGATCAGAAGGAGAGAAGTGGGGCTGCCTGGCTGGCTCTGTCAGAGGAGTGTGTGACTCTTGATCTCAGCTTCATGAGTTTGAGCCCCATGGTGGGTGTAGAGATTACTTAAATAAATAAATATTTGTTTAAAAAGGAGAAGTGGTCACAGTCTAATCATTCTTTTTCATAGCTGTTGCCATATCACAAGTGGATCTGTGGCCCAATCTGCTGTAAACAGTCATTTTCACAGAGTATTAATCTGTTTACATGCATCATATATCTCACACAAATCCTATGAATGATCTTACAAGAATCAAATTTTGGAAACAAACTAGTCCTCAAATTGGCAATTTCAACACATACTGCTGTGTGGTACAGATATCTTGTTGAAGATTTAAACATTTTGTTACTCAGGGCGCCTGGGTGGCTCAGTCGGTTAAGCGACTGCCTTCGGCTCAGGTCATGATCCTGGAGTCCCGGGATCGAGTCCCGCATCGGGCTCCCTGCTCAGCGGGGAGTCTGCTTCTCCCTCTGACCCTCCTCCCTCTCGTGCTCTCTGTCTCTCATTCTCTCTCACAAATAAATAAATAAAATCTTTAAAAAAAAAAAACAAACATTTTGTTACTCAAATGTTACCCAATAATGTTCTCTGGTATTTTTTGGTTTTTTAATATTTGCTATAGCCTACAGTTCTTTGTAACTACTCTTATTTATTAAAAAATACAGAAAGTTATGAAAAATACAGAATAGTATGATTTCAGGAATTCCCAAGAATTCCAATTTCTCATTTCCAAATCCTGAAGATGAGTATCTGTTGGGAAATTGGATACCCTAGCCCACAGGAACTGGATGAACTTCCCAAGCAGCGCAGTGGGATGGCAAACTATGGAGAGTCCATCTTTCCTGGCTTCCAGGGAGTCTCTGCACAGGAGCAGGTCCTGGAGTAGAGCTTCCTTGGCCAACATCCCTCTAAAGGCAGAGGTCTGAGAAAAGGTTACTTCAGGGATCCATGGGCTGAGCCTGAAGTTTTGGTCTCAATGTGAACTATGTGAAGGCTCAAGTTTTATTGCAATCTCATTCCAGGGAGTGTCTGCTCATTTTAGTATACAGTTTTATGTAATTGCTCTGTAATTGGATGCCCTGTCAAAGCTGCGCCTTTAACTCTTGTAGCAACAGGGGCGCTGCCCCAGGCCGGGCCGTGGAATCAGGCAGGCCGACCCAGGGCTGTGTGCTGCTTCCGTACATACTGGCTGTGTGACTTTGGGCAGGTCCCTTAACCTCTCTGAGACTTAGTTTCTCCATCTGTAAAACGCCGATCATGAGAACGCTGGTGTCACTGGGCTGTTGTGAGGATTAAATGAGATCATCGCTGTAAATCGCAATGCCTGGCACAGAGTAAGCTCTCAGTAAACGGGAGACATAATTTCCTAATATGACAGGCCCAGCAGTGGACTTGGGAAGGAAGAGCTTGGTGAAAGCCCTTGGAACCTCTCACAGGGCTCATGTGTCCCCGGCCTTCTCCAGGCGGGGATGTTCCAGGTCTCTGGGCTCTGCCAGAAGCCTCAGGCCCTCCCCACTAGCCCAGGACGGCGGGGCCAGGCTGTGAGGCGGGCGGGGGCCAGGCAGAAAGGCCTCTGTCCCACGGGGTTTCCCAGGGGACTGGTGAGGTTGGCACCGGGTAGAAGCTCTTGGAGCGCGTCCTCTGGTGCTTGAGGTAACCCTGCCCGCGGCCCGGCCTCCGTGAGCCTCCCGTGGGTGGGGCTGGGGTGGCGGTGGGGGGCGCAGTGGAGGTGGGGGAGGGGGGGTTGGGGTAGGGGTGGAGATGGGGCTTGGGGCGGGAGATGGGGGTTCGGTGGCTGGGGGGGCGGGGGGACAGGGTCTCCGCGCGTGCGTGGGCCTCGCGGGGCCTGGGGGCGACGCGGCCGCAGGGCTGGCCGCCGGGCGTCACGGGACGCTGGAGGCCGGCGGACGCGGGGGTGGGCGCGCTGGTGCGGGAGGAGGTGGCCGCTGCGGTCCCGGCGCCCACCCCGCACTCCAGTGCGGCCGGGGCCTCTGGCGGCGAAGCGTCCTCAGGCGCTGGGTGAGGTCCGAGGCGTGCCCAAGCCCTTTGCACACTTGGGGTGCCGGTGGGCCCGCTCACTGTGCGGGGGTCCGTGGCGAGCAAGATGGGTGCTGTGACCTTAGGTTCGAGGCGGGCGAGGGCCGCTCGGCCCCGAAGTGCCTGCGGTAGCTGTAGGGTTGGGAGGCTCTTTCCACCCTCGCGGCACGGGTCGGTGGCTGGATCTTGGGGCGGCCAAGAGAGACCCAAGGGCCTCGCCTTGCCTGGGGAGCCAGCTCACCTCCCCTTCCCCTGGGGGATCGTCCTGGGTGCCCTCGGGGCCTTGCTTCCTCCCCCGGGAGCTCTGGTGTCCGGCAGCACCGCGGAACCGGGCCGGGCGTTTGTCCGGAGGCCCCTTCTGGGAAGGAGCCTCCTGAGGGGCTCTGTCTTCAGACCTTTCTCGTGGAGGGCTCTTCTGGTCATTCTCATTCCCGAATCCTGCGGAAGGAGAAGAAGAATCTGGGTAGTGTTTTCTCCTCCCTCCACCCAAGACTAGGAAAACCCTGCCTTGGGAATCTTAAATGGGGCAACTTGGTGGAGAATCTTTGCAAATGACAGAGTTCTGTGTTTCTGACAGCAGGTGGAGGTTGAGGCAGGGCTTTGTGGGGACCCGGCTGCTGAAATTTGACAGAGCTGGGCAGCTCTGCACTTAGTTGCAGTGTGATTTTAGACAAGTTACCTAACTTCTTGCAGTCTGTTCAGCTGTAAGGTGGGCATAATGGTAAAGGCAGCCTCGAAGGACCGTCAGTGTGACCAGGGGGTCCACAGACAATCAGGATCGTGGGGCACAGCAGTGCTATGTTAAATCAGAAAGATCAAATATAAACCTGTACCTTAAAATTCTTTCCAGCTCTGTCGCTACCAAGTGAGGTCCAGTACCCGCCCCCGGCACTAACTACCATGTATACCCCTAATGCCCAGATATTGGTGTCTTATATTATTTACCATCAAAATAACCAGGGATAACATAATTTAAAAAAAAGAGAGAAAAAACAAATAAAATAACCAGGAGTCCTTGGAGGGTAGCTGATTCCATTTCTTAGACAAGAAAAATCTACGAGCATCCTGTTGATGCCAGAAAACAAGGATATTTTCAAGGATATCAGGGGTAGTGTTACAAAGACAAATATCCTAATTAAACGGACTACCATTTCCAAAGCTGTTACAATTTGAGCACCCTAAAATCTGTAACAATCATTATGCTTAAGTGAAATGTCTGGGGAAGGCTGTGAGTCCCTAAACGACTCAAAAGTAGAAAGTAAATATAAAATCTTCAAAAAGGTAGTTGTGAGACAGGTACACTCTCCTACAGGTACTAGAGGTACTCCTATAGGGAGATGTACTAGAAAGGTGATGAGAATAGCTATGTATAATTTTGATGATTTTTATAAATAGGAAAGTGTAAATATATGGATATTTTGATTCATCTATTATTCCTCTACTTCTATTTATAAGGCAGGAATATGAACTCATTTCTCTCTGTGCAAGGAGGAAACTGTGAGCCCAGTGACCCTGGGTAAGGCAGGGTTACCATGACTGAACAGCACTGATAAATACAAACAGTACCCAGGTAGGAGGAGATGTCAACCCTGTTCTAGCTGATGATGCACCCATTTGTCCTGATGAGAACTAGCTTCAACATACTTATTACCTCATCTCCTAAGAAAATTCTTTTCAACCTGAGGAACTTAAAAAAATACCGGGCTATGAAAATAAATAAATAAATAATAAAATAATAAAATAAAAATACTGAGCTACAGGTCCCATCACAAAAGATCCCCAGATTCTATAATAAGCGATTCTTATTCAGGATAAAGAACTCTCACAACTTAACAATCATAAAAGTAACAAACTGACTGAAAAATGGGCAAAGGAATCCAACAACCATTTCTCCAAAGAACACCACAAATGGATAACAAGTACATGAAAAGATGCTCAACATCACTATTAGGGAAATGCAAATCAAAACCACAACGGGAAAACCACAAAACCACAAAAATCACACTCATTTGGATAGCTACTGTTAAAACAAAACAAAACAAAACCAGAAAATAGCAAATGTTGATGAAGATATGGAGAAATTGAAACCCTTGTGCACGGTTGGTAGAAATGTAAAATGGTGCAGCCGCTATGGAAAACAGTGTGACAGGCCCTCAAAAAAGAGCTGGCAAGGAGCGCCTGGGTGGCTCAGTCAGTTAAGCGGCTGCTTTTGGCTCAGGTCATCTTGGGGTCCTGGGATCGAGCCCCGCATAGGGCTCCCTGCTCAGCAGGGAGTCTGCTTCTCCCTCTGCCCCTCCCCCTGCCGCTCATGCTCTCTCTCAAATAAATAAATAATCTTAAAAAATAAAGAGCTGGCAATTCCGCTAATGAGTATGTATCCAAAAAAAATTGAAAGCACAGTCTTAAAGAAATATTTGAACACCCGTGTTCATAGTGGCATTATTGACAATAGTCAAGGGATGGAAGCAACCCAAGTGTCCATTAATGGATGAGTGGATAAACAAAACGTGGGGTATTATATACAATGGGATATTACCCAGCCTTCAAAAGGAAGGAAATTCTGACACAGGCTACAGCACGGATGGACCATGAGGACATTATATTAAGTGAAATAAGCCAAAAAACAAAACAAGTACTGTAAGATTCCACTGATAGGAGGTTCCTAGAGTGGTCAAATTCAGAGTCAGAAAATGGGATGGTGGTGGCCAGGGGCTGGGGGGAAAGAGGAAAGAGGAGTTATCAGTTAATGTGCACAGTTTCAGTTTTACAAGATGAAAAGAGTTCTGGAGATGGATAGTGGTGATGGTTGCGCAACAAAATGAATGTGCTTAAGGCTACGGAACTGTCCACTTAAAAATGGTCAACATGATAAATTTTATGTTATGTGTATTTTATCTCAACAACAAAAAAAGATGTCCAGATTTTTTTTTTTTTAGACTTTATTTATTTATTTGACAGAGAGAGACACAGCGAGAGAGGGAACACAAGCAGGGGGAGTGGGAAAGGGAGAAGCAGGCTGCCCGCCGAGCAGGGAGCCCGATGCGGGGCTCGATCCCAGGACCCTGGGATCATGACCTGAGCCGAAGGCAGACGCTTAATAACTGAGCCACCCAGGCGCCCCAAGATGTCCAGATTCTAATGTGCAGCCAGGTTTGAGATCCTCTGTCAGGGGAAGGGCACGGAAGGGTATATGTGAAACTTTGGCGACCTTACCAATTATAAGTTAATAATGGGTTTTACTAGTGCCAACAGACCAGGTCTTTCATCATAATGAAAGGACAATAGCTCAGGTATTGACGGCCATACAAAAGTTGAATGTACCATCTCTGAGAAAGACACCAAGTTTCAGAAATTAGTATCTGTATATAAACCAGTTACATGTATTAGGTCTGGTTTGTATTTTGATTCAAACAAGCTGAAAAATTTTTAGTTGGCACTTATGGAACATTTATTCAACTTGAAAATTCAAACACACTGGATATTCAATATTAAGGAATGATTATTTAAAAATTTTAATTGTGATGGTGGCACTGTGGTTTAAAATCCTTAATCTTGGGGTGCTTGGATGGCTCAGTCATGGAGAATGTGACGCTTGATCTTGGGAATGTAAGTTCCAGCCCCACGTTGAGTGTACGGATTACTTTAAAAAATCTTTACAAAAAATAAAACCCTTAATCTTTTAGAGTATCATACTGAAACAGTTCAGATGACATTCTATCATGTATGAGATTTGCTTCAAAATAATAAGGGAGGAGAATCAGTAGTCATGAGTTGAAATTGTTCAAGTTGAGTAGTGGGTTCGTGGAGAGTCTATAAACTGTATTTACTTTTGTTTTTGTTTGACATTTTCCATAATGAGTTTTTCTTTAAAGCATATAAAAGAAAGAGAGAGAAAGAGAAAAAGAAGAAAGAAAGAATAAATGAGAAAGAGAAAAAGAAAGAAACTCAAAAGCTACCCAAGGTAACAAGAAAACTTTATATAAATGGCACTGGGGCTAATGATCCTCAGTTTTGAATCCTCAGAGCTGTGCCACCTGATCCCATGTCTCTGGCCAGAACCTGCAACCTGAGCTTATTCTGAGACAGTTTCCTTTTTCTTTTGGGTCTAGTAGGATTACAAAAACTCTAGGGGGCGCCTGGGTGGCTCAGTCGGTTAAGCATCTGCCTCTGGCTCAGGTCATGATCTCAGAGTCCTGGGTCATGATCTCAGGGTCCTGGGATCGAGCCCCACGTTGGGCTCTCTGCTTGGTGGGGAGTCTGCTTCTCCCTCTGCCTGCTGCCCCTGCTGCTAGTGCTCTCTCTGTCAAATAAATAAATAAAATCTTAAAAAAAACTCTAGGAAGTTATAAAAATAATAACTGGTAGAATTACTGAAGCCCTAGAAAGGTATAAAAATTGGAACCTCAGAAAGGTGTTGGAATAAGGACAAAAGAAGGTTAAACCCATGGTTTTAGCACTTTTATAACCAGTTTTGATGGCAGGGTTGTAATAAATGCTGTCATTACTCTATTTGTAAATGCTTAAAGCATACGAGTAGTCAAAAGAATCCACCAGGGGCGCCTGGGTGGCTCAGTCGGTTAAGCGACTGCCTTCGGCTCAGGTCATGATCCCGGAGTCCCGGGATCGAGTCCCGCATCGGGCTCCCTGCTCGGCAGGGAGTCTGCTTCTCCCTCTGACCCTCCTCCCTCTCATGCTCTCTGTCTCTCATTCTCTCTCTCTCTCAAATAAATAAATAAAATCTTTAAAAAAAAAAAAAAGAATCCACCATATTGACTTTGTCTTTACAGTTAAATTATTTAAGGTAATTTAATTGGTCAAATTTGTAATCAAAGCCTAAGTCCCCTGTGGAAAACAAATGGTTTTCAATTTTTTTCTTTTTTGTTATAGTCTAATAAAGTGAGCATTGGACAGAGTACAGAAGGTAGTAAATATTTCTCTCCAGCCCGGAAGCCTGTCAAATATGAAATCATCTATCAGGGGGTTCTGACCTCCCCTTAAATGAGCAGGTGCAGGTACAACACTTGGCCCAGGGCCTGCAGCATAGGATGACCTCAAATCCAGTTCCGATGAGCGCACGGATTGGAGAGGGAAGGGGTGGTGGTGCGGGCAAACATCGGAGACACAAAGCACAGACGGGGCCTCTGGCAGGCACGTTGGGTGTCTGGTTGGTCAGGTAGCTTTCGGTCATTCAGCAGATGCTAACTGGCCGCCAAGAGGGTGCCAGGTGCTGGAGATACTGTGGTCAAAAGGACAGGCCCTAGCATTTTTTCTCCTTCCAAGTCCCACCGGCCATCCCTATCTTTCAGCCACAAACAACGACCTACCACGCTTTTCCCCTCAGGCCATTCTCATGAATACAGCTAAGACGTCCCAGGCCCCCCGAGGAGCAGCCTTGCCTTCTCTTCAAGAGGTGGGGAGTTAAGGTCTCAATTCAGGGTTTAGGCACTTAGCTAATCTCCACTTAAGTGGTTAGAAGCATGGGCTTTGGATCCCACGACATCGGTGTGAGTCCTAACTCAGCTGGGCTTTTTGTTTTGGTTTGGTTTTGGTTTTTGGCTAGGTGGCTCAGCTCCTTTTTATCCTTGACCTTGGACAAGTAATATAACATCGCTAGGCCTGTTTTCTTGTCTACCTTGTCAGGATAATAATCCCTACTCAACAGGGTTCCTGTAGGATTAAAGGAGATTATGTATATATGTGAGTGTATGTGTATTATGCATATATCTGATCTATATTTATTTATTTATTTATTTATTTTAAGATTTTATTTATTTGACAGAGAGAGACACAGCGAGAGAGGGAACACAAGCAGGGGGAGTGGGAGAGGGAGAAGCAGGCTTCCTGCAGAGCAGGGAGCCCGATGCGGGGCTCGATCCCAGGACCCTGGGATCATGACCTGAGCTGAAGGCAGACGCTTAATGACTGAGCCATCCAGGCGCCCCTATCTGATCTATATTTATATATGGATAGAGATATAGGCACAGAGGAACATTAGTGGCTGTTATTATTACCTTAATATCGCTGTTACTTCAGGGTTTGCTCCTTGGAAAATCTTGGGTATTTGCTTATGGATATAACCAAGTAGATTAGATCAAGCCACTGGCAAAACATGTTGTTTATTTTCCTGTGTGTTAATTCACCGCCCTATTCAGGCCAATTGATGGCTATTCTAGTTCACATTTCCCCCAAATCATCAACAGATAAAAATAGATGACGAATGTCAGAAAGAAGGTTCTGGGAAAACATGTCTCCAGAGACCACAAAGTGGGCAAGTGGTTGGAATGCAGAGGATGTATCTGATCCCACCGGGATCAGGGCCACTGCTCAGAGTTGTGTAAGTTACACACCGCATTGTGCCATTCACTTCCTGATAGAGATCTGTGTAGTTATTACAACAAATTTCCAACAGATGGCAGTAAATTGTTTGAAGGAAGGGGTTCCTTTTCCTAATTCACACAATCATGCTAGCAATTTATGAGCCATTTGAAGAGTTGATTGTGGTCTCTCCAGATGAGAGAGCATGTAACACACTTTCCTGTCCATGTGCCGGGCTAGGATCTAAGAAACCTGTGGCAGAGAGGAACTGCCTTCTCTCAAGGTCCGGGGCAAAGATGAGAATTCCTTGTGTGATAGGCAGAATTCTAAAGATAACCCCTTAAAATTCCTGGCCCCCGGTTTTTCAATCAAACACTAAGCAAGGCACTGCTGTGAATGGATTCTGCAGATCTAAGTAAAGATGTAATTAAAGTTCCAAGTCAGTTGATGTTAAGATACGGAGATTATCACCCAATCAGGTAGCCCCTTAAACGCAGAGTTTTCTTCAGCTGGTAGCAGAAAAAGAAGTCAAAGACTTGAAGCAGGAGGATTCTGAGCTGTTGCTGGCTTGAAGATGAGGAGAGCTGCGTGATGAGGAACGTGGAGGCCTCTAAAGAGCTGCCCCCAGCTGACAGCCAGCAAGAAAACATCGGGCACAGCCCTACGCAGCAAGGAACTGAATGTGGCCAACAACCTCAACTCCTTTGGAAGTGGATTCTTCCCCCGAGCTAGGTAAGACCCCAGCGCAGCCAACACCTTGACTTTGACCTTAAGAGACCCTAAGCTCAAAGTCCATAGGACCTGTTTTAAAGGTGTGTTGTTTAAAGCTGCTAAGTTTGGGGGTAATTTGTTATACGGCAAGGTAAAACTAATATGCTTGGTTTCACGAAAGAGCTCAGCGAGAAAGAACATGGGAACCCTTTCAGGAAAGGGTTCTAGCATCCCTCTTGCATAACATTGGTGGGGAGGACACATTGTCCCCACTCCTAATGTTTCCTTCTATGTAGAGGGAGGACTACTGGTCTATACTCCTGCCTTTCCCCATCTCCTGATTTCCTTAGGAAGGAGAAATATATCCGAATACAAGTTCCTTCCTCTCTTTTCCCCTTGAGGGTGCACCTACTGGCTAAAACTTGGATTCTGTTATATTTCTCCATGTTCCAAGTTTTACATGGGAGGCTGGCCATGGTCCAGTGCTGCCAGTGACCATGGACAGATAAATCATTAATTCTTGGATTTAATAACATGACTCAGAACTCAAGAAGAGGGGTAAAAGTACGGGATCCCTCCCCCTCCCCTGACATGCAACCCTGGCAGGGCTTAGCTAATCTGCTTACCTTTGCAGACCTGGCAGGGAGCTGTATAGGTAAACTGCTTACACTTGACTGTCTGCTGCCTGCACTTGAACCCTACAGATGAAGCTTCCTCTTAGTAGGATAATGGTCTTCAAATCTGTGCAATATTGGCTCTTATGGGCCAAACTGTGTCCTCCCCCCACCACAAAAACTTATATGCTAAAGTCCTAGCCCCCAGTACCTCCCAAGGTGACTGTATTTGGAGATAGGGTGTTTAAAGAGGCAATTAATTTAAAATAAGGTCATAGGGGTGGGCCCTACCCTGCCCTAGGCATGTGGGGGTGGGTGTCTTTATGATAATCACCTGTGACCAACAAAGAATAACCAGCCCCTAAAAAGGAAGGAAGGTGTTATCAATAGAGATGTTAAAAGGATTTAAGTTCCCTGGTTAGCTTTCTATAAAGGACCAACCCTAAAGGCCCTCTTGGCAACCCTGTCGGGACCCCTCTCATTCTTGAGCTTTTTCTGTATCTTCACTTAATAAACTTCTATCGCTTTACTCATACACACAATAAATAAGGGTGGGTCCTAAGCCATATGACTGGCGTCCCTAATAAGAGATTAAGACACAGACGCAGAGGGAAGATCATATGCAGACACGGGGAAGACAACCTTCTACAAGCCAAGGAGAGAGGTCTCAGAAGAAACCAACCCTGCCAACACCTTGATTTTGGACTTCTAGCCCCTAGAACTGTGAGAAAATAAATTTCTGTCGTTTCAGTCACCACTTGGTAGTACTTTATTATGGCAGGACTAGCAAACGAATACATTGCCCCCCCACAAGAGGAAAATGTTGCCCTATACCACTTCCCTGTTTGCGAGGACCTGGTATCCTATTCTGGCTGCTAAGAGTAAATAAAATCATGAACAGATAAAGGAAAGCTAACAGCCCATCTAAGGGGGCTCAGAAACCATGCTGGGCCCCTGGGTGAAACAGCTCCAATTAAAATAAAATTGATTGAAGAAGACTGTTTAAAAAAAAGGTTACATGGGGCGCCTGGGTGGCTCAGTCGTTAAGTGTCTGCCTTCGGCTCAGGTCATGATCCCAGGACCCTGGAATCAAGCCCCACATCGGGCTCCCTGCTCCGCGGGAAGCCTGCTTCTCCCTCTCCCTCTCCCCCTGCTTGTGTTCCCTCTCTCGCTGTGTCTCTCTCTGTCAAATAAATAAATAAATAATCTTTAAAAAAATAAAAAAATAAAAATAAAAAAAAGGTTACAAGAGCTCAAACTTCCTTGTCACCAGTCTTCCAATCCTATTCCTTCCAAGTCCCAGACCATCCAGCCAAACCATTAGCAACTGCCCCTGAATGAGTATAGTTGTGTACCTCTGGCCCCTTCTCTTGCCAGACACAGTAAACAACCAAATGCTCTTCCTGAAGATCTGTCCACTTTTCTTCACCCCCATCCAAGTGGGTCTGGTGTCCTGCCTGTCCCTGTCAGGTCACAACAGCATATCAGACAGACTCATCTGTATAGCCTTGAGTTTTTTCTTCCTCAATTAGCTGGGAATAAGGGCCACCCCAGGATGTCATAGGCATTGATTGAGGGAGAGAAGACAATGCAACAGGAACCACCTGCTCATATAAATGGCTCATGCCATCTGGATCTTTCCAAGCCTGGTCTCTTATATACCATTTTCACTTGATAATACATTAGTGCTGTTCACACTCAACGTTTTGATTATGTTGGGCACACAACACTCAATTCATGATGAGAATCTCAGGTTGCGTGGTCACCTGAGGTCACCCAGGTACGTGTTTGGTCCCTACTAAGTCCCAAGAGCAAACCAGAAACCGTTTCTCAAAAGTAGAATAGTTGTGTGTAGAAAAGGGCCTACATTAATCAAATATCCTGTGAGTCTGTGCTTTAATTCTGCTATTAGTGAATACTGACTGGTTCCTGCTAGAGGATCCGTATGGTGTCCCTGTTTGCCATGGACACTTTGGGTATCATTGGCTCTGCTAGATCATTAGCACCAAGTGGTAGGGCGGCATGAGCTGCCCCCTAACTGCCTGCACAGTCTATTCTTAACTCTGGTCCTTAGTCCAAACTGGCTCCTCATAGGTGACTCTATTGATGAGACATGTTGCCTCCAAAATCCATGGGCCTATACCAACCATGGTGCCTCTTTTGGAGTAAGTAGTTGTATGAGGTGCAACTTGTCTTTCACCTTGGAGGGGACAGCCTTATATACTCTAGACCATTGGATTTCCAGAAACTTCACTGAGTTGGCAGGCCCCTGAATTTTTTGTGGGGTTTATCTCCCACTTTCTAGTTTGTGTATGTCTTACTAAGGCAATTAAAGTATTTGTTACTGCCTGCTCATTAGCTCCAATAATGCCGTCAGTAATGGACCAGTGTGATGTTCCATGGGATGTTCAGGTGATCAAGATCTCTGCAGATTACATTATGTCAGAGCAGAACTGACATAGCCCCGAAGCATGCAGATGCACGATGATGGCCTTGCCAGCTAAAAGGAAACTGCTCTGGTGGACCCTTTGTACTGTCACGGACAGAAAGCCAGGTAACAGCTACATGCCAAATACCAGGGGCTCTGCTGACTTGCTCTGGGAAAGGTACTAAATCTGGGACGGCAGCTGCAATTGGAATCATCCCCTGATTTGAGTTTCTGATGGTCCACAGTCATTCTCCAAGGTCCATCTGACTTCCGCACAGGCTATACTGTGGGTTAAGTGAGTATGTGATAGGACTCACTACAACTGCTTCTTTCAATTCTTTGATGGAGGAATCCATGGCATGAATCTCTACACTTCTCCCAGGGATGTGGTATTTTTACTGGGTTGTTGTTTTTGTCGGGAGGGGAAATTTCCAGAGACTTTCACTCAGTCCTTCCTACCCTATTGTCCCCCAGTCTGTGGGTAAGAGAGCCTATGTGGGGATTCTGCTACTATGTTAGTTTTCAATTTATTGCCTCTCAGCTCCAAATTCACCCTCCAGTATCTGCTCCGAGATAATGGGCTGGACCATTTATGCATTTCTCAGTGCACTGAACGTGATATTAAGCTTTGCCAGGAGAGGGCGCCAGAGGGCCACTGAACGAGGAAGGGAATGCCCTTGGTTCTAGTCCTGTTGAGGTTTCAGTTTTCTCATTTTTGCTGTGCAGTTTTGCAGGGCTACCTATATGTGGGCACATCTAGTGGGCCTTAGATGTGTATCCAGAGTAAGGAGTTCTTTGGGGGAGCTCATAGACCCCACCTTGCAACCACCTTGCTGCACCTCCTCTTCCTGGACTCAGACACCAAAAACGGCAGACCACATGCTGCCTTTGTGGTAAGTGGATTCCTTACACTTGGACTCCTTTTGCACACTCACGCATCAGTCTTGACCCTCGTGTAGCCTTCTCTAGCACTGAACTTCTGCAGAGCAAGCTCTTTCTAGAGCTTGACTTTTTTTTTTTTAAGATTTTATTTATTTGACAGAGACACAGCGAGAGAGAGAGAGAGAGAGAGAGCACACACAAGCAGGGGGAGTGGGAGAGGGAGAAGTAGGCTCCCCGCTGAGCAGGGAGCCCTTTGTGGGGCTCGATCCCAGGACCCTGGGATCATGACCTGAGCCGAAGGCAGATGCCTAATGACTGAGCCACCCAGGCGCCCCTAGCACCTGGCTTCTGTAGTGATCTGGTTTTCTCCCCCACTGTGCTTTACCAAGTGCACTTTCTGTTTGAGTCCTGCAACGGCACGGCTTGCTCCGGCGCTAGACTCTTGTGTTGGTGCAGTTTTCCCCAGCACTGGGCTCCTGCAGAGTACGCATGCTCTAGCGTGACTGCTGTAATGACATGACTCTTTGCGGTGCTTGATCCCTGCCCTGCAAAGTTCCCTCCAGCACGGGGCTCCTGCAGAGTATACTTCCTATAGTCTTAGTTCTACAGCAGTGCTCAGTAATTAGCAACTTCACCTGACGCTCCAGAGGACAGATTTCCAGGAAGTCCCATTGTGTGGGAGTGCCCATTACTGACTCTTCTGTCATGCCCTCTTTTTTTTTTAAAGTTTTATTTACTTTAGTAATCCCTACACCCAGCATGGTGCTCCAACTCATAACCCTGAGATCAACAGTTGGATGCTCTTCCGGCAGAGTCAGCCAGGTGCCCCCCTGCCATGCCCTTTCAGATAAAGCCTGGATCTTAGACCTAGTGGAAGAGGACTCTGCCTTGGGTGTTCTGTCTCAGCCCTAGAGATAAGTAGGTGATCTTTATGTCTGCTACTTCTATATTCTTTAGAATTGTCTTTAGCTCTCATTAGCCTATTCTCTAATCTTCCAAGCCCCTATTAATAACTCTTTATGTTAAACTTTCCCATTGTGGCTTCTGTCTCCTGATTGGACCTTGACTGATCTAATAATTGGTACTGGGAGTGGTCCTAGGAGACAGACCCACAAAGATAGGGTTTTGCAATTGATTTGGTCACATTTGGACTTCAGCAGTGCTGAGTTCTTTGCCAATGGGAAATGGTATGCTAGTAATCCACAGTGTGCAGTCACATCACAGTTAAAGCTGTCACCTGTGGCTGACTGGGATGAAGCACCTGCCTTGGGAACTCAAATGACCACTGCCCTTGACTGTGATGGCAGTGGCAATGACTAATGACAATGGATTCCTTTCAGTGTGTTTGATCACAGAAAATGACAAGCTCAGGCCTACTAAGTCCCAACACAAGTCAGTCTGAGAACCAGAGTGCTTCCATGACAGTTCTAGAACAATCCCTTACATAGACCCAGCTATGTAAGGTCTATATTGCTAATATTGCTAAAAGTCAAACACAAAATGTGATCATGTATTTGCTGAATTTTAAAGACAGTTGAATTCAGTATTATCAAATTCGTCATGGGAAAACTAGAGCGTTGATCAGGAAAGAATAGGATCTAGAAATCTAGAATGGTGCATCTGGTTGGACCCAGATGAAGTGGACAATATTGAACTTCCAAGTCATTTTGTGTCTCTCTTGCCAGTGGAAGTAGCTTCCCTCCTGTCTGAAGAGACCACCTTTCCTGTCTGAAAACTCGGTGATAACCTCACTTAAGGCAAATGACTTCCCCTCAAGTCCAACACAAGTTCCCTGTTGTCACAAGACCTTTAACTAGGGTCAAATCTCAGCATGGTCTAGGGGGACAGGTGCACACTACGGTCCAGCAGGAAACAGTTTATATACCAAAAAGAATTGCAATACGTTGCTAATGTGTGGGCAGAAATCTGGGGAATGTGTGGGAATGGATTCTAAGGGTCTTAGACCAATGAGAGTAGAATATAGCACTAAATCAGGCCAAATTCATCAATATGGGTGCATTTACTAGGGATTCCAGACTTCATGCGCTAGCGCATGCACCTGAAGTTGGCTCCAAAAAGTTACTTGAGGGTCACCTGTGTGGCTCAGTTGGTTAAACATCCCCAACTCTTGATTGTGGTTCAGGTCATGATCTCAGAGTCATGAAATAGAGCCCTGCTTAGGGTTCCGTGCTCAGCGGGGAGTCTGGCTTTCTCCCTCTCCCTTTGCCCCTCTCCCTGCTTGCATGCTCTCTCTCTTTCTAAAATAAATAAATAAAAAGTTACTTGATTCATTGACTGAACTTTGGATTTGATGGTCTCCTCATGTTAGTGAAGTTGAGATGCCAGAGTTTTCCTGGCATCATGTGGAAGAAGGAATCCAAAGGCTTAGGGTAATAGACTTGATTTATCTTGTGCAACCTGTCAATTATATTCTATGAGAAGATCCAGAAGACACTACCTTTGCTAAGGCATTGAAGGGAGGATTTCCATCCTTGAGAAGTTCTATGGTTACTCTCCTTTGTAGGTTAGGTGTGGCTATAGACATATGACTAATGAGTAATGATTACCATCACTGAGATAGGCTCCCTGATTTCAGTGGATGGGATCCAGACAAGGTGGACACATCAACTGTAAAAGGTGGCAGGGAACATCAGACAATCTGATTTCTTGGCTTGCAGAGGTCTGTGATATGGGTAATTTTTAAAAAGATTTTTAAGTCTCTCTACACTCAACCTGGGGCTCAAACTCACAAACCTGAGATCAGGAGTCGCACATTCCACCAACTGAGCCAGCCAAGTGCCCCAGGTAATGGATAATTGATGACAGTCCCTAGGAATGAAATAGATAGGCAACGTTTGCTAGTATTGCTCAATCTATTTCCTTGTTGATCTTCTGTCTAGTTATTCTATCCATTATGGAAGG
>NC_138373.1:14874173-14881733 GCF_054177405.1 Leptonychotes weddellii | reverse complement strand
TTTCAACCTCTTTGTGTCTGTGATTATAAAGAGCATACAGTTGGGAGCACCTGGGTCGCTCAGTTGGTTGAGCATCTGCCTTCAGCTCAGGTCATGATCCCAGAGTCCTGGGATTGAGCCCCACATCGGGCTTCCTGCTGAGCAGGGAACCTGCTTCTCTCTCTCCGTCTGCTCCTCCCCCTGGCTCATGCTCTCTCTCTCTCTCTCTAGTAAATAAATAAAATCTTTTAAAAAAAAGAGCAGGATGCCTGGGTGGCTCAGTCGGTTAAGTGACTGCCTTCAGCTCGGGTCATGATCCCGGGGTCCTGGGAACGAGCCCTGCATCGGGCTCACTGCTCATTGGGAAGCCACATCTCCCTCTGCCTGCCGCTCCCTCTGCTTGTGCTCTCTCTCTGTCAAATAAATAAAATCTTTTTTTTTTTTTTAAAGATTTTATTTATTTTTTAACAGCGAGAGACACAGTGAGAGAGGGAACACAAGCAGGGAGAGTGGGAGAGGGAGATGCAGGCTTCCCGCTGAGCAGGGAGCCCGATGCGGGGCTCTATCCCAGGACCCTGAGATCATGACCTGAGCCGAAGGCAGACGCTTAATGACTGAGCCACCCAGGCGCCCCTAAAATCTTTAAAAAATAAAATAAAGAGCATATAGTTGGATTGTGTTGGTATTTTATTATTTTTTAGGGGGCAGGGACAGAGGGAGAGGGAATCTTTTTTTATTTTATTTATTTATTTGAGATAGACAGACAGACAGCAGGGGAGGAACAGAGGGGGAAGGACAAGCAGACTCCACTCTGAGCACAGAGCCTGACATGGGGCTGGATCCCAGGACCCTGAGATGATGACCTGAGCCAAAATCAAGAGTCTGACACCCAACTGACTGAGCCACGCAGGCGGCGCCCTTGTGCTGGTTTTTAAAAAATCCATTCTGCTAATCTCTGTCTTTTGACTGAATTTTTAGTCCATTTTCATTTAATGTAACTACTAACAGGATAGGATTCATGCCTATCATTTTGTTATTTATTTATGTGTCTTATCTTTTTTCCCCTATGTTCCTCCATTACTTTCTTTTGTGTTAAATATTTTCTAGTATTCCATTTTAATTCTCTGTTTCTTTTACTCTGTTCTTTTGAATTACTTTCTTAGTGGTTTCCCTGGGAATTACAATTAATGTCTTAAAACAGTCTAGTTTATTTTAATGCCAACTTAATTTCAATAGTATATAAAAACTTTGTTCCTATATATCTGTTTCTTCCCTTTTCCTTTGTGCTATTATTGCCATACAAGTTACATCTTCATATAAACCCATAAACACAGTTTTACAATTATTGCTTATTGCAGTTGTCTTTAGAACATATAAAAGAGGAGCACCTGGGTGGCTCAGTTGGTTGGGCGTCCCAACTCTTGGTTTCAGCTCAGGTCATGATCTGGGAATGGTGGGATCAAGCCCCATGTTGGGCTCTGTGCTCGGGGTAGAGTCTGCTTCAGATTCTCTCTCCCTCTCCCTCCTGCACTCTCTCTCTCTAATAAATAAAAAGAACATATAGGGGTGCCTGGGGGGCTCAGTCAGTTGAGTGTCTGCCTTCAGCTCGGGTCATGGTCCCAGGGTCCTGGGATCGAGCCCCGCATCGGGCTCCTTGCTCAGGGGAGAGTCTGCTTCTCCCTCTCATCTGCCTGCTGCTCACCCTGCTTGCTTGTGCTATCAAATAAATAAAATCTTGGGGCGCCTGGTTGGCTCAGTCATTAAGCATCCGCCTTCGGCTCAGGTCATGATCCCAGGGTCCTGGGATCGAGCCCTGCGTCGGGTCCCTGCTCAGCAACAAGCCTGCTTCTCCCTCCCCCACTCCTCCTGCTTGTGTTCCATCTCTTGCTGTGTCTCTGTCAAATAAATAAAATCTTTAAAAATAAATAAATAAATAAAATCTTAAAAAAAAAGAACATATGAAAGAAAAAAATTATAAGCCACAGAATACTTATAACATTTCTAGTATTTATATACTTTCTTTTATTGATGTTCTTTATTTCAAGTGGATTTGAATTACTATCTAGTCCTTTCATTTCAGCCTGAAGGACTCTTCTTATATTTCTTGTAGGGTAGGTCTGCTAGGACCAAATTCCTCCATTTTTATCTTGGAATGTCTTAATTATTCTTGAAGAATGGTTTTGCTGGATATAAATATCTTGGTTGATGGGTTTATTAATTTAGCACCTTTTAAAAATATTTATTTGGAGAGAGCGAGCGTATGAGCACGAGCAGGGGAGGGGCAGGAGAGGGAGAAGCAGACTCCCTGCTGAGTGGGAAGCCCAACAGGGGGCTCAATCCCAGGACCTGGAAATCATGACCTGAACCAAAGGCAGACACTTAACCAACTGAGGCACCCAGGCACCCCTCTTTTAGCACTCTGAATATGTTACCCACTTCTGGCCTTCATAGTTTCTGATAAGAAGTCAGCTGCTAATCTTATTGAGGATCCCTTGTACGTGATGAATTACTTTTTTCTCTTGCTGCATTCAATATTCTCTTTGTCTTTCAAAGTTTGGCTATGGTGTGTCTAGATGTGAAACTCTTACAGTTTATCCTATTTTGAGCTTCTTGGATATGTAGATTAATTTTTTAAAATCAAAGTTGGGAGGGTTTTGTCTATTATTTCTTCAAATATTCTTTCTACCCCATTCTCTCCTCTCTTCTGGGACTCTCATTATATGTAAGTTAGTACACTGGATGTTGTCCCACAAGCCTGTGGGGTGCTATTCATTTTTATTCATTCATTTTTCTTTCCGTTTCTCAGACTGAATAATGTCAACTGACTTGTCTTCAAGTTTGCAGATTCTGCTGCTAGGTCAGATCTGCTACTGAACCTCTTTAGTGAATCTTTCATTTCAGTTATTTACTTTTTAACTCCAGAATTTTTATTTTACATATATATAATTTATATTATTATATTTATTATATATAGATTACATATATGTAATTTTATCTGCTTATTAATATTCTCTATTTGGTAAGACATTCTTATACTTACAGTTTTTTAGACATGATTTCCTTTAGTTCTTTAGCTCTTTGAATATTAAGCTATACAATAGCTGATTTAAAGACTTTTTCTAGTAACTTCAATGTCTAGACTTCCTCAGGGAGTTTCTTTTTACCACTTTTTACCTTTGCATGGGCCATACTTTGCTGTTTCTTTGCATGTCATAATTTTTTGTTGAAAGTGACATCTTAAATATTATAATATGGCAACTCTGCAAATCAGATTCCACCCCTCCCCAGACTTTGTTGTTGTTGCTGTTTGTTTAGTGACTTTCCTAGAGTAATTCTATAAAAAACTGTGTCCTTTGCTCTGTGGCCACTGAAGTCTCTACTCAATTAGCTTAATGGTCAGCTAATGGTTGGACAGATTTCCTTAAATGCCTCAACCAATAAGTCTCCTGTGGGGCCTTGTGTGTGTGTGTGCGTGTGCACTACTGCTTTAATCTTCACTTCTTGCCTGTACAGACCCTGAAGGTCAGGTAGAGGTGAAAGCTTAGGATCTCCTTTGGTTTTTCTTGGGTATGCACACAACCTACATTTGCTTGTGAACATCTAGGAATTCCCAGGAACATGTCAAAGCTTTTCAAGGACCTACGAATATCTCTCATTCTGTAGTTTTTCCTTTTAAGTTGTTTTGTCAGCCTCTCCTGACCACCAACTGGTATGGTCACTTCAGGCAGCTGTAATGTTAAACAGTTGCCACTGATTGTTTTCTACACATGCCCTACGGTTATGGCTATTAGCACAGGGAGAGTTCTGACTTAGGGACAACTCACAACAGGCTTTCCAGAGAGCTAACAGATAGGTCAAATTGTGGCACTTCTCTGAGGATGGAGCTGTTGTAGAGCTTCAAGCCTGTTCCGCTTCCGCTGGTGGCTGCTAAGCCATTGGTTTTCACAGCTCCCTTAGTTATGAGGCTTTTAGTTTTCAAGGTTTCTGTGGACTTGGGGAGAGGAGAATGGGACTAGGGCAAGTTAAAATTTCACAAAGTTTGGAGTGCCTGGGTGGCTCAGTCCTTAAGCGTCTGCCTTTGGCTCAAGTCATGACCAGATCCTGGGATCGAGCCCCGCATCGGGCTCCCTGCTCAGCTGGAAGCCTGCTTCTCCCTCTCCCACTCCCCCACTTGTGTTCCCTCTCTCTGTGTGTCTCTGTCAAGTAAATAAATAAAATCTTTTAAAAAAACACCAAAAACATAAAGTTCACTGCTCTCACTAGGATACAGCTATGTTTTTTTTTTTTTAATAAACATTCCTTGGATTGTAGCTAACCTTTGGTTAGTTTTCAGAGTTCTGAAAATGCTTATTTTGACAATGTTTTTCCAGAGTTCTTGTTGCTTTTAAGGAGGAGTAGTTTGTTTGTTTGTTTGTTTATGTATTCATTCGAGACAGAGAGATACAGAGAGAGAGCATGAGCAGGGGGAGAGGCAGAAGCAGACTCCCCGCCGAGCTGGGAGCCCTACCTGGGGCTCGATCCCAGGACCTGGAGATCATGACCCAAGCTGAAGGCAGACGCCCAACCATCCGAGCCACCCAGGCGCCCCAGAGGAGTGGATTTTTGGAAACCTTTACTCCACTATTCTGGAAGTGTTTCTCTCCTGCTTGATCTATCTATATAATTGGAGAAATCCTAGGTCTGGTAGCCAAAACAGGAAGTGGAGAGTCACAGCCTCTTACCAGTTCCCAGACACAAGTCAATCACAGACCCAGAGCCCTTTGATTGAAGGTGATGCCGAGTCTCCTAGAGGAAGGAACCTGCAACATTGTTGCAAGTACGCATAAACCTTCCTCCTACCCTTCCCCAGAGGGACCTACAGCTATTTAGTAGGGTATCTGTGCACTGGAAAAAAGGACATACCCAGATATTTCTGGGATCATTATACATTGGCTCTAAATGTACTTATTCCTGGGGACCTAAAATGCCACTGTGGTCCACCATTCAAAGTAGGGGCTTATAGCAATCGGGTGATAGATGGAGTCTTTTGACTCCAGGCCAATTCAGTAGGCCCAGGTAGCTCATAGGCTGGCCCATCCTGTGGTTATTTCCTCAATGCCTGAATTTATAATTAGAATAGATACACTTGGTAATTGGCACAGACAATAATAAGAGACTCGAAGATAATGGAAGAAATCTTAAAACACATCAGACATATAAAGGAAAGGAAATCATACCATTACATGTAAATTTTAAGGACAAATCCAAAAGACCTAATGCAAATAATAGGAGTTTCCCAAAGAAGAGAAAAGTAACAGATGGAAAGGGAGATTTGAGCCTGGACATTAAAAGGACTCATATGGATAAAGATAAGTAAAGTATCTAGACATAGCCTGATGAAATTCCTGAACTTCAGAAATAGAAAAAAACAAAACAAAACAAAAAACCAAAACTTACAAGCTTCTGGACTAGGTTTTTTAAAAAGAATGAGAATCAGACTAGTTTAAAGCTACCCATCTGTAATACTATAAGCTAGAAGACAGTAGAATACAAACTCCAGGAGAAAAGAATGTAACCCAAGAATCAAAAGTGGCAATCATGTCACTTCCCAACCAGGGCAAAAGAAGGACATCTGGCATACAAGATTCAGTGCATAGATCACGTGCACGACCTTTCTGAGGGAAGGGCTCAAGAAATCCTCCAATTGTGATGGAAAGCTCAAGATAATGACAGATGAAGAAGTGAGGTAGCAGAGGTGAGCAATGAATCTTGCAATACATAGATACACAGATATAGATATAGATATATAGATAGTTCAGCTTAAATGTTAGCAGTAGACTGGGAATTTGTGCTTTAAGTGTTAAATAAGGATTCTTTTGTATAAGTGATTAATGAAAAACAATAATAGATTAGAACAAAAAATTGTAAGCTATCTTAGCAAAACTCTTGGAGAGTGAGGAAGGTCAATGCATTCTAGGGCAATCATCTTTTGGGGGTTTGTGAAAGAGTGGGCAAGTAAATTACTTGATAAAGGAGTAGGATTATGACCATGCACTGATAAAACAATTTAGAACAATTGTGATTGCTAGGAAAAAGAAGATAAACACTGGCAGGTTTACAAAGAGGGGGAAAGGTAACAAATAGAAACTTGACCAATCCCAAAGAAGTTTTTTTTAAAAAAAAGCAAACAGGAAAACATTAATGAAAAAATAAATAGTAAATGTAAAATAAGGTGGAAGGAAAAAAGTATATGGATTAATGCAATAAACAGGAACACACTGAATTAACATTATGACAGAACTTGTCAGACTAAGTTACTTTTAAGACCCTCTATAAGCAGACAAAAAATTTAAAAAAAATTCTTTTAATCTGCTATGAGCAATTTATAAGAAACACACATAAAACAAAAGTGAAAATATATTGGAAATAAATAGATGGACAAAAAAATTTCAGGCAAATGCAAACAGAAAACATGATTAAGGGGGGGGTTTGCGGAGATTCTGGCAATGTTTATTTCTTGGTTTGGACAATGGTGGCTAGGGTATTTTAATAATATTATGTTAAAATGTCTATTTTCCTCTGAATGCTTATGCATCTGGATGATATTTCATAACTGCAATAGGCAGAATAATCGCCCTTGCTCTAATTCCTAAAATGCCCATGCCCCAAACCCCAGGACTGGTGAGTGTGTTACTTCACATGGCAGAAGGGACTTTGCAGATGTGATTAAGTTAAAGACCCTGAGATGGGGGAGATTATCCTGGATTATCCAGGTGGCCCTGTGTAATCACAAGAGTCCTTAAAATCAGAGATCCTTTTCCGGCTACAGACAGTGGGAGAAGTGACAGTGGAAGAAGGGTCACAGAGAAGTGACACTGCTGCTCTGAAGATGGGGAAGGGGACCATGAGCCAAGGGCTGTGGGTGGCTTCTGGAAACTGGAAAAGGCAAGGGAGTGGATTCTCCCCTAGATCCTCAGAAGGAACACAGCCTTGCCCACATCTTGATTTTAGCCCAGTGAGACCCATGTCGGGCTTCTGACCTATAGAATTGTAAGGTAATAAATGTGTTGTTTTAAGGCACTAAATTTGTAGTAATTTGTTACAATAATAAAATACTAATACTACAACAACAAAAAAATATTTTAAAAATTTGCCTTCCTGGGGCACCTGGTGGCTCAGTAGGTTGAGCATCTGACTCAGCTCAGGTCCTGATCTCAGGGTCCTGAGATCAAGCCCCGAGTTGGAGTCTGCGCTCAGCATGGAGTCTGCTTCTCTCCCTCTGCCTGTCCTGCTCATGCTCTCGCTCTCTAAAATAAATCTTTTTTTTTTTTAAGATTGTATTTATTTATTTGACAGAGAGAGACACAGCAAGAGAGGGAACACAAGCAGTGGGAGAGGGAGCAGGCTTCCCACAGAGCAGGGAGCCCGATGCGGGGCTCGATCCCAGGACCCTGGGATCATGCCCTGAGCCGAAGGCAGACACCTAACGACTGAGCCACCCAGGCGCCCCTAAATAAATAAATCTTTAAAAAAATTTTGCCCTCGGGCACCTGGGTGGCTCAGATGGTTGGGCGTCTGCCTTCGGCTCAGGTCATGATCCCA
>NC_138373.1:14858290-14873673 GCF_054177405.1 Leptonychotes weddellii | reverse complement strand
ATGCAATGAACTCAGAATATTACTTGGAAACTTTTCACATTTATATTCCAGTCATGTTCACTTTCTTGTAAAAACAGAATAAAGAGACAAAATTGTAATTTAAAAACAACTAGTATGAAATGACTGAGCAACTTTTTAAAAATTATAAAAATATTAGTTTCACCTGTACAATATAATGATTCAACAATTCCATACATCACCCTCTGCCCATCAGGACAAGGGCACTACTTAATCCCCATCCCCCCACCCCTCTCCCTTCTGGTAACCATCAGTGTGCTCTCAACTGTTGGTTAGGAGTCTAGGGGCGCCTGGGTGGCTCAGTTGGTTAAGCGTCTGCCTTCGGCTCAGGTCATGATCCTGGAGTCCTGGGATCGAGCCCCACAAGGAGTCTGCTTCTCCCTCCCCTCTGCTCTTTCCCTGCTCCTCCCCTGCTCTTTCCCTGCTCCTCCCCTGCTCCTCCCCTGCTCGTGCTCACTCTCTCTGTCTTTCACTCTGTCTCACTTGCACTCTCTTGCTCACTCACTCTCTCAAATAAATAAATAAAATCTTAAAAAAAAAAAAAAAGAAGAAGAGCTTGTTTCTTTGGGGGCACCTGGGTGGCTCAGTCCGTTGAGCGCCTCAGTCTTGGTTCCAGCTGAGGTCATGATCGCACAGGTCCTGAGATAGAGCCCCCTGTCGGGCTCCCTGCTGAGCAAGATTCCCTCCCTCTGCTCCTCCCCCCACTTGGGCCTATGCACTCTCTCTCTCTAAAATAAATAAATCTTTTTTTTAAAAAGAGTCTTTCTTTGTCTTTCTCTCTCACTCTTTTTTCTCTTTGCTTTTTTTGTTTTGTTTCCTAAATTTCACATATGTATGAAATCATATGGCATTTGTCTTTCTCTGACTTGTTTCACTTAGCTTTATATTCTCTAGCTCCACCCATGTCGTTGCAAATGGTTGAGCAACGTTATTAAGTGAAAAAAGAAAGGTACAGAATAATGTGTATGATTTGCTACTGTTTGTTTTAAAAAGGCAAAATCCAAACATACATATTTGATTACAGATACATAATACGTCCTTGAAAGTATTCAGAAGAAACAAGTAGCTTTGGTTGCCTCCAGGGAGAGGAACTGGGTGGCTGGGGAACAGAGGTGGGAGGAAACCCTTGTACCAATCAGATGCCTTTTTTTTCCAAGATTTTATTTATTTATTTGACACAGAGAGAGAGAGAGAGCACACAAGCAGAGAGAGCAGCAGAGGGAGAAGCGGGCTCCCCGCTGAGCAAGGAGACCCTGATGTGGGTCTCAATCCCAGGGTCCTGGGATCATGACCTGAGCTGAAGGCAGACACCTGACCAACTGACCCACCCAGGCACCCCTAATCAGATGCCTTTTTGACCCTTTTGCATATTGAATCAAATGAGTTACCTGTCCCAGAATGACTACATTACCTTTGTAAAGAATCACACACGACTGTAAAAAATCAAATGGTGTAAAAAGTTTTCTGGAAGGGGCGTCTCGGTGGCTCAGTCGTTACGCGTCTGCCTTTGGCTCAGGTCATCGTCCCAGGGTCCTGGGATCGAGCCCCGCATCGGGCTCCCTGCTCCGCGGGAAGCCTGCTTCTCCCTCTCCCAATCCCCCTGCTTGTGTTCCCTCTCTTGCTGTGTCTCTCTGTCATATAAATAAATAAAATCTTTAAAAAAAAAAAAGTTTTCTGGAAAATTCTAAGGTACATATCTGGTTGAGGACCACAACCACTAGATTGAATAAATGGGTATTAAACACTTCTTGTATGCCAAGCCCCATCCTAGGCAGCTATGATGCAAAATTCCTGGCCTAATCCAGAATGTCTAGAGATGAGGGTTTAGGATTTATTCTCCCCATACTCTAGGATCTGTAAAACAGACCTGTGACCTCCTGCACAATACCGAATCCATCTAAAGCACCATGGAGAGCCCTGAACTCCCATGTAATACCTCCCCACCGGCTGCTACCGGGCCTCTTGCCTCCGTGCCCTTTCCCCGGAAATGAACCCAGCTTCCCCGTCCCTGTAGGCTCAGGGCAAACTCTAAACTCCAGTTGGTCCTTCAAAGATACTAATAAGCCCTGGGGGCTTCGATTTGCTGCAGCCCAAAGCTCTCACTTCTGCTAGAATGACCTGAATCCCACTTCCTTTGGTTAAACAGAGGTCAGGAATCAGCCACCTCCCACAGCCAGCTGCCTGCCAGGCCTAATTCTATCGTTCCTTCTTTTTTTTTTTTTGTTTTTGTCCCTCCTTCCTTTTTTTTTTTCAAATTTATGGTCATCTGATGTTTCTTTTTTTATTGTCTTTTCTAATAGTTAAAATACAATCGATATGTAACAGCTTTAGAAACTGTATGTTCTTTCAACTTGCATGTACCATTATTAGCTTCAATTCACTTTGATTTTTAACTCTATCATGGAAAATTTTGAACACATATAAAAGTAGGAGCAGTGTAACAGCCCCCCATATCCATGTAACCATTACCCACATATGACTAATCTAGTTTCCACTATACCCCAGGCCTCCCCTCCTCCAACCGCTATTGTATTATTTTAAAGCAAATCCCAGACGTCATAAAATTTCATTCATAATATTCTTCAGGATAGGGGCACCTGCGTGGCTCAGTCGGTTAAGCGTCTGCCTTCTGCTCAGGTCATGATCTCGGGGTCCTGGGATGGAGCCCTGAGTCAGGCTCCCTGCTCAGCAGGGAGTCTGATTCTCCCTCTCCCTCTGCCCCTACACCCCCTTCATGCTTTCCCTCTCTCTCTCAAATCAATAAATAAAATCTTTTTTTTTTTAAAGATTTTATTTATTTGACAGAGAGAGACACAGCGAGAGAGGGAACACAAGCAGGGGGAGTGGGAGAGGGAGAAGCAGGCTTCCCGCTGAGCAGGGAGCCCGATGCAGGGCTCGATCCCAGGACCCTGGGATCATGACCTGAGCCGAAGGCAGACGCTTAACGACTGAGCCACCCAGGCACCCCTCAATAAATAAAATCTTAAAAATATATATATCTTCAGGTTGTACCTCTAAGACATAAGGAATTTTTTTAACATGACCACAGACATTGGTCACATCTAAATAAATGATGGTAATTCCTTAATATCACCTGATACATAATCCATGTTCAAATTTCTCGGTCTCTGTATCATTGGTTTGTTGAAATCGGAACCCAAACCAAGTTCACACATTGCATTTGGTTGTTGAAATAGGGAGCTTCTGACATGGCTCCAAATGATCCTTGCCTGCTGGTCTTCCCTGCCCCTTGATGTAGGCTGGACCTAGTGACTCGCTTGTATAATGACTAGAATTGGCAAAAGTGATGGGACCACACTTCCAAGATAAGGCTACGAAAGACTGTGACTTCCATCTTGGCACTCTTCTCGGGCTCTTCTCTGCCTCTCTGATAAAGCAAGACGTCATGCTGTGAGCTGCCCCACTGAGAGGTCCACGTGGCAAGAACTGAGAGCAGCCTCCCGCTAAAAGCCGGGAAAGGACTGAAGCCCTCAGACCCACCACCCCTGAGGAACCAAATCCTGCCAACACCACCTACGTGAACTTGGAAGCAGCTACCTGTGCCCCTCAAGATGACTGCAGCCCTGACATTGTTTGAAGGCTTGTGAGAGCCTCTCAGCCCAGGTCCCTGACCCACCAAAATGGAGATCATGAATGTTATTTTAAACTACAAGGTTCTGGGGTAACTGGTTACACGGCAGTAGATAACTAATCCTGTTGTTCTGTCTCCTGAATCTCTAATCTACACCAGTTTGCTTACCTCTTGTGGTCTTTTTCTTGCCAGGCCTGGTCCTGTTTGGAAGACACAGTTATGAGTATTAATCAGTGTCCCTCAAAGTGAGACCCAGACTCCCCCGGGAGATGGGGTAGCAGTTGGCTCCCATACAAAAATGCAGATGCCCAGGCTCCTTGAAACTTCCTGAATCTCGGAGTGGGGACCGGGCATCTGTACCTCTAAGAGCATGCTGGGGGATTCTTTTGTCCACTGAAGGCTGGAAGCCAACAGAGCTGGTTTGGAGGCTTGGCTTTCACCCTCTCTGTGGAGCATTGTGATCCTCACCTCTCTGAACCTCTGTCTTCTGTTCTGCAGGATAGGATTCTCACAACATTTACTCTGTAGGATGGTGTGCCTAGCTTTTCCCTCTCCTACTCTCTTGATTCATGGTTTTGCCCTCATTGTGAGAAAGAAAGCGATTAGGTCATAGGTAGAGTGGGGGACTTGGGCCTAGAGGTATTCTCACACGCATCCTCACACACTCAAGTGTTCCTGCTAAGCACGGACACACTCAAGTCCTTGCACAGGAGAGCCAACTTGGTTTTTCAGTTTGCCAAAGGTTTCTTCTGTGTGCTAAGGCAACTTAAACTATTTGTAGGAAAATCAGCCCAACTGCATATGAACTGTTGAAGACTTAAGAAATTCTGGGGAGGGGCGCCTGAGTGGCTCAGTTGGTTAGGCGACTGCCTTCGGCTCAGGTCATGATCCCAGAGTTCTGGGATCGAGTCCCGCATAGGGCTCCCTGCTCAGCGAGGAGCCTGCTTCTCCCTCTGACCCTCTCCCATCTCATGTACTCTCTCTCTCTCTCTCAAATAAATAAATAAATCTTAAAAAAAAAAAAAAGAAAGAAATTCTGGGGAGTCCGGAATGTTAAACACCCTTTTTTGAACTCTTTCTGCAAATTGCTATTGAGTCTATGTCATTCAATTACTCTCCATTTTTATGCCAAATATTTCACACGGTCCTTGTTTTAGTTCTCTATTGTTTCCTAAATTTAGTCACCTCCAAACAACAATCTTGTGATATCTCATGGTTTCTGCGGGTCAGGATCAAGTCAGAGCATAATAGAAATGGCTTGGGTCTGTTCCACCTCACTGGGCGTCTCAGCGAGATTTGAAAGCAAGGGTGCTGGAAGCATCCGAAGGTTCATTCACTCACGTGTGTGGCTATTGATGCTGGCTGCTGGTTGACGGTCTAGCCAAAGGCTCTCAGCCCCAACACCTACCTGTGGCCTTTTATGTGGCCTGGGCTTCCTCACAACATAGGGCCTGGGTTTTCAGTGCAAGTGTCCAGAGAGACACTTCTCATGACCTAGCCTCAGAAGCCACACAACATCACTCCTGCCTCATCCTGGTTGTTACTAGTGAGTCACTCGAACAAGCCCACATTCGAGGGCAGAAGTCAGCCTCCTCCTTTCAGAATGAGGCATGTCAAAGAATTTATGGACATATTTTTAAATCATCTTTTTACAGATGAAAATATCAGTGGAAGCACAACCCATCAGAGTTTCTGTATTGTGAGACAGTGCATGTCAGTTACTAGGAGCAATATTTGGATGTACTTATAGTAAAAAAAGAGAGAGGGCGCCTGGGTGGCTCAGTCATTAAGCGTCTGCCTTCGGCTCAGGTCATGATCCCAGGGTCCTGGGATCGAGTCCCACATCGGGCTCCCTGCTCGGCAGGAAGCCTGCATCTCCCACTCCCCCTGCTTGCATTCTCTCTCTCTCTGTCGAAAAATAAAAAATAAAAAAATAATAAAAAAAAAGAGAGAGAGAGAGGGATGTACTTAAATTTATCAACTTTTTACTTTTTACTTTATGGGTGTTGTGTCTTATGACTTGATTTAGAAGGCTTTCTCTTGGCCCAAGCTTTTCTCTTATTTTTTTCTTCCAGTTTTAAGATACAATTGACATGTAACACTGTACAAATTTAAGGTGTAGAGCATAAATACTTGACATAGATATATATATATTTTAAGATTTTATTTATTTATTTTAGAGAGAGAAAGAGTGAGCATGCAGGGGGAGGAGCAGAGGGAGAAGGAGAAAGAGAATCTCAAGCAGACTCTGAGCAGAGGCCAGAGCCTGACATGGGGCTCCATTTCATGACCCTGAGATCATGACCTGAGCAGAAACCAAAAGTCAGACGCTTAACCAACTGAGCCACCCAGTTGCCCAGTATATATATACCTTATATATATATATAATCTTTATATACATAAAGATTTCATTTATTAATTTGAGAGAGTGAGTGAGAGAGAGAGCACAACCCAGAGAGGGACAGAGGGAGAGGGAGAAGCAGACACCCCTGCTGAGCAGGGAGCCCCATGACGGGCTCAATCCTAGGACCCTGGGATCACTGCATGAGCCTAACGCAGACGCTTAACTGACGGAGCCACCCAGGTGCATATATATATATATATATATATATATATTAAATGATTACCACCAAAAGTTTAGTTAACATCCATCACCTCATGTAGTTACACAAAAATGTTTTTACCTATGATGAGAGCTTTTAAGGATTTATTCTCTCAGCAACTTTCCAATATATCACACAGCAGTGTTAACTATCGTCATCATTTCTTATATCCTCACTACTTATTTATCTTATAACCAGAGTTTAGACCTTTCGACCATCTTCACATAATTCCTTCACCCCCCCAACTCCTACTTCGCAACACAAATCTGATCTCTTTTTCTATGAGTTCATTTTTTTGAGATTTCACAAATAAATTAGATCATACAGTTTTGTCTTTCTTGGTCTGACTTATTTCACTTAGCATAATGCCCTTAGAGTCCATCCATGTTGTTGCAAATATCAGGATTTCCTTCTTTTTTAAGGTTGAATAGTATCCCATTGTATGTCCATACTACATTTTCTTTATCCGCTCATCTGTCATGGACGCTTAGGTGGTTGCATTGTCTTGGCTATTGTAATTAACGCTCAAGCCCAAGCTTTTAAAACATTCTTCTATATTTTTGCTTAGTGATTTCAGAGATCTCTTTCACATGGAAATCTTTAATCTATCATTTATTTCTTCCTAATGGTATTAGAAAGGGATCTGCCTCAGGTTATGTTCCCCAGGAACAGCCTGAGATGGGCTCGACCAACCGGGACAAGGTTCTCAGAAGAAGAAGAATGAGGTCATCAGATAGGGCAGGGAGGAAATGGGAGCAAGAATGTGGTCTTGGCTGCGGACTAGCTTTGGTTTAATCCTAGAGAAAGCTCTGGAACCCAAACTGTACTACCAGGTTAGTTCCGCCTGGAGGTAAGTAAGGCCTTTCTTACATCTGTGCCAGTCTGCCATTGGCCAGGGTCGGCCAGGAGGAGGGGTGCTAGACAGTTCTCCAGAGACCGGGGCGGGGCGGGGGGGGTTGCAGCTGGGCGATGGGTGTACGATTGTAAAGGGATCTGGTGGGGCCCCAAGAGCGTGCACTACGGTTCACCTTTGCACTGCTCAGATCTACTTGCTTTCCCCCTGAAGTTCACTCCATCCAGGTACAGCTTCTCCAGGATTCTGATGGGTCACAATTTCTAGGTAAACTTAGAAGAGGAGAATTAGTTCTAGAGCCTCCCCTGACAGTCATCATCTCCTTCCTCTGCCACTCACTCATTTTAGCCTTCCCTTCCCTTCTACTCCTGACTTCAGCTGGTATTTCTGCTGGTCTCGATAGCCTACCTGGTGGGTTGACCCTGGCCCTCAACTCTGAAGGGGCGAGTCCCTAGTTACCATGCCCTATCAAGCCATGGTACAAATCAGACTCATCATGGCTATCTGGAGATGTCCCAGGGGATGACCTGAGTGCTAAACATCTTCCTGCTGACCGCATTGCATAGCAGCGGTCTTACCTCCTGGTGATGACCAAGGTCTGTTAACCCTGCCAGTAGGACAAGTCCTCTCTTTGACTGCTGGTCTGTTGGCACAAGGAGACCAAAGTGACCAGGCGGCAGGTGTAGCTCAAAATTCACTGGGACTCTTGCATGGCTCCTGGCAAAAGTGTTCCTCCCCACTCTGGGAATTAGGATCTCTAGACGCACAGGGCCTGAAGTTAGGGGGCTGGCGCACAAATTCCCCAAGGAGGTTACTGGAAGTGATGGTAAGCAGGGCCACTCCTGCTTCCAATCCTAGGTTTCCAGACTCATATACCTATGCTCTGGGGCACAGCCCCATAAAACAGCCATTGGCTTAAGGTATATATTGCATCCTAAAAAATAGTGCTGGGTCCTCTTCATGCTAGCATTCAAGCTGCACCTTCCAGAGGCTTCCTTTACCCTATGAGGCCGGCAGCTTCCGGATGATACAGCAAATGGCAGTGTGTCCACCACCACGCTTCCTTTGCTGTAAATGGGTCCCTTGGTCAGAGGGAGAAGGAGGCAGCTGTGGGTCATCAGTCACCAGCAGTCACAACAGCCAGGAGCTAGGTGCCCTGCTAGTCAAAGGGATCTGAGTGGGACACCGCCTGCATGCATTACAGGATCTCATTCAAATTTTTCCATATAATTTTCCAGCTATCCTAATGCCTTTTATTTTATTTTAAAGATTTATTTACTTATTTGAGAGAGAGAGAGCATGAGCTGAAGGGGCAGAGGGAGAGGGAATTTCAAGCAGACTCCTCACTGAGCACAGAGCCCGACGTGGGGCTCGATCTCACAACACTGAGATCAGGACCTGAGCCGAAACCAGGAGGCGGACACTTAACTGACTGGGCCACCCCGGCGCCCTGCCTTTTATTTTAATAGTTTATCCTTATCCTCCCTCATTTTAAATGACCTTTTTATCATATCCTAAATTGCTATGTATCCATGGGTCTATTCCTGGTCTTGCTATTCTGTTCCATTAACCTACTTGTCCCGTTCTGTATCTCCGTCACACAGTGTTTCATATAGTAGAGCTTTGGAGTAGTTTTTCTTATTTGGTAGAGTCTGCTCATCTGATTAGACTCTGTTTATGTGTTACTTCTCTGGGAAGTTCAGGTCGCAGAGTGAGAATTCAGTGGGTAACTGCTGAGCCGAGGGACAGCCTTGCCGGTTCTAACTCCGCTTTCTCCCAGTTTTAACCCAACCCCTAGATCCCCACCAGACTCTGCTCCTAGGACAGGGCTTGTACACCTCTTCCTCGGGCCCTCTTCCTCCCGTCGAGGGCAGCTCAGGAAGCAGACGCAACGCTTGGCTGGGTTCCAGAGGTGGCCGAGGGCTGAGTTGGGCCTGGATTAGGACATACAGGCAGACCACTGGCGGGTCTGTGCGTCTCACTTGGTCATCGTGGTGTCCAACCAGCTTGGGACAGACGGTGGTGCAGATAATGGGACAAGAAAGGAGCTTCGTCTGGGGATAGCAGGGAACAGCTCAGACATTGGAGCCAGTCCTGCGTTCAAGGCCTCTACAACTCACTCTCTGTGTGATCCTCGTAAGTCACCGAACCTCTCCAAACCTCATTAGTAATCATAAAACCCATTTCCCAGAGTTGTTACAAGGATTAAATGAAATAACATCTGCATATAAAGTGACTGGTAATACAAAAGAGGCTAAAAAATGTGATTCTTCTCCTTACCTTCTCATCTCATTCCTTCTTACATCTCATCTGCAAAATGGAAATGCCAGGCCCTTGTCAGATAACCCTGAAGGGAAACCAGGGCACCAGGAGCTGAGGGAAGGCCCCAGGAGCCAGAAAGTGTCAAGCCCCAGAAACTAGAAGTGATGATAACAATGAAGAACCCTGGCTCTGGAGCTGGGGTTCAAATCCTAGCACGGTTCCCTGCCAGCCGCGTGACCCCGAAGTGATCACTTAACCTTGCTGTGCCTCAATCTCTTCATCTGTGGAATGGGAAGACAATACTATCCACTCCATGGGGTTCTGTAAAGGAAGCGTGAGATATTGTACAGAAGAGCTTAGAACAACCCCAGGCCAAACCCTCACTGCCCCTTTGGCCTGCAGCCCCCTTGGGATGAGGCACTCACATAGGTGTTCTGCTCAGCCGACCAACCTCCTTGGCTTGGCTTTGCAGAGCCTCCGGCTGGAACCATGGTACTCCTGCCTTCCTTCACCTGACACTCACTGAGGTGTTACCCTTGTACCGGGCCCAGTGCTGGGGCTGCAGAGCTGAGAAGTCCCTGCCTCCTGTCACACTGGGAAGAAAGACTGGGAGACCGAGAATGACAACGTAGGGTGATCAATAAATGGACAGGGGAACCTGGGGACCTGTGGGAGCCCCGAGGGGGCAGAGGAGACAAGGAAATCTTCCCAGAGGAGGTAAAACCCCGAGGTGAAGGTTAAAATATGAGAAGGATTGTGTTGGGTGAAGGGGGGGCAGGAGAGCTTTCTATGCAGGGAGAGTTACCTGAGGAAGGCCTAGTGTTGATCAGGCCTGTAAGTGGGTTGTGGGCCTCAGGTAGAAGGTGGGGAAAAGCAAGAAGTGAATTGCAAGGCTGCACGGGGACTGGGGGATTGCAGGCCTCAGAGGGCAGGCTGCAGAGTTAGGACTGTATCCTGAGGGCACTGGGGAGTCAAGGAAGATGTGGAGATGGTGGGAGAGTGCAAGATGAGTCTTGCTCTTCCCCATCTGTCATATCTCACCAACCACCAGTGTGTTTGCCCTCTCTGCCGGCCTTGTCTGTTCCTGAAACCTCTCATGCATGCTCCCACCTCGGGGCCTTTGTACTTGCTATTCCCTTTGCCTGGAGAGGGAGGGGTGAAGATTTGTAGTGGGGGGGATGGGGTGGGGCTTAATACCGGGGGTCAGGGTGAGGATCTGGCTTGGAGTTCCCATTTGTTTGTTCTGAATGGGCCTCATTATGTGACCTGCTGGATGACACTGAGGTCATGCTTCAGTGTCCTGAGGGAGGGACAGGATAGATCTCCTGAAAGCATATGTATGGCAGGTGGGGATTGGCCTCCAAGCCTGGGGTCATGCGGCATCAAGGCTTTTGCCATTGGTTGGAGGCTTTCTGTGCCATTGGGGTAACCCTTGAGGGACCTAGGAGGGTCCTCATAGCAGGGACCAAGGCACCTGGTGGGTAGGGTGGTGGGAAGTATTACCCAGTTTCCAGATGAGGAAACAAACTGAGGCTCAGAGAGGTTGGGGGGTTCGCTCCAGTTAGCGACGGACAAAGGCAGGACTCACACCCAAGTCTGCTCCTGAGTTGGGGGGATCCCCAGGCATCAGCTTCTGATGAGACTAAAACAGTGATGGAGACAGATGGGCTGCAAGGTGGGGATGGTCAGGGTGGCAGAGTTGATGACCTTTGCCAAGAGAGATGCCTTGTGATAAAGCTGGGCCTGGGCCAGGGGCCAGTTCCTCCAGCTGTGAAGGGCACCTAGGGGTTGACAGAGAGAGAAAGAGAAGCCCCCAAGAGAAGTAGGAGGTGGTGGGGTTGGGTGAGGGTGAGCCTGGCCTCTGGGGTGAGGCCCAGCCCCACGTCCACCATCCACCTGTGAATAGCACCAGATCGAGTATCTGCCTCCCTCTTCCCCTCCTCCCCTCCTGCCCTCCTCCTCCACCTCCCCCTTCACTACCTGGCCCTGCCTACGCCTCAGTGCACCCACTCAAAGGGCCTAGTCTAATCCCCTGACATCACCACTGCCCAGCACAGGCCCTTTCTGGCACCCTGGCAGCCCCCCGCCTCGGAGATCCAATTTAGGATCCCCCACCTCAGAGCCCAACTTTCCTTCAACCTTCTCCCTCCTTCAGCTCACAGTTCAGATCAGAGACACCCCAGATCTGGTCCCAAGCTGGGAGGTGGGAGTCTAGGATCTGTTCTAGCCTTACTGTGTGACCCCAGGTAAGTAGCTGTCCCTCTCTGGGCCTCAGGCTCCTTATTAATCGCCCCCCCCCCACCACCACCAGGTAATCATATCAACCTATTTTGGCTTCTTCTCAGCACTTTGTTGCTTCAGGAAATTTTGTTTTTATCAGTTCACACATTTGTTGTTGGTCTTCCCCTCTGGACTGGGCACCCTTGTGAGACAGGGACCGGACCCATCTTATTATTCACCCTGGTACCAGCCCACAGTAGAGGTCCCATCGAAATCTGCTGACTGAATGTAGACATGGGTGAAGGAGTGAACGGATGTATCTCCCGCCTTTGCAGGAAGGCTGTGGGCCTTTTTTCTCCACACCAGGGAGGAAGGTAGAGCAGTCTTCCATCCCCCAACTGGATAGGAGCAGGGTGGGGGTCTGACCGAGCACTCTGACCCAGTGGGTGGGCGGGGGCTGAGAACTGGACAATGCTCCCTTATGGAGAGACTGGGGACGTTGTGAAGAAGGACCAGAACTCAGCTACCCCCTTGGGCCGCGAGGCTTCCCCAGCTGGACAGGGCCTTAGGTCTGTGTCTGTGTGTCTGTACGGTGCTGTGTCTGGGCAGAGGGCAGCCACTGGCCCAAGATCTTCCAGGACAGCAGAGACTAAAACATGGCTCGATCTCAGGAGCCCTGCCCTCCAGCTGCACCTGTGTGTGTGTGTGTGTCCACCCACGTATGTACCTGTCTGCGCCACATGATCCCAGGGTCCTGGGATGGAGCCCCGCATCGGGCTCCCTGCTCGGCGGGAAGCCCGCTTCTCCCTCTCCCCCTCCCCCTGCTTGTGTTCCTGCTCTCGCTGTGTCTCTCTCTGTCAAATAAATAAATAAAATCTTTAAAAAAAAAAAAACAAAACCCTGCCCTCATGGAGCTGATGCTCTAGTGGACGTGGCCTCCGTGTCTACGGAACCACACGCACCCTGCCGGGCCTACACATGCTACAGAAGGAGGGTGCAAACGTGTCCACGCGGGTACATGCAGACCTGTGTGCACATAGCCACACCCGTGATCCCTCTGGGATCATGACCCGAGCCGAAGGCAGAGGCTTGACAACTGAGCCACCCAGGCGCCCCGAGGGCAGGGAATTTTGTCTGACTTGTTCTTTGTTCTATCCCAGCACCTGGAACAGGGACGAGCACACAGTAGGTGTCGATACTATTTAAGTGAATGAATGTGAGTGCGCTCACATGTCTGCTGTGGGCCCGTGTGCCAACGTGTGGTGTGTGTGTGTGTAGACGTGCACACGCTCCTGTGTCTAAGCGTGTACCTCGGCGTGGGTGATATTGCTCACATGCCACCACTCCCACCCCTTTTCCAAACTCCTCGGAAGCCAGGGCCCAAGGCCTGGGTCCCAGCGGGGCGGAGCAGGAGGCGGCCTCCTCACGAGAAACTGGATCCCTGGACGTGCGGAGCAGCAGGGAGCAGGGCTGCCCCTTTGTCCCCCGATAATCCCCTCCCGCCTTTGACCCCTCCCTCCCAGCAACCAGGGTTTAAGGTCGAGTTTGGGGACTGTAGGGGACTAGGGTGTCACCTCAGTGTCCCCTTCCCTGCCTGTCCCTTGCTTCTGGGGCTTCTGCACCTGTGCCCCCCCCACACCCGCCCTAGGGTGTGACTCCTTCCCTCCCTCTTGGGCGGCCTCAGCGCTCAGCCCAGGTATAAAGCCACCTGAGGGGCAGGAGGACAGGTGCCCCAGAAAAACCCAGAGACTGGAGAGAGGAAGGAGCCAAGGAGAGAACATGAGCTATCCGCTAGGTGAGTGTGGGGGGGCAGATGGAGTGCCAGGGCCTAGAGACCAGGAGGGGAGGGGTACTCTCTGGGCTCTCTGGCCCTTAGGACTCAGGTACCTGGCTGTCTTTGCTTGCTAGGAACCTCCAAATCCTTACACACAGAAGGCTTCGTTCATCACTCATTCATTCATTCAAGAAGAATTACTGAGTGCCTATTATGTGCTAGGTAGGTTTCTAAGCATTTGGGGATACAGCAGTGAACAAACAGACAAAAAGCTATGGTCTCATGGAGATTTCATTCTGCAGACAGACGATACACATCATCGTCATAAGTAAGTAAATTAGTCTGGGTGGCTCAGTCGGTTAAGCGCCTTCGGCTCAGGTCATGATCTCAGGTCATGATCTCTGACCCTGCTCCCTCTCGTACTCTCTCTCTCTCCCTCTCTCTCTCTCCCTCTCTCTGTTTATTTGACAGAGAGAGACACAGCGAGAGAGGGAACACAAGCAGGGGGAGTGGGAGAGGGAGAAGCAGGCTCCCCGCCGAGCAGGGAGCCCGATGTGGGGCTCCATCCCAGGACCCTGGGGTCACGACCTCAGCCGAAGGCAGACGCTTAACGACAGAGCCACCCAGGCGCCCCAGTAAATAAAATCTTAAAAAAAAAATAAGTACGTAAATTATAATGCCAGTTTGATATAAGGTGAGTGCAGTGAGCCAATTTTTTGAATGAATGAATGAATGGGCCTTCACTTTCAGCCTTCCCTTAAGTTCTGAACTTAGGGAACTCAGGAATGTAGAAAGGGGAACAAAGGAGGCCATCCCAATTTGCCTCTCATCTCCATTGCTTCCCGCTGGTGACCTTAGGCAATCCCCCCCCCACCCCTCCACCCCCCGCTGAGCCTCAGCTGGGACCGTAACTGGGCCTGAGCTGTAAGGGGACAATTCGCAGCATTTACTCAAATTTAAAATGAGCACACCCTCCAATCCAGATATTCCTTCTTTCTCTCTCTTTTTCTTTCTTTCTTTCTTTTCTTTCTTCCTTCCTTCCTTTTTCTTTCTTTTCTTTCTTTCTTTTTTCCTTCCTTCTTTCTTTCTTTCTTTTTTTTGATAAAGATTTTATTTATTTGACAGAGAGAGACACAGTGAGAGAGGGAACACAAGCAGGGGGAGTAAGAGAAGGAGAAACAGGCTTCCCACTGAGCAGAGAGCCCCATTCGGGCCCCTGGGATCATGACCCGAGCTGAAGGCAGAAGTTTAACGACTGAGCCACCCAGGCACCCCTTATTCCCACTTTCAAAAGTGCCCAAAGAGTCTGGGATAAGGATGTTCATGGCAGCATTCAGTCATTCAACAAATATTTATTAAGCTCTGTGCTAGGTGCTGGGGAACCAGCAGCAAATGAATCAGGGGAGGTTTCCTCTTTCCTGGAGACAAGATTCTAGGGGCAGAGACGGTAACAAACAAGCAGACAAATAAATAAATAATGAAATAGCAAGTCTCTGAAGACTATAAATCAGGGAGAGGGGGACGCCTGGGTGGCTCAGTCAGTTAAGCGTCTGCCTTCGCCTCAGGTCTTGATCTCAGGGTCCTGGGATCAAGCCCCATGCGGGCTCCCTGCTCAGCGGGGAGCCTGCTTCTCCCTCTCCCTCGGCCTGCCGCTCCCCCTGCTTGTGCTCTCACACTCTCTCTCTGGCAAATAAATAAAATCTTTAAAAAAAAAAAAAAAAGAAGAAATAAATCAGGGAGGGGGAGGGGGCTTTTGATATCCGGTCAGGACAGCTTATCTGAGTTGAGGCCTGAAGAACAAGAAGGAGCCAGGGTTGGGAAGGTTTGGGGGAGGCCAGGGCGGGGCCCAGGAAGGCCTGAGGGGGAATGGGATGGGAGGATAGTACAGAGGGGCCAGGCCTTGTAGGCCGCAGGAGGGCTTTGGTTTACACACTTCCACTGTGTGAGGTGCGAGCAGAGGGAGGGTTCAGGCACAGGAGGGATCTAGTTGAACTGGGGGGCTGTTGGTGGGAGGGCAGCAAAGGTCGAAGCACAGACGGGGGTGGGGGAGGCTGCTGGCTC
>NC_138373.1:14834265-14858190 GCF_054177405.1 Leptonychotes weddellii | reverse complement strand
GCGGGGCTCGATCCCAGGACTCTGGGATCATGACCCGAGCCGAAGGCAGACGCTTAACGACTGAGCCACCCAGGTGCCCCTCAACTTTTAAAACTTTTTATTGAAAAGAACAAACAGAGGGCGCCTGGGTGGCTCAGTTGGTTAAGCGACTGCCTTCGGCTCAGGTCATGATCCTGGAGTCCCTGGATCGAGTCCCGCATCGGGCTCCCTGCTCGGCAGGGAGTCTGCTTCTCCCTCTGACCCTCACCCCTCTCATGCTCTCTCATTCTCTCTCTCTCAAATAAATAAATAAAATCTTAAAAAAAGAAAAGAACAAACAGAAAAGTACATGACTCATGAAGTGTACAGCTCAATGAATTTTCACGAAGTGATCATATCCTTGTCATGAGCGCTCAGATCAAGAAACACAGAGCTGGGCTGACTACGTTTTAAGGACAGAGCCGATAGGATTTACTGTGGGGGTGGATGTGGAGAGCAAGAGAAAATGAGGCACCAAAGAGGACCCCAGGTTTTGACTTGAGCAAAGGCAAGAATGGAAGCCCCCTTGCCTGAGGTGGGGAAGGCTGAGGGAGGAGGGTGGAAGGGGACCCCAGAGTTGAGTATTGGATACTTCGAGTGGAGATGCTTACTAATACCCAATAATGTCAAGCAGGAAGTTGAATACATCGGATCTGGGGTTCAGGGGAACGTTCTGGGCTGGAAATAATCTTACAGGGTGCTGCTGCCCCGACTTGGATCCACAAAATTGTTGCAGGCCACAAGGGCTGTGCCGCTTTGAGGAGCTGTGACACAGAATGAATGAACCAGCAGGCGGGCTCAGGGTCAGAGTGGATGCCGACCTTTGATTTCCTCCACCAGCCCAGCTCTGCCTGCTGCCCCTGCTGCTGTCACCCCTCAGTCTGGGGGCCCCCATCTCCCCAGCTGAGCCCATTAGTCAAGCCTACAGCCTGGCCCTCTACATGCAGAAGAATACATCAACGCTGCTGCAGACTTATGTGAGTGACACTGGGCACAAGCAGGGGACGAGGGCAGCGGGACACTGCCCTCCTGGCCCAGCCCTGGGTAGCGGAAGCAGAGCAAGGCCAGGAGAAGGTTCCCTCCGTGAGTCTGAGGGTTCCGGGGCTCTGTCAACTAGAGACTCGCTCGGACAGTGTCACTGATAGCTGGTGACCCAGGGCTAGTCGTTCCTTCTCTCTCTCTCCGTCTCAGCTCCCTCATCTGCAAAATGGAATTGTGATCCTGCTTTTGCTCACCTTGCAGGACTCTTAAAATATTCAAAGGCAGCACAAACAAAGAAAGACTTTACAGGGTCGTGATTATTTCCACAACCACCTCGTGCTGGGTGCTCACGTGAGCCCTATGCTGTGCTGGGCACTCATCCCCATTATCTCGCGGACTCCTCAAACAGTTCTGAGGGACGGAATTATAATCAGATAAGGAAACTGAGTCTCAGAGAGGGTGAATAATTTGCTCAAGGTCACACAGCTAAATCACTGGCAGTGCCAGGATCTTAAGCCAGGTCTGTGGCATCAGACGCCTCCCCCACCCCCCACACTGTCTAGAAGCTCAAACTAGCAGTCTCCTGGCTGAATCTGACCCACAGATGTTTTCTGTTCGGGCCATGAAATACTTGTTCAAATTTTGAACGTGGCTGCCTGTCTCAAACAGGCACAGGGGCCCTCCTAGCCCCTCACCCCATCTTAGTTCTGCCTTCTTCCCCAAGTTACACGATCCGCCTGGCCCCTAGCCAGGGTTTGTGACTCCTCTTACTGTACTATATTCCAGGCCCATGTGAAGTTACTAAATCTAGTTTCTAGTCCCATAGCTGCCACCATTCCCTGGGTAGCTTTGGGCACCCTAAGCCTCAGTTTCTTCACCTGTGAACTAGGGATGTAGGGCTAGGAGGTCTATCAATTTGGGGATTTATCAGTGTGCACCAAGATTCTGTGGGTCTAGGTTTGTGGAGGCGAGAACTGTAATGGAGAAGGCACTCAACTAAATTTAATAATGTTAACAATTATTTATTAATGATTCTAATAAAATAAGCACAAACAACTAAATGCTATGAATAAGAAAGAACCATATAGACTCTAACTACATTGTCAATTATTTAGACTGAAAATAGTATAATAAATAATATAATCACAGTGTCATGATATTAAGATATTATAAACAGTGGCTTATTATGCCCTTATTGTACGCCAGGAGCTGTGCTAAGTGCTTTCTATATATTACTTATCATTTGCACGAGAATACTGACGACTGGCAATTACTGAAGCTGCGATTCAAAGTTGTACAACTTGTACATGAAACTGCGAGGCTCTGTGCTAGGAGATGCCCACCAACTTCCCCTGGGAAGATGTCAGATGTGAAGTTGGGGGAGCCCCAGGGGACCACTTTAGTCCCCGCACTCCCGTCTGTCTCTGTCTCTCATGCAGCTCCAGTACCAGGGCAGCCCCTTCAGTGACCCCGGCTTCTCAGCCCCTGAGCTTCAGCTCAGCAGCCTGCCTCCTGCCGTCGTCTCCTTCAAGACCTGGCATGCCCTGGATGATGGGGAGCGGCTGGGCCATGCCCAGGGGGCCTTCCTGGCCTTGACCCAGCACCTCCAGCTCGTGGGGGACGACCAGAGAGACCTGAACCCTGGCAGTCCTATGCTGCTGGCCCAGCTCGGGGCTGCAAGACTCAGGGCCCAAGGCCTGCTGGGCAACATGGCTGCAATCATGACTGCTCTGGG
This sequence comes from Leptonychotes weddellii, assembly GCF_054177405.1. Classification (NCBI taxonomy): domain Eukaryota; kingdom Metazoa; phylum Chordata; class Mammalia; order Carnivora; family Phocidae; genus Leptonychotes; species Leptonychotes weddellii. Next base: position 14,855,456 of record NC_138373.1, on the reverse strand, counting down.
CCTGCCCATCCCCCCAGAGGAGGACACTCTCGGCGTTGTCCCCTTCGGAGCCTCAGCCTTTGAGAGGAAATGTCGAGGCTATGTAGTGACCCGGGAATATGGCCACTGGACAGACCGAGCTGTGAGGGACTTGGCTCTGCTCAAGGCCAAATATCCCGGATAGAGGAGGCCGGACATCCTGTCAGAGGCTGCAACACTTCTTTCCCAATGGACTCTTTTCTCCCTTGCTTCTTGGCTAGAAAGGAGACACGTCTTGTCTAGCCGACAGGGCGTGTATATTTGGGAATATTTCCTAGGAACCAGGCCCCAAGTCCCTGTTGCCTGGGCCTTTCCTGCCTAGGTCCTATGGCCTCCCTTCCAGATCTGGGTGGGACTCTACAGGTATCATTTCGTGGAGTCTCACTCAAGCCAGTGGTCCTGGCTGCCCACATCCTGGGTGGAAAGAAGTGCCTTTTTGAAGAGGCTTTACTTCCCACTCTGCAGGGAGAGGACAGCCTGTCTCTATCCTGGGCTCTCCCTGAGACCTTCCTCTTCCTGTAAGTTTGGGGAGGTCGAGGGGCTGCCTTCTTGTCTCTACCTCACTTCCTGTGGGAAGCTATGGGCTTTCTGAGCAGAGAGGCCTCCCTTCTTGCTGGAGTTCATTGCCTCCCCTAGTCTACCTCCCTGACTAGGGCCACTGTTCCAACTCTCCATCTTGAGGGACTTCACTTCCCGATCAATGGAAGTCCAGTTGAAAAAAGTAAGGAAGACTCCTGTAGATGTTTCCAGCTCGGGGCACATCCACTTCCTGTTCTAGAGTGACTGATGTTATCCCTGGCCTGGGGGCATTTGTGACTCTCCTATTTATACTGTGGCCTTTGGGTCTGTCTGGGGGACCAGGCTGTGCCCCAAAGATTCTATTCTCCTCAAAGGTGTCTCCCCATTTTCAACAACTATATATACCGGTAACTCTAGTGTTCTTTTCATTTGTAAACATTTTATTTACAAAAAATTAATTTATTCTCAGAAATAAACTCTTTTAAGGTGTTGTTGATCTTTTCTCTCCATAGACCTGGCTTGGGGGGAGGGGAGGTGCAGGGACAGAGCAGAGGAGGTGAAGGAGGGGAAGGACATCCAAGGCAGAAGCAAGCAGGGCCCACCCAAAGGGCCGGGATGGGGGAGGGAGAGCGCAGCAGGGGGAGTGACGCTGTGGGAAGGTGGCTGCAATCTGTCTGCAGTAGCCCTCCCACCCGGGCTAGCAGGCACCTCCCTGGCCAGGGAAGGCCAGAGTTGATGAGGTGTCCCCTCCTTGAGATGAGGCTGAGAGGTACACATGCTCACCTGGGGCCAAGGAGAGCCAAGAGATGGAGAAAGGGGGAGACAAAGAGGCCCCCCAGAGATGGGTGAAGGGGGAGACCGAAGAGAGACGGAGGCAGGCCCAAGCGGTGGAGAAGAAGCGGGGCAAAGCAAGAAAGGATGGACACGGGAAGTCACGGACACACGGAGGTCCGACAGGGAGGCACGGAGAGCATACAAAGCAGAGAGACGACAGAGGCAGGAGAGAGACGGAGACGGTCGGAGCTCCCGAGGCACCGACTGAGAGACGAAGACGGACGCCGAGCGAGCTGCAGCCCCGCGCCCCGCGCTCAGGCCGGGCCCCCGGGCACCAGCTGGCCCAGGTCGCCCTCGGTTCGGCTCACCCACTCGCGGTAGAGGCCGCACACGCGGAGCCCCAGCACCTTGGCAGGGAAGACGCCCGCGGCGGCGGCGGCGGCAGAAGCGGCGGCGGCGGGCTCGGCCGGGGGCCCGCGGGTCTCGGCGCCCAGCGCGGCCAGCACGGCCTCCACCGCGGCGCCCAGGGCCCGGGCCTGGCGCGCCGCGTCCTCCAGGCGCCGCAGCAGGCGCGGCGCGCGCGGGTTCAGCTCGGCCTGGTGGCGCCGCACCACGTCGAGCAGCGGCGGCAGCGCGCTGAGCGCCGCCGCGTCCAGCCGCAGCCGCTCGGGGGCGGGCAGGCCCGCGTGGCCCGCTGCCGGGGCGCTCAGGCCGGCCACCGGCAGCCGCGGGGGCGAGAAGCCCGGCAGCCCGAAGGGGTCTCCCTGGTGCTGCACCTGCGGAGACACGGCAGTCAGGGGCGGGGGTGGGGTGGGGCGCGAAAGGGGGGCCCGCGAGGCGCGACGGAACTCCTCCACTCCCCGCTCCTCCTCCGCTCTCTAGGGCCTCAGTTTACCCCCTCGCAAATGACGCATTCCTCCCAACACAGCTGTTGCGCTGGAGATACTACAACACACACGCGCGCGCACACACACACACACACACACACACACATACACACGCAAAGCGGGCTTTACACCAGCGCCTGTTTCCTCGTCTCTCAAACGCAGACAACAGTATCAACTTCGTAAGAGTAGTTATGAGCATGTTAAAATGGTTCAGGCAAATCCTGGCCCACGGAAGGGGCACAATAAATCTCAGCGATTTTAGTAATGCTATCCTACAGAGCGGGGTGCCGATCCAGTCTCCATCACTTGCTAGCTGTGCAGTTTCATGCAAAACCATTTCCCTTCTCTAAGTCTCAGTCTTCTCATCTGTAAAATGGGGGATCGGCTCCCCAGCCTGAGAATCACACAGATACTGCAGAAACCTGGTCTGTTTCACTCTCTCCCCCCATCCTCCACCACCTCTGCACCCGTCTGGCACACAGCAGGGGCTCAATGAATAACTGTTATATGAACGAAGAAATTAAAGGAGATTTGTAATTTGTAAAAATGCTACAACAATACCATTTATCCTTTGCTAACATCTTGTCTCTGGTTCAGGCACTGTTTGCTGCTTTAAACACATTATTCCTAATCTTTCCAAATGGGTATGATGATTATGATGATGATTTTTACAAATGAGGATATGGAGGCTGACGAGGTAAACTGACTTGCCCTAGGTCATTCACCTAGGAAAGGACAGAGCTGGATTTTGAAACCCAAGTTCATAGCACTACAAAGCTAGTTCTTTCTATTACCCCACTTGCATAATTGTTACATCATTATTTTTTCATATTACCATTAGTGCCCAAGGTCACAGCAAGTTAGCAGGCCTATACCCTCCTTCCATTACACTAGAGTAACTGATGGAAATATCCTCTTTCCTTGGGCAGGGCCCTATGCCCAACCAAAGATATTAGCAGATTCCCCTCCTCTGTTAAAGTCCCCTCTTGGGCTGGAATTTTTGCCCCAGATTGAAACCCTTTTCGGTCTCTCTGCATAGCATAGGTAGAAGAGTTCACAACTCATCTCGTCAAACTGTCTCCTTTTATAGCTGGGGAGACCAAGGCCCTTGGAGGTGAGGTGTCAAGACCACAGAGAGCCTGGAACCTAGGTTTCCTGACTCCCAGATCAGAATTCTTTTCACTCTCTCAGCCTCTGTCTTTTTTTTTTTTTTTAAGATTTTATTTATTTATTTGACAGAGAGAGAGAGACAGAGAGGGAACACAAACAGGGGGAGCGGGAGAGGGAGAAGCAGGCTCCCCGCTGAGCAGGGAGCCAGATGCGGGGCTCGACCAGGACCCTGGGATCAAGACCCGAGCCGAAGGCAGACGCTTAACGACTGAGCCACCCAGGCGCCCCTCAGCCTCTGTCTTAATGCACTGTGGGGGGAACCTCCAAGCTGAGGCAGACAGAGGGGCATTTGGAGCACAGGGAGAGTCCTCCGGTTTGCTCCAATTTCTGTATCTGGGAAATGAGGTCGGAAAAATGGGTGGTCAGGAACCTCTGTGATCTGTACTTGCCCGTTCCTCAGGCCTCTGGCACCCCCACCCCCATTCCCACTCACATATTCCTGGAGCAGCTGCTCAGCATATTTGGTGAGGAGGCGGGCAAGGCTGTGTGTCTGACGGATCTTGGCCTCCAAGTGGGGAAGGGGTGAGACTGAGGAGTCAGCCTGTGGATCTTCTGGTGGGAAAAAGGGGGAGGAATGAGGGCAGCCCAGACCGCTGCTCCTTGACTACTTCTTCCAGGCTGGCTCTTCCTTCCTGAATCCACAGTTCTGCTCTGAATTCTCTAACTTTTAAGCCAGGCAGCCTCTGTCCCATTCCAACTGATGGTAAACGAGGCACCGGACATTTGCCAAACAGTTGTCCCACCTGAAATGTATTCCCTGACCCCAAATCACTATTTAATCCTATTAAAGCCAAATTCAAATATTGCCTCCTCAGTGTGGCGTCCGGATTCTCCTCTTCCTTAAATTAACCTTTTCCTTTTACTTAAGGCCATTTGTTCATACTCCCAAGGTTGTTTTTTCAACAGCTCTTTTATCTGTGTGAACCGGCCTTAGCCTGGGAACCCTTTGAGGGAAGATTTCATATAACCCCGTACATCACTGATTGTTGGTGAAATTTAACATCACTGAAGCACAGAACTTCAAAACGAAATGCTCCTTTAAACCCATTCTACAGATTGGGAAACTGATGGACAGTCTGTGCAAGACGCTGGACTGGACACCTGCAGCATCAATGACTAACCTTTCCTAGCGCAAGCTAGGGGGTGGAGCCCCGGAAGGACGACTACATTTCCCGAGATGCCAGCGCACGTGCCAAGGCATGCTGGGGAATGTAGTCCCGGCGCGGCAACTCCCGCCCCGCCCCCCCTTCCCCGCGCCAGAGTTTCCCACCGCTTGTCTCTATCCTTAACAGCCTCGACTTTCGTCTCCTGTTGTCACTCATTAGCTCCTGAGGCCCAAAGACTTCCTTCCCTAACTCTATCCCTCCCTCTGGTCCCCAGTTCTGATTCTTTGTCAATACTCAGAGGATTCAGGCGTCCAGCCCCAGCTGCGACCCCAGTCCTCTCTCCCAGGGTGTACTTGAACCTGTGATCTAAACCCTGAGCCCAGGTCCCTGAAGTCACAGCCCAGGCCTCCGCTAAACTCTGGCGCTTGTCCCTTCCCACAGCTCACCCACAGCTCACCCGCTCGTTACCTGACACCCGGGCCCTGCTCTCCCCAGCTCAGGCCGCTCCCTTCCCGGACCCGGGGGTGGTGGGGACCCAGACCCCAGCTTCCAGCCCTTCTGACCCCTGCTCCCCTCAGGCATTCGACAGCCAGCCCTTCAGCCCCTTACCCAGACTTCCCTCCCTCCGGCTCATGCTGGCCCCTGGCTGATCCTGGTTGCCTACACGCCCCCCTTCCGAGGGGGGGGAAGAGGGGGAAAGGGCCAGGGGCGTGGCCCGGGCGCAGCCAATCAGGGCTCAGACCCCAAACAATTCCCCCCCCAACCCTCGCCGCCCGCCCCAGGCTGGATTCCTTGGCTCTGAGCTCAGCTCCTTACTTGCGCGGCCCAGTCAGGAAAGGGGCCTGAGGGGGGTTGGCAGGTTGTCTGCGTGGTGGGCTCAAAACCTTGAGGTTAGGTGTGCCGGGGCCTGGGAAGCAGCCCTGGTACCGCCGGGAGGAGGAGGCTCAGGCGAGGGCTTGGTGAGCGAGCTTCTTTTCGGATAAAGCTGGGAGTGGGGCGCGGTGGATAAGAGAGGGTGGAGCGGGCAAGACAGGAATGTGCTGGTCCTCCCTCCTGTCTGGGGGGGAAGGGGGAAGCTGGGTGCGAGAGAGGCCTCTCTGAGGGCCCTCAGGCTTGGGCCACACCTGCCCAGACAAATACCTCCTGGCCTATCTTAGATACTTTCTGCTTGCCCTCTCTCGGCACACCTACTAGACGGGGGGTAGATAACAGCCGCTCACTTCACCTTACCAGGCCCAGTACGAGAACCCCTCTGATCTACTGCATGTAGACCTTCATTCTCACCTGGGAACAAGCTTCAGAGTCAGGTACAGGGGGGTCATACCGACATGTCAACCCCACTGACCTGGTGCAGATAAACGATGAAAGGTCTGCACGCACTTAATACGCGTAAGTGATTCCCAAGCACCTACTTGTCCTGGGTTCTGGGACCCAGAGACCATCCATACTTGGGTCTCTGGCCCCCTGAGGAGCTCACAGTCTGATGGAGGCGACCATAACCAACAACAGGTAATGGGGTTTGTGAGTGAAGGGACTGGGAAGGAGGCCTGTGTTCCTTCCATGAGGATATTACCATGAGCAGACAACTGCCAGAATAAAGGAAGGTATTAACTGACAGAGAGCATAGGAGATGCCGTTGAAGTCAGACTGTTGTTGGTAGGGGCCACAATCACACACTTACTAACGGTGAATATGTATTGGGCATTTACTATGTGCAAGGCATTGTTCCAGGAGTTACATATTAACTTACTTTCATGTTATAGTTGAGGGAATAGAGATAAGTGAGTTGTCCAAGGTCACTGGACAAGAAGAGCTGGGATTTTCCCAGGGGCAGTTTGGCTCCAGAAATTTGGTCATAATCCCCCTCCGATACCTTAACCCCTCTGGACATAATCACACCAAAACACACAGGGACAAGAGCCAAACCCTTGAAACACACACACATAGTAACACATGTCATATCTGCCCGCAAACACAGATTCAAATAAACTCAACCAAAACACACTCATTTTACGTAGACTTTTAATTGAAGTATAATATACATAGGGAAAAGTGTGCAATTTGATGACTATTCAAAGTAAATATACAGGGGGCCGGGGGACCAGCACCAGATCACCAGATTAAGAAACTGAACAGGAGCAGTTCAGGGGCTCCCTTGTAGCCTCTCCCAAGGGTGACCACTATCCTGACTTCTCACACCACAAATTAGTTTTGTCTCTTTTGAACTTCATATAACAGGAATCACACAGTGTGTAGTTGTATCTGATTTCTTTCATGAGACATGTCCCTGTTGTGGGCTGTAGCAGGACATCACTCTGCTCTGTGCACTGTATGAACAGGCTACAGTTCAGTTCCACTCTGCTCTTGATGGGCTGTTTCCAATTTGAGGCCGCTATGGACAGTGCTATGAACATTCCAGTACACATCTCTTGGTGCTCATACCCACGCATTTCTGTTGGCTGTTAATGACCTAGGAGTAGCATTGCTGGGTCGTGTGAGTTCAGCTTCTCTAGAAAACTGCCAGTTTTCCAAAGCGTCTCTACCCATTTCCACTCCTCCAGAAACATGAGAGGTCTAGTTACTCTACTTCTTTGTCTACACTTGATATGGTCTGTCCTTCTCATTTTAGCCATTCTGGTGGGTGGAGACTTACTCATATTTGCGGCGTCTGGCCCGTCATGGGCACTCAGTGAATAGACCGCTGAATGAATGGCTGGAGGAAGACCTGGACAGTGCGGGAGTGACAGCCACGGGAGGCTGGACACACACCCTGCACACAGCATTCGGGGCCGCCCCCCGCCCCCGCGCAGAGGACGCGGGCCGGGACAGTGACCCTCTCGCGCCCCCCTCCCCCTCCCCGTGCCCACGTGGTCTGAACGCACCTCCTCAGCCCAGCCGCGCGAGTCCTGGCGCCAAGCTGTCCCCAACCCTCCCTCTCGGCGGCGGGTAGGGGGCGCTGCGCGTCGGGGCGCCCCGAGGGGGCGGGCCCGGTCGGGGCGGGGCTGGCCGGCTTCCAGGCAAGGGCTCTGGCCGCCCGCGCCGCCGGGCCGCTCCGGGGACGGGCCGGGGCGGGGCGCGGCAGCAGGAAACGGGGCGGGGACTCGCGGAGGCGTTGGGGAGCGAGGGAGGGCGCGGCCAACTCCCGGAGGGACGGCAGGCCGAGACAGCGGCGCCCGGCTCTGGCGCCGAGCCTGAGCCCGCCGGACGGGAGGCGGCCCAGCCGCGGGCTCGGCCTCGGCCCCAGTCCCGCCAGCATGGCCGGCCGGACCGTGCGGGCCGAGACCCGGAGCCGGGCCAAGGATGACATCAAGAAGGTGATGGCGACCATCGAGAAGGTCCGGAGATGGTGAGCGCTGCCCGGGGGGCCAGGGATGGGACCTGGCGGGACCACTCTCTCCCAAATGCGTCTACCTTCCCTTCGCCAGCCGTGGCCCCCAGGTGTTAGGTGTGCCCCCCAGCTGCGCCCTGGAGCTGCAGGGCTCTGTCCCCGTTCTGGTTACACCCTAGGGTCTACAAAGCGTGTTCCCAAGCCGTACGCTCATTTATGCCCCGCCCCCTAGAGCTTTGACACTCCTCCTTCAAGTATGCCCAGGATCTTCTTCGCTATGGTTCCCTGCCGGGCCCTCAGCCTTGCTCCCTTGTATACCCCAGGGGTCTGCAGAGCCATGGCCCCAAGCCGTAGTCTCTCCCCAGAGGCACCCCTGTGTATGGCCTGGGGTCTGCAGGACTCTCTTTCTCCTTCTAACTATATGCCCCATTAGCAAAACCGCACCACCCCCACTTCGACAGGTCTCCCCAGATGTGTTCAGCTCCTGGGGGGTTCTCTCCTCAGAACTCTGACCCAGTCCCCCCCACCCTCCCACAGGGAGAAGCGCTGGGTGACTGTGGGCGACACTTCCCTTCGTATCTTCAAGTGGGTGCCAGTGGTGGACCCCCAGGAGGAGGTGAGCAAACTCTCCCACACCAAGCCTTTCATCTGTGCGACCCCAGGCAAGCCCCTCCCAACGCTGGCCTCCACCTCCAGTCCCACCGTGAAACCTCAAATGCAGCAGCCGAGACAGATGTTAACAATTATTAGCAACTCCACCCCCTTCTCCCTTTTTCTTGCTTCAGACCCCAGAGTTCAAGACCTAACCCAATGGTGTGGTGCCAGCCTCTGTCACCTCATGCAGGGCCTTTTGCTTCTCTGTGCCTCAGTTTCCTTATTTGTACAGTGGGGGCTTTGCAAGCACTAACTGGAAAACTGTCACTGACCCTTACCCCTCTAACCCCCAGGAGCGACGGAGGGCAGGTGGCGGGGCAGAGAGATCCCGAGGTCGGGAGCGACGGGGCAGGGGCGCCAGTCCCCGAGGGGGTGGCCCTCTCATCCTGCTGGATCTCAATGGTATGTAGGGATCCTGGGATTTCGGGGGGCGGTGTGGGCTGGGGGATTGAAGGAGGGGATTGAGACCTTCAGGCCCAAACCTCTTGGCTTTTGCTCCCACAGATGAGAACAGTAACCAGAGTTTCCATTCGGAAGGCTCTCTGCAAAAGGGCACCGAGCCCAGCCCTGGGGGCACCCCCCAGCCCAGCTGCCCTGTGTCACCTGCTGGACCACCAGAAGGGGTCCCAGAGGATGCTCAGCCCCCACGGCTGGGCCAAGAGAGAGGTAGGACTAGGTGACTCCCTGCAGCCCTCTCCTCTGAGTCTTCTGCAAAGTTGAAGCCACCAGCTTACCCCTACCTGCACGTACTCTCCTCCTGTGTTCTTCCCTCCCAGAGGCCTTCCCTGACTCCTGCAGAAAGTCACCGTCCTACCTCCAGTGACTGTCTCATTCGTCCGGCTTCTTTGGGTCTTTAGATAACTCATCACCGTCTGAGATTTTCATGTAAATTTTATTTTTTACTACTCAGATTTCTTCCCCTGCTCCCACCTCATGTCAGCTTCCTGAACCTTGGGCCCACGTTACTCTTGTTCATTACTGAATGCTCAGAACAACATGGGACACATAGAATGTGCTCAATAAATATTTGTTGAGGAGTAAATAATAGTGATATTCCTGAGGGTGATTAATAAGTGAAAATAACAGCTAAGACTTATTGAGCTCTGTGTGCCAGATCTCCTTCTAAGCACTGAACATGTTTTAGCTCATTTAATCCTCACTATAGCCCTGCGAGGGTTATGATCCTTATATGTGGATGAGAAGCTGAAACCCAGAGAATTAAGTCTCCCAAGCTCACATAGCCAGTGCACCAGCATCTTGGGCATAATTCCTCCTCGGCTCCTCTTTGTTCCATGTAGTCAATCCCCTGCCTGGTCAGAACTACCTCCCAAATGTGTCTACCTTCCTGTAAGAGTCATCTCTTACCCCCCCCCTCCCCCGGCTCCAGCCTCCTATAGGTCTCCTCTCCCCCGGTCACCTCGACCAGCTGCCAGAGCAATTTTGTCTAAAGCACAAATTTGGCAGGCTCATGTTTGTGCTTCACAGCCTTCAATGGCTCCCTATGGCCTTTGACTCCTCCACTTGGTACTTTGGGCCCTTTGTGAACTACCCCTGCTGGTCTCGTTGTTCCTTTCCAAGAATACCATGACCTGGGCCTATGGGCTGTGTCCAGATGGTGCCACGCACTGGTGTACCTTTCCTAATATAAAAACAACAGGCCTGGGGGCACCTGGGTGGCTCAGTTGGTTAAGCGCCCGCCTTCGGCTCAGGTCATGATCCTGGAGTCCCGGGATCGAGTCCCGCATCGGGCTCCCTGCTCGGCAGGGAGTCTGCTTCTCCCTCTGACCCTCCTCCCTCTCATGCTCTCTCTCATTCTTTCTCAAATAAATAAATAAAATCTTTAAAAAAAAAACAAAACAAAACAGGCCTTTATTGAGCACTTACTATGGGCCAAACACTGTACTAAGGGCTTTACCTATATCATCTCATTTCATCCTCACCACAGTCTCACGTGGTGATTATTTATCATTATCCCCACTTTACAGATGGGTTAACTGAGGCCCAGGGGAATTAAGTCACATGCCCAAGGTCAGGATTTGAACCCAGGGAGTCCAGTCTCAGAATCTGTATTCACTGAACATACGTTCTGTCTGCCTAAAATGTGCCCCCTTCGTCTCCCTGATCAAATCCTACTCACCTGTCAAGATCCCACTTCCACGCCCTTCCTGTGGCTTCTTCCTGGCTTGCTGCCAGGTTCCCAGTTCCCTCCTCAGTGTCCCCCAGCCTGGGCCTGTGCTGTGGCACAGAGCAGCCGCTCAGGGCATGTCTGTTCACTTGATGTTCCAGATCCTGGGGGCATAACCGTGGGCGGCGCTGATGAACCCCCAATGCTGACCAAGGAGGAGCCTGTTCCAGAATTGCTGGAGGCTGAGGTGAGAGAGGCCAGAAGGCTGGACTCCCGGGTCTCTGAGGCAGTGGGGGCTCTGGGGCAGCTAACGGCTAGGGGGCTGCACTCCTGAGGTCCGGGCAGGAAATGTAGACCTCAGGCACAGCTCAAGTCTCAGAGGCTGGGTTCTTGGGACGGAAAAGGAAAGGGTGTTTTAAGACAAAGTCCCGTGGGCTGGATTGGGGCAGATTTAAGATCATTAAAAGCCTGAAAAGATCGTGGTGCTCCTCCAAGTATTTTGTTTTATTTTAGTCCTAAACTATCAAAATTAGCTTAAGAGAGTCAGTCCCCTTCAACTTCTGACTTTTCCCACAAGGACTACCTTGATGCATTTTCCAGAAATATCAAGTATCACCTTCTTTTCCCAAAACGGTGTTGTTGTTGTTTCTGGTGCCCTACTTAATCTGCTTCCTGGGTCCCCGACCAGACTCCTAGGTCCAGGAGGGGAGTGGAGTGGAGGCATTGGAGAAGGCAGAGGCTAGGAGGCTGCACTCCTGGGTTTGGGTGGAGCTCATGCCTGTCCGCCCTTCCTCTCCAGGCCCCTGAAGCTTACCCCGTCTTTGAGCCAGTGCCACCTGTCCCCGAGGCAGCCCAGGGTGACACAGAGGACTCGGAGGGCGCCCCCCCACTCAAGCGCATCTGCCCAAATGCCCCTGACCCCTGAGAAGCTGGCCTGCCTGTCCTGTCGCCCCGAGGGCCCCTTTGGCTTTTTACAAATAAAGACCCTTTTGTAATTTTGTGTCATGTCATTTCCCCGTCAGGGCTGGGGAGGGTCTTTGGAGACAGTTTTGTCTCATGCTCCATTTCTCAGATGGAGTCACTGAGGCTCTAAGGGGACCTTCCTATAGTCATACCATGAGTCAGACATAGAATGGGAGCTTGAGCCAGGACCCTGCCTCCCCAAACTCCCTCCACCCTGGCCTGTCCCCTTACCTTTGACCCTTCCTGACCCTCAGCCCTCCTCTGGGAATCCCAGGACCCCTCTTCTTCCTGGTCACCCCTCCCCTGGGCCCAGCAGTTACCCAAGCTCTGGGCAGTTGCCCATGATTCCCGTTCATACACAGGAACGCAGAGGCTCGGAGGGACTTTGGGGTCTGACCTAACCCGTTCCTCACCCTCAAGAAGCTACAACATTGTACCCCCTGCCTCTGCTTAGCCATTCCTCCACTGGAACCCCTGCCCACACTTCTGGCTGAGTCTTACTTGTCCTCCCCTCAATCACCACCTCCTCCAGGAAGTCTTCCTTGACCCCTGGCTCAATCAGTTTCCTTTCTTTCGGGCTTCCATCACCTGCTGTATCTCCTCCTCTTTGTCTTGGCATTTATCAGGCTGTTTGGGATGGCTCATTTGTGTGTCTGTCTTGTCCACTAGCTTTTGAGCTCCTGCAGGCCGATCTTGGTCCCCAGCCTTATCTAGCATCACACTGGGCATAGAGCAGTCATAGCAACTGTTCGGTGAATGAATGAGTAAATGAATGTGCTGAGGCTATCCAGGAAGGCTTCTCTGAGGAGGCAGAATGTGAGATAGGAACCTCAGTGTGGTAGATCTGAAGTCAGAAGTCCTGGTTCAAATCCTGGCTCTGTTACTCACTAGGTATGTGGCCCTATGCATGCCATTTCCCCTCTCTGAGCCCTAGTTTGTTCATCTGAGCAATGGGGACAATAACTAGGGCTCATCTGCCCTAGTGGTTTTGGGAACCTTCAAATAATACAAGGTACCTGCACTCTGAGCCTGGCAAAGTGGTAGAGTTAGGTGCATTAGCCCTGTTTTTATTTTTAACAAAGGTTAAAAGGTTCAGAGGGACCAAACTGGAACTTTAAAGAACTATTTTAAAATGTAGGGCTGTTTCCTGGTAGCAGCTAAAGTTGTAATAGTTGAGCCAGGGCCGGCCCGGGGAGACAGATATAGAGTGACGTGGTACATTCATTTCTTCTTGCTGCTACAACAAATTACCACACATGTACTTAGTCACTTAAAGAAACACGAATTCATTATCTTGCGTTCTGGAGACCAGAGGTCCAAAATGAGTCTCACTGGGCTAAAGTCAAGGTATCAGCAGGGCTGGTTCCTCCAAGAGGCTGTAGGGGAATATCTGTTTCCCAGCCTTTCCCAGCTTCTACACACCACCCACATTCCTTGACTTGGGCCCCTCTCCCTCCCTTCCCCACCACTCCCCTCCCCTCCCCGTCTTCAGCATGGCTTCTTCCAATCTCTGTCTTTTCTTCCATCATCACATCTCTGGCTCTGCCTCCCCTGCCTCCCTCTTCTAAAGACCCTGGGACTGCATTGGGCCCACGTGGATGATGCAGGAGACTCTTCTCAAGACCCTTAACATAATCACACCTGCAAAATCTTGTTTGCCATGTAAAATAACATTCACAGGTTCCGGGGATTAGGTCGTGGGCCTCTTCAGAGGGCCATTATTCAGCCTACTACATGTGGTAATAATCTCAGCATTTTCTGGGTGTGGAGGTCCTCTCACTAGTCCCCTCAGCCACCGCAGGAGGTGAGGTGAGTGCTCTGTAAAGTGCAGAGTGCCTTCTATGGGTTAGTAGTACAGTGTGAAAGCCCAGACAACAGGCTCTGGGTTTGAATACCGGCATCTCCATTCGTTCACTTGTGACCTTGAGCCAAGTGACTTAACCTCTCTGGGCCTCAGTTTTCTCATCTGTAAACTGGGGATAATATTAACATCAGCCTGGTGAGAGTGTTGTGAGGATTAGATGAGGAAGTACGTGGGGAGAGAGTGTCCTTGGCTTGAGACATAGTGAGTGCTCAATAAATGGCAGACATTTTCCTATTATTCCGTTTTACAGATGAGGATATGAGGGTGTAGGGATAGAGGCCAGAGACTTGCCTGTTGGTGAGACTGGGGAGGAGAGTCCATTTCTGAGCACACTTGAAAGGCTGAAGTTTGTGTCACCCCCATTCCTGTCCCTCTCTTGGCCCCAGACCCCAGCAGTCTGTCCCCACTCCCAGGCCTGCCCCCTCCGGCTCTGTGATCCACTCTGTGACCTGGTTTAAAATCCACTTCTTCCTTGGCGACCCCCCCCACCACCACCAGTCATCACCTTACCATGCCCTCCCTACCAACCCCCTTCCCACCCCCTCCCAATGTCCACGCTCTCTTTTTGGAAATTCTTCCACCCCTGGCTCTCGAGGTCCTGGCCTCTGGTGCTCCCCCATTCTCTTCTGCTCTGTCACTCTCTCCTCCTCCTGATCCCTTAAATATCTCTTGTCCTGGCCTAGCTCTTCTCTTCATGAACGCTCCTTGCCAGATCCACCTATTCTTGGAATGAATGGCTCCCAAGTCTCTGCATCCAAGTGGTGCACCCTCCCTCTAGACTCAAAGACCCCTGGGATGCCCAGACCCTTGGCCTCCTCCTCCCCCTCCCAACCTGTCCCTCCCATCGCCTGTACCCAGAAATGGCCCCTCAATCCCCCAGTGTTGGCCCAGATTGGAGCATCCGGAAGTCAGAGTCCCATGAGCAAGTCTCTATCCTGAGTAATTCCCCCATCTGCCCCTTTCTTTAGGGCCCTCCTCTTTGCTAGGTGCCTCCTGGTGGGTTTCCCGCTTCACTCTTGCCCACCCCCAGTCCATTCTCCACCCAGCAGCTGGGCAGTCTCAGAAACCCATCAATACTGCCCTGGGCGAAAACCCTGCCGTTGTCCTCCTTCCTGGCAGGATGGAGCTGCCCGCTGCCCCTTCCACCCCACCCCTGCACTGCTCCCCTGAGAACTGCTTATAATCGCACCTCGCTGTTTCTCACCTGTGGGGTTTTGCTCATGCTGTTTGCTCGGCCAGGAGTGCCCCTCTTATCCTCCCTTCATCTGGGGGAATGCATTCTTTTTTTTTTTTTTCCAAGCTTGGCTTCCTGGTGACTTCTGTTGTCATGCCCCCTGCCTCCTCCTCTGCCATTTCACGGAACATCAGATGTTGCCTTGTGATGGTCTATGTTGGCTTCGGTCTTTGGCACCAGACTGCCGCTCAACAAGGGCAGGAGAATTCCTTTACTCGTAGCAACATGTATTTATTGTGCACTTAACTGTTTGCTAGGGACTATTCTAGGCCCCGGGAATAAAGCATAAACAAAATGGAAAAAATCTTTGCTTTCGTGGAGTTTACCTTCAATAAATTATACCATCTGTAGGAAGTTATAAGTACCTGGTTAAAAAAAAAAATAGAGTCAGGGAGATGGGAAAAGAGCAGATTGCAATTTTAAATAGGGAGATCCTCCTACTGAGGAAACACTTGAAGAAAAGCTTGAAGGAGTGAGGAAGAGAGCCATACAGATATCTCGAGGAAGAGCATTCCAGGCCAAGAGAATAGCCAGTGCAAAGGCCCTGAGGGGGAGTGTGCCTGGAAATGAGATCAGTGCGGCAGGCGGGCAGAGGGAGGCAGGGAGAGAGCAGTGGGAAGCGAGGTCAGGTCATGTAGGGCCTCATAGGCATGGCAGGCACATAATATGTCAATCAAACTTTGAGAATAAAAGAGGATGTATTAATAATTATGCCCAGGTAACAGGTGAAACCTGTGATAACCAAAATGTATGGCCATCCTGCGTGGAGGCCATTGTCAGGACTTTTATTCTGGGCGAGATGAGCTATGGAAAGGATCCGAGCAGAGGAGTCACATGATCAGACTTAGGTTTCCCCCCCCCCCACGATATTTTATCATAAAAAGTTTCAGACATGTAGCAAAGTTGGAAGAATTATACAGATGATACCCATATACCCACCACCTAGATTCTATAACATCTTACCGTATCTGTTTATCACATCTCCTAATTCATCCATCCATCTATCAATCTAGCTTATTTTCTTGATACATTTCAAAATAAGTTGCAGACAATGGGGTACTTCCCTCTTAAGTACTTGAGCATGCCTGTCATTAACTAGAGTCCAGTATTTACTTACAGGTTTGTCTTTCTTTTCCCTTGAAACAAAATATCCACATAGTGAAATGCACAGGTATTATTTATATGATTCGATGAGTTCCAACAAATGCACACATCTGCACAATGCAAGCTCTTACCAAATACATCATTATCCCTCCCGAAAAGTTTCCTGTTGCCCCTTCCCTCCCCTCCACCCCCAACTCCCCAGAGGCAATCACTGTTCTGGTTTTGTTTTGAGTAGGTTAATCTGTTCTAGAACTTCATATACATGGAATTATACAGTATGTACTTCTTTGCATCTGCTTTTTTTCACTCAGCATAATATTTTTGAGAGTCATCTGTACTGTTGCTTGGATCAATAGTATGCTCCTTTCTATTGCCAGGTTATAGCCCATAGACTTGGCTTTGACTAGGAACGCTGTGCCAGATGGAGAACAGATAGGTCCAAGTCCTCTCTCCTTGTTTCTAGCTCCTTGCACAAGCCTGTGAAGCCTGGGGATCAGAGCCCTGGATGAGTGTACCCTAGGAAGACAGATAGCTTGTTCCCCAGGACCTTTCTAGAATGTAGTCAGTCCATGACTTCAGTCCCCCAGAAATCTAGGGAGACAGAACTACTTCAGGGGCAGGATGTAGGGTGATCAAGCATCCTGGTTTGCCCAGGACTTTCCCAGTTTTAGCATTTCAAGGCCTGTTCCTGGGAAACCCTGGGAAAACTGGGATGGGTGGTTGCCCTGGCAGGATCCCACCACTGCCCCTAGGGCCCAAGGCCCTTTCTCACCCCAGACTACACTCATACTCCCTTCCTCCTAAGGATTGATTTTCTGTAAACTCTAAACTGATCTGCTTCTTCCCTGCCCGAAAACTTCCCACAGCTCCCCATGGCTTTGCCTGGCAACCCAAAAGATGTACTGACCTATGGCAGTGGGTCTTGAACTTCACTGCACAATGGAACCATCTGAGGAATTCTGAGGCCCGGCTTCTACCCCAGACATTTTAATTGGTTTAGGATGTGACTTGGGCATTAGGAGTTTTAAGAGCTCCACAGGTGAGGCTGATAGGCTGCAGAGTTTGGGAACCACTGGCCTATGGATATGATTTGCTTGCTTATGTTGCCAACATTTAAAATCAAAAGATTTCATATAAAAATCTAGACTCCTAGCTACCTTTTTTTTTTTTTTAAGATTTATGTATTTATTTTAGAGAGAGAGAGAGATGAGCACGTGTGCATGCACGAGACGGGGGAGGGACAGTGGGAGAGGGATCGAGAGAATCCCAGGCAGACTCCCCACTAAGCATGGATCCCAGCACGGCGTTCAGTCTCACAACCCACGAGACCATGACCTGAGCCGAAGCCACCAAACGCTCAACCGACTGAGCCACCCAGGTGCCCCAACTCACAGCTACCTTTGACAAAGTGGAAGGTCTGAGACACTGAGTGCTTCCAAGGATGGAAATCCCAGGGGCTGTGGAGCACTGCCTACTCTTGGAGACAACACATGTGTCCTCTGGTCACCGCAATCTCCACCACTCACTAGTGCTTCCTCTGCTCCCATTTGTCCACGTGCATGGCCTACAGGCCAAGGCCCCAGCTCCGCAGTGTCTTCACACTGCTCCATACACTCCTCTCACTTCCTGCCCTCTGGCCACATGGGCCTCAGGGGGCCCTTTCTACACTGGCTTTTGACCAGGCAGTTTTTCCACCAAACTCCTCATCAAGGCAGACAAGACCTTGCTCAGTTTGGCCACTGCGGCCTCTCTCTCCGCTCTTTCCCAAGGTCATCAAACACACCGAGACTGGCCAGCCTGGTCCCCATCCCCGCGGTTGTTGCTCCCTCTGCCTGGGGAACTCTTCTCTCCCTCTCTTCTTTCTTCCTGGCCAATGCCGACTTCTCTTTCAGGCCTTGGCTTAGATTTCACCTCCTTCAGGAAGCTTCCCTAACCCTCAAAGAACTAGGTCAGGTCACTGGATAGTCACTGTACTTCCTCTTTTGCTTGACATCTCACTTCCCTTGCTAGAATAAGGCTATGATGTTCATCTCTGTCCTCCTAGGGTCTAGGTAAATAGTGTAGTGCCTGGTAAATAGTAGGTGTTCATCAATGACAAATGAATATAAGAAGGAAAGGGGAAGCACATCTCCCTTCCTCCACTGGCAAAATTCTACTCTTGCGGTTGCATTTCTACTATAGTATTAAGCTCTGTGCTCGACCCCAAACCTCACTAAGCTCAGGTCTATCGCACAGTGAGTCCAGTGGGTCACCAAACCCATTCTGTGGTTGTTTCCCCAGTATCAGAATGCATAATTGGATCCGCAATTACAGAATCCACACATCGGTTGACTGGGTCTCTGCGCATCTGTGAAGGCAGGGCTGTGTCTCGTGGGCCCCCCAGGGCCCCCCACACAGGACAAGCACAAGGGCAGAGTGTAGTAACTTACTTTCCATTCCCTTACATTTGTCTATTGATTTTCAGTTGGCAATGGCTTTTCTGCCAAGCCCCTCATTTGTTCGTCCAATCAGCTCAGAGAGGCAGCTGTGGTGTAGTGAATGGTCAGGACAGGATAGGAAGGGAGCTTTTCAGATTCAACTGATTTGTATTAACTTGTGTAATCCTGGGCAAGTCACTTCCCAGCCTGGACTTAAGTTGCCTCATCTGAAACATGGGGCCAATAATCTTTTCTTCGTCTTTGGGGGTCAAACATCTTTGAACATGTCAGGAACAGAGCACCTGAGAAGCTGTACGTGAACCAGATTTTTGTAAAGTAACAGTTATTTCCAACCTTTAATTTTTAGAATCACCGGTAGGATTGCAGGAACTCTAGGAAGTTAGGAAATGCAGTGCCAAGGAAGTCAAAGTCCGTGGTAGTCTGTAATAACCCGAGTCGAGGTTTTAAAGATTTTTTCTAAAAGATTTTATTTATTTATTTGACCGAGAGATAGAGAACACAAGTAGGCAGAGTGGCAGGCAGAGGGAGAGGGAGAAGCAGGCTGTCTGCCGAGCAGGGAGCCAGACGTGGGGCTCGATCCCAGGACCCCAGGATCATGACCTAAGCCGAAGGCAGCCGCTTAACCAACTGAGCCACCCAGGCGCCCCCCGAGTCGAGGTTTTAATGTATACATTTTGAAGATACAGTGAGGGAGGCCAGAGAGGCGGTTGGGGTAAATGGGAACAGCCCCAAATGGGGCACCTGGGCTCTGGTTCAGCTGCTGTGTGACTTCAGTGGCCTCGTCTGTAGAATGGGATCCGCAGGCCCTCTCCCCTCGCAGCCTTTTGTGAAGCGCGGAGGAAACAAAGGAGGGACGCGGGCCTCCGAAACGGCCGAGCGCGGGCGAGCGCGCCGCGGCGTCGCAGGGGTTAAGGGCACCGAGCGCCGCGCTCCCGGCCTAGAGCGGCCGCGGCGGACTTCCGGCGCGGGGTGCTCGGGGCTCCCGGCCCGCGCGCGCGGCCGCTTCGGGAAGGGCGGTGGGCGGCGGAACGGCGTGCCCCGGCCCCAAGCCCTCGGGTTGCGGTTTCTCTGTAGGCCGCCGGCGCCAGGGTGGAGGACTGTGCCTCTGAGGCTCGGCGCGCGCTGCGGCGGCATCCCGGGGTCATCTAGGCCGGGTCCCCCGCCAGCGTGCTACCCCCTGCCCCAGTCCCCGAGTTCCGGACTAGCGGTGTTCGACCGTGGGCGGCGCTTGAGCCCCTCCGGGCCTTGGTTTCCCCCGCTGGAATGCGGGGCCTGGCCGAGGACGGTCGGATTCTTCCAGTTGCTTGCACCCTGGAATCCAGGGTATCCCCACTGCACAGTCAAGGAAACTGAGACCCAGGAGCTCGAAGTTCCTTTGGAACAGCCAAGGCATGCTTTCCCGCCGGCTTCTCTAGTCGGGGCAGACGCCTAGCTCCAAGCCGTAGCTCTTGGTTTCGAACACTGCTGCCGCCGCCGCAGGGGCGTCTAAGGACGTCTGAGTGTGTCAGGAGCCGCACCTGACTCTCTCCTCTCAGCCTTATTACAGCCTCTTGAGGCAGGTGCTGTTGTCCACATTTGCAAGTAAGAAAAGTGAGGCTCAGAGCGATTTTCTCCAGAGTCATGATGCAGGTCAGTGGCTGAGTAGCGAGATCTAAAAACTCAGGTTTGCCTCACTTGACTGGCCGATCTGTTTTGGGGGAATCCTGAGTGCTTGCGACTGAATCCTTCCACAAGGGGCAAAAGCTGAGAGATGATGGGGGTGGGAGGGAGTGTCACAGCCTTGGCTAAGTTAAATAATAGTGGACTGGGGTCAAGTGCCTTTGCATCCCTTTGCATCATTTTCCTCAAGGTGAAAGAATCAGATTTGTAACATCTCTCTCTAGTAACGGCTTTATTAAGATAAGGTTCACATATCGTACAGTTCACCCATTTATTTATCTTATTTTATTATTTTAGTTACAAACCCTTGTGTCTAGGGCTGACTTTGAGTCAGTCTCTGCTACCTACGGAACCCGACCTCACCCGTGTAAAATGTACAGCTCAGTGGTTCTTAGCATATTCATAGAGTTGTGCATCTATCGCCACAGTCAACTCTAGAACATTTTTATCACCCCCCCATCCCCCAGCCCTAAACTATCACTAATCTACTTTCTGTCTCTGTAGATCTGCCTATTACAGACATTTCCTATAAGGCCGGATAAGGCCTTTTGTGACTGAGATAATCTTTTTTAAACAAAGTCCCGGCCTTAGCTCAGAGCTTTGGCCTGTAACCATACCCAGCTAGAATTGAATAGCACCGTTTAGATTTTGTTGTATTTATTTTTACCACGCCGGGGTGAATGATAGGTATTTCCTGTTTGTGATAGTGATATAAAATTTCCTTTTTGAATAAATTTGTTTCCACAAAAAAGTGAGTTGACACTTTTAAAGGACAAGATTAAATAAACAGTAGTAGCGGTGGTACACAAGTATGTCCAAAAGGTGGGAAGATAGGACGTGAATGAAGTTTGGAAAACACTAGATTGTCTGATTTGAGGTTCTCCAGGACATGGTTTGAAAACCACCCTACTATTCCATTTTGCTCTCCTCACAACTTCTGTAAGGAAGCACATCATTTTACTGAGGAAGAAACAGATGCAGAAAAGTTAAGTATGGTAACCTGTCCAAGGTCACACAGCTAGTGACAGAACCTAGACTTAACCTAAGGTCTAATTCCGAAGACCACCTACTTACCAAATCTGGACCTAAAACGGGGTGAGGAATGGATGAGCAGGCTTGAGGGAGGATTCTAGCCAAAATACCAGAACATGTGGGGACCAGGCTGGTGACCTTGTTTTTGGTATCCCAACAAATATTCACATATTTCTATAAAATAACTTAATCTGTGACTTTAAACAGAAATCCCATCTCAGTCACTGTTGGGGCTTTCTTCTTTTTTTAAGGGCACACCAGAATCCAGGAGGTGTTGCCTGGATAACGGGTGTGTGTGTGTGTGTGTGTGGTGTTG
>NC_138373.1:14734774-14833765 GCF_054177405.1 Leptonychotes weddellii | reverse complement strand
TTTTTTAAAGATTTTATTTATTTATTTGAGACAGAGAGAATGAGAGAGACAGAGAGCACATGAGAGGGGGGGAGGGTCAGAGGGAGAAGCAGACTCCCTGCCGAGCAGGGAGCCCGATGCGGGACTCGATCCAGGGACTCCAGGATCATGACCTGAGCCGAAGGCAGTCGCTTAACCAACTGAGCCACCCAGGCGCCCTCATTGCATAATTTAAACCCGTATCTTCTATGTCTATTCTAAACTAGAAAACTTGGGGCGCCTGGGTGGCTCAGTTGGTTAAGTGTCTGCCTTCGATCAGGTCATCGTCCCAGGGTCCTGGGATCGAGTCCCGCATCAAGCTCCCTGCTGGCGGGGAGCCTGCTTCTCCCTCTGTCTCTGCCCACCTGCCCCCCCAACGCTTGTGTGCTCTCTCTCTCCCTATCTCAAATAAATAAATAAAATCTTTAAAAAAAATAAACTAGAAAACTTGTTGCAATTCTGTTCTTCTTCCCCCCTTATTATAGTGGTTTGTTGTTGATTGCAGTCAAATAAACATAACATAAAATTTACCATTTTAATCATTTCTAAGCGTACAGTTCAGTGGCATTAAGTGTATCCACATTCTTGGGCACCATGACCACCATATGTCTCCAGAACTTTTTAATTTTCCCAAATTGAAACTCTGTACCCATTAAACAATAACTCCCCATTCCCTCTGCCCCAGGCCCTGGGTAACCACCATTCCACTTTGTCTCTGTGAATTTGTCCAAGTGCCCCAGATCAGTGGAACAATACAGTGTTGGTGCTTTTTTTTCTGGTTTGTTTCACTTAGCATCCTATCTTCAGGATGTTGTGGCATGTATCAGAATTTCATGCCTTTTTAAGGTTGAAAAATATCCCATTGTATATACACACCACCTTTTATCTACCCAGTCACCCATTGGCAGGCATTTAGTTTGGTGAATGTGAATAATGCTGCTATGACCGGGGGTGTACAAGTATCTGTTCAAGTCTCTGCTTTCAATTCTTTTGGATACGTACTCCAAAATGGGATTGCTAGGTCTTATGATAATTCTATGTTTGATTAATTAATTACACGTCAATTACACGTTAAATTCATGTTTTTTTTTTAAGATTTTATTTATTTATTTGACAGAGAGAGAGAGCAAGAGAGGGAACACAAGCAGGGGGAGTGGGAGAGGGAGAAGCAGGCTTCTCGCCGAGCAGGGAGCCTGATGCGGGACTTGATCCCAGGACCCTGGGATCATGACCTGAGCTGAAGGCAGATGCTTAGACTGAGCCACCCAGGCACCCCTCATGGGGTTTTTTTTGAGGACCTGCCATACTGTCCTCCACAGTGGCTGCAGTATTTTACATTCCTGTCAGCAATGCACAAGGATTCCAATTTCTCCACATCCTTGCCCACACTTGGTATTTTCTGTTTGTTTGTTTTTATTTATTTTTAAGATTTTATTTGAGAGAGAGAGAGAAAGAGCAGTGGGGAGGGGCAGAGGGAGAGAGAGAACCAGACTCCCTGCTAAGCAGGAAGCCCGAGATCATGACCTGAGCTGAAGGCAGATGCACAACCGACTGAGCCACCCAGGAGCCCCTGTTTGTTTGTTTCTATTTTATTTTTTTTTTTAAGATTTTAAAAACATTTATTTGAGAGAGAGAGCAGAGTGAGAGAGAACACAAGTTGGAGGGGAGAGGCAGAGGAAGAGGGAGAAGCAGGCCACGTGAAGCCACACCCATTGCTGAGCATTTCACATCTGGGATCTTCACTAATCAGATCCAGGCAGCTTTTGGGGCACCTTGCCTTTTTTTTTTTTTTAAAGATTTTATTTATTTATTTATGTAAGGAGAGAGCAAGAGGAGGGGTAGAGGGAGAAGGAAAGAGAGAATCTCCAGCAGACTCCAAGCTGAGCACAGAGCCTGACTCGGGGCTCGATCTTACGACCCTGAGCTCATGACCTGAGCCAAAACCAAGAGTCGGATGCTTAACCAACTGAGCCACCCAGGTACCCCAGGGGGCACCTTGCTTTTTGTGATGATTGATCCCAGAGCTGACCATCAACCTCTCAGAGGCCTTTTCTGTTCACTTGTCCACTTTAGGTCAATGTATATCAGACTTCTCTCTCCTTCGTGTGGATGTTGCCATCCCATATGACAACAGAAGAGCTCACTCAGCAGGTGTCTCCTAGTGGGTGCTTGCCCAGAAAATCCACTATATGGTGGCACTAACTTCCCCTAAGGCCCTTAGGAAGCTGTCCTTGTCATTAGGGTTGCTCACAAGTATTCCAGTTTTTCCAGGCATGTGGAGACATCTCTGTTCTGCCCCCTTTGAAGTTAGGTCAGGTTATGGATTGGTCAATACAATGTGAGCAGAACTGTCACATGGAAACTCATACCAAGATGGAGCCTCTTCCCTGAGTGACTGGAAGGAGCAGACCACCCCCACTAGACATGCAGCATGAGTAAGAAACAGACCTTTGTTGTTATAAGCCACCCAAACTTAGGTGTTATTTGTTATCGCAACTTAACCTAGCCTATCCTGGCTGATATAGAAGCTATGAACATCTACAGAAATCTAGAAGAGATCGAGAAGGACAAGCAGCGAACAGCCTTCAGGATAGGGAGGAATTTCAGGATAAATGGGCTGCTCCAGCTCCTGAATTCAGTGTGCTCATTCCAAGGTTGCAGATAGTTCTGAAAGTAGGCAAGTGCCCTTCATTCCTTTTTAGCAGTTCCTCTAGATACTGAGTGGTCCGACCTATTTCTGAAACTGGTCTGTAGTCCTACAGTCCAGGCCCTCACAAAGAAAACCGCACCACTGAGTAGTCCTAAGCCATCCACTTCCAAAGTGTCTTAGACAAAATGCATAAATAAGGTTTATGAGCCTGGCACTGGGGTGCTATATATACAGTGTAAGAAATGGTCTTTACCCTCAATAGGCTTATACTGGTTGTCTCAGTTAATGGAGTGGGGCCCATAATGTTTACATTAGAACTGAAGCAAGCTGGGGGGGCGGGGGAGGGGACTGTGTTGAACTGGTGAGTACATGTCTTATCCAAAGGGGCAGCCATTTGCTCAGGTCCACTTGTTTCTTGTACAAGGAACAGGGCCTCAGTATTGCTAGATTTCAGGAAAGTGGAAATCCATTTTTGCAGGAGAAATTTGTTGTTGTGCCAAACTAAGCATACACATCTGGCTGGATTTGATCTGTTTGTGGATGTTGCAGTAGTCCTCAGGATGGGTTCTGGAGTTCTAGGTTTGAATCCTGGCTCTACCACTCATCTGTCTGGGCCCCAGTTTCCTCATCTAGAAAATGGGATTCTGCCTCATAGGATTCTTCTGAAGATCGGATGAGATCCTGAAAGCACTGAATTAATATGTGAAGTGGACACCTCATAAAGCTTACAGTAAAGTGAGTCAATAAATGAATTTCATCTGGGAATTACAGGAAGACTTCATTGGGGGCAGTGGCATTTAAACAGAAACCTGAAGGATGAAGAGTAGAGAAGCGAGATGGGGGAAGGGGAAGGACCTAACAGGCAGTGGGAAAAGCCCTTGAGAAAGTCCTGAACAATCATCAAGCCAACGCTAAAGCAGCGAGGACACAGAGGAGACAATCATGTGGGAGCCAAGGATTTCCTGATAAGGTGGGAAATGGAAGGAGCCTCAGTTCAGCCTCAGGCCAGTCCCTGCAAACTTAAGACCCCACTACAATGGCCAGAGTTAATTTCCCCGGACAGAAAAACCACACCCACCAAGTCTTCCGCAGGGCCCTCTAACCCTCTTCTCTCAAACACAGAAGAGAGAGGAGAGCAGGGGTGCTGGCTTGGGGTCAGAAGTGAGTAGTTTTCCGGGCAGAGGAGGAAGATCAAGAAGACAGGTAAGAAGGCACAAAGGTGGGAAGCAGTCTCATTTGCTTTGGCAGCTGAGACGTCTAGAGGGATGCCTCCAAGCCGGGTTGGAGCTCAGGCTGGGCAGGACGCACAACCCACAACTTCAGGCTGAGCAATCTGGCGAGGCTGCAGGACCTCAGTCAAA
Source organism: Leptonychotes weddellii (assembly GCF_054177405.1). Classification (NCBI taxonomy): domain Eukaryota; kingdom Metazoa; phylum Chordata; class Mammalia; order Carnivora; family Phocidae; genus Leptonychotes; species Leptonychotes weddellii. The sequence continues at coordinate 14,829,736 of NC_138373.1, read as the reverse complement.
TGGAGAATGGGCGCCCCCTGGGAGCAGTGCTCGGTAGTGGACGCTGGAGGACTCAGATGAGGGGGGCGGGGGGTGGTGGTGGAGGAGGGGGTGCGGCTCAAGATGGGGGCCTACTGCCTGCTACAGTTTTCTTCTCACAGCAGCTAACCCCTTCCGGCATGATGGATTCCTGGGATCCCAGAAGAGCTAGGCAGGAAGGGACCTCGAAAAAGGAACTACCAACACGTGCCCCGTGTCAGGCCCAGAGCTGGGCACTTTCGTGAACATTGTCCTAACACACCTAACTCTACTTGGAGGTAGGTATCATTATCCCCATTTTTCAGATGAGAAAACCGAGGTTTGGTGACTTCCCAAGGAGGGGAGGGGATTTTTTATGACTTCAGAGCCTCTTTCTTCCCTGGCGTCCTCACGACCTGGAAGATACCGATTCCATGAGGTTTGGGGAACAAGCTTTGGGTGTGAGGCGCCCAAGCTTTCCGAGGGGACAACAGCGTGATGGTACTTTCGGCGAGAACCACGCCTCCCTTGTCGCGACAATACTGATTACTGTTGCTTTCCTTTAAAATACGAAGTCCTTGCCACACGCGGAGGCGGACATTATATATTCCTTAGATCTCCCGGACGTCTTTCTCCCTCACCCGCACTGAGCCCCACTAGTGACATAAATTCTCCCCATCCACTAGCGAGTGGAGGCGTGGGACTACAATTCCCGGCAGGTCGTTCAGAAAGAGGTGGTGGCGAGAGGAGGAAAGACACTCTCGCTTTCCGTAGGCTCGCAATTTGGCGTGTCCGCCGTGATGCACATTTCAACAGCCCACGTCCTTTCTCTGGAGAGCTAAGGAAGGGACTACATCCCCCAGCAGGCACTGCCGCAGAGAAAGAGCCATGGGCCGCCATCATCATTGTAGTCCTTTCCCGCGTTTCCACAAGGGAACAGTCTTAGCGCATGGACTACAAATCCCAGGTCGCCGTCTCCCCTTCCCTTCGGCCGCCATCTTTGCTGGTTGTCCCCGCCCCTTTCCCCTTCCATTGTCTCGACCAAAGATAATAGAGCGGAGCTGGGAAGACTGCAACTCCCGTCAGGCTCTGCACCACTGGGAGGGGGATTTCGATGTTTCAGGCGGGCGAGGTGCCCAAGGTGGTAGACTGAGGCGACGGGGAGAGGCCAGGTAGCCTGCCATCTTTATGGTAGTCTCCTTATTCTCGTGGTTCCGCCATTCTTAAGGCACACTAGAAGGCTAGAAAACTACTATTCCCATCGCACCTCAAAAGACCGACTACTAGTCAGGTGTACGCCCCTCTTCCGCCATCTTGCTTGTAGTTCTCGTTCCTTTTCACCTTTCCATTGTTCCTGACGAGTAGAAATGGCAGCGGGAAGGCAGCAGATGGACTGCGACTCCCGTCAGGTACCACACACGCGGAGGGTTGTGGACAGGAGGGCGTGTGAGTGCCTGGGAAGGAGGTCGGGTCGGGGGAGAAGGCCATCTTGTTTGTAGTCATCGTTCCCGCTCCTTCTCTATCCTCTGCAACGGGGAGCCTCGGGGCAACCGGACTATAACTCCCGGCATCCTCGGCTCCCGGCTTGGCACGCCCTCCGCCATCTTCTTTGTAGTCCCCGCTGGCCCCAGCATCCCATTGTTCCCACGGTATCACCAGCGTCCGCAGGACTACGATTTCCGTCGTGCCCTGCGCGTGTTCGTCCTGGAAAGTGGAGGTGGTGGGGAGAGGAGGGGGCAGGGGGCGGGGTTCCTCTGGGAGAAGGAGGGAGTAAAGAGGAGGAGGAGGAGGGAAGGAGGAGGGAGGGGTGGGGGAAGAGAGGAGGAAGGAGGAAGGAGCTCAGGAGGGATGAGAGAGGCGGCCAGGGCCCCGGGCCGAAGCAGCGCGGGGCCGGGGGACCAGGGGGGCTGAGGCAACCCAATTGCCCCCTCCCCCTTTCCCTGCCCCCTTCCATCCTTTCCTTCCACCCTCCGGCTTGAGGAAGGGGATTTATTCAAATTTTATTTAAATCCCTATCTCTCGAGGGTCGCGCGCTGGGGGGAGGGGGAGAGGGCGGGGGCGCGCGCAGGCTGGGGGGGCGGGGCCGGAGCAGCTTCCTTCACCCCCCTCCACTCGCCCGGTAGCCCTAGGGCAGGGGGCCGCAGTCTAGGGGCGGGCCCAGGGGAGGGGGGCAGGTTACAGGGACCCCCCCCTCCCCGGGAACCGGCGGTGGGCGGGGCTTGAACCCCGGAAACGGTGGGGGGCCCAGGCCTGGCCCTGGACCCCTGGGCGGTGGGGGCCGGGAAGGGGCCAGTTAAAGGGCCGGGGGCGCTGGGGAGAGGCGGGGTGGGGGGAGGGGAGCTGTGACTCGGACCCCGGACTGAGTGGGGCCCGGGCAGAAGCTGAGCACCCTGCGCCCGAGGAGCCCCCGTTGGCCTGGGGGGGCTGAGGGACTGAGCCCCCCAGAGCAGGACCTCCCCCTGGAAGGGCCGCGCCGCAGCCCGTGGGAGGGCCTCGCCCCCGGCGCCCCCCATCTCCACTCGCCGCCGTCCCGGCCTCCGCCGGAGGGAGGGGCCGAGCGCCCTCGGGGGGCCGTGGACCCCGGCGTTCTGAGCGTTCCGCGCCCCGCGCCGCCCGGCCCCCCCGCCGCCGATGGCCGCAGACCCGCCGGGAGCTGCCGAGAAGGGAGAGATGGCTCCCGGGACACGTGTGAGGTGGGTTCATGCGGCTCCTCCTCACCCCCAGACCTGGGCAGCTCCCACTCCCATTCATCCTCAGCCCGGCCTCTCTCCACCTTCCCCGCCCCCAGCCTCGCCCTCTCTTTGCTCCAAACTCCTCTCATCTCCAGCCCTCCTTCCTGTTACCTCTCAACCCTGGGGAACTGGCCTTCCTTCCTAGACCCTGCTTCCCCTTGCAGACCCCCATCCCCGCCTGCAGTCGCCGCCCTCCAGGCCCCTCCCCTGGAGCGCTGGAGGGCCCCTTCCCCCCATGGATGGGTCTGGAAGTCCCTGGAAAGGGGGAAGCTAGGGTAAGACTCTGGCCACGAAGAGACCCCCTCCAGGCCTGCTGAGTCTGTATGGGATCTTGGAGGATCTGGTTTCCATGGGAAGGGGAGCCCAAGGGATTCTAGACAATTAGGGATGGAAAAGTAGCCTGGGAAGCTTGGGGGTGGGGGAGAAGACATGTAGGATTGAGCCCATCCTGAGTTCTGTGGAGATGTCAGGGTGGATTCTAGAATACCAGGGAATCTGGGAAATTGCCCAGGCTGACCTGAGAGATCCAAGAGGAGGATGTCTTGGGGCAGAGGGAGCTCTGTGGGGAAAAGAGCAGTTGCGATCTTGGGCTGAGGAGGGGCTCTGAAGCAGCATGGGGGGGGTGGAGTGTCTCAGAGCCCTGGGGATGGGCGAGGGCAAGCATCCCATTGGATCTGTTGACAATGTGTAGGTTTTGGGGGAAGAGAGATTGGGTGGTAGTTGTGTGCCAGAGAGAGAAAGGAGGGAGGAAGAAAGGTCTAGAGCTTCTACCCAGGAATTTGTGGGTATCTTGGAGGTAAGTCTGGGGGAATTTTAGGTGGAGTGCATTTGGATACCAGGGGAAGAGTTGGGGCCTCTCTAAGGTAACTCCACAAACTAGGAGCCCTGGCTTTCCAAGGAGCTTTGGTGTGGGGATGTCAGTGCAGAGGCCCCAGTCCCTTTCTCCCCCGGCTGGGCAAGGGGATGCTGAGGAAGTGTGAGGAAAGAGGAGTGAGGTCAGGAAGCCAGTTCTCAGGCTCCCAGAGGAGCCAGGTGAGCGCTTTGGAGAGAGGCCTTGAGTAGAGGGAGTGGTGCTCCCTCCCACCCCAGGAGGGACAGTCTCCTTGTTCCTTGTCTCCCCGGGGTAGGAGAGCAAGCTCTGGCTGCCTAGGAATGGGGGGAGCTACCAGGAGTTTCCCAGGCCAGGGCCTTCCCTGACCCTGCTTCCGTTGACCCACAGCCCTCGGCGTTGCTGACGCCCCCAATGTCGTCGAGCAGCCGGGGGCCGGGGGCCGGAGCGCGCCGACGCCGAACCCGCTGCCGCCGCTGCCGGGCCTGTGTGCGCACTGAGTGCGGGGACTGCCACTTCTGCAGAGACATGAAGAAGTTCGGGGGGCCCGGGCGCATGAAGCAGTCGTGCCTGCTCCGGCAGTGCACTGCCGTGAGTTCTGCCCCCAGCCCACCTGACACCCCCGGGGCTTTGGGTGCCCTTCCCCAGCCGGCCCACGAACCTTTCTGGGCTGGCTGCTTCCTGGCACACACTGTAGAGTTGCTGTCTGTTCAGATGTCCACCAGGCCCGTTTTTGTCTCCAGTTGCAAGCGGGGGGTGATGTTAGGGCACCCAGAAGAATCTAACCCCGTGCTTACCTTCACGTTTTTCCCGGCTTCGGAGGCATAGACCCATAGAGAGCTCAGCTCAGCCCCTCTTGTGCTCCTTCCTGGAGGAATCTGTGCACAGGGGCGCGCTTCCGGAGCTGGCCCAAGGGAATAGGTCTTAGCCTTCTCCGGCCTCTTCCCCACCTGCCAGAGGGGTCTCGGATTTGAGGCCAAGCTTACCCTTTGTGTGACCTTGAACAGACACTTTGAACCTCAAGGTACCTTTCCTGTGAAACATTTCCTCTGCTGAGTTGTAAAGATGAAGAAAGAGCGTGGATGTGAGTGTGCCCAGCACACAGTAGGTATCAGAGAACATGGGTTTCTTCTTTTGAGCCCCCTTTGTGGCCCTTCTCCAGCAGCCTTGAGGAGCCAGCTGCATCCTGCACCCCCTCCTGGAGGACCGCCACCTCCTTTTTCCTCCAGCCCCTCTGCTGCCTCTTTACCCTACAGCTCCCCTCTTCTCTTTCTTTGACCTCCAACCCTTGCCTCACTTTCCTTTTCCTCCTTTCCCTACCTCTTTTTTTCCTTGGGCCTGTCTCCCAACCTTCAGCATCCCTCACATGACTCCATATTACCCTGTTCCCTCCACTAAAGTCAAGTTGTCTGAGGGCTGCTCTCCCCTAGGACCAGCCAGCTGCCTTTAGCATGCCCAGGAGTCTTGCCAAAACCTGATTCATTGTAGGGTCCAGAGCAACCCTTGGGCTGCCCATTGTGCAAACTCAGAATCATCCCAAGCTGCCGCCACGTCCCCTGCAGCTCTCTCTTTCAACAGTATTGTCCTGTTTGCCATGGTTTCTATCCTTCCCCAAAGCCAGCAACAGTTTCAGGGTCACACACACAGACCCTGACTCCAGCTGCAACATTTGCAACAGCGATAACAACTATGTATCCAGTGCCTCCCCGAGTGATCTCATTCTTCCAGAGGTCTTGCAAAGGAAAAATGCCTAGCCCCATTTTACAGGTGGAGAAACAGACACCAAGGAGGTTAAACCACTTGCTCAAGGTCATACTGCCAAAAAGGAACGAATTCAAGATTTGACCTAGCTTGACCCATGGGTTCTGAACCTCACCCAGCAGCTGGCCAGGCTCCCCAGAAGAAAGGGTCTTCCCCCTGTCTCTTGCTTTCGGGGTCCCTAATACTCCCTCTTCCCCAACAGCCCGTGCTCCCACACACAGCTGTGTGCCTCTTGTGTGGGGAGGCTGGGAAGGAGGACACAGTAGAGGGAGAGGAAGAGAAATTTGGTTTGAGCCTCATGGAGTGTACAATCTGCAATGAGATCGTCCACCCTGGCTGCCTGAAGGTGATGGCCCTGGGGGCCCTGGAGTCTGAAGGTGATGGCCCTGGGGAGCGCTGCCTCTGGGTTTACTGGCACCCTACATCCACTCCCTGCCCTCTGCCTACAGATGGGGAAGGCTGAGGGTGTCATCAATGCGGAGATCCCTAACTGCTGGGAGTGCCCTCGCTGCACCCAGGAAGGCCGGACCAGCAAGGTAGGGGTAGGGGCTGGGCTGGGTGCTGGGTTCTGCGTAGACAGTGGGTTGGGGAGCTGGAGAGAACCTCAACCTCAGCTTCCATCTCCCCAGGATTCAGGTGAGGGACCAGGCCGCCGCAGGGCTGACAACGGCGAGGAGGGTGCCAGCCTGGGGAGTGGATGGAAGCTGACGGAGGAGCCGCCGCTTCCCCCACCCCCACCCAGGCGCAAGGGCCCCTTACCTGCTGGGCCCCCCCCAGAGGACGTGCCTGGGCCCCCCAAAAGAAAGGAGAGGGAGGCAGGGAATGAGCCCCCCACCCCAAGGAAAAAGGTGAGCCAGGGAGCATGCTCATTAGGTCCAGCCCAAGGGATTCTGGGAACGGTAGTGTAGTTCCTTTTTGGGGAGGGTGGGCCTGGGAGGCTGCGCTCTGTGGGTTCTCCAAGGGGTTGTTGGGGGATGTAGTTTAGGAAATGTTGGGCGGGGAGGGTGGAGCACGCTCGGTAGGGAGGAGAGGTACAGGTGAGGGGCAACTGGCACTGGGCAGGGAAGCTTTGGGAGCCCTGGGTGCTTCAGGTAGGAGGGAGAGAGCATGCTCAAATTAGCTGCTACCGAGGAGGAAGGAGGGGCTGGAAAGGGCCTGAGGGGGAAGAAAGAGAAGAGGAGAGCATGCTCAGTGAGCCAAGACACTGGTTGGAAGGTGAGCATGCTCAGAGTTCTTCCCTGAGATGCGGGCTTCTGGGATTTGTAGTCTAAGAAGCGAGCATGGATCTTAGTTTTGTGGACAATGAGGGGCTAATGGGGCCTCTCCCTTTCCCCATATTTCCCTCTTGCTCTGGTAGGTGAAAGGAGGCCGAGAGAGGCACCTGAAGAAGGTGGGTGGAGACGCCTGCCTCCTCCGAGGATCGGACCCAGGCGGCCCCGGCCTTCTGCCCCCCAGGGTTCTGAATCCGAGCCAGGCTTTCTCATCCTGCCACCCTGGGCTCCCTCCCGAGAACTGGGAGGTGTGCCGGGGACCTCCACCCTCCCCCTCCCATCTTTCCTTGCCCTACCCTCCACCCTGGAGACAGAGATCTGTCCCTTCCTGCTCACCTTGTCCTGCCCCTGCCCCATTTGGCCACAGTGGCATCTGGACCCCTGGGAAGAGTGGAGGGGGAGAGGTGGGTTGGGGCCAGCCCACAGGACTTTCCAGGAACCCCTCGGGTCTCATCTGACCCATTTGCGTCATCTTTCCAAACCTTAAAGGGAAAAGAACTGAGTTCAAATCCCTGCCCACTGACTCCCTGTGTGGTCTTGGCAACTTGTCAGCTGCTCTGAGCCTCGGTTCCTCATCTGTGAAGGAGAGGATACTACCTATCTTATCCACCCATCCCACAGAACTGTTTACATCTAATGAAAGTAAATGAGATTTGTGAACTGTGAAATGTACTTAGATTTGAGGAAGATGAGGCCCAGAGAGGTTAAAAGACTTGCCCAGGGTCCCACAGCAGAGCTAGAATTCAGATGTCATTTTGCACTGACACATGAATGCAAGGGTCTGCCTGATTGTGTTCAAATCCTGCTTCTGCCATTTGTCAGTTTGTAACCTTGGGCAAGTCACTCAGTCTCTCTGAGCCTCAGTTTCCTCGAGTGTAAGAAGAGTGGTCCAGGTTGCCACTCCGTTGGAGCACTGTGAGGATGTGAGTCCGTGAGTATGAGGTGCTCTGTCACTCTCACATTGTTGAGTAGACACTTGGAATCACCTAGTCCAGCATTCTGTGTTGTAGATGATGAGGCCGGGGCTTCCCAAGGTCACACAGAGAGGTGGTAGCCGAGCCGATACTCAAAACGACATCTCTAACTGTTCTCCGTATTTCACTGCCTTTGGAAACTCATAAGCTATTGAAACCTGGAAGGCTTCTAATTCTTTGAATCAGTGCCTTCACGTGACAGATAAGGAGACTGAGGTCCAGAGAGGGACATGATGCGGCTGAGGCCTCACGTCGTTCAGGGGCAGAGCCATGGCTGGAACCCAGGACTGTCTCTCGGGCTGCTCATCCCCTGCTGACTCCTCAGGGCAGGGAGGTGGGCAAGTGCGTGCCAGGCCCTAGAACAGCCTCCCCCCATCTCCTTGCAGAAACCAAAGCCGCCTTTGGCCTCTGCTGAGGGCCCGGCAGTGCCATCCCCGTCCCCACAGAGGGAGAAGCTCGAGCGTTTCAAGCGCATGTGCCAGCTGCTGGAGCGGGTCCCTGACACCTCCTCGTCCTCCTCGGACTCGGATTCCGACTCTGACTCTTCAGGCACATCGCTCAGTGAGGAGGAGGCCCCTGGCGAGGCCCGGAATGGGCGACGGCCAGCCCGGGGCAGCTCGGGCGAGAAGGAGAACCGCGGGGGGCGGCGGGCTGTGCGCCCCGGCAGTGGGGGGCCCCTCCTCAGCTGGCCCCTGGGCCCCGCCCCACCGCCCCGGCCCCCACAGCTGGAGAGGCACGTGGTCCGGCCCCCACCTCGAAGCCCTGAGCCCGACACGCTGCCTTTGGCCGCTGGATCCGACCACCCGCTGCCCCGAGCCGCCTGGCTTCGTGTCTTCCAGCACCTCGGGCCCCGAGAGCTGTGCATTTGCATGCGAGTCTGCCGGACTTGGAGCCGCTGGTGAGTGGCCTGGACGGGCCTAGGTTCCCACTTGCCGTATGACCTGCGACAGCCAGTTTTGATCTCTCTGGGTCCTGTTCTTACGTTGATCATACTCCTGTAGTATGGATGTTTTCTAGTCTGATACTTCCGTATTTGCTGCGTGCAAAGCCACTTTCCGTTGTTGGAGCTCATTTAACTCTCATAACAACTTTGTGAGGGTAGGTCCTATTATTCCTTTTTTTTTTTTTCTTTTTTTTTTAAAGATTTTATTTATTTATCTGAGAGAGAGAGAATGAGAGAGAGCACATGAGAGGGGGGAGGGTCAGAGGGAGAAGCAGACTCATTGCCGAGCAGGGAGCCCGATGCGGGACTCGATCCAGGGACTCCAGGATCATGACCTGAGCCGAAGGCAGTCGCTTAACCAACTGAGCCACCCAGGCGCCCCTATTATTCCTTTTTTACAGATGAAGCTGAGGTCAAGGTTGTGGAGAGGAGGTAGTAGAACCAGGAATTTGAACCCAGGCCCCATGGCTCCAGAATCTTTGCTCCTAATAACCGTCATTTATGAGCGTTAACGTGGCAAAGCAGAGCGCTAAGTGCTGTCACACATCACCCCGTTTGCTTTGCACAGTCCTTTCTCTGAGGACGGGCTCACTAGAAGTCCCATTTACACATGAGAAAGCTCTTTGCTGAGGTGACCCCTGCTCTCTCAGAGGCAGCCATACTTCAGGCTCCTGACTCCCCTTGTCACTTTTCTATGCCCCGGAGCCACCACCAGCTCCCTCTGTCTATCCTCCCCCCATCTCCCCCCTGCTTCCTGAACCTTGCTTGTTCAGACATGTCGGTCATCCTCCCAAGCCCCTGGTTTCCCTCTTCAATCCTGCCCCTGACAAAGTCCTCCCCCAGTCCCATCAGACTCCCACAGCACCCTGTTCCCCTCACAGAGCACACAGAGGCCTTCCACACGTTGACGAGCCTTCACTCATTTATTCACACTCATGTTCTCATCGCTTGTTAGAGTGGGGCAGATACTGTGTCTGTTTTATCTGCATGTTCCCAGCACAGGATGAGGGCAGTGGAGGTGCCTGAGAAGTAGTTCATTAAATGAGTACATTAGGCTTTTTCCCAGGCACTTCCTGTGCAGCAGGCGTCCTGGTGGGCACTTTGCAAATTGTGGGCTGCCTCGTTCCTTGTAATCGCAGCCCTGTGGGAGGATGAGGGACACCTGAAGTCACAGCGCAAACTGGTGGCTGAATTTGAACTCCACTCCTTTTCCTTGGGACTCTGGGGCACTAGCTCGCACCTCTGGTCTCTGTGGAGGCTGGAGAGCTGAGAGGATGGGAGTGCGGGCTCTGGAAGCAGATTGCCTGTGTTTGAGTCTTACTCTTCCCCTGATAAGCTGACAGCCACTGGGCTAGTTTCTTAACTTCTCTGTGCCTCAGTTTCTTCTTCATCTGTTAAGCCAGGAGAACCAAAGCATTTATTTCATAGTGTCTTTATTTTTATTTATTTATTTATTTATTTTTATTTTATCATGTTGTGTTAGTCACCATATGTTACATCATGAGTTTTTAACGTAGTGTTCCACGACTCACCGTTTGCGTACAACACCCAGTGCTCCAATTCAGTACATGCCCTCCTTAATACCCATCACCGGGCCAACCCAGCCCCCCACCCCCCTCCCCTCTAGAACTCTCAGTTTGTTTCTCAGAGTCCATAGTCTCTCATGGTTCGTCTCCCCCTCCGATCTCCACCCCCCCTTCATTTTTCCCTTCCTGCTATCTTCTTTTTTTTTTTTTAACATATAATGTATTATTTATTTCAGAGGTACAGGTCTGTGATTCAACAGTCTTACACAATTCACAGCGCTCACCATAGCACATAATCTCCCCAATGTCATAGTGTCTTTATGAGCTAATGTACATAAAGAACCGAGGACAGTACCCAGGAAGTAGAAACTACTCAGTGCCCTAACTGTAACCTGTATTATTTATTCAGTTACAAATACTGACTGAAAGCACAGACTTTCTATCTTGAGAGTGCAGGCCTGGGCCCTTGAGGAGCTCCCAGTCAGCCTTCAGCACAGGAGCAAAGAGAGAGGTTGCTGGGGATCACCATCCCTGCACATGTAGTGTTCGGGGATATGTTGCTGGGGCCTCTTCAAGGCCAGCTCTGTGCTTGGCACGGGGGATCCAGGACTGAAGAGGCCTTAATTTCTACCTCAAGGAGAGACTTGTGACCGGAAGTGGACAAAGCAGAGAGGCTGGACGGCACAGTGATTTCCAGCTTGGGCCCTGGAGTCTGGCACCCATGGGTGTCATCCACTGTGACTCCTGTCCTGCTTGAATGTATAGCCGTGGATGGATAGCTCTACTTTCCAAGGCTTGTTTTCTCATCTGTAGTCTGGGGTTCATACTAATACCCTGTGGGGATTAAATGAAGTGGTTCTTGCAAAGCACTTATCGCAATACCTGAAAGGTACTAAACACTCAATAAAATGGTCGTTTTTGGTAAGGACGAGGGTAGGGCGGAGCAGAGGTACAGTGGGACCAGTCAGGAGGCTCTGTCAGGTCTAGGCACAGAAGTAGGGGCTGGAGGGGTAGAGAGGAGGGACTGGGGCTGAGAATTTTTTAAGAAGCAGAATGGCTTGTGTTTGGTACCTGGGCAGCAGGGTGACAACTCTTCAGCTGAGTTTCTGGCCCACAAGCCTGGGTGGGCAGCAGCGCTATTCCCCAAGCTCGGGAATACCAGAGGAGGAGCAGGTTCCGGGAACGCGAAGTGCTCAGATTTGACACGTTTGGTCCGAAAGGCCTGTGGGCCAGTCAGGAGCTGGCAGGACGGCAGATGCATGTACAGGTCTGAAGCTGGAAGGATCCAGGTTTGGAAGTTTTCCCCCTGCAGGTAGCAGCTTTCAGAAAGAGGAGAGAAGACAGAATGTCAGTATCTGTGAGTTAGAGAAAGACCAACCAGAGACATGAAGGAGATGGTGGAAGTGTCCTGCAGGAGAGAGATTGAGGAAGGAGTGAATGATAAGAGTGTAGGATGTTGGCAAGAGGTCGTGGGAGACCAAGGACCACAAGCGGCAGTTGGATTTGCTACATGATGTGCTCGCTTCGGCAGCACATATACTAAAATTGGATTTGCTACATGAGGCCCTGGTGTCCTTGGCTGTACTACGTGGGAGTAGGGCACCAAAGCCAGGTCACATGGGGTTGAGAACATCAGCTCCAAGGCAGGCACTTGATCTGTTCGTTGTGGTGTCCCTAGTTTCTAAGATGGCGCCCGGCATCCAGTAGGTTCTAAGATAATACTGGATGGATGGATGGATGGAAGTGAGGAAACCAGGATGGTGTGAGGGAAGAGGCAGTGAGGGTGGAGCCAGAGAGAAATTTGTAGGTGGGAGAGCAGGGAGTTGCAGGCTTTCCTGTCTGGTGGCTTTTATCTCCTCTTGGAACTGGGAGGCAAAGTGAATGTACCAAGAGCGAGGGGAGGGGGGCAGGCAGAGGAAGCATGGTAGAGTTGTTGAGGCACAGAAAAGAGGGTTGGAACTTTGGGGGACATGGGCAGAGGGTGGCAAGGAAGGGACTGGACCCCAAGGTCAAGGCCAGTTGGGGCTGGGAATAAAAGCCTGGAGACTGGTGGATAGGAGGACAGTGGTGGCATCGGGGAGCCCAGCGAGCTGAGAGGAAAGAACCAGGCTGTGAGCTCCTGCCCGGCACCAGTTGGGCTGGTACATCCGCATCCCCAAAGGGCCTCTGCAAGACAGAGGCTTAGGACTAGAATTTCGGATTTGGGAGGTGGGCTTAATAGGGGGCTGACTGGGTCGGGGTGGCTGGAAGCTAGGGTAAAATGAACTGGGTTAGGGAACTCGGACATCAAGCCCTGATGCCCCCGGATGAGGGCAGGCCGTGCCTCTTAGCAGTTCTTCCTGCCCCTCACCTTAGTGTCATTCCGCAGCTTAGAAAGGACCCATGCATGGTTCCCTGCTGCCCTCACAGTGAACTCTCACAGCCCTGTTGGACATTTGCACACGTATAGTATCTCAGTGCCTGCACTAAATGACGGTCCCACTGGGCATTGCGGCCTCCTTGCCACGGCGTGCCACCCCAGTCTCCTCTGCAGTCTCCCCCTTGCCCCTTCCTCAGACACAACTCAGGCGCTCAATCCAGACCAGCTTGGGTTAAAACCTGGTTCTGCTGCCACTTAGTAGCTGTGGGACCTCGAACAAGTTTCCCAACCTCTCTGGACCTCATTTTCCTTAACTCTAAAAAGGAGGTTATAGGGGCGCCTGGGTGGCTCAGTCGTTAAGCGTCTGCCTTCGGCTCAGGTCATGATCTCAAGGTCCTGGGATCGAGCCCCGCATCAGGCTCCCTGCTCAGCGGGGAGTCTGCGTCTCCCTCTCCTTCTGCCTCTTCCCACTGCTCCTACTCTCTCTCTCTCGCTCTCTCTGTATCTCTCTGTCTCAAATGAATAAAAAAAAAAAAAAAAATTCTTTAAAAAAAAAAATAAATAAATAAAAAGGAGGTTATAGTAACAGTATTTACCTCCTAGGGCTGTTGTGAGGTTACCTGCCTAATGCACAGACCAGTACCTGGCCCATAGTAAACCCTTGATGAACACTAGGTATTAATGCCGTAGTCCTCCCCATCTTTATTATTATTAACCCTCATTATTAAGGTGAGGTGTGGATTGCCCTTTGTTCCTGCTGCCTGAGTTTCTCAGAGCACTCCGTTTTCTCTCTGTATCCTAGGCCTGGACACTGGTTCTTCCCCATCTGGAACATACATTCTCTTCCCTCTTCTCACTGTCTCCCTGGGAGGCGCCCTGTCCAGTCCCCTTGTTGATTCTGACTATATCCCTTGCTGCTTCAGTTACCGTGGACTGGCTGTGTTTCCTCCACTTTCCTGACAGTGCAGTGGAGGCTGGACACTTAGGATCTGTAGGGCCCTGAGTGATTATTGGCTGCCACTCTGAGGTTTAAACCCAGTGTCCTGGTCATTCAAGGGCAAAGGGACCAATTAGTTCAAGCCAAGAAAAGTCATGGGAGACTTCCCGGAAGAGGAGACACTGGGACTGAGTGTTCAAAGCTCTGGGTTGGTTGGCGTTTCGGGCAGCAGCACAACATGTACCAATATATGTTGGCACCAGGCAGCATTGTGTGTCTATCGGCGGGCAGGTGGTTGGGTGTGGCTGTTGTGGAGTATGATACAGAAGCAGTTGGGGGCCTGTGTGTGCCCCCAGGGGGGAAGGGTTCCTTTCTAGCCATGGAAGACCCAAGGGCTTCAGGGTGGTCGTGGCAGTTGAGCTGAGACTGAAGCCTGGGTTGGAGTGGGCAGGATTTCACCGAGGGGAATGAGAAAAGGGGCAGAAGCTCGGTTGAGGGTAGGCTGGGTTTTTTCCTTTTCTGTTTTGTAATGGGAGAGACTTGCAAGTGGTTATTGGTTGAGTGGAAGGAACCAGGAGAGGGAGAGGCTATAATACCAGGAAAGGGGGGAAAAGGAGGAAAGGGGGGAAAAGGAGGAAAGGGGGAAGGGGCGGCAGGCGGGACCAAGAAGTGGGGTTGTTTGGATTAAAGCCTTAGTGTCTGTGCCCCCAGTAATTCCCTAAAATGTCAGATGGGGCTCTGTGGAGAACGCCTGGCAGTTTCAAGTGGCACAAAACCATGGCTTAATCCTTCTATTAGTTTTGAAAAGGAAGTCTCTCGATTGGGTGCTATTGTATCTTTAACACCTCTCTAATACTTATCTCCCTGTTTAACAAAAATAGTCTTCAGGTGGTAGCGTAAAGCCTAATAATCCCGGTCGGTTTTTATTGTACGTATTTCCAAGGTTAACATTTTTATGTGAAGCAATACTGGTTTTAAGTGCAAGGAGGGGATCGATTGAAAGATAAATTCACATTCTGAGAGAAGGGGATAGCAACTAACTGGAGTTGGTAACCACTGCTCCAGCCCAGGGCTTCTCGAAGGGAAAGCCCTCAGAATGGAGGGTGGGAGGGAGGTCACACACAGCTTCCTGGGCCTTCCCCACCCCTGCTGCTTCTGACACAGTCCGTCTAGCCCAGTGGGAATTTCCTGACATGCTTTTGAGAACTGGAAGAGAGTTTTCAGACTAAGTCTTGATGAACTCTAGTGTGCCACAAAGTGTTCACAGATGACCTTGGGAGAGGTGGGGAAGGGTTCCTTGGTAAAGTTAAGTTTGGGAGGCCCTTCTCTGGTTCACTGCTTTTCAGATCTGTCAGGGCTCTCAGGGATCAGGAAAGCTGTTTAACTTTGTGTAGGCCTCATTCATCTTTGGAACTTTGATTCCTGGGCCCTACCATGCCTTCCGTAAACATTGAGTGGATAAATGAAAAGCTGCAGATGATGTGTGTTGTTGGGGAGCGCTCAGTGGAAGCTTCAGGGACTTCATGCCGGCTTCGCACCATTCATTCATGCAACAAATGTGCAACAGATAACCCCGGGCACAGTGCCAGGTACTGGCACTACCAAAGGGGAAAACTGTCCTGCCCTGGTAGGGCCTACATTCTAGTTGGAGGGACACAGTAACCCGAGACAGGAGGTAACAGGGCTGGAAGTCGAGCCTTGGGCAGCTGGCCATCAGAATGGGCCAGATGTGGCTCAAAGGCAGAGATGAATAGAGGAGATGAGAAGTTCCCACGAGTCACCATAACTTAGCCAGGGAGAACTCCAGAAGCACAAGGTGGGGCTGGTGGGGGCTGCTGACAGATCCTTTCGGTGTTACGTCAAATACAATGTGTAGGGTGTTTGTGTCTTTGGCAGAATGCTTTATAAGCTGTAAGGTCTACGAACTGCAGTGACCTCATTTGATCTCACAGTAGCCCTATGGGGCAGTCTGAGTCTGGATCATTATCTTCATTTTACAAGTGGAGCGTCTGAGGCTCAGGGAGAGGAATGGGCCTGCCTGGGGTCTCGCATCCAGTTAGTGATGAAACTGAGCCCCAAACCCAGTGCCCTTGGCCCGAGGCTGGGTACTTCCTGCCACCCCTGCTGTCTTTGTGGGCCAGAACAGAGCTGTGGCCAATGAACCCTTGAAGTAGGGAGTTTTGCAGGCTCCCTAAGAGCTGAGGGCTCTGTCTCCCTCTTGTGGCTGATAGGTGCTATGACAAGCGTCTGTGGCCTCGAATGGACCTGAGCCGGCGAAAGTCACTGACCCCACCCATGCTCAGTGGTGTGGTTCGTCGCCAGCCCCGAGCCCTGGACCTCAGCTGGACAGGTGTCTCCAAGAAGCAGCTCATGTGGCTTCTGAACCGTCTGCAAGGTAGGGTGGGATGGCGAGGTAGGACAGGGTGAAGAGGGAGACAGTGCTGGGATGGAGCACCAACTTCCTGACCTCCCCTGCCCAGGCCTGCAGGAGCTGGTGCTCTCTGGCTGCTCCTGGCTCTCTGTCTCTGCCCTGGGCTCAGCCCCACTGCCGGCCCTGCGGCTCCTGGACCTCCGCTGGATTGAGGATGTTAAAGACTCCCAGCTCCGCGAGCTGCTCTTGCCTCCACCAGACACCAAACCAGGTGTGGCGTCTGTTGGCTCATCTGTAGAATGGGTTGGGCAGGGGAAGGGGGCGGGTATGAGGCCTCCAAGGTCTCTTCCGGCTCATGCTGGATGTTAAGAGATTTGAAGAAAGGGCAGAACGCATGAATTTGGTTAGGAGGCCTTGCTTGGCCACTGTTCATTCGTTTACTTCCCTGCTATGCATTGGGCCCTGTGATAGGAGCTGTGAGGGAACAGAGATGAAGGGGAAGTGGCCCCTGCGCTCCAGAGGGGAGATGATTATGTGATGAAACACGGTATAGGACAGGAAGATGGCATAAGAATTCTGGAAGAAGCCAGTGGCCTGGCCGATGGCAGATAGGAGTGAACTCACTGGGTGTGGTGGGCGCTCCTGAAGAGCCTCCTCCAGAGGGGGCAGCGGCAATGGCCATGGAAAATGCAGGCCCAGGATGGCCAGTCACTTCCATTCGTCAAGAGGAGCCAGACAC
This sequence comes from Leptonychotes weddellii, assembly GCF_054177405.1. Taxonomy (NCBI): domain Eukaryota; kingdom Metazoa; phylum Chordata; class Mammalia; order Carnivora; family Phocidae; genus Leptonychotes; species Leptonychotes weddellii. The sequence continues at coordinate 14,813,297 of NC_138373.1, read as the reverse complement.
GTGGATTTTCCTGTGAAATATCCTTGATTTTAAATGACAGCAGTTAACTTAACATTCTTTTAAAATTCATGTGTGGATCAGTACGTATATGGCTGAGCAATAGATTTGGCTCCTGTGCCCCTTTGCCCTACGGGAAAAGGATAAGGGTTTTCCTGAGGGAGTGGAGCAGAAAGAGGGATCCAGTTGACTTGGAAGGTTGCATCAGAGTGGTGGTATCTTCTCCTGTCAGGCCTGCTATCTCTTCACCCTGGGTCAGGCCCGGGCACCCTGTCAGGTAAAGACAGCTTTTACTGTTGGACACATACTCTGGCCTTGGCCCTATATAGGGCCCTGGAGACCTCAAACAGCCCCAGTCCCTACCCTGGTAGAATCCCAGTAGTGCAGAAGAGAGAGAATCAGAAACAGAAGGTTACGGGGTGGTACAGTGGAGGATGTGGTTGGGCATGGGGAGCAGAGAGAGAATCCCTCCTTGAGGAAGTGCTGTTTGAACTGAGTCCTGAAAGGGACAGGGTTGTCCCAGGGAGTGTGAGGCAGGAGTAAGCACTTTCGTAGGCAGTGAGGCCCATACTGGTAGAGGGGAATGCTGGGAGCAGAGGCTGGTCACAACGGAGGTATGGGTTAGGAGCACTGAGGCCTGGGGGTTCCTTCCTTGTCTAGCCAGGAGATGGGATGCTCACAATAGCTTCTCTTGCCAGGGGAACCATCCAGAAGGGCAGATCTGTCCGTGTCAGCCCTGTGCTCTAAACTCCTCCTCATAATCTCCCAGTGCTCTTTGGATAAAGACTAATACATTGTCACTAAGGCCTGGTGTGGTCTGGCTCCCACTGACCTGTGCCATCCCCACATTTCAGCCTCTTCAGCCTCCTTGCCAAGGTGCCTCCAGCCCTCAGGCCTTTGCTTAGTCCTCTTTGTCTAGAATGCTGTACCCCCCTTTGTGTAATTAACACCTAATCATTCTTCAGGCCTCAGCAAAAATGCCACTTCCTCCTAGAAGCCCTCCATAATCCGCCCCCCCCCGAGATCAGGGTTCCTTTAGAGCTTGAGAGCGGTTCCCTCCCAGCTATCACTGCATGGTGGTGAAGTGATTTGATGAACACCCATTTCCTCTCCCTGAGTTCTAAGCTTTGGGAGGGCAGGGGCTGTGCTCACCCCAGAGCCTTGCTTTCACAGCTCACTTTTCAGTTCCCTTCTTCCCACTCCACCGCCCCCTTCACAGCAGCCTTGGAAGGAGGTAGAGAAGCATCTAGGATTCTTCTTACTATCTGGACAAGGCACCAGAGGCTCAGAGGGGTTGACTGACTGCTGCAAGTCACACAGAGCTAGACCGGAGCACTCCCGGTTGCCCACTCTTACCAGAATTGGACTGAGCCAGGAAGATTTGGGTGAGGGTGAGGGTGGGCACTGGGAACCGTGGATTCCAGAAGGTGAGAAAGTGCTGGTTGGCGGGCACCGTGATACCAGTTCCTCCTGCCTGAACTACCTCAGGAGCTTGCAGAGATGAGCCTTCCAGGCCCTGAGACCTATTGTAGTGTTGGGACTCTACACCCACTTTTCTTATCTTGGCTCCCTGGCTCTGGGCAGCATTCCTTGAGCAAAACTTAAAGTTCTTCTATTTCCTTATTTTTGTCCCTGCTGTTCTCTGCCTGGCTTGCTCTCGTCCCACTTCTCACATTCAAATCCTTGAAAGCCCAGTTTAAATGCTGCCACCTCAGTGAAATCCTTGCAGATGCCCACTTCCCCTGCCCAAGCAGAAGTGACCTGTCTGTCCTCTGCTTCCCTCTAATGACTTTTAGCTGTGGCCCACGATTGAGGGCATCTGTAGATGTAGCCCCTTCCCAGGCTCTCAGCTCCTCAAAGGAAAAAACGAGGCAGAATTCAGAGTTTGCCAAGTCAAGTGCCCACAAAGATGGCCTGGCAGGTGACAGAGGGGATGCGCTTGGGGAATGGCTTTAGGGAATAGCATCTTGCAACCCAGTTCCCAGCTAGTCCTTTTCAGGTGAAAGGGATAGCCCAGTGGTGCCAGATCTTATAATTTTTCAGAGAAAAGCTCTATCTAAATTTCTTTATGGAAATGCCCCTTTTGTAGCATTCGTCATTTGAGAAAAATTTCAGCACTGTGCAGATTCCATAACGCATTTGTGTAGGCTAGTTTCATGAGTTGGTGATATCTGATCTGGTTTATCTATGGGCTAGGCTGGTGCCTGGGAGGCAGATAGTGTTGTGGTATGTTTGGTCTGGCGTCCTCTGTTATTTCAGTCATGTGACCTTGGACAGATTGCTTTAATGACTTGAGCCTCAAAGTTGTCATTTGTAAGCAGGAGTGATAATCACATAGCTGTGGTTTTTAGAGCGTGGTCCAGACCAGCAGCATCACCATTACTGGAGAGCTTGTTAGAAAAATAAGCTCTGAGGCCCAACCTTAGATTCCCTAACCTCTGGGTGGGTCCAGCAACCATTTTAGGCAGCCCTCCAGGGGACGCAGAAGAGCCCCTGGCCTAGGGGCAGGCCGCCACTTGGCCCCCTTGGCTGGTGCCTGGCCCACACTGAGTGCTCAATTAATGGTGGCTGGTGTTTAGGCGCTTAGTTTAAAAAACAAAAAAACATAGGCGCCTGTGTGGCTGTGGGTTAAGCATCTGACTCTTGATTTCCGCTCAGGTCATGATCTCAGGGTCGACAGATGGAGCCACCCGTTGGGCTCCATGCTGGGCATGGAGCCTGCTTAAGATTCTGTCTCTCCCTCTGCCCCTCCCCTCTCCTCTCAAAACCCAAAATGCAGGAATGTGGTAGATACAATAAAAGAAAAGCAGGCTACATGCCACATGCTTTGGGTGTAGAGATGAGGGACATGAGTTCTTCTTCCATGGAGATGAGGGAAGAAGTGGTCCCTAACCTCAGATCTAAAAGCCAGGGACACCAGCCAGGCATAGGATTGAACATTAGGTGTCCGTGGGCAGAGTCTCAGAGCAGGGTCACCTGTGGAATTTGGCCCAGGTGTTTGGGAGTGTGGGAGGGGGGTTAGGAACAGAGACAGGGATGAACCTTTATAGGAACTGGAATGTTCTAAACAAGGAGGTGCCCTCAGAGTTTTTAGTAGAGGAGGGATGGTGCCTCACTTTTTAAAAAAAATTTTATTTATTTGAAAGAGACAGAGATAGCGAGAGAGAGCACAGTGGGGAGGAGAGGGAGAAACAGGCTCCCTGATGAACTGGGAGCCGGACACGGGGCTTGATCCCAGGACCCCAGGATCATGACCAAAGCCGAAGGCAGATGCTTAACCGACTGAGCCACCCAGGCGCCCCCTGCCCCACTTGTTTGTGAGCACAGCTCTCTTTGAATGCCAGGAAGGAGAGGAGAGACTGGACCGGGTGAGGAGGCTGGGGCAGGAGTTGAGGCAAGAGTGGTGTTGTCCCTGAGGGGCGCCCAGGGAATGGAGAGAAAGGGATTCAGCTGGTGATGTTACTAATGGAAGGAGAGGGAAGTAGGAGGGGGGCCTGGGGTGGCAGTTCCATTAGGGATGGCATTTGTCGGATGAGTGAATATATACTGAGCACCTATGTCTCAATTGCTAGGGATAGAGCAAGAACAAGACAAAAATTCTTGCCTTTGTGGAACTTACATTCTAGTGGGAGGAGAGAAAAAAATAGGTTCCATGGTGAGAAAAGGAGGGGGGGACAATAATGGCAGGGAAGGGGTAGGAGTATGTGGAATGTTACCATATCAAAAGGAGTAATCATGGAGGGTCTCACCGAGGAGGTGATGTGAGCAATGGACAGATTAGATGAGGTCAGGTTGTACGGGTGTTTGGGAGAAGAGCAAGCCCTGTAGAGAACGCAGGTGGAGGCTCTGTTATTGTGGAAGCAGGTTTAGGGGGTGGCGAGCGATAGGAGTGTGGAGAGACGGCTGGTCTGGATGCTGAGGGGCAGGCACAGGAGTAGCCGGGGGTGCTGACCTCTTAACTGCCTGCCCAGGGCAAACGGAGAGCCGTGGGCGGCTGCAGGGGGTAGCAGAGCTGCGCCTGGCAGGCCTGGAGCTGACAGATGCCTCCCTGCGGCTCCTGCTGCGCCACGCACCCCAGCTGAGTGCGCTGGACCTGAGCCACTGCGCCCACGTCGGGGACCCCAGCGTCCACCTCCTTACAGCCCCCACCTCCCCACTCCGCGAGACCTTGGTGCACCTCAATCTTGCTGGTAAGCATCCTCTCTGTCCATCCTGCTAGCGTGTTGGTCCCCGTGGCCAGTGCCCACCCCCTACTCACCTTCGTGGTCTCCGCCGCCACTGCCCCCCGCCCAGGTTGCCACCGCCTCACGGACCACTGCCTCCCGCTGTTCCGCCGCTGCCCGCGCCTTCGCCGCCTAGACCTGCGCTCCTGCCGCCAGCTCTCACCTGAAGCTTGTGCCCGGCTGGCAGCCGCTGGGCCCCCTGGCCCCTTCCGCTGCCCAGAGGAGAAGCTACTTCTCAAGGACAGCTAGTTGGGTGCCCCCCACCCTCCCCCAGGACTCATCAGGAGCCTGGACCTCGGGCCTTCATTTTATCCCTGCCAGGAGGCCAGGTTACCCACCTCATGACTTGGGATTCCTGCCCAGGGACTCGAGCCAGCCTCCCCCCTCTCTACCCCCTGCACTGATATCTCTGGGGGTCTCTCCTTCCCATCCCCTCTCCCTTCCACCTGCTTCATTGTCCATCCCCTGGGGGGAGTGGGTCAGAGGTACAGGGGGGTGCTGAGCCAAAGGGATGGTGTGGGGGGGTAAGGTGCAAGTTTGAGGGAGGGAAATGGGGAAAGGGTACCTGCACACAGGATACTGGGAGCCAGGGGGCTGGGGGAGGTGGAGGATGGGCTGGGGGCGGGGGGGGGGGGCAGAAAGCAGACCACCAAGGGTTCAGGGAACAAAGACCAGATACTTGGAGTTGGTGGGTGGGGGTGGGGCCAAAAAGGGAAACCAGAGGAGCAATTGGGGATCCACGTGTCAGAGATGGGGGGGGGGGACTCGGGGAACCAGGGGAAAGCCAGGGCTGAGAGAGGGGTGGGGGCAAAGAGCAGGTGTGGGGGCAGTAGTACCCCCTCAGGGGGTCACACCCCTCTCCTTACTCCCTCCCCAGATTTCAGTTCCTTCCCCCCCCAACCCTGACTCCTTGAACGTCACTGACAATGGCAGCTATTGCGAGGAGTGGGGGCCGCGGGCCTACCCGCTGTTCAGCGTGGCCCAGGGGAGTGGTGAGGGGTACCCCAGCCCCCTACCTGTCTCCCCGCACAATACTTGAACATTCATCTGTACTGAAGTGTTACTTGAACCGGGGGAACCTCGGACCTGGGGGAGCCGGAGTGAGGGGACTGATCGGCTTGGACTGAGACTGGACTGGTGGGCACCCAGTTTGGACTGCGCCACCCCCAGGCTCTCTCTTGCTTTACTGTATTGAGCAGCTCCACCCCTCCTGACCTAAGGTGGGGGTGGGGGTGGGGTGCCAGCCCAATGATGGGGAAGATGGGACTCCTCCAGCTTGGCTCTTCCCACTCTTTCATCGTCATGGAAACTTGTATCCCATTTGCCCAGGGAACTGCCACTCCTGGTTGCCATGGAAATAGCAGCCAATGGACACCTCCCGAAGCCAGTGCTAAGGCTGGAAATGGCCCCTCTTAGTTGCCATGGGAACTTAGTAACAGACTCTTGGCCCTCCCCCACCCTGCGGGGGCGGGGCTTGGGGAGCCACGGGGAGGAGTTGGGGCCAGGTCCCGCCCCTCGGCCCAGGCCCCACCCCGGGGGAGCCGGGTTGTACCATGTAGGGGAGGGGGGATCTATCCACATACCTCAGGTAACAGGGAGGTGCGAGGGTGGGGGGAGGGACTGGGCGGACCAAAGGCCGGAGGGGAGGGGGTTCTGGGTATCGCGAAAGGCTTGAGGATGGGGCCGCTGGGGGGAGGGGGAGGAGGCAGCCCGGCGGGGGCAAGTGGGGGTCCCAGCCGGGCTGGGCCCCTGGGCCCCAGGTCTGTACAATACGGTTTGCTATAAAACTCAAAATCTTCCAGCCAGGGCCGCCGCGTTCGTGTGTCTCTCACCGGCGTTGGGGTGGGGGGGGAAGAGCTGGGACGACCGGAGTGCTCATCCTTTGGGCCTCCCGGATGGATCTGGGGGTCCTTAGGACCTCCCAGCTTCTCGGAACTGAGGATGCCGGACAGCCTGCGGTGCCTACAGGTGGATGGGTTCACCTTCCCCCAGCTCACTACTTACGGGGAGGGGTTTGGAGGTCTGGGCATCTAGGGGCTGTCCAAGTGTGCCGAGTTGTCCAGGGCCCGGGAACTCCCAGTCCTAGGCTGGGGTCCGGGCGCCTGGGTGATAGTGAAGTGGCCTGGGGTCGCGAGGTCCCTCGGGATCTCTGCCGACAGTCTTTCGTTCCCCGCCCCAACCCCCGCCCGAGCTCCACCCCATCCTGTGGCCGTTCGGGCTCCGCCTCCGCCCCAGTTCCGGTTTCGGCCTCTACTACCCGGCTTCGGCCCCTGGGGCTCCTCGCAGACGCCTGCTTTCCCTGCTCCACACGGGCACCTCTTCCTGGGCGTCCGCCGCCGGCATCCCCGCTCGCCCCGCCCGGGGATGGGGCCTTCCACCCGCCTGGGCCGGCCCTCGTGGGACCCCCGGGGCGACTCGGCGCCCCCGTGACCACCCAGCCCGCCCAGTGCTGCGGCCCCCAGGATGAAGGGCGGCGAGGGGGACGCGGGCGAACAGGCCCCGCTGAACCCGGAGGCCGAGAGCCCCGCGGGCTCGGCCACGTACCGAGAGTTCGTGCACCGCGGCTACTTGGACCTCATGGGGGCCAGTCAGCACTCGCTGCGGGCCCTCAGCTGGCGCCGCCTCTACCTCAGCCGGGCCAAGCTCAAAGCCTCCAGCCGCACGTCTGCCCTGCTCTCGGGCTTCGCCATGGTGAGGGGAGGGAAGGGGCGCACAGGGTGGGGGTGAGGCACATGGGGGTAGGGGGTCGCGGGCCAAGTAAACGGGTACCCAAGGGAGATGGGACAGAGGAAAGGGAAAGCAGGGGTTTTTAAGAGGTAAAGGAGTACAAACAAGGTCCCAAGGGACTACTCGAGTCCCGTTTTACGGGTGTGCGTGCGTGTGTGTGTGCGTGTGTGTAAACAGACCCCTAGCATATACTGGGCCATAGGGAGTATAAACAAGCCTCCAAGGTGCCATGAGGGAAGACAAATCACCAAGGGGGATACATATGCGAGGGTGGGGCAGAGAGGTCCAGAAGGAGCGTGGTCCCAGACAGAAGTCATTACCAAGTTCACCGGAGAGATTCAAAGGCAAATCAGAGCTGGGTGGGGGCCCTATAAACAGGACTGGGAGAGTCAAAGAAAATAAACTGGATGCAGTAGTCCCCCAGTTGAAGGCGGCCCCATCCCCAGGAGGATGACCAGTCCCTAGCAGGCACAAAGAGGGCTTGGTGTAACCCAGGACAGCTTTGAGCAGAGAGGATGCCCCTGAGGAAGCTGCTGGGGAAAGAAGGTGATTAGGAAGCTGATACGTGATTCCTGATCTGATAAACTGCAGGTGTGGGAGGATGATATCAGCTAACGGTCCCGAGGAGGCCTCATAGGAAATGGGACTGAAGGAGTCCCAGGGTCAGGAGGAGTCAGCAGACACAAACCCTGCCTCCTCTGGGCCTGTGGCCAGCTGTGTGACCCTGGACAGGCATCCAACCCCTCGAGGGCCAGTGGGAAACTGTGAGATCATAGAGGCTGTGCCCTCTGTAGCCTGCAAATAGCTGCCCCAGAATGAGCTGATTCTTGCCAAACTCTAGATCCCAGTGTGTCAGAGCAAGACACACATCAGAGATGGCTCAGACTACCTGTTTATTGGGCAGGCATAGAAACCAAGGCCCAGAATGGGGCAGTGCCTCTGCCAAGAGTGCTCAGCAGATGAATGCTGCAGAATGATCTAGGACCCTGGATCACTGAACTGTTGTTAGTCCAGAGTTTCTCCACCATCATGATGGGAAGGAGAAAGCAAGCTGGAGGGGGGCGGTCTTCATAGGAACCTATGGAGATGGGGATGGAGGGGTCACAGCACTAGGTGATTTGCGTTAGTCTCTGCCCTGCTCTTTACCAGAGCCTCTGTATTTGAATGATGAGAGGAAAAGTCTATCCCTAGGCGACATCCAGGGTCTATGGTTTTCTCTTTGGGGGCCCAGTATCCATAGGCCAGCCCACTTTTCCTGATGTGGGGTCAGCTAGGGACAGGGAAGTGACTCCCTTTCACCTGTACAGACTGCAGAGGGAAGGAAGTGACTTCATGGACCTGGCTGAGGGAGGTCCCCCACCCCCATCCATGCCGTGGTCCAGCCTGTTCCCAAGGGGACAATCCAGCCTGCTGCTGGACTTGCATGTTGCCAGGGTGACAGCTTAAACGCCAGGACCTTCTCTGCAGGATCAAAAGGCCAGATGAGTGGGTTCTGGGGGCAGGACTGCCCCAGTCCTGCCAGGGGAGAGCAAGGCTGGGTCAGGCTCTGGGAGAAACCAGGCCTAGGCTTGGCCCAGATCTCTGTCTGTGGAAACTGCTAACACTCGCCATGGCCCAGTTTCCCAAAATACTTAGCTTTGTCTTCCTAACCACCACCCTCCAGACTGTACCTTCTTCCTTCCCCCAGCCCCAGAGCAATCTAATGGGTCCTGCTAGAACCAGGCATGGGGAAAGATCCAGATTCTGGTATTTGGGTACCCTGGATTAGAATCACATTATACAAATTGTATTGCCCTGTCATGCAGTACCAGGTAATGTGTGTCCCATGTTATGCAGTACCAGCTTTTAATGTGTATCACATTTATTATTCTGTGAAGTAGGTACCACTACTATGACCATTTTACAGATGAGAAAACAAATCAGAGATGTTAAGAGACCTGCCCAGGATCCCACAGCAAGTAAGTGACAGAATTTGAACTTAGGTAGTCTGGCTCTGGAATCCAAATTTATACAACTCTAGAATAGGATAATCAACGCAAATGTTTGCAAAGGACAGGCAGGTATTATGGACTGAGTGGGGATGGCTATCAGGAGACCCCATGACCTGTCCAAAGGGAGCAGTCATGACTCAACTCTAGCTGATAGTTGACATGTAGGAATGTGGGTCTGGTGTAACCAGATCTTCCAAATTTTCAAGGGGATCTAGAAATAGGGATATTTATAGGAAATCTCTTGAGTTTTAAAAGTGCAACCTAGTTCCTTAAAAAACACACTGTATGAGCCAAGCAAAACATGTGTGCAAAGTTGGCTTGGGTTCATGGTATACCAGTTTGCAAACTCTGGCCTTGGACTTCATTCAGTGTTCTTAAGAACCTTGCTGTCCCCTAACACTAATAATAACACCAGTATTAAGAACAGTTAATAACCAAAAAAAAAAAGAACAGTTAATAACCGTAATAATAACAACAAACACCTAGAGCTTACTGTGTGCCTTATACTATTCTTAGTGCTTGGTGTACATTATCTCACTTAATTTTCACAACAACCCTGTAAGGTAAGCAGGTATCATTATCAATCCCCACTTTCCAGATGAGGAAATTGAGGCATAGAACTAAATCACTTGCTCAAGATTCCGCAGCTTGTAGAGCTGAGAGTAAACCCAGGCGGCCCAGCTCCAGAAACTGCTTTAAAAAAAAGATTTTATTTATTAGAGAGAGAGTGTGTGTGTGTGTGTGTGTGCACGCGTGCGTGCAGAGGGAGAGGGAGAAGCAGACCCCTTCTGAGCAGGGAGCCTGATGTGGGGCTCGATCCCAGGACCCTGGGATCATGCCCTGAGCTGAAGGCAGGCGCTTAACCGACTGAGCCACCCAGCCACCCCCACAACCTGCTTTTTTAACCCCCCTAACAAGGTAAGATTTTCAGAAATGTGTCATCTAATGTGTCAGCCCTCTCGATAGCCAGGTGCAGAAACCAAAGCCAGAACAGCACAGAGCCTTACCAAGGTGGCCAGTTCATTCACTCAACAGAGACTAAGCACCTCCTTCCTGCCAGGCACCGTTCTAGGCCCCAGGGATGCCCTGGTGATGTATACCAACGGGCAAAACAACCCTCTACTGCCAAAGAGGTGGTGGGCACTCAATCCGTCTCCTCTGTCCCCATAGGTGGCCATGGTGGAGGTACAGCTGGAGAGCGACCATGAATACCCGCCAGGCCTGCTGGTGGCCTTTAGTGCCTGCACCACCGTGCTAGTAGCCGTGCACCTCTTTGCACTCATGGTCTCCACGTGTCTGCTGCCCCACATAGAAGCCGTTAGCAACATCCACAACCTCAACTCTGTCCACCAGTCGCCACACCAGCGACTCCACCGCTACGTGGAGCTGGCCTGGGGCTTCTCCACTGCCTTGGGCACCTTCCTCTTCCTCGCTGAAGTTGTCCTGGTTGGCTGGGTCAAGTTTGTGCCCATTGGGACGCCCTTGGGCACACCAGCCCCCGTGGTACCTGCCTCCCAGGTGCCTGGGACTCTGTTACCACTGACCACCTCCCTTCGTCCAGCTTCCAAGGCGTCCTCCACTTCTGTAGCTCCATCACGGGCTGAGCCATCTGAGGCCTGCCCACCCCGGCAAGGGTGTGTTGCTGGAGGAGGGGCCCATGGGCCAGGCTGGCAAGCAGCCATGGCCTCCACGGCAATCATGGTACCCGTGGGGCTTGTGTTCGTGGCCTTTGCCCTGCATTTCTACCGCTCCTTGGTGGCACACAAGACCGACCGCCACAAGCAGGAGCTGGAGGAGCTGAGTCGCCTGCAGGGGGAGCTGCAGGCTGTGTGAGGCCCACGTGCGCTACCGCTGTAAACACTGCCGCCCTCCGGTCTGCAAGGGGACCCCGGTCCGCAGACCCCATTCCCTGCCCCTGCCTGGAGCCGCTTCTTGTGGCCACTCTCAGGCAGAGACCAGATTCCTGCCTTCAGGGTCCTTTGGGCTGGGCCTTGGGGCAGCTTCCACATTCCCAGGGATTCTCCCTGTCAGTCTATCCCAGTCTGTCTACTCAACATCTGGGCTGGGAGGAGCAAGCGAGGAAGTAGCAGGTCTTCAGTCCAAGGATCATGGTAGGTAGAGGGGAGGCAGGGAGATCCTGGTCAGACCTTTGGTGCTGACCCTTAGCCACTTACCCCTGTACAGGATGTGGAGGTCAGAAGGTTACACACCCAGCCAGCTGCCTCAGAAGGCAGTCAACCCTTGCTTTATTTCTGTAGAATCTACTTTGTGGTTGGCATTTGGGGGAAGCTTTCCCCCATCTCCAGATTTTGATGGGTTCCACATTCTTGCTTTAGTTGCTGTAGAGGATTTGTGTGGTTCTACCACAGACATAGGTCCAGCCTTACCTAGGAGGAGCCTCCCTATTTTTGGAGGTTCAAGTGCCTGCCCCACTGCCCTACACCCACACTTAAGCTTCTATGTCTGGTTCTCACTCTCCTAGGCCAGGGCTGGAGATCTTTGGAGACTGAGGGCCCATGTGCCCAACCTGACTCCCTAGAAAGGGTCTTGGGGTGAGAAGGTTTTAAGGGAGAAGGTCCAGTCACTAGCCCTTGGAATACAGAGCTATTCTGACACTGAGTTTTTGATGCACCTTGTTTTGTATAATAAAATGTGTTTCACAGATGTCTCTGTGGCTTTGAATGGGGTGAAGGAGAGGCCGCCTTGGGATCAGGTGACTTTCTCTCTCTCTCTTATTTTTTTAGAGTTTATTTATTTGAGAGAGAGAGTGTGAGCAGAAAGGGAGAAGCAGACTCCCCACTGAGCAGGGAAGCCGACATGGGGCTCGATCCCAGGACTGTGGGATCATGACCTGAGCTAAAGGTAGATCCTTAACAGACTGAGTTGCCCAGGCGCCCCCAGGTGACTTATTCCTAAGAGCCAGGTGCGAGCAGGTATACCAGGAGGTGGAGAATGGTTCCAGATATGACCCCCTTCTGGCGCTGACAGGGGCCAGTAGCTCCTGATTTGGAGACTGAGTTATTCCAAAGCCAAAAATGTTTGCACTCTTGTTCCTGAGCCCAGAGTCTCCATCTCTTCCGTTGTGGATTTAGAATAAGCTTCTTTTGGTGTAACTTTGAGTGACTACTACATACTAGAAGCTAGGTAACCTTATCTAATTCTCACAACCACCTCAAGAGACAAGTATTTATCATTTGCATTTCAGAGATAAGGAAACAGACCTGCGAAAGCTGAGGGAGGATCTTGCCCAAAGCCAATGAAAACTTGGACTACCTTTACCATAGCACGGGGAATCTCTTTCTGATATAAAAAGCCAATACCTTTCAACTGAGACAAGAGACAGGAATCTGCTCTCATCACCATGCGTTCATGAAAATTCTTTTCAGCCTAATTTTCCTCAAAATTTTAAGGGGTTCTAATCCTCTCATCTATTCTTACCACGTTGCGACCTCGGTCAAGTCCGTCTTTTCTCTTTTCCTGTTACTTAGAATTGCGAATTTGCATGAACCAGGCCTACCTTTCCTGCACTGTTCCGACGCCTACAGTAGTCCTGCGTGACAGGAATTAACATCTTTTCAGAGGAAGAATCTTAAGTTCAGAGAGGTCAGTGGCTTGCCCAAGGTCACACAGCGAGGGACTAACGTAGATAGACATGTCTGAAAGCTAGGGCATCCTCAGCTCAAGCCGAGGGGTCTCCTGGGAGTGCCATTACCCAGAAACCAAGATGCCCTGCGTCCCAGCGAAAGAAAAGGATGCCCAGCCTCGGTGACCTCAGCGCCTGGGCCGGTGCTGCCCTCGAGCGGCGGGACCACGTAAGCTTAGCCCCCCCCCCGCTGAAAACGGTGGGCACTGGGACCATGATGCTTGAAGAATCGACCATCCCAGCTCCAGTACGTACTAGTTTATTTTTCACAAGACCTGTTCTAGGGCCTTTAGGCCCCACAAGTCTTATAACATTACTTTGAGGTAGCCTTCGATTGAATCACGAATGGTGGGTCGAGTATAGGTAAAATGCGGCACCTTCTGCAGGCCTCAGTCTCCCAGTCTGTCAAATGGGCATCTTAAACAGCTAGAGGCCCAAGGGGGATGGCGACAGGAAAACCTTCCCCGCATTATGTGCGACGCCAGGCAAACGGCCTGAGTCACCACTGTTGGTTGTATTTTTCCACCTCCTGGGCGCCCCTCCCAGCCCGCACGGTTTCGGTGGGTCCTACAGGAAGCGCCCCCGCGACGCCCGGCTTTACACGCCCTGGCCACGCCCTCTGCGCGCCGCGCCTTGGCCCCGCCCACAGGAGGGTCCGCAGATTCGCCAGGCCGGCTCTTCCTCAGAATTACTTGGGCCTCTCTACACTCGGCCGAAAATTCTCATAATACTCCGAGAGCAGCTTTGGGCCGTAGCCATTTCCCCAGGGTCGGAATTGGGCATCCCCTAAGCTGCGCTACTAAGAAAGATCCAAAAAAGTGGCCAACTCTGCCAACAGGGCTTGGCTAACCAGGCATTATTTTCTTGACTCCAGCAAGGCGGGTGAAGGGAGGCGACAGTGAGGCCAGACCTGTGGCGAATCTGCAGCCTTTTAGGTCTTTGGCCGCGCGAGGAAGAGGCAGGAAAGAGGAGAGAAGGAGCGCGCATCCCGTCCACCGATTCGCCCCGCCCGCCTGACGAATCTGCGTCTGTTCAACGCGCCACTCAAATCTCCCCAGCTCTGGCTGGCCTCCTCCCCTCCGCCCCGCCCCCTTTTTCCTCAGGGATTAGTCGCTGCTTCCGTCGCCGCCGATTCGTCAAGGACCCCAGGCCAAAGCAGCTGGATAGTCGTGGTGAAGCCCACTCTCCGGGGAATGCGGCCAATCTCCAGGCTCCCTGGGCCGCACCTCTCGAGCCTTAAAGGGCGCCGGCCGAGGCGAAGCCGCTCTCCTCGGCCCCGTGGATCTCCTGGCGGCACCCGTGGCGAAAGTGCGAATATAGACGCTGTGCCCGCTGGGCCTCGCGCAGGTGGCGGTGGTGTTTGGTGCGCGCGCCGGGGAGGTGGTGGTGGGGGGGCGCCGCCGCCGCCACCGCTGCGGGGCCGGGTCTCGCGCTGCCGCCGCCGCCGCCGCCGCCTCGCGCCGCTGAGGTGCCGCGCGGGGTGGGGGGAGGGGGAGCCGCTCGCCACGAGCGGGTGAGTGAGGCCTCGCCGCGCGTGCGCGGAGATGGGGGGGCAGATCGCGCCGGGGCGGGAGGAGAGGGCAGCGGCGCGCGTTCCCCCCACCCCCCCCGCCCGGATTCGGGGCCGAAGCCGGGTCTCGGGCTCGGTCTCGCGGTGTTTCCAACGCCCCGAAGAGGTGCCACCTCTTGGCCAGAGGATCGGGGCGCGGGGACGCGAGCGGGTGTGTGGGAGCGAGAGCCGGGCTTGGCCCGGGCCGCTGGCCGGTGAGGAGGCGGGAGGGGGCGGGGCCTGCCAGGGGGCGGGGGAGGGGTCTTGCTCTGAGGCCAAGTGGGGCGCGCGCTAGGCAGAGCGGGAAGGTAAGGGGGCGCGAGATGGGCCTGGGGGCCTGAGGGGAGAGTTGGGAGGTGGAGAGAGAATGGGGTGTTGTGGTGAAAGAGGGTACTTGGGGGAAAATCTGGGGGAGTCACGGGTCATGGTGAGGTGTGGAAACTGGGGTGATGAGAGGACCTGAAGTCGGGGCTAGTCAGTGAGGGGCAGCAAGGGAGTCAGGCCTAAGTCCTGAACCCCCTTGCGTATTCTTCTTTCCTAACAGTGTAAATGAGCAAAGATGGATCAGGAAGGTGGGGGAGATGGGCAGAAAGCCCCGAGCTTCCAGTGGCGGAACTACAAGCTCATCGTGGATCCTGCCTTAGACCCTGCCTTGCGCAGGCCTTCTCAAAAGGTGTACCGCTACGATGGAGTCCACTTCAGTGTCAACGTGAGTGCCCCAGGCCTTGCCAGCTAGGGAACTCTGGGCCCCATTCGTCTCTGTTACCTCTGTTGAGCACCCTGAACTCCCATACCCATAGCCTGCCTTCTTAAAAGTGGGCAACCAGAACCCTGCTCTTTTGCCTGTGGGGCTCCAAATGTGCTTCCTAAAGCTCAACGGCACGGCTTTTTCACCTTGAGCTGTCTTTCTGTTCCTGCTTTCCTTCCTAGGACTCGAAGTATATACCAGTGGAAGACCTCCAAGATCCCCGTTGCCACGTCAGGTCCAAAAACAGAGACTTTTCCCTCCCAGT
This sequence comes from Leptonychotes weddellii, assembly GCF_054177405.1. Taxonomy (NCBI): domain Eukaryota; kingdom Metazoa; phylum Chordata; class Mammalia; order Carnivora; family Phocidae; genus Leptonychotes; species Leptonychotes weddellii. Next base: position 14,798,154 of record NC_138373.1, on the reverse strand, counting down.
CCCTAAGTTTAAGGTATGTATCTGCTAGACTCTGGGTGTGGTGGGCCTTGTGTGTGGGGGGGTGTGTGTGGAGGATCCATCCTGTTAGTTTAGTCTCAAGATAAGCTAATGAAAGGGGGAAGGGGCTTTTCTATGAAGGGATCATAACCAGATCTTATAATCTCTGAGGCTGTGAAATTGAGTTGTTCTGGAGAAGAGTTGTGTTTATTTTCTAGAAAGGTATAGGTGAGGTGTTCCAAGCAGGGGTGCTGACTTCTTGAAGAATGAAGTAAAGGTACATTTAGTTGCTGTACATGTCACTGCGTACTCCTAGAAAATGCACAGCATTACAGTGCCCTGGTGTGGTACCCCAGTTTCTCAACAATTAAGGGGAGTGACAAGGCCAGGGACTCCATCTTTGGGAGTCCTCTGCTCCTTACCCCTCGTTTGGTCACTTGATCCTGCATCTTGTTTCTTCAGAAGATTCCTATTTCCCTGTCTAGGCAGGATATTCATCAGGCCTTGGACTGGCCCTCGAAAACTGAAGGTTCTCGGTTTCCTTCACTAATTCTTTACTTTCCTTCCTTTTTAAATAAACCATTTGTAAGGTACTCTCAGTCCATTTTTTTTCACTTTGTATATTCTCTCCGGACAGTCTTTTTCATACGCATAATTTTGACTGTAGCTGAAACATTGGTGACTTCCAAATTTCTGTTTCCAGCCAAAATCAGTCTCTTGAACTCCAGACTTGTATGCCCTGATTGAGGGACAGCTTCATCTGGAGGCCCCACAGACATAGCAGACTCAAGAGATCGAAAACAAGTTATCTTTACTCCTTAATCCCACTTTCCCTTCCATTTCCCTTTTACTGATGAATGGTAAAACCATCTATTCAGCTGCACAAACTGGAAACCTGGGAGTCATCTTTTGATTGTCCTCTCCTGTATTACATAATCTGTTACCAAGTCCTGCTGACTCTTTTTCCTAAACCCATTTTCTTTTTAATCTTAATTTTCCTTTTTCCGTTGCTGTTTTTTTAATGCATACTCTTATATGTTATATGCCTGTGTTCTCTTCCCATTTCATGTTCCACCCTGCCATTTGTCTTTTTTATTTTACTCTTACATTACTTTCATTGCCAAGTCCCATGTTTTGTGCATTGGCACATATGATTATTGATCTGGCCAAGCCTCATCTCCTGCCACACATGTGTTCCACTCTACCGTACGTTTTGCAGCTCCTAGAAAATGCCAAGTTATTTTATAGTTCTGTGTCCTACAAGTCCTTGTCATCTGGTGAACTCTAGCTACCCAAAAAGCCAAACAGGAATGACACCATCTTTATGAATTCTTCCCTGCCTCCACTCCTTCGCTGGGCTCCCAGACACCCTGTCTATACTTATGCTGACATTTGTGTCCTGTTGTGACTGTGTGTCTGTCTGATCTGCTTTTCTGAACAGGAATCTTTTTTTTTTCATCTTTGTATTCCTAGTGCCCAGTCCATGGCAAAAGTTGAACTAGTGAGTTATTCTCTATAATTAGTTTTTTCCGCGTATGTTTATTTCTAAGTTGTACGTTTCTTTTCTTGGTTCTTGCGTTATTTGGTGATGAGAAGAACTCAGAGCAGAGAGGGGTTGGTCTCACGTTGCACTTGTTGGGGCCCTTTCCCCTGTTTCTTTGCCTGTGTTTCCTGGTCTTCTCTCGACCAAGTTTCCCAAAGGGCAAAGGCACCGTGGTCAGTATTGAGACCCCAGACTCAAGACTCCTGTCCTCTCCACAGCTCGATGAGTTCTATATCGGACAGATCCCACTGAAGGAAGTGACTTTCGCGAGGCTGAATGACAATGTGCGGGAGACCTTCCTGAAGGATATGTGCCGAAAGTACGGTGAGGTGGAAGAGGTAGAGATCCTTCTTCACCCCCGTACTCGCAAGCACCTGGGCCTGGCCCGCGTGCTCTTCACTAGCACTCGGGGAGCCAAGGAAACAGTCAAAAATCTCCACCTTACCTCCGTCATGGGCAACATCATCCATGCCCAGCTCGACATCAAAGGTGAGGGCTCTCTTGCCTGCTGCCTAAGGTTGAGCTCCAGCAGAGACTGCACGTGCAAATGCCTGTTTGGGGCCAGGCGCATGGTCAGGTTCATGATTCCTCAGCTGAAACTCTTGGGGCCAGATGTGTTTCTGAAATTAGAACTTTACAGAGGAATTATGGCTTTTATGTGTTTTCTGTCTGTGTGATCTTTGGCAAGGTTGGGTAGCGTCTTATAGTCTAGCACGTGACTGTATTTGTAAGAATGTAGGAAAGGTCATGCTAGGTATGATCAATAAGAACTAGTAAAATCACCTCAGCTCAGATCAGATTTTGAGATCAAATTCCAAAAAATGCTTGGTCTGGAGTTTCTTGGGGTTTTGAAATTTGGATCAAGAATTTGGGACCTGTACAGATGAGTGAAGCAGCCTGGGGTTCTGTGTTAAGAGGCAGTAGGGAGGAGCGAGGGACTTGTGGTGGGAGGGGGTCGGACTGTAGAGTACCGTGCCATCGAAAGGAGGCAGCTGTTAGTTGGTATTAGCCAGTTTGCAAGTGAGAATGAGGACTAATGTTGCCAAGTAATGTTTTGTTATTAAGTCAAAAATCTAGGTTTTTGTGTAAATCTCAGGGTTTTTAAATGCTGCAACCCCCTCCCCCAAATTTTTTTAAGTGATTTTGTAGGGCAAATAAGAGACCTGTGGCCTGGAGTTAGCCCTCAGGCTGCCATTTTGCAACCTTTAGTTTGTAGGATGAAGAGCATGGTGGGATCTAGCATCAGACGACCTGGGTTTGAATTCCAGTCTGCCACTGACCAACTTTGTGACTTTGTGCAGGTCAATTTTCTTTGAGCCTATAAAATAGGGGTACTGATGCTTCTCTCTCCTGGTGATCATCCAACTTAGTAATATAAGTAGAGGCGTTTATTTATAAGCTGCAAAGTGCCGTTCGGCACGTCGTTTGTAATATCGTTAGGTAGAGATGAGATAGAAGATCCCAAAGATAGAGGTAAGGTAACTGAAATCCCTGAATCCAGGACTCCCAAGAAATTGTAGGAAACTTGAGGTCTGAGAAAGAAGTGGGAAAAACAAATCAGGAAGGAGGAGTTTTTTCTGTCTGACTCTGATGGTTCCCATCTTCCTCCCTCCAGGACAACAGCGAATGAAGTACTATGAACTGATAGTCAACGGCTCCTACACCCCTCAGACAGTGCCCACGGGGGGCAAGGCCCTGAGTGAGAAGTTCCAGGGCTCTGGTGCAGCTGCTGAGGCAGTAAGTAGCTCATGGTTGCCGTGGCCCTCGCCACCTGGGCACAGTGCTTGGGTGCCAGGAACAGCATTTGGGAGGTTCTGGACTTCCCTGTTAAGGATAGCAAGAGCCAAGAAAAGATGCTGAGATGCTTTCAAAAGACAGGGAACTGGGGTTCGTGGTTTGGAGAAGGGCAAGCTGTCACATGGTACTTGATCTCTTCTTTTCTCCCTGCTCTACTTTTGCCCTCCAGACTGAATCCCGCCGCCGCTCCTCCTCTGACACGGCTGCCTACCCGGCAGGCACCACTGGTGTGGGCACACCTGGCAATGGAACCCCTTGCTCCCAGGACACAAGCTTCTCCAGCAGCCGACAAGACACCCCATCTTCCTTTGGCCAATTCACCCCTCAGTCCTCCCAAGGAACCCCTTACACATCTCGGGGCAGCACCCCCTACTCTCAGGACTCTGCCTACTCCAGCAGGTGCAGAGTGAACACCCTCTGGGACCCCCAGATTCTGGGAGTTGCCACTAGGAAGAAGAAACCTGAAGTCTCTCTAAAAGGGGAGTTGGGAGTCATTTGTCCTGGTTTCTCTGTGGATTCAGCCAACAAATCCCTGTCCTCAGGGAACTCACTGTCTAGCTAGAAACCCAACAGCGTTTAGATCTTCCTTTGGGGGCGTTGACTCAAGGGGCTTTGGGTCCTGAGAACCAGGACACTAGGGTTCGGTCCTACAGAGCTGAACCCAGCTAACTCCTGCACTCTCTCTCCAGCACCACTTCAACCTCCTTCAAGCCCCGGCGCTCGGAGAACAGCTACCAGGATTCCTTCTCCCGCCGCCATTTCTCCGCATCTTCAGCCCCCACGACCACCTCCACCGCTGTCTCCGCCACGACTGTAGCCACTGCCTCGTCCTCGTCCTCCTCCTCCTCCTCCTCCTCGTTGTCCTCGTCCTCTTCGTCCTCCTCTTCGTCCTCCTCCTCTCATTTTCGTGGGACTGACTCTAACTACCCAGCGTATTATGAGAGCTGGAACCGCTACCAACGCCATGCTTCCTACCCTCCCCGCCGGGCGACTCGGGAGGAGCCCCCTGGGGCATCTTTTGCTGAAAACGCAGCTGAGCGCTTCCCGCCTTCCTACACCTCCTACTTGCCCCCTGAGCCCAGCCGGCCTGCTGACCAGGACTACCGGCCTCCTGCCTCAGAAGCTCCACCCCCAGAGCCTCCAGAACCGGGTGGAGGCGGGGGTGGGGGGGGGCCCAGCCCTGAGAGAGAAGAAGCTCGGACCTCCCCCCGCCCAGCTTCACCTGCCCGCTCCGGCTCTCCGGCCCCAGAGACCACCAACGAGAGTGTGCCCTTCGCTCAACATAGCAGCCTGGATTCCCGCATTGAGATGTTGCTGAAGGAGCAGCGCTCCAAGTTTTCGTTCCTGGCCTCTGACACGGAGGAGGAGGAAGAGAACAGCACCACAGGCCCTGGGTCTAGAGACGCAGGGAGCGAGGTGCCTTCTGGGTCAGGTCACGGACCCTGCACGCCCCCTCCAGCCCCAGCTAATTTTGAGGATGTGGCACCTACAGGGAGTGGGGAACCAGGGGCTACCCGGGAGTCTCCCAAGGCCAACGGACAGAACCAGGTGAGGTTGGGGGTCAGCCAGCAGAGGTCCCTGGGATCTGGGAGGCAGGGTTGGGCCCGGCGGGGGAGGGAAGGGAATCAGGCAAGAGAATGGATTTGAGGAAGAGACTAGGAAATAGGCAGAAGCTTTCTGTGACCCTTCTCTGCACCCCTACAGGCTTCTCCATGCTCTTCTGGAGAGGACATGGAGATCTCCGACGATGACAGGGGTGGCTCACCCCCTCCAGCCCCAACACCCCCCCAGCAGCCTCCACCCCCTCCTCCTCCACCCCCTCCTCCCCCTCCCTACTTGGCTTCCCTGCCCCTTGGTTATCCTCCCCATCAGCCTGCCTACCTCCTTCCACCGCGCCCTGATGGGCCACCACCCCCTGAGTACCCCCCACCTCCTCCGCCACCCCCCCACATTTATGACTTTGTGAACTCCCTAGAACTCATGGATCGACTTGGGGCTCAGTGGGGAGGGATGCCCATGTCCTTCCAGATGCAGACCCAGATGTTAACTCGGCTTCACCAGCTGCGGCAGGGCAAGGGATTGACTGCTGCCTCAGCTGGTCCCCCCGGTGGAGCCTTTGGGGAGGCCTTCCTCCCATTCCCACCCCCCCAAGAGGCAGCCTATGGCTTACCCTATGCTCTGTACACACAAGGGCAAGAAGGCCGAGGGGCCTACTCCCGGGAGGCCTACCACTTGCCTTTGCCCATGGCAGCCGAGCCCCTGCCCTCCTCCTCAATCTCGGGAGAAGAGGCCCGGCTACCTCCCAGGGAGGAGGCAGAGCTGGCAGAGGGCAAGGCCCTACCATCAGCAGGCACCGTGGGACGGGTGTTGGCCACCCTCGTCCAAGAGATGAAGAGCATCATGCAGCGAGACCTCAACCGCAAGATGGTGGAGAACGTGGCCTTTGGAGCCTTTGACCAGTGGTGGGAGAGCAAAGAAGAGAAGGCCAAGGTGAGGGGCAGTGCCTGGGACTGGGGAGACCTTGGGGCTCCGTTGGAGAAGGACTTCTGGCTTATGTGAGGCCCTTAAATCTCTGAGTTTTGATCTTCAACATTTCTGTTTGTAGAATGGGAATGATAGTAGCTGCTTTGTAAGGTGGGTGGACTAAACGAGCAGACTTTGGAGAAAATGCCTGTACGGGGCTGGTGCAGGGGGGTGTGGCATAGATCTGTGTCAAATAGAGGAGTGAGTAGATGCATTTCTGTATTCCTGGGACCTGGGAGTAGTTCTCAGGCAGGAGGCAGGAGGGAGCGCCTGGGTTCTGGGGCTCAGTCCCCCTACTGCCTGCAGCCATTCCAGAACGCAGCCAAACAGCAAGCCAAGGAGGAGGATAAAGAGAAGACAAAACTCAAAGAGCCGGGTCTGCTGTCCCTCGTAGACTGGGCCAAGAGTGGGGGGACCACGGGCATCGAGGCCTTCGCCTTTGGGTCAGGGCTGCGAGGGGCCCTGCGGCTGCCTTCTTTCAAGGTACCCAGAACTGATGTTTCCTCAGAGGGAGGTGAGGGTGGGCTGGGGACCTCCCTTCCGTGGGGTAGGTAGGGGTGCTTGGGATCGGTGAGTGTGTGAGTTCAAAACAGGCCCCATCTCTTCCCACGCCCCAGGTGAAGCGAAAAGAGCCTTCAGAAATTTCAGAGGCCAGTGAGGAAAAGAGGCCCCGTCCTTCCACTCCAGCTGAGGAAGATGAAGATGGTGAGTGGGAGGTCAGGTGGGAGCAGAAAGGGGAAAGGGTACTAGCTTCTAATAGGAATGCAGGAACCAGTGAGAAAGGGGGAAGGTGTCTGAGGGCAAGTGGCCAAGTAGAGGTTTTGCTATAGAGTTAAAGCAGTGCGGAGAGATGTGAGAAGCTTAAGATAGGGTTATTCCTGGGTCCTGGTTGTGGTTCTTACTCTGGCGTGCTGGTTGAAGCTTCCTGTGTTTCATAGTTCCCCCGTAAAATAGAAATGGTAACTTTAACATCTAGAATCCTAGGGTTTCAAGGTTAAACAGGTCGCTTACCTTGGTTTCCCATCTAATGCTTAAGCTCTTCTCCAACCTTCTTTCCAGTTTGCCTAGGTCTGAGCTGTGGGTTGATGGCTTACGTGGCTAGGCAACTTCCTTACTGAGTCCGATTGGCTTCCCTGGAGACCCATTGGCTTAGTGCTATTTTCTTGGGGCAGGCGTAACAAGTCCGTTCCCTCTTCCACCCGACCCCAAAAAGGACAAAAGGTGAAGCGGGTGCGGTGTGGTTAAACTATAGAAAATGCTAGGTAGCTCTGGGGTTTTTGTATTTCTCTGTTGAGCTTCAGCTTCTTGTCTGTAAAATGAGGTCTGTCTGGTCGGACCGTCAGGAAGATCAGGGGTGTGTGCAAAGCTCTTTTCAGACCAGGGGACGGGAACTGTTCCTACTGATGGTAAATTGCCCTCTAACTGCCACTCAACTGCGCCTAGACCCTGAGCGGGACAAGGAGGGCGGAGAGCCTGGACGTGCGGGGACCAAGCCCCCAAAGCGAGACGAAGAGCGAAGCAAGACCCAGGGCAAGCACCGCAAGTCCTTTGCTCTGGACAGTGAGGGGGAGGAGGCATCCCAGGAGTCCTCCTCAGAGAAGGTGAGGGGCCATTGGCGCCCGCTCCCTGCCAAGATTTCCTGTCCCCGTAGCCACCGCCTCTCTGGCCTGGAGCCCAGGTAGCAGTGGCCTCCTGGAGGACAACTGTCCTTTTCTTGTTAGTCCCTATTTGTCCTTTTCTTTAAGGAGGAGGAGGAGGATGAGGAAGATGAAGAAGATGAAGAACGTGAGGAAGCCATGGACACTGCAAAGAAGGAGACCGAGGCGTCAGATGGTAAGTTACAGACAGGACAGCCAAGTTCTGGCTTGGGGAAGAAGGGGTTCCGCTGCCTGTCTAGCCCTTCCCTGAGTCCACAGAAACTTCGTGCTGGATGTTTTGGCCTCCTTTGCTCTTCCCCAAAGCAACTGTCTTTCAGCCCCATCTGTTGGAACCCTTGGCCCATTGTAAACAGTAACTCCGACACCCAGACCGCTCCCTTCTTCTTACCTGCTGTGCTGACACATGGCTCTCGCCTGATGACAACCCAGCAGAACTAACTTATTTTCTCAGCCCCTCAGGATGAGGGGTCCGAGTTCTCCTGCTGCCCCCTGGTACTACCAGACTGTGCCTTTCTGCCTTTGAGCACTGCTCGTCTTTGAAGGCCCGGCCGCCGAGCCGTGCGCCCCCTCATCTCCTCTCCCCCGGCTGCCATCCCCAGACACAACTCCGCTCTTCAGTTGGACACCTGTTTGTCCATCCACATCCATTGAGTCTGGGGCACATGGTTTAGTCTTGCTTCTCCTTCATTTGTTCAGTGCTACCTGTTGAGCCCCTACTCGGTACCAGGCACTGTTCTAGGTATTGGGGACACATCTTTTATGGAACTTGGGATCGATTGGAGGGGAGGAGGAGACTTGACAAATGAACAGATAGCACCTTGGAAGACAGATTCATAGTTTAAAGAAGAAAAACTAGGTTACTGGGGTGGAGAGTAACGGATGGGGGAGCTGGGGAAAGATGGGCTGTTCTAGATATCTTGGAGAAGGAGCACCTCTGAGAGGTGCCATTTCAGCAGAGGCCAGATGGGAAGAATGATGATCTGAGAGGCTGTCTTTTCAGGAAGGCAGAGGGTGGGGTCACCTGCTCTAAGTGGGGAGACTGCCACACATCCACTTGGTCACCGCTTTCTGTCCGTTTCACTGCCTCAGCGTTTCTGGGATTTGTTGCCTTCTTTGTTCCTGCTGGCCTGTCGTTCTCACTTAGAGTCTTTTGCAGCTGTGTTGACTGATTTCCCTGTCTTTGGTTCCATCCTTCCTCCTCTATTCAGTTCATTTTCCAGTCTGCAGATGGAATTCTCTTCCCTCCAGCACACACCTGACACTGTTACTTCCCTCCGTAAAGTCTGTTTCTAGCTCCCTATTTTCTAGAAGATGACTCCTCAGCCCAATACTTTGGGCCATTTATAACCTAGCTCCAATTTATCTGTTGAGCTCCATCTTGCCATCCTCCAGACCCATCTCAGGCCACCACCACCATCTATTCTAAATTCATCCACTTGTGTCAAATAAATAAATAAAATCTTAAAAAAGAATAAAAAATAAATTCATTCACTTGTGTTCTTCAGACACTTCAAAATTCTTAATTTCTTATAAAGTCCTTCCAACATATTGCCATTTCCCAGAGGCATAGAGCATATAACACCTTTTTTTTTTTTTTTAAGATTTTATTTGACAGCACAAGCAGGGGGAGCTGCAGGCAGAGGGAGAGGGAGAAGCAGGTTCTCCGAGGAGCAGGGAGCCCGATGCGGGGCTCCATTCCAGGCCTGAGCCAAAGGCTGTCGCTTAACCAGCTGAGCCACCCAGGCGCCCCGTGCTTATAACACTTTTAAAGCTCATTTTACCCTGGACTCCTTTTTATGAGTCTCGCCCCGGCAGCTTCTCTAAGACCCACCTTGGGAAAAGCTTTGGTAGTTAAAGCAGACCGCTTAGCGGTCTCTGGTCTCCCATCTCCCTTCACCTCTGACGCCCCTGTTTAGCCCTTGTGTCTTCCTAGTGCATTTCTACTTGTCCTTCTCGACTTGAGCATCTCCCTCACAGGGATCCCTCCCCTGACTGGCTCTTCGGCAGAAACCAGGACTTCCCTTTGCCTTGCTCCCCTGGTCTTTCATACTGAAGCTGGTCTCACTGTGAGCAAACAGTGTACTTATCCAACTCCTTGAGGGTTGCACTTCCCAGCACCTGGCACAGAGCCTAACCTATCCATAGTAGTGAGTCAGTGAATAGACCCAGGGCTTGGCCAAGTAAGGGGTGTTCCCACCTCGCCTGATTGCCCCTTCTGGATTTCCAGGCGAGGACGGGGAAAGCGATTCGTCCTCCAAATGTTCTCTGTATGCTGACTCAGATGGTGAAAATGATAGCACGTCGGACTCCGAGAGCAGCAGCTCATCCAGCTCCTCATCTTCTTCATCTTCCTCCTCCTCGTCCTCATCATCCTCCTCATCGTCTGAGTCCTCCTCAGAAGAGGAAGAGGAAGAGGAGCAGCCAGCAGCCGTACCCCCAGCATCACCTCCCCCCCGAGATGTCCCCGCGCCCCCGCCAGCACCCGTGGAAGAGCCCGAGCCAGAGCCGGTTGCGGGCTCCCCAGCCACGCCTCTCCCTGAACAGGAAAAGTCTCCAGCAAGACCTGCAGGTAGGTGGTGCCGAGCCGGTGATTTGGTCTTTGTTTATGTTTGCATCTGTCCTTGTGAGAACAGTGGGGTCCACATTTATGAATGATGTACTAGTACGTGGCTTTGTTTGAAAGCATACAAACTGGACAGAAGTCACCATCTCCTGTCAGTCCTCCCTTGGAGACACTTATGGCCACGTTCAGACTGTGCTGCCAGGGGCGGCTCGCAGAGCCAGAGCAGGCATGTGGCTACCGAGGACAGCAGTGGTCTCTTTCACCGCTCCCGCACCCTGCCCGTCCCAGAACGGTCTCTTTCTAAGTTAATTAAGGAGGAAATTCCCAATTTAATAAGTTCCCCCTATTAATTTTTTTGAGCTTCTGCTTTAATGTGTCATGTGTACTTGCAGGTGATTAAATGAACAAATAGGTGGAAGACACCTATGAACAGCTTTGGCTCAGAAGTTAATTTTACCTTTGCTTTGCCTTGTGGATTTGTACGTTTGACTCTTACTTTATTGTACGTACGCTGTTCGTTCAGGCAGGGGATATTTATTTACTGAGTACAGTTGACCCCTGAACATGCGGGGTTAGGGGCGCCATCCCCCTGTGCAGTTGAAAATCCACCTGTAACTTTTGACTCCGCAAAAGCTTAACTATTAATAGTCTACTGTTGACCAGCAGCCTTACTGATGACATAAGTAGTCGGTTAACACGTTTTCTGTATGTTATACGTATTGTGTGCTATATTCTTACAAAAGAGTAAGCTAGAGAAAAAAAAAACCCTCAAAATCATAAGGAAGATATGTTTATGATACTCAGCCATATTTCTCAGAAAAAGTGTGTGTGTAAGTGGCCCTGCACAGTTCAAACCTGTGTTGTTCTAGGGTCATCTGTACTTATGGCAGGTGTATGGGGTACAGTGGTAGGCACGATAGGCCCTGTTCTCACCCTCCTGAAGCTTATGGTCTATAGGGAAAGACCGTTTAGTTGAGTAATAAATACCTCAGAAAATCTCTCAAATCTGATGGCAAACTGATAAGCCCCATAAGAGAGAAGAACAGGGTTCTCTGAGAACCTGAGCACATTTGTGGGGATGTCTTTGCTGGTCTTTTCTGCTGAAGCATCCTTGGGCTGAAATCAAGGCAGAGCAGGCAGCTGGGCTTGATTAGAATGTGCAAAGTCCCTGAGGGCAGAGGAAACAGCATGTTGGAGACATAAAACAGGCCTTCCGGATGGTGGGGAGCGAGGGGAAGCTGGAATGGCTGGAACTGGAGAGGTGAGCAAGGACGGGGCCGTACAAGAGCACTCGGCCTCATTAGGAATTTGGTCTTTATCTTGAGGGCAGTGGAATGCCATCAGAGGAGTGACGTGATCTTATTTGTGTTTTAAAAAGATGCAGTGCAGAGAGAACTTGGAGAGGGGCCAGAGTATGTGTCGGGAGGCTAGGAGGCTGTTGCAGTTAGTAAGTGAGGCAAGCAATGGCGGTAACTCGGAGTAGGGTGTTCTTAGCATGGCATCAGTAAGTCAGTTTTCAAGATAGGCTTCGTAAATGCATGTGGCCCTCCAGACACCTCTCTCAAATGGTACTGAGAATCTGTGGTCTGAGATGAACAGTAACTGCATAAAGACCTCCCAGTGCTGTTGCACTCTGCTCTGGTGCAGGCCTCTCAAGAGGAGTCGAGGCTCTCATTAATCCTGAGACGCCTCTCCCGGCCTTTCCTAATAAGCCCATCGGTAGCAGGAGAGCTGGTGATCAGAGGGCATCACTCTCAGTAGGGCAGGTAGAAAGAGTGTGGCATGGTCCGTTTTGCATTTCTCCAGAAGGATCATCCTGGTAGGAAGGGGGGGATTTGGAAGGGGTGAGGAAGGAGGTAGGGTGACCCCTGTGAGGGTTTGAAGAGATGCAGGTAAGTGAAGGGCAGGAACCAAAGCAGGGCTGGTTACAGTGAGGTGTAAGGAGTAGAGGTGGGGCTGAGGATTTGAGAGAAATTGAGATGAACCACTTGGTTAAACGACTTCCCAGGAAAGGGAAGATGAGGAGGACCGGCATTAGGAAGAAAGCTGATATGCTTCCTTGGGGTTGACTCTGGTATGCCTTTGGGGCCTCCAGGTAAGAAACATCCAACAGGCAGTTGGATCACTAGATCTGAAGGTCAGATGGGAAGGAAATGTGGCAGCTTGGTTTTCCAAAGGATGGAGTGGTTATGTAGGAGCAGGCCGAAAGAGAGGTTGTTAAGATAGGAAGAGCTTCTGTTGGATTTGGCAGTTAGGGGGTCACTGGTGACCTTATCGTTTTCTTTTTTTTTTTTTTTTTAAAGATTTTATTTATTTATTTGAGAGAGAGAGTGAGAGAGAGAAAGAGCACAAGAAGGGGGGAGCGGGAGAGGGAGAAGCAGACTCCCCGCCGAGCAGGGAGCCCGATGCGGGACTCGATCCCGGGACTCCAGGATCATGACCTGAGCCGAAGGCAGTCGCTTAACCAACTGAGCCACCCAGGCGCCCCCTTATCGTTTTCAGTAGAGTGGGTCAGACTGGAGCCAACTTACGGGGTGTTAAAGGAGTGAGGGCAGGTGACAGAGATAACCAGTCTTGTGGAAGGGTAGACTACTCCTCTGAAGAAGAGTCTAAAGGCCGTGATGAGTGATACTAGGTAACGTTTTTTGAGTGCTTCCTGTGGGCCAGGCTCTTGGCTTAGCACACTGCTGATTGTTTCCTCATGCAGGCCGCACACCATCCCTGTTACTCCCGCTTTCCAGATGAGGAATTTGAGGCTTAGAGAGATGCTTGAGGTCACCCAGCTGGGATCAGAGAGATGAAAGAGAATGCAGGGTTGGTGGAGGGTTAGTTTTTCAAAAACTAAAAAGGTGAAACAAGCATGTAGATTAGAGGCAGGTAGACGGGCCAGGAGAGAGCGCAGCACCTGTCAGGGTGGCCTACCTGGGGGTGGGCGGGTGACCTCTAGGCCTGACGCACGTACACCCATAATTGGGGAGGCAGAGAGATGTGGGCTTTCATGCCCAAGGACGCCCTGTTTCACTCTGTAGTAGGAAGGAAGGGCATTTTCTGAGCACAAAGGGATGGGTAGAGGAGGAGCCTTGGGGAAGGAGAGTGAGGAGTGAGGATGAAAATGGACAGGGCTCGCGACCCAGATGTCCTGCTGAGACTGGGAGTCGGGTGAAGGAGGAGAAAATGCAGGTGGTTGGGCAAAGTTAGGGTTGGGGGTCTCCAGGGTGGCAGCGGTGGCTGAAGGCTGTGGAAAGTGCTGTGAAAGGGGAAGACAGAGCGAGGGCCCTGCTGGCGGGCACAGGGGGCAGGCACAGGAATGAGAGTGGCTCATTTAGGAGGAGGGTGACAGGCTAGGGGGAGCCTGAAGGTGGGAAATGGAACAGGTGCGGTGGCGTGAACTGAAAGGAGCTGAGGAATTGTGATCAGAGGGCAGGGCGTCAGAGGGTTAAGGTCCTGGGTGGGGCCATCTGGGGGTTACCAAGGTCATGTGTGTGAGTGGGGAAGGCTAGCTGAGAATGAGTGAAGGAAGGCACTGGAGAGGGAAGAATGGGGTGAACAGTCCTGGAAGTAGATGGCAGAGTTGGGAGAGGGAAAGAAGGTTAAGGCAGGTCCCTTGGCTTTTAGAGAACAATGGGGATGTTCGAGTTCCAAGGATGCAACTGGATAGAGAGTATGTGGCCCGATGGCAAGAGAGGACTTGTCTGGTGAAACCCAAAGATGGGACCTGGACACCTTTGGGATTTGCCTTTTTTCTGTCTTCTGGTCTGATTCTTTCCTCTCCTGCAGATGGGCTTCCCTGCTTCTGTCCACCCCTACGGAGAAACCCACTCCTATCTTAGATCCTTATTCTCAGGGAAGTTTCTGGTTGGCCTGGCTTGGGTCAGGTTATCAGTTAATGTTGGCTGGGGGCAGGGAGTGGGGCAGGTCATGTTGTAGAAACCTTGGCTTTTGGGAGTTGTATAGACTGGGCAGATATCCCAAAAGTTGTCTCCCTAAAGGAAAAGCATGGCCAGGTTTCTTTGAGAACAGGAAGCGAAAGAGAAATCTGTGTGAAGAAGCTGAGCCAGGAGGGGAATTCGTTCTCCTCAAGAGCCAGGCTTCCAGAGGGCACAGTGGCTCGGTTGGGATGATGGGTCAAAGGCAGGGCTGCCCCAGAACAGCAGAGAGAAGGAGACTTGGAGAAACTGGAGGGCCTGGGACGAGCACCCGGCGCCTCACTAGCTTCAGAGTGTGGCTCACTGCTGGCTGAGACTCCGGCTGCTCTCCAGAGCCTCGGGAGACAGCAGGCGGAGGGCCTTGCTCGGGGTGCCTGGCTGGTGAATGTCTGTTAAGGTCATGGACACAGGTTGGCCTGGAGCTGGCTGCCCTTTAGTTCTGGGAGTGCTAGAGCCAGACGTCAAACCACCGAGTCCCACTGTGGGATGCCCAGAGCAGCATGGGGCAGTTGAAGAGAGCTCGAAGTTCAACCCTGGCCGCCTGAGGTGCAGATCTTATTCTGGCATTTGTGAGCTGTGTGACCTTGGGCCAGTTAACAACCTCCCTCTGCCTCAGTTTCCTCATTGGTAAGCTGGGTTTAATAATAGTACCCACTTCACGGGGTGGTTGTGGGGAACGAAACGAGTAGTTAAGCGACTGCCTTCGGCTCAGGTCATGATCCTGGAGTCCCTGGATCGAGTCCCGCATCGGGCTTCCTGCTCGGCAGGGAGCCTGCTTCTTCCTCTGACCCTCTTCCCTCTTGTGCTCTCTGTCTCTCATTCTCTCTCAAATAAATAAATAAAAATCTTAAAAAAAAAAAAAAAGAAATGAGTAGTTAACATACGTCAAAGTCTTGGATTGGTGCTTGGTGCAAAATACTAGTTACCAGTCTGCTGCCGCCCTGAAGCCTGGCACTTGAGAACCACCGGCCTTCTGGTTCTGAGAGGAAGTTACTACCAGCGTCTTGAGAAGTTGGGGTAGCCTTCACAAAGATGGCGTTGAGCTGGGGCTAAAAGCCGCATGTGAGCTTTCCCAGTAGGCAAGAAGGGAGAGGCAGGTCTGAAAGGCCATGCCTGTTCTGGTGGCTGAAACCTAGGAGCGGAGAGGGTCAGTCCGCAGGACAGGGTCTGCCCCAGGGACAAGTCAGTGTACATCTTGAGCTGTATTCAGACCCCCACACTCAGCAACAGACTTGGGGATCCCAACAGGGAGGATGTGCTTCCTGTCTGGTGGACTGGAGAGAGATCACACCACCTACTCAAGACGGTGTGTCCCCTCCGCAGGCTATCCGCCCGTCCTTGGGATCTCAGCTTCACCCTCAGCTTCTTTAGGGGAGTCTTCCTGAACCCTCCCCACTTTGGCAAACCCTCCTGCTACTTGGCAGGTGGTGGGAAGGAAACAGATTTTATGCAGTGTTTTAATACAAAGGTTCAGCTGCTTACGTTATATCTTTTTCACATCACTAAACAGAGAACATTGTAGTTGAAATAACATACTTTAATTCAGAGAGGGTTAATTGCATCCCCATCATGCAGTGCGGCCGGCAGAAATAGTCTTGGCCTGTGTGCCTAGTCTTTGGACATAGTTCAGTCACTGCCAGTCTTGGTAAAAAGGCTGGAGCCTAAGCGTTGGTTTCTCTAGAGCCCCCATCTCGACTCTGCGCAGTTTGGGCTGTACATTTGTTTCCTGTCATTGTCCCCATTGGACTGTAAGCTCTGTTGAGGGTTTTGAAAGTGTTTGCTCGACTTGTTTACCCCGTGCCTGACACGGGAGTTGGTGCTCCATGAATGTTTGTCGACTGTGTGAACGAGCAGGTGCAGAATCTCCTCCTGCCAAGGGAGCCCACGGTGCCGAGGACATGGCGGGCGTGAGGCAGCTCTGTCGGCCGAGCGAGGACAAGTGACTGCCCGAAGCGGAGGAGAGCCGGCAGCCTGCGTGCGGCCTCCCCGGCGAGGCTGGCCAGTGCCCCGCCCGCACGGAATCCCCTCTGAGGATGGCTGGCCCGAGTTGCTGACCCTCTGCTTCTCCCTATGTGCTTCCTTCCCCAGGTTCCACTGAGGAGCCGCCTCCCAGTGTGCCCCAGCCGCCCGCCGAGCCGCCGGTGGGGCCTGCGGCCCCCGCCCCCCGGCCCGATGAGCGCCCCTCCTCTCCTATCCCCCTCCTGCCCCCACCCAAGAAACGCCGGAAAACTGTCTCCTTCTCTGCCCTGGAGGAGGTGCCGGCACCAGAGCCGCCCCCAGCCGCCCCTCCGCAGATCAAGTCTCCTGGCCCCGTTGCCCGCAAAGCCCCCCGGGCCATGGAGCGGACCATTCGGAACCTGCCCCTGGACCATGCGTCTCTGGTTAAGAGTTGGCCTGAGGAGGTGTCCCGAGGAGGTCGCAGCCGGCCTGGAGGCCGCGGCCGCTCTGCTGAGGAGGAGGAAGCTGAGCCAGGGACAGAAGTGGACCTGGCGGTGCTGGCCGACCTGGCCCTGACCCCAGCCCGTCGCGACGACTCGGAGGCCACAGAGACGTTGGACGAGGCCGAGCGCGCGGGCCCCCTGCTCAGCCACATCCTCCTGGAGCACAACTACGCCTTGGCCGTCAAGCCGCCGCCTTCCACACCGGCCCCTCGGCCCCTGGAGCCGGTTCCTGCCCCCGCCGCCCTCTTCAGCTCCCCAGCGGATGAGGTCCTGGAGGCCCCCGAGGTGGTGGTGGCCGAGGCAGAGGAGCCGAAGCAGCCGCAGCCGCAGCGGCAGCCGCCGCAGGAGGAGCGGGGGGAGGAGGAGGAGGAGGAGGAGGAGTCCGAGTCCTCGGAGAGCAGTGGCAGCAGCAGCAGTGACGGGGGCGGCGCCGTGCGGAGGCGAAGCCTCCGCTCCCATGCCCGGCACAGGCGGCCCCCCCCGCCCCCTCCGCCCCCTCCGCCCCCCACCTTCGAGCCCCGCAGTGAGTTTGAGCAGATGACCATCTTGTATGACATTTGGAACTCGGGCCTGGACTTGGAGGACATGGGCTACCTGCGGCTCACGTACGAGCGGCTGTTGCAGCAGACAAGCGGGGCTGACTGGCTTAACGACACCCACTGGGTCCATCACACCAATATCCTGGGCCCTAGCGGCCGGCCTGCTCTGGACAGGAGGGCAGGCCTCAGTGGTGGGGGCAGTAGCCCCCTCAGGTTGCAGCTAGCCTCTGGGTTTATCTCCCTGTCCGGTGCTCTCTGCCACGGCCAGCCTGGGTGTTTCTCACCTGGTCTCCAGGCCATTCTTTTCTTTCTGCCTCTTGCCCCTTCTCTGCCTCCCAGAGTTTTTCTGGCAGAAAAGGTGAGGTCTGAGACTTCCTTCTCTCCATGTTTCTGTCCTTCTCACACTAAATAATGCTTGGGACCTCCAGCTAAGGTCAGTCACCCTTTCCTTGGGCTGGGACTGGGGGGATAGAGGGGAGAGGGCCCCGGGGATCTGGCCAGTGAGGAACCCATTTTCTTCCTTAACACCCTGCACTCACCAACCTGAGCACTCCAAAACGCAAGCGGCGGCCCCAGGACGGGCCCCGTGAGCACCAGACAGGCTCAGCCCGCAGTGAAGGCTATTACCCCATCAGCAAGAAGGAAAAGGACAGGTACCTGGATGTGTGCCCTGTTTCGGCCCGGCAGCTGGAAGGAGCGGACACTCAGGTAAGGCTCTGGCCTGGTACCTGGCCCCCTGGCATCTCTTCCCGTGGTTTCTCCTTTCACTCACCTCCCGCCCCCACCCCGACCCTCGTCCTGCTTCTCCCAGGGGACTAACCGTGTGCTTTCGGAGCGCCGGTCTGAGCAGCGGCGGCTGCTGAGCGCCATTGGCACCTCTGCCATCATGGACAGTGATCTGCTGAAGCTGAACCAGCTCAAGGTGAGGAGCCGGGACTCGGGGGGGAAGAGCGGCTCGGAGGGAGGGCGGCATCACGAAGTCGCCTGGGGGTGGGCATGGAGGCACGGGGCCAAAAGCACGCTCCTCCCCTTGGAGGAGGGCAGCCAAGGCAAGGGGTTAGGTTGAGGGAGGCACCGAGCAGCACCGTTTGCCTTCTGCCCTCTAGTTCCGGAAGAAGAAGCTCCGGTTCGGCCGCAGCCGGATCCATGAGTGGGGTCTGTTTGCCATGGAGCCCATTGCAGCCGACGAGATGGTCATCGAATACGTGGGTCAGAACATCCGCCAGGTGAGGCCCTGTACCCAGCCCCCAGTCAGATGGCCGCACGGGACGCTGGCATGAGAACCACCTCATCTCTGGGTAAAGCCCCACGTGACCTCCCGGTTCCAAGATGTAGTTGGTGAAACCTGCCTCTTTGTGTTTCCTTCCTTCCATCAACAGTTAGTAATGGGTACTCCTAAGCTAGATGGGAATGATCCAGGAAGAAGCAAGACCAGTGTTCTTTCTCGCTTTAAGGGCCTCCTAGTTCAGTGGGGGAAGACAGCCGCTGCACAAGGAACTGCACCGAACGATGGCATTTGGTCGGTCGGGAAGGGGAAGTTCGGGGAGGCCGCAGCGGTGGGCACACAGTGATGTGGAACCCAGGAGCTGAAGGATGACGACGAACTCCCAGACTCAGATGAGGGGAGGGGTGCTCCAGTTGCCAGACAGTGTGTGCAAAGGCCCAGAGACAGGATAGTCTTAGGAGGGCAAGGAGGTCAGTATGGCTAGTTGGAGAAACCAGGGCCGGCGGCCGCAGTGAAGGTTAGAGAGGCCAGTGGAGGCCAGATTCCGCGGAGCTTAGGAGCCGTGGTGGTGAGCTGGGGCCGGCTGTAGGGGGAGGGAGGCCGTGGCCAAGCGCCCAGTGGTAACGGGCTTTGCAGCGTGAGGGGACAGCCAGAGGCCACGACCGGCGGGGGCGCTGTCACAGGGATCCCATAGAGGCCCAGGTGGCCCGGACTAGGCAGTGGCAGCCTAGTGGCAGCTGAGGTAACAGAGGAGCCTGTGGGTCCAAGGCAGCTGGCAGCAACGGGCAACGAGCTGGCTCCAGTGAGCGGGGCCCGGGGGGAGGCGAGGCCATTTCTCAGCACTGCTCGGAGCAGCTGGACGTAGCTCGGGCTGCCAGCGAGGTGGGCAGTGAGGAGGAGCAGCAGCTGTGTGGTCGAATGGAGTTCCAGTCGGGGACGCGTGCCATTGCCGGGCCCTGGGGACATCTAGAGGATGACGCCCAGCAGCTCCACCGAGGTGGATTTTGGCTGGAGATGGAAGTTGGGGAGGAGTCCCTAGCACTTATCTGGCAGCTGAAGCCGTGGAAGAGAGTGAGATCACCCAAGGAGAGAGCAGAGGGTTGAGCGTCCCATTCTCTGGGAAATAGGAGTCACTCCTCGCACAGGACTGTGGGCCCTTACGGTGCCGAGTGGCAGCCTGTGGGTGCCTGTTTGGGAGAGAGAGGGTCCTCGGAGAAGAGATGAGCAGGGTTCAGCCTCTGAAATGGCCTTGTCATCTCGGGAACTGGCCTGCCCACTTTGGGCCAGGCAGGGGCTCCTGCCCACTGACCCCTGCAGACTTCCCCGAGGTGCCCTTTGGGAGACTCAGAATGGCAGCCAAAGGTATCCGGGGCAGGGCCGGGGGGGCACCCTAAGAGACAGGGCTCCCGGAAGCAGACAGCACCTTGGGTTGGTGGGAGCCAGAGGAAGAGCTCTGCAGGTCCAGGACAGGTCGATGTGGCTCCCAGGGTGGTAGCTGGGGACTGTCCGGGGCCCCTTCACCGGGGCTGGTGGGGTCAGGCTCTGGCTGGCAGCTGACCGTGGCGGCACCCCGTTCTACCAGATGGTGGCCGACATGCGGGAGAAGCGCTACGTGCAGGAGGGCATCGGCAGCAGCTACCTGTTCCGGGTGGACCACGACACCATCATCGATGCTACCAAGTGCGGCAACCTGGCGAGGTTCATCAACCACTGCTGCACGGTACGTGGGGTGGGGGGTCCCGGCCGGGGGTGGGGGGCGGGGATCCCGGGGCAGGGCCCACGGCTCACACTGCCCTCCCCTGTGCAGCCCAACTGCTATGCCAAGGTGATCACCATCGAGTCCCAGAAGAAGATTGTGATTTACTCCAAGCAGCCCATCGGTGTGGATGAGGAGATCACGTACGACTACAAGTTCCCGCTGGAGGACAACAAGATCCCGTGTCTGTGCGGCACCGAGAGCTGCCGAGGCTCCCTCAACTGAGGGGCAGGACGGGTGCCCGCGCCCCTATTTATTCCCCTTGGGGCTCCGCAGGCCTCACCTGCCCCGAGCCCAGTGAGGGAGCCTCAGTTCCTTGAGGCAACGTCTGCCTGCCCCGTCGCCCCTGCCCACCCACCCCCTAACTTTTTTTCTTTGCGGAGAAGAAGCTGTAAATGTTTTGTAGCTGCCAGCAGCTGTTTCCTGTGGAAACCTGGGGTGCCGGCCTGTACAGATCCTGTTCTTGGGGGGCTGCTAGCCCCTTTGCTTTGTGTTAATGGGGACTTCCCCTTTGTGCCCTGCGTGCACCCCTCCCCAGTTTAGGGGTCTCTAGGGGCAGTGGCCATGTTCTCCCCCTGGGGGGGGGGCCCTGTGCCCCCAGTCCTAGGGACTCCGTGCCTGGAACCCTGCCTCATCTTCTGTTCCTGCCAGACCCTGTGGGTCACCCTCCCACCCTGGCGTCTGGAAGCTCCTGTTCCGTCAGGCCAGGATGGTGGGGGGTGGGCCCTTCCTGTTGGGCTGGATTGTACATATGTTAATAGCGCAAACCCAACGCCACATTTTTATAATTGTGATTAAACTTTATTGTACAAAAGTGCTTGGTCAGTATCTTTGGGGAAGAGTAGGTGGGGGATGGGGGTTTAAGGACAGAGGATGGGTTGAGTGAAGAGAGGGGGAAATGGGTGGCCTGAGGTTTGCGGTGGGTAGACGTACAGACTCAACCACCATTGCTCTGGGCCACCTATTAGGCTGGAATGGTCATCCAGAAATCCCCCACCAAGGTCAGCTGGAGCTGGGCCAAGGTCGGCCTCCCTTCCCTTCCCAGAACCACAGCTGCTGCTGGGCTTCTGGCATCCTGGGAAATCCAGCAAGAGGGGAGGACTGATGTCATGCAGTAGGAATGAGGTCACCGCACCCGCTCCGTCCTCAGTGCCCACCCAGCAGGTTGTGGCTTCCCCAGCCCCCTTCCCCAAGTTCTTTGCTGGAACCAGCTGCCAGCGGACTGCAGAGTGGCCGCCAGGGGGCGCCCTATGGCAAGAGTGCTGGGGACGGAGGGGTGGAGGCTGGGCTGGTGTCTGTTCCTGGAATGGGCCAGGAGGGAGGAGGAGCAAGCGGAAGGGGACGGTGTGGTGGCCGGCTGGCCCAGGCGTCGAGAGAAGACGGCCCGTCCGGTGGCCAGTTTGGGTATCCTGGGAGCGTGGCTGCAGGTAGGCCGAGGTGATGCCAGGGCCCCAAGGTCCCTTTCCCTAGTCACAGCCCTTCCCGTCTCCCTCTCCTTTCTTCCTCAGCTCTTTACCTCCTGCCCTCCATTTTTGTCCCAGAACCACCCCCTCCAGCTCAGCCCCTGAGCCCTTCCCAGACGCCAGGCCCTCAGCCTTCTTCTCTCGGGAGCTGCAGTTGGCAGGCTCAGAGGGCAGGTAGCCTGGCTGCTGCAGCCCCAGCTGCAGGTTCGGGAGCCTACCAGGCCAGAGGCGACGGCGAGGGGTAACAGGTGTGCCGCCGGCACCGGGTGTGCGGGGGCAGGCAGCTCGGGTTCTCTTCCCCAGCCAGGCATGGCCGAGTCCACAGAGGTCCGGAAGCTGGTGTACCTGGTCACAGGTGGCTGCGGCTTCCTGGGGGAGCATGTGGTGCGGATGCTTCTGCAGCGGGAACCCCGGCTCTCGGAGCTGCGGGTCTTTGACCTGCACCTGGGCCCCTGGCTGGAGGAGCTGAAGACAGGTGACCATGGTGGGGAGAGACGCGAGGGTGGGGTGGGCGGACTCCGCTGGCCGGGGTGGAAAAGATGATGCGTGTTTGTATCTTCCATGGATGGGATGAATGAGTCACCTTGGGAACATGTGGCTCCTAAGGGTGTAGGCTGAGCCCAGCAGCTGGCCGGCAGCCCCAGCTCTGACACTGCCTCTGGCTGCCCCCATCCCTACCAGGGCCCGTGCAGGTGACTGCCATCCAGGGGGATGTGACCCAGGCCCACGAGGTGGCAGCGGCTGTGGCTGGAGCCCACGTGGTCATCCACGCAGCTGGGCTGGTGGATGTGTTTGGGCGGGCCAGCCCAAAGACCATCCACGAGGTCAACGTGCAGGGTGAGGTGGCTGCTTGTTCCCTACCCCCTCTTTGACCTTGACTTCTGGGATTCTCCTGTGTCTCCTCTGGACACTCCTGCCCCCGCTGTAATGGCGGGTCCGGCGGCCCTCAGCCCCGCTGTGGTTTTCCCTGGACCCGGGGAAGGAAGCCTGGGGCCGTCATCCAGATTTGAGATGCGGGGTGGGAAAGATGCAGAGAGGGAGGAAGTTGTAGCTGGGGTCCACCCTTCCCCTCCCCACCACCTCTCCCAGGCACAAAGAACGTGATTGAGGCTTGTGTGCAGACTGGAACACGGTTCCTGGTCTACACGAGCAGCATGGAAGTTGTGGGGCCCAACATCAAAGGCCACCCCTTCTACCGGTAAGCTGAGGTTCCCCTCAAGACTCTAGGAGCCCCATCTCCCCTCAGCATTAAGAATTTTCCCTCTCCCTCAACTAGGGGCAATGAGGACACCCCCTATGAAGCAGTCCACAAACACCCCTATCCTTGCAGCAAGGCCCAAGCTGAGCGGCTGGTCCTGGAAGCCAATGGAAGGGAGGTGAGACAGGAGGCGAAGAGACACGAAGCCGGGGTGGGGAGGGCTGCCAGGGCGGGCGGGACTTCTCCGCAGCCTGCCCTGGGCACCTCCCTTCCATCTCCAATTTGAGGGGGCCGGGCCAGAGGGCAGGCTGCCGGGTCCTGGGCCTTCACCATGCCTGCCTTTCGCCCCCAGGTCCGTGGGGGGCTGCCCCTGGTGACGTGTGCCCTGCGTCCCACTGGCATCTACGGCGAAGGCCACCAGATCATGAGGGACTTCTACCACCAGGGCCTTCGCCTGGGGGGTCGGCTCTTCCGGGCCATCCCAGCCTCTGTGGAGCACGGTCGGGTCTATGTGGGTAAGGCCCCGGCTACACAGCGGGGAGGCTGAGAACGGGGCAGGGCCCGTGTCGTCCTGGGTGGGCGGTGTGCGCCCCCGGCCAGCGAAGGGTGAGCCACGCGTGGGCCGGAGCAGCCGGATGCGCGGGCCTTGCCTGCACGACCAGAGAGGAAGCGGCGGCCGTGCGAGCTGGGAAGGCGAACGGAAGAACTATGTCCCCGGGCGAGGACAGGACCGCGCTGACGGGAGCCGCATCTCCCCGGGAGAGGCCAGGGGCAGCACCCGCACGGGAGCCGCCGAAGCAGTAGCCTCCACCCAGGCTGGCCCTGGAGGGCAAGTGGCCACAGGGGCTGGGGAGAAAGCAGCCTTTACAAGGGCCGTAGTTACGCGAGCGCGTGCACGTGAGCCCAAAGCCGGGGGCGGGGGCCGGGGTGGGGGGGCGGCTTGGACACCGGCCGGCCCGGGAGAGGGCAGCCTCTCCGCGGGCTCCGGGGCACTCGGGGCCACAGCCGCCTCCCTTCCCCCACCGGTAGGCAACGTGGCCTGGATGCACGTGCTGGTGGCGCGGGAGCTGGAGCGGCGAGCGGCACTCGTGGGCGGCCAGGTGTACTTCTGCTACGACGAGTCGCCCTATAAGAGCTACGAGGACTTCAACATGGAGTTCCTGGGCCCCTGCGGGCTGCGGCTGGTGGAAACCCGCCTGCTGGCGCCCTACTGGCTGCTGATGCTCCTGGCTGTTCTCAACGCCCTCCTGCAGTGGCTGCTGCGGCCGCTGCTTCTCTACGCGCCCCTGCTCAACCCCTACACACTGGCCGTGGCCAACACCACCTTCACCGTGAGCACCGACAAGGCTCAGCGCCACTTCGGCTACGAGCCCCTGTTCTCGTGGGAGGACAGCCGGACCCGCACCATCCGCTGGGTGCGGGCCATGGAGGGTTCAGCCCAGTGACGGTGGAGCTAGGGCCTGGAGCATCCATCCGGGTCCGGAGCCCTCAAACCTTGGAGGGGGGAGTGCGGGTGGGGGGAGGTGGGGAGGCTGCAGTCTGGAGCTGGAGCAGGGGTCTGGGGCCAGCCTGGTTGTCCCTACAGCTCTCCCTGTGTCGCATCCACGAGCCTTGAGTCGGTGTCCTCGTGCCTCTTAAGTTCTAGGGCGGGGCTTTGGGACAGGCGTGTCTTCACTCTCAACCCAGGCCTGACGGCTGGTGGGCGAATGTCCGATGCCCCTGATGATCTCAGCTACCCCGTCCCATTTCCGGCTTTTCAAGCAGGAAGTGAGTAGGACTTCCACGGGCTTCGTGCTGGCCTTCTGAGGTCCAGGCCTGGACTCGGGCCTCCATTCGGCGGGAAGATTCTTTCTGGCTCCTCCCACCACCTTTGGCCCTCCTTGGGGGTCATAGTCCCGTTCTTTTAAAAATATTTATCACCTTTAGACAGCCCTCTCTTCTCTTCAACGAAGCCTAAGATCTGTGCATTCTCCCTTCTTCTGCCCGCTCCACCCAAATTAGTTCCTACAATATTGTGCTGTACATGGCCGAGCCCTGGATTAAAGCTCCCTACCCAAGCCTGTGTCCATCTACCTGTCCGCTCCCCCCTCCTGCCTCCCACCCTGTCTCCCCCTCCCCACGGCGCCTGTCCCATGTGGGGACAGAAGGAAGTGAGCACACAGCACGCCCGCTGTTGGATTGGTTGCTATTTCTCCCGTCCCACGGGGCCCAACCCGGCCCGCGGTGGGGGTGGGGGGGCTCTGGGGACAGGACATGCAGGGCGGGGTGGGGGGGGCAGAATTTTCCTGTGTTTTATCCATTTGCAACTTGTCACCAATAGAGAGAGATGGGACTCTGAGGGCTAACAGGAGAGGGTGGCCTGGCTCTGGGCCCCCAGCCAGGCCCCAGGAGTCCTGTCCCCTCCGGAGAGGAGAGGGAAAGAGCTCTAGAAACCAACGGAGAAACAGAAGGGGCAAGGGCTCATGTCAGCAAACACGGCTACATCACGTGACACGCCAGCGACACGGAAACACACGCCAACGCACACGGCTGCACAGCGGGCGGGGGCGGGACAGGGAGCCGGGGGCCACCCATCTTGTCCTGTGCGGGGCGGGCTGGGGGGACAGGGCGAATGCATAGAACACATCATGTACACACGCTCAACGCGCGGCAAGAGCGTGCATCGCCCGACAGGCACATGGGATGGACACGCAGTGTGCTTCGTGAGAGGCAGGGCTGGGGGGGGAGGGGACAGGAAAGCAGCGAGGCCCGGCCAGGCCCAGGGCCACCCACGGGGCACACATGGGCTTGGGGGGTCGCAGGTGCGTGGAGGGAGAGCCGCACACACTCATCCGAGAACATGCGTGACACCAGCCCCCAGACAACGGTCCACGACACACACCGACACAGCAGCCGACAAGCGGCCGTCACATGATGTGGGGACTTGAAGAAGCTGCGGCACAGCAGCCCCTCGGGGATCCTCCCAGAGACGTGGGCCTGACACCACTCACGGAGGCAGCACTCCAGCCGCGGCTCCGCCCTCGCGCTCGTGGCCCCAGGGCTGTGGGAATTCCGGGAACACCGGGGCTGCGAGGCTGTCCTGGCTCGGCGGCAGGAAGGGAAAAGGGCGGGGGTGCCGGGGCCCGTTCTGATGTCCCCAAAGGTGGCTGACATGGGAGCACGAGGGCTGTAATTAGATGCCGGGGCAAACTTCCCGTCCTGCAGAAGGACATTCTTGGAAGGGATGGGCAGCCTCCCTTCCTCGAGAGAGCCCACCGTGGGGGCTGTAACGACCGACCGGCCTTACACAGGCGGGGCTCAGACAGCTCAGGTAGGGAAGGGGTCAGCTACAAGAGCTGGGGGGGGGCGGGCGGGAGGGGTATTGTGTTCTGGAAGGCCACATCTGCATTGGCTCCCTGTCTCTGTGTCTCTCACACTCACACACACACATACACACACAATGCACAGGAAGCGGGACCCTGGGAAACAATCTGCACACACGTACGCGACCCCTTCGCCCTGTGCACACGCACGCCCAGCCCTGGGTGTACACTCCCGTCCACGCGGGTCCTTGGCTCATGCACCTCCCGCCTGCCACCAGCCTCGCGAACCCACCCGTGCCTCGGGCAGGTGTGGTCCACGCAGCGAGGGAGGCGCTGGCCTCTGCCTCGCCCTCAGACACCCGGGCCCGTGCGTCACCTCAGTCTCCACCCGGGGCATGGGAGGGGGCGGGCAGGGTCGGGGACAGCCATGGCCAACATCTAGCAGGAGATGTGTCCAGGGGAGGGGTCCCGGGACTCAGCTCCCCTGGGGCGGAGGCCACCACACTGGCAGAGCCCGGGGCATCCAAGGGAGTGCTGAAGACACACACTGGCCTCTCCCAGTTCTGAGGGAAACGTGTGCAAGGCGCGAGTGCCCTCCTTTTCAATCTGTCCGGGGCAGCCCTGGACGTGCCCCTCATCGGTAACATCTCCCACAAAGAGCCCTTCCAGGCGGCACCGGCGTGTGGGCAGCTTGGCCGCGTCGGCGGACATGGCCACGCCCGGGGCCGGGGGGGGGGCACCCGCGCGGGGCCTCCTCGGCCCCGGGCACGTGTGAGCACACGGACGTATCCCCGCTCTCCCAGCTGCAGGGCTACCCTCTGGCAGAGACATAGAAAAGACTGGCACGTGGGCATGTGTGCACAGGGGCTCGGAGACCTGGCAGGGCAGGAAGCGCCAGTTGCACAGTGTTGGTGGAACGGTGTGTGGCCACACCAGATGTTGGTCAGCAGCTCTGGGGAGAGAGGGAGAGGGCAAATACAGCTGGATGAACAACCCTGGACGGGGCACACAGGTTTAAAGAAGCACACACGTGTGCATAGGATACCCAGGCGGGCAGAAACACACTATGTAGAAAGCCTCACACTCACTCACACACACACAGAAATACAGATTTTTTGTGCCCACCCAACACGGAGGGCTCCGTCTGAGGGGAAGACCTATCAACACTTGAAGCACATCCTGGACACACACGCACACGCACGCACACACATACTCCTCACACTACCTGCTGGGAGAAGTGCACACGTACATACAGGCTGAGCTGGGTTACAGGTACGTGTATGCTTCCACTCACCTTGGTTACACTCCACAGGCTCACAATGCACACACGTCGTGCACACACACACGCACACGCACGCACACACACACACTCCCTGGGGTTTGCTCAACATCACACCGGGGTGTCTGCCATGGCCTCTGTGCACCTGGGCTGACCTGGATCGTCCGCGAATGCGAGTGTGAGCCCCCGTGCACTCACAGCCCGCCGTCTCTAGAGCAGGCACGGCGGAGGCAGGGGTCATGGGAGGAAGTGCTGTTGTACCGAATCCAAACACTCAAACACAGAAGTCCATGTACACCGATGGCGTCCGTAGAGCTGTGGCCACACACACACACACACACACACACACACACACCTATTCACAGAAGACAGAGCGGGGCTTGGTGGGCTGCTGTGGTACCCCTGGCCACAGTCTACACAGGACAGCCCAGGTGAAGGGGGGAAGCTCAGACGACACACAGACTTGAGGTGGGGGCCAGAAAGGTGATTTGGCGCTTCTACACACATCTACACACGGATACACTCACACACACACACACACGCTGGGGTGTCCACACGTCTTGAGCATGTGCCGGCGGCATGCATGTTGGTGTGCATGTGTAATCACGCCTGCTGCTATCTACGTGCGGGGCCGGGGGTGGTCCATGGCGGGGTGAGGTCCAGGGACTCCAGGGTCTGACAGGAGGTGGGGAAGGGGGGGCTGCCTGGGTCTGTCTCGGGGGTGAGCCTGGAGCAGGGGATGGAGTGAAAGGGGTGGTGGGGGTATTGCTCCCAATGTGGTGGGGGAAGGGTCTGGGAGAGACAGGCGTGGGGGGCCTACAAGCCCAGCGTCCCCCCAATGGATGACGCCAAGACCACCCCCAGCACCACACAGCAAATGATGATCATGATTTTCTTCTGCAGGCAGAAAGGGTTGATAGGGAAGAAGGACGAGAGAGACAGAGAGATAAAGAGAGACAGACAGATGGGGGGAAAGATGGGGGAGGAGGTGTGAGGGAAGAGAGGAGGGGAGAGAGAAAACAGAAAAAGGAAGAGGTCAGAGCCAGAGATCAGAGATAAGGCCTCCCTCTGGATTTCAACACTCAGGTCAGCCCTGGCCTGAACCTAGCCCCAAGCGCTCCGCTCCAGCCCACCTACCCCGCCTGCCTGTCCCCATCCACAGGTCTGCTCGCCTCCCCCAAGGCCAGCCTGTTCCCACCACCACTGCCCCCCACCCCCAGGCGCCGGCCCACTCGTCACCCCCCACCCTCTTACCCTCCGGGCCTTGCTCTGATATTTCACAGCTTTCTTGGTGTCGGACACAGCTCGTTCCACATAGTCCACGGAATGTTCCACGTTGTACTCGATGCGGTCAATCATCTCACCCTGCAGAGAAGATGTGCATAGGATGGGGTGGGGGCTGGGCTGGAGGAGGGGGCACCCCAGGGATCTGCAGGAGGCTCCTAGAAGGTGGGGGAGAGGCTGTACCTGGCTTTCCACGAGCATGGCCATGTCCACAAACATGTCATGCAGCTCTCGGATGCTGGTTTCCAGTTTGATGATCTCGTTGTGCCTCGTCTCGATCTCATTCAGTGCCTGCTTTGTCATCTGTGAGTCCATTTTGATCTAGGGCAATGGGGTGGGGGGCAGGAGGGGAGGAGCTGCAGAGCCCCCTTCACTCCTGTAGCAGTTTGGATTCCGCAGCCAGAGGGTCTGGGTTCAAATCTGACTGTCATTTACTAGCTCTAACTGTGGGCAAATTGTTTAACCTTTCTGGGCTTCAGTTCCCACACTTGGAAAAGGTGGATGACAGCAGTGCCCACCTCCCAGCGTTCTTGTGAACAGTAAGTGAGTTACTATGTATCCACCAATTAGAACAGCATCTGCCTGGCACACAGTAAGCACTAAAGAGAAGTTTGTTAAGTTACAAGAAATAGAAGTTGGCCTGAGCCCACCACCTCACCCAGGGCTTCCTCTAACACACACACACACACACACACACACACACACACACAAACACCAGGGAAGCCCAGGGAAGAGCAATAGGGGGGGTAGAGTACCATTAGTACTGGGGGCCCCTGTCTGGTCAAAGGCAGAGGACCCAGCAGAGAAAGCAAGTAGAAGCAGAGAAGGCCCAGATGAGAAGGCAGTGTGCCCACTCTGGAGCCCCCATGACATTAGGCGGGGGAGAAATAAAGAAATGCACCGCAGCCCTCAAGAGTCAGGGAGAGAGATTAACTCCAACCCACAATCAGATATTCCTGTCCCCCCCCACACACCTGGCCTGAGCCAGGCCACTCGCTTCCCAAACTGCTCACTGCTCAGACCTCATCAAGCCATTCCTCTGCTCTGAAGCCCTCCAGGGCTCCCCACGATTCCTCCCTGCTCCCCCCCCCCCCCACAGGCTGTACACCTCACCCTATCCGGGGCTCGGTCTCCCTTTCTGGCTTCATCTCCTACATATCCGCTAAGAGCCAAAATCATCCAGTGGCTGTTTGGCAAGTGGTCCTCTCTCCCTGTCTTTGTTCAATCTGTTCCCTTTCTCTAGTGGGCCTTTCGCCCAGCTCACCATGTCCAAATATTCCGTTTCTTAAAGCACAGCCCAATGCCACTTCCCCCAGGAAGCCCTCCCTGGCTCCAGTAGTTAACCACTACCTTAGAGCCTGTCTGCAGGATGCACATCCCTCAGGCAAGATCCCGACCACCCTGCATTGTAACGACGGGTTTCCACTGTAATGATGGTGGGTTCATTGGCAGGGATCAGATCTGTCGTCTTAGAACCCACCAGGCTCCCCTCCGTTCTCAGACAGAAGCCTGGGCAGGGCTGTTTGGGAGGGCTCCAGGCTAACTGGCCCTAATCAATTTGCTCAAAGCTAATTTAACAAAGATCAGTTCTCTAAGTAACAGTTTGCTGAAAACTGCTAAACAGTCACTGAAGACACTCGAGTTCTGGTCTAGAAATCTTAACCAGAGCCATTCTGCCATCAGAAGCAGAGACAGAACTGGGCAGGCCAAGGCAAAATGTACAAAGAGAAAGAAGAACTACAGTGGGGGAAGCCCATCCACTCACATTTAAGATGACGAGGGCAGGGCAGGGCGTAAAACTTTAGCAAAACTAAAACTGGTATTTTTTTTAAAATTTCATAATGTAGGCAAGTTAGTCATTTGGTGAAATGACCTGCTTCAGTAGGCAGACGTCAGAGCCCTAAGTGACAGGAGACGGCGGATCTGAATCCTGGCTCTGAGGCCTTGGGCAAGTTATTTAACCTCTCTGGTGAATCTCTGGGTCAGATGTCCTCATTGGTGAAATCTGGCTCCCTCAGAGGCTGGTGGTGAGGACCGAGTGAGATAGCAGGCAAGTGTAAATATGTAAAAGTGCTTAGAACAGTGTCTGGCTACTCAAAATGCTGACCATTTTTATGGGGGTGCCTTCCTGCAGGCCCTGCTCCCATGGAAATCCCCAGCTCCGGGTCCTGACTGCCCACTGTTTGTGATTCCAGGGTGGACTTAGGACCTTAATTCAACCTCAGCTCGGGGAGGGAGGAGAAGTAAATGTTTTCCAAAGCCAGATCCACCCCCACCCGGGGCTCACATCATCCGTGAAGATGGCCAACTTCCCGCTCTCCAGCATGTCTTCCAGTTCTTCGTTCGTCGTGGTCCTTCCAGCTGTGGGGAGAAAGGCCTCCGTGCTCAGGGACTGGGCCAGTCTGGGGGCCTGAGGTAGTGGGATGGGGCAGAGACCCAGGAGCCCACCCTCCCACCCGGCCTTAGGCCTCCACGGAAGGCCCGGGGCAGCCACGGAAGAGCGCTGGGGCAAGCCTGCGAACTCTGCAGCGGGGCACACGCACTGATCTCCAGCTGCCGCTGGATCCGGTCCTTGCAGCGGTCCCGGTACTTGGACTGGGTCGCGTTATATTCGGTCATTACTTCCACGAACTTCCGGGACAGTGTGGAGTGCTAGGGTGGGGTACAGACACATCAGGAGGCCGGGACAGAGCGGGGCGAGAAGGCCAGTGCAGGGATGCAGTGGGGAGGAGAGGCTGAGCTGGCCTACGGCCCTTCTTCAGCTCGCGCCGCGATCCCAACCCCGGACAAGTGCTCAGTCCCAGGACGCCCCCGCCCCCGCGCCCGCCGCCCTCCCCTAACCCCCTAGCGCGCCGCGGCCCCGCCAAACGCGCGGAGATATGGCCCGGCCCCGCCCCCCGCCAGAACCCCGCCCAGGCGCCTCCTTGGCCACAACCCCGCGCCCTGCTCCGCTCTGGCCCGCCCCCTCTCCTTTCGCGGCTCCCTCCCGGGGCTCCTTTCCCAGTCCGATCCGATCCGGTCCGGTCCCCGCCCCGCCAGGCCGCGGCCTCCTACCTGGGTCTTGCGGATGCGCAGGTCCGCGGAGGAACGGTTCAGCCCCTCCTCTTGTTCAATGCTTTGTTCGATTGCTGCGGGAGAGAGGGTGCAGTGACCGGCCGGGAGACCCGGGGCCTGTGGGGCGGGGGTCCGGGACGTGGGAAGGGTCGACACCCCGAGGCAGGCCCCGGGCCTGTGAAGAGATGTCACACCCATGGCGAGGGCAGACAGTAAAGGATCCAGGGTGCGGGTGAATAGAGGACAGGCGTTTCAGGGGGAGGGGAGATGAGGGTCGGTGGGTCACCAGGCAGAAAGGGGCTACTTGTCCTGGCGGAAGGGTTGGGACTTAGAAAGTTCCACAGCTGTAACTCCTGCTTGACCCCACGGGGGTCTCCAGTACGTGGGGAACTCTCCACTTCCTACAGCCTCTGGAAAGAGTGCAGGAACCCATCCTGCGGTTTTTCTGGCGGAAGGCAGGCACTTCCAGGTGGGTCAGGTTCTAGTGGCCGCCTCTTTCTTGGAAAATTCTACGCGGAGAGAGGGATGTCCGCCAAAAAACAGCTCTCCCCCCCAGCCCTGGAAGGTGATCTCTGTTTCGGGAATTCCCACTTCTAAAGGATGTTCTGGAAAAGCGCATAGATTAACTGGGATTCCTGCTTCTGGATCATGCACTCCTGACATCTGTCCTTCAGATTTTCTAAAAAAAGAGCTTGCCTGCGATAAGATCTACAGTGCTCTGAAAACGCAGCAGGGATGAATCACCTGGCCCTCCAGACCTGGAAGGGGCTCCAGGCCATTCTTGAGAACATCACTTCTTTGTTCTGCTGGCAGCGGGAAAAGTTGGGGGCTGAAAAGCACCCCAACGTTCCCCTGCCAGCAATGGTGGGCACAGTGACCGAGTGACACCTGGCCCACCTGCTGCAGGAAAGGCCAGAAAGGCATAGCACACCCAGGGAGGTCGCAACCTCTGGCCCCTACAGGGACCCTGTCGTCAGACTTGGGGCTGGAGCCAAACCCTGCAGTGGAAGGTCCTTTAGAGGGTCTCATTGACTTCTTACAAGAATCCTGAGAGTTCAGTGGTATCAGCCCATGGATCACACTAGAACCTGAGGTTCAACTGGGGAAAACGACTCACTTAAGGTCACACACAAAGCCTGAGCTCATGCCACCAAATAGCTGGAGAAAGATGGGGGAGAAGAGAATCTTCTCTTTTTCTGGAGGTCTGGAAGGTCAGCTTCTCTATGTCACTGCTACTTTTCCTAGCTTCCTTCTTGGTCTGTTCCCGGACCCCTAATCCGTGGAGCCCACCTCATGGTCTTACAGAGAGTGTTAAGGTGAGAGCTCGGTGGGCCCAAAGAAGTCTTTAAGCTCAGGGATTTTTAAACGGTGTTCCGTGGAACCCTGCTTCTGGGAAAGAACCTCAGGGGCTGTTGCTGGGAGTAAAAAGGGGAGACCAGCTGGGTAGGGCCCTGGGCCTCCCAACCCCAGTTCAGCCAGAACAGCCTGTCTTTTATGTATTGTATATATTGGAGTTCTTTGTAAGATTTCATTTAAGGAAAAAAAAAAATTTGCTACCCCTTGAAAAAAAAGCCTGCTTTGAAGTTGCTTCTGTTTTTCTTACTGTGCCAGTGAGGAAGCCGAGGGGAGGAATGAGTTGATGATGGAAGTTGTCCAGAATTGAGTTGATGATGGAAGTTGAACTCCCTCTGCCTGGATTTGTACTTAATGTGCTCCCAGTTTAAGTCATTTTCCTTTCCAGGATACAAGTGTAGAAGGCTTATTTTTACAGATCAGCACTGAAGGCTCACACATGACCTCCCACTGAGTCCGGAAAGTCCCTGTTCTCAACTCTCTGGACCCAGGTCGGTGTGGCCAAGGCCAGGTACCTGACATGGTACCTTTTCCCCAATGCCCCGCAGTGGGCCTCAGACAAAGTACGTGCTTGGCAAATGTTTTCTGATGCTGAATCTACCACATCACGGTAACACTGCTATTCCCCTGGCACCCGCAGACAAGGAGGTTCCCAACCCACAGTGCTTTGGGGGAAGGTGGTTATTACCAGCACCCAAGTCCTTAAATTAGAGTGAATACATAAGGATTTGGCAGGTCCCTCCTGAAAGCTTGCCAACTCCTGATGTCAGCCACACAGTCCAATCTGTCCTGAGCCGAGGATACCAGTTCAGAAGCATTTGCTGAGCCCACCTACTGGGTGCTTAGCGCTATGCCCGGCAATTGTTCTGGAGAAATAAGGATTTAATGAAACCGAAGCCACTTGCAAGACTCTCTCTTCTGGTGGACCTTCATGCTGGTGGATCCAGCAGCGCTCAGACGCAACTTGGGCAGAAACCCTCCTCTCCCTCATTTCTTTGCCATGTATCTTTCTCCAAAGAATCTGGAGCAAGGAGCGGGGGGCAGGGGGGGGAATCTGGGGTTCTTGCTTTCTCACTGTTTAGGAATCTGGGTCCTGGAAATCTGTAGACACTCCTTACAGAAAGACATGTTTGGTCTAATGAGGGCAGAGTTGTTTTTCTCCTTAGTCTGGGGATTGCATTCCTCACCTTTCAACTTGGACCGAACCTTGTTGGCTGTCTTCTTGATGTCTGCAGTGAGGTCCTCCAGCTCCTGTTTGGTCTCTGAGGGGAGAGCCAGAGCAGATGAGAAGTCTGGATGGGAGCCCAGACCCCCTCTCCTCCCTCCCCCCACGCACACTGTCCGCCCCCATCCCCCTCGCAGCTGCCCAGCAGCGGTACTCACTCTCATCTGGGTTGGGGGCGGCCAGGATGGCACTATGCTGTTTTTTCACTTGCTCCACATCCTCTGACAGCTTCTCAATGCAGCCCCGGATCTCTTCCACCTGGGGCAGCAAATCAGCTGTGCCCAGCCAAGTCGCTGAGCCAGGCAAGGGGCCCTGAGGGCTTAGTCAGGGTTCGGGTAAATGGGCCAGAGCCGAGGGATGGGTAAAAGGACAAGAGGGGGTAGGAGTGGAGAGCAGGGGTGGGAACAGGGCGAAGGGAGTCGTTGGCCGGGGGCCAGCTTCTGGGTCTGGGAGCACTGGAAGCTCCGTTACCTGTTCAAAGAACTCGTCCATGAAGTGGTCCCGATCCACATGGACCACCTCCTCTTCATCATCACTGTCTTTCGCCTGGGAGGCAAAGAAAGGCAGAATCCTACCCTGAGCCTGATGCTCCCAGCTCTAGGCTCAGAGCAGGGGTCTGAGGAGGTGTCATCTGCAGGGGGCAGGTCATTCGCAGGGCAAATGCAAGGGCCCCAAGCGGTCCGAATGAACACCGGAAATCTTGTGGAACAGGGTCCCGGAGGCCAGGCAGCTGACAGCCCAAAGGACACCTTGGAGGGAATTAGCAGAAGGCACCCTTTCAAGGGTGGAAGTGGACCTGACAATGCAGTCACCCTGGAGGTGGGTGACACCCAGGACAACTGCCATTAACCGGTCTCGTCCCCACCAGCTAAATGTCAGCCTTGCAGGAACCGGCTCTGGGCTCCCGGGAGGGGTCTGGAGTGGAGGCCCAGGAGGCTGACCCTGGCCGCTGTCTCCCCGGCCGCTCCTGTCCAGGCCTCACTTTGCTCCACTTTCTCTTCCCCTCCAGCCTCCACCCAACCAGCCGCGTCCCCTGTGCGAGGTCACTTCACGGGTAGCAGCAGGTGCCGAGCTGAGCAAGCACCGTCAAGCCCAGGGGGGCTGGAGGAGAGATACAGGCAGCACCCCGACCCCCCTGGCTCCCCGTGCCTGCCTCCTCCCGCCTGCTTTCACCCCCTCCGCTGCTCTGCGCCTCTCATGTATTCACTTGCTTTCATCCAGCCTCTCCCAACTTCACACCCACCTACTCTCACTTGCTTGGATTTCCCAGTTGCAACCTGCTGCGGCTCAGCCCTCCACCCCCCCGGGCTCAGAGACACAAAGGGATTTACCCACCCACACCGCCACCGCCAGACAGACCAGTGACACAGACAGAAGGGCTGACACACAAGGCACACAGAAATAGGCCCACTGACACCCACGCGGAGGTACACTGACACGCTGACGTTCACCCACCCTCGGCCCCACGGCAAAGCTGCCTATTGCCCTGCGTGGCCCCACAGATGTGTCCCCGCGCCCCCAGGGATATTCGAGAGGGCCCTGTGGGCCTGTTCTCCCGGGCTCCCCGAGCCTCAGGCCTGCACACTCATTCAGGGCCAGGTAAGAAGACGGGGGGGCGGACTGGGCTGCGCAGTGCTGCACGCTCCGGACTTGAGGCTCTTCTCCACTTGGGGCAGAAGTCAGAGAACAAAAGCTGAGCCCGGCAAGCTTAATTAACGTGCGGAGCCCTCATCAGCCCCAGTGGACATTTAAACAGAGTTCAGCCTGACTTCCAGAAAGAACCTATAGCCCAAACAGGACGGAATCGGACTACCGGAGCCTGAATGGTATCCAGACGGGATCTGAAAGTGTCCACCTGGAGCATAGCCCGCTGGGATCTAAAGAGAGGCGCTCCCATGGAACCTCGACAGGGTCCGAGCAGATCGCAGACAGGACCTGCCAGAAACCAGACAGGCTCAGCCCCAGCTAGACTCGGGCAGACGGATCCCACCAGACAGCTCAGATCGAACCTAGACAGAGCCAGATGGGACCGAGATGCAATCTAGGCAGCCAAGTGAACTCGGAATCAGCAGAGCCCCGACAGCCCCAGGAGGAGCCTGCAAGCCTGCGGGAGCCCTCCAGCTGCACGCTCTCGATGCCCCCCCAGCTTCCTGCCCAAACGGAACGCGGGGGATTCTCCCCGCAGACGCTGGGTCCCACCGCACCGCAGAAAATGTATTCAGCGCTTCCATTTAATTTCCAGACAATCCCAAACATCCACTGGGAAAGGGAGGCTCCTCTGTCTCTGCCCACAGCTGCCCTCGGAAGGAGAGATGGCCCAGGCGGGGCTTGGGTATTCTGAGAGGGCCTCCGGCTTCTCAAGTCTCCACCAGACCCAGGGCTAAGCCGATAGACCTTGGCCCCCAGAGGCTCTGGGAGACTCAGCTCACCTTGGAGGACCCTGATGCCTTGTCCTCAAGCCAGCTGCCCCATGGGGTCTCCTTCCCCTAGAGCCAAAGCCGTTCCTCTGCCCCTTCTCTGACTTTGGCCCCCTGCCCAGCTGCCCACAGGTCATGGGGCGTCTCTCTGGTCCGGGTGCCTGGGAACTTTCCTGTTCTCCGCCTCGTCCCCAGGCTGACTTTCGACTTTCTAAAGTTTAATTTCCCTCTCTCTCTCCTGTTTGTCCCCAGAGCCAAGTTCCCTTAGATTCTGCCCCGGGGCATCCCTGGCTGCCTGTTTACTTGTCCTTGAGAGAGGAAGAAAGGTAGAGGCCCAAGTATGACTTATTTGGTATAATAATTACAGGGAGCTGAGAGCTAATAATCCTCTACAGTTCACCAACACTTTTACATCTCTAATCCCTTTTGATCCTCACCACACAGCCCTGAAAGGAAAGCCCGAGCAAATATCATTGTCCCCATTTCACAGATGAGGGAACGGGAGGTCAGAGGGAGGAAAGGGAAAGTGACCTGTCCAAGGGCGCCTAGGCTGAATGGGCTGGAAATTACAAGCATCTACGATAGACTCCCTCACAGCCCCTTGTAAGGCTCGAGGCCAGGCCACCTCCTTCCAGGGGCTCTGCCACAGCTGTTTCCCTCTCAGCTCAGCTCCTGCTAAGGCCCCATCTGGTGGGGCTCCGTGCCCTGTAATCCTAGGAAAATAACTTTTAACAGCATCTTCGGGGCACCTGGGTGGCTCAGTCAGTTAAGCAGCTGCCTTCGGCTCAGGTCATGATCCCAGGGTCCTGGGATCAAGCCCTGCGTCGGGCTCCCTGCTCAGTGGGAAGCCTGCTTCTCCCTCTCTCTCTGCCCCTTTGCCCCTCTCCCCCTGTTCGTGTTCTCTCTCTCTCTCTCTCAAATAAATAAATAAAAATCTTAAAAAAAAAAACAAAACAGCATCTTCTACATGGGTCTTACATCCTCGTTATCTCATTGAATCTTTCTTTAAACCCTTTAAGGACCACTGGGCAGCATAATTATAATTATGGCAAACATTTACATACATGTGATCATGAGCTGGGCACCGTTCTATGCCCTTTGTATATATCTGTCCATTTAATTCTTACAAAAGCCTCCTGAGGTAGGTATTATTATAGCTCCCTTTTATAGATGGGGAAACTGAGGCACAGAGCGGCTAAAGAACTTGCCCAGGCTAGCAGCTACAAGGCCACACGATTTCTGCCTTCTGGGCTTCAGCCTCTGCCTTGGCTGAACAGCAATAACGTTTGCCCAAATGCTGGGTAGGTGGAGGCAATGAGACCAGGCAGGAAAAATGTCTAATGCTACCAGAAAGACGCAGTGTTTAGTGAGGGTTGGCTAGGACCCCCTGCCCCTCCCGTGTTACAGATGAGGAAACAGGCTCAGAGAGGTTGCCTGACCTGCCGAAGGTTTCACAGCAAAGCAGGCCAGAGGTGGGACCTGAACTGCCTAGTGCTTAATCCCAGGCTTCCCCCCCGCAACCGTCCCGCTCTGCCTGTCCCCAGTACTGCTGAACTCCTGTGGCTGGGAGAGAAAGCCAGGAAGACGGGCCAGGCTGCAGGAAGAGCCCAGGTAGAAGGCCAGGCGTTCTACCTCCCCTCGCCCTGCTCTGTGATCTGCCGAGGCAAATCTCAGCCCTTCTCTGTGCCCCAGATCGTCTACGGAAAAGGCAGGCCAGTGCACCAAGGGCCCTCACTGCTCTGAGGGGTGCACATTTAATAATGAGCGCGGCCTCCATTTCCGGAAGAAGCTGGCCAGCCTTAAAGAACGCAGGCTGTGGGCAAATGAGATCACCCAGAAAAAGATGATCATATGCCCCCGATCCACTTTATGGACAATTCAAGCCTCAGTTTCCCCATGTGCAAAATGAAGAAGATAAGAAATCTAACACGTGTGTACTGATTACAGTGACCTGGGCCCTGTGACAAGGGCTTTGTGTGTCTCCTTTAACCCTTATAAGCGCTCCATGAAGCAGATACGATTCTTATGCCCACTTGACAGAGGAGGAAACTGAGGCATGGAGCGATTAAGTGACTTGCCCAAGATGACAGAGCAGGCGCTGTATGGGGCGCTGACAGGGTGGCACCTGGGTTCGAACCCAGGCCCTCTGCTCTCCCTGTTCACCAGCTTGTCAAGCGCTTGAGAGAATGACATGAGAGACTGCAGGGGTCCCGGGCACCTTGTGGCTCCGCCTGGGCATCGGGGGCGTCAGATCCAAGCCTCCAGCTGCAGTCTTTCCCATCAGAGATACCAGGGGCCCTCGGGTGCGCCGGTGCGGGGGGACAACACAGACAGATGTGTGGATGGAAAGAGAGGGACGCAGTGAGCCAGCAAGTCAGGGACCAGAGACAGCTGGTGAGGAGGTGACTAACACAGCGGCAGAAAGAGCCTGGTGTTGGGTGACAGAAGAGTCAGAGAGTGTGTGTGTGTGTGTGTGTGTGTAAACACACGTGCACACAGCACACACGTGCTCACATGTTCTCCTCGGGGGCGCAAGCTCGTCATCTGATCTGGAGGTAGGAGCCTCTGTCCGCCGCACCCCTGCTCCTGCCCATCTGTCTCCCTGACTGGGCCTTTCCGCCCTCCCACCCCCACCATGCCAGTCTGCCCTCCCTCCTTACCCACCTACTCCCTTCCTCGTCCTCCCTCTGCCCCACTGAGTCATTCATTCACCTGGCGGAGAGGCATGAGCTGAGCCAAGCTCTCTGGCTGCTTCTGAGAACACAGTGGTGGACAAGACAGGACACAGGTCCTGCCTCCAAGTAGCTGAGGGAGGGGGAGAACCAACAAGACCGTTTGGGTCTGTGCTAACTAGCAGGGGGGAGATGGACCCGACGTGAGACAGAGAAGCGGCCATCAGGGGTGGCCCTTTACAGGATGGTCAAGGAGGGCCGTTCCGGGGGTGGGTGACATTTGCTGACACAGAATTTAAGGCGGAGGGGACAGCGGTCCGGGTGGAAGGAAGAGCATTCAAAACAGAGGGACCAGCAAGGGCCAAGGCCCCGAAGCAGGGCTGAACTCGGTGGGTTTGCGATGGCAGAAAGGAGCCCTGCGCAGCTGGGGGACAACAGCCCGTCACCGGGGCTCTGCCGGGCCCTGCGCACTCACGCGGGTCACCCCTCCCTGCTGTCATTCAGGGGTACCATTTAAAGCCCTCTCTGTGCCTCGCCCATACCTGAGTGCTACCCAGATGACTCAGTCCCTGCCTTCAGGTGCGTGGCTTGTCCCATAACAGCCCCCACGCCCACCTGGCCTCAAATTCCAGCCTCCCTCACTACGGGCCTCACCTTCCCCACCCCCCAGGCCACTGCACAGTCCACAACGCGACCCCACACGCTTCCCTCTCTCCCCAGTACGCCTCTCTGCCCCACCTGCTCCCCCTTCTCTCCTCTTGAGCCCCGTCCCTGGCCCCGCCCCTTGGGCCCTGGGACACCAATCCGGCCGATGAACTCCACTCCAGCCCAGCACCTCCCAGCTCGCGCCCAGAGGTCCTTGGTGAACTGGAAAACAGAAAACCCTGTTTCAACACCAGCTCTGCCATTACCAACTGTATGACCTTGGTCAGGTTGCCTCTCTGGCCCTCAATCTACTCCAAAATAAATTAGGGGTCACATCCTGCCCATCCCAGGGGGCCGATGTGAGGTTCAAGGGAAAAAAGCAAGTCAGCTGTAGAATAACAAACACTCAAGGGCACTACTGTGCCCAGGCTCCTTCTGGACACTTTTTGCCTATTACCTAGTTTCAATCCTTAGGACAACCCTGCGAACAGGTACTATTATTATTCTCAATTCACACGTGAAGAAACTGAGGACCAGAGAGGTTAAGAAACTCACCCAAGGTCACACAGGAAGTAGCAAAGCTAGGATTTGAACCCAGACAGTCTGACTCCCGTCTCTGTGCCCTCACCGGCTATGGGATGAACAGATCTGAGAACCCCTGGGGAACTCTAAAGTACTGCTGGAAAGATATTCAGCTCCCTTGAGCTGACGTCCCCTCCCGCCACTACCCCCCATCCCTCTCAGCATCTCAGAGACCTCTTTAGCAGGCCTCTCCCCTACCCTGCCTGGTCTCTCCTGCCTCCCAGTCTCCTCGCTCTCAACTTTGGTGGGGAGACCCTTGCACTCCTTGCATCTGGCACCTTCTTTCCACCCTACCCATCCCCTCCCAAATCGCCAGTCTCCCTGAGCTGTGACTAACACCAGAGCCATTTACCCAGACCCCTTTACCCCTCCACACCACCTCCCACCTCCCCCACCTGACTGCCCACCCCCTGCAGCCCCAGCAGCCAGAACTCCTTGCCTCTGGGCGGAGGGGCTCCCTGATCCACTTGGATGAGGATGCCATGCCCTGCCCCCCCATCTTAGTCTTAGGGTTTTCCCTCCCTCTCTCTCTAATTATACCACAATTTTGCCACCACCTCACCTCAAACCGCTTTCCCTTTCTCTGGGTTTTGGAGTCATGGGATAGTGTTGGCAGCAGGGGATCTGGGTTCAAATTTGCATTCCTTACTCGGGAGCTGGGTGACCTTGGGCACGTTATTTAACCACTCTGGGCCTCAGTTTCCTCAGCTATAAGATGAGGTAGTCTCTCAGTCTACATACCTTACCAGGAGGTCAGTGAGGGGCTAATGAGATTATGGATGGCAGCCTGCTTTGAAAACTGCCTGGTGAAAGAAGGGGAGTTTAGAGCACGGTGCTGGAGCCAGCCTACCTGCCTGCCTTTTCCTGGCTCTGTGACCGATCAAATTACTCAACCTCTCTGGGCCTCAATTTCCTTACCTATAAAATGGGATCATACTAGTACCAGGGTTGAGGCGAGGACCAAAATGAGTAAATATGAATAAAACGCTTAGGACAGTTTCTGACTCTAGAGGGTTGATTATTTTTATTATTGTCACTTAGCGGATGCCTGGCCCCCATATTCAGTGAAAGTTGAATACAGAAACCTTGAAAATTCCCTTTCAACCACCAGTTTCTTCTTCCTTCCCATTTGCCAACATATCTTTCCCCGGAGACAACAACAGTCACTTTATCTTCCAGCCCCTTCCTCCTATCTTTCTGTAGCCTGGTTTCCCTCGCCCATATCCCGGGGGCTCTCCAAAGACGGGGCTTTCTACCCCCAGTGTGGAGACCTCTGTTTCAAAGATCAAAAAAGCAGAGACCCATGTCAACTTGCCAGACTGGGAACCCAGGTTCCAGTCTGATCCTCCCACCCACTTGCTTGGTGACCTTGGGCAAGCTCCTGCTATCTCCACACCTCAGCTTCCTCATCTGTCAAATGGGGTAATAACCCTGGGAGCAGGGAACAACCAACAGGCTCCTCCTGGCAGAGACCCAGTGCATCAGGATACATCACGGCTGGGGCTAGTACTTCATGGACATGACACCACAGGCCCTGAGCAAACAGCAGGCAGGCAGCTTCGCCTCCTCGGCCCCCAGGTCATCCCCACAAATGCCCCAGCGTTCTCCCGACCCTAGAAACCATTCTCATCAAGCCCCCACTGGCCAGCCCCTCCAACTGGCAGCCTCCACTGCGGACATCAGCGCCTCCCTCCTCCCCCCTGTCACCTGAACACAAACTGCCTGGCCAGACTCGGGAGCTGGGCCTCTTCAGGCCTACAAACCAGGGGCCCACCTCGACCTGCCCCTGCCCCACTTCCCCCCAGCAGAGCACACTCCATGTCACACAACCCAATTCCATGGCCCTGTGCATGGAGCCTCCTCCCCCTCTCCTCTGCAACCCATCTCCCACCTCTGGGGTCACCCCATCTCAAGCCCTGGC
Organism: Leptonychotes weddellii; assembly: GCF_054177405.1. Classification (NCBI taxonomy): domain Eukaryota; kingdom Metazoa; phylum Chordata; class Mammalia; order Carnivora; family Phocidae; genus Leptonychotes; species Leptonychotes weddellii. Next base: position 14,755,791 of record NC_138373.1, on the reverse strand, counting down.
CCTCTGGCTGTCTCCTGAGGCCACCCCTTCCCTCCTTGTCTCTGAGAGGCGCCCCCTCCCCACAGGGAGCAACACATGCGTGTGCACACACACACACACACATACACTTCAGTCACTGCCAGGTGTTGGCATCTCTGTCCCAACCTGTGTCCTTCCCCCTGGCACCCCCCAAACCTTGGTCCCGCAAGACTCAGCCTGGCCCAGTAACCGCCCCCATCTTTCCAATTCCGCAAATCTGCCCTGGGGATGACGGTACCCTCCAGTTCTCTCCTGATATTCACTCTCTCCCATCCCCGGATTAGACCCTCAGGGCCCTCCTGGGAATGTGGGCACGCAAAGCCCCTGAAACCTCTCCTGCCCCCCTTGAGCCTTAATGGCCTCCAACCTCTTCCAGCCACTGTCCCCAGAATGCAGGTTCATTGGAGACATCAGGTGCCTCCAGATCCTGGGGTGCCCCTACCACCAGCCTCCCGTCCCATCATTTGCCCCTATGTCCCAGCACCTCCCCCCACTCCACCCCCACGCGCTCCCCCGATATTGGGGTCCCGCCCCCCCCTTTCCCCCCCACCCCCAAGCTCACACTCCGCAGCTCCTGAGTCCGATCCTTCATCCTGCGACGGCTCCTTCTCCTCCTCCTCCTCCTCCTCGCCCTCCTCCTGCCTCCGCTCCCTGCCTCCTGCCTCGGTGCGGGAGGCCGGAGTCTGGGGGCGCCGGGGGGCACCCGAGCCGCTGGGGGGGGCCCGCGGGCGGGGGCGGGGCCGGGGGCGGCGGGCCGAGGGCCGGGCAGGGGCAGGGGCCTGGGCCGGGCTCGGCTCTGCCGGGGCTGCGGTGGCGATGCGGCTGCGGCACAGGCTCGGATGGAGGGATGCGGGAGCCGAAGCGCGGGGGAGGGGGGCGGAGGGAGGTAAGGAGGAAGGGAGGGAGGGGGGAGCCGGGAGGGGGCGGGGAGCAGGGGGCATGCGCAGCGCCGGGGGCTGGGGGCGCCTGGGGCTTGTAGTCCGGCTGAGGGTGGGGGGGGGGGTCCGGGGAGGGGGAGTGCAGAGGCCTAGAGGCGGGTGGGGAAGGGCAGAGCCGGAGAAGGAGGGAGAGATTGGCCGAGAGACCAAGGAGCTGCGGCGGGAGGCAGCGAGCTGCTGGGTTGGGGGTGGGGGGGACGGCAGAAAGGGGGTAAGGGAGTGAATTCAGGGAAGGGGTGCTGTGGGAGGGGAGGGGGTGCTGTGGATCCCTTTACACCGGGAGATCTAGGGAGATTTTGTGTTTGGTGTCGAGTATCTGTGTGAGCAGGCACGACCACCTCTGTGCGTGTATCCCTGCAGGGGGTTCTTTGGACACTAGAAATAGCGAAACTGACCCTCTAGGTGGCTTTTGTGATGCAAGGAATCAGCCAAGCCTGAGAAGGACAGGGACTTGTTTGTTTTGGGGTTTATTTTGCACAGCCTTCCCCACTCCAACCGTGACGATCTCCCGGCAGCGATGGGTCTCAGAGCTCTGCTTGTCTACCTCCGGGGACAGGGGACTCACTACCTTTCCAGACCTCTTGGCTTATCTTTACATGGCTCTGACTGTTGAAAAGGAAATTCGTCCTTATTGGGAAGGGAATGCTGGTACACCGAAGGATCCAAGTACCCTCCGTCCTTCTCCTTTATGCCCACCTCTCCTCTCTCCATCTCCATATTTTAACATCACATTAACTACTCCACCCCTGCAATGGAGCTTTCGCCCCTGACAGGCCTTGAACCTGCTTCTGCCAACTTACCCGTTGACCTCCTTGGTGCCAAATCCATCGGCCACTGGTCAGGCCTCACCCTTCATGGTCTTTCAGCGACATATGACCCTGATGACCTCTGTCTTCTTGAAACCCTCCCCTCCTTGTCTCCCAGCCTGCCTCCTGCCTCCTTTCCCCTCTCCCCCACCCCCAGCCTCTGAATGTTGTTTTCCAGCCTCCTTCCAGATCCATCCTTTCTCCCACAACCCCTCTATATCAGGGTTCCCACCTGCCCCACCCTGCGTTCTCTCTCTCTCTTTTTTTTTTTTTTTAAGATTTTACTTATTTATTTGACAGAGAGAGACACAGACAGAGAAAGGGAACACAAGCAGGGGGAGTGGGAGAGGGAGAAGCAGGCTTCCCGCGGAGCAGGGAGCCCGATGTGGGGCTCGACCCTAGGACCCTGGGATCATGACCTGAGCCTAGGATCATGACCTGAGCCGAAGGCAGACGCTTAACGACTGAGCCACCCAGGCGCCCCTTCTTTTCTTTCTTTATCCTCTGGCTTCCCAGGGTCAACTGCACTTACCTGCCCCAGTCCCCACATCTATACCTGCAAGTCAGATCCTCCTTCTCAAAGGCAGCAGCTACCCGGAATCTGAGCCCTGAGCTGGGCTCCGACAACAGAGGCAAAAGATGTCATCAGAGACACGAGTAAATCCGTAACTATAGTGAGTGAGGCCAGGGCTTTGATGGAACTTCCAAGACTGTGGTGGCCTTGCCTTCTCCTCCCAAAGCTGTGTTCTCCATCAGAGATGGCATCTCATCAGCCAGTCACTCAAAGGAGATGGAAAGCTGACCTTGACTCCCTCACCCATCCCCATAATGCTGCCATGTTCTGAGCGTCCGCTGCGTCCTAGGTGCCATGCTGAGTAGCTCCTAGAACCTTCCCAACGGAGCTGCTACTGCCATGATCCCAAGTGCACAGATCAGGAAACTGAGGCTTGGAATGCTTGAGTAATGGACCTAAGTTCACAAGGTTAGTAAAGGACAGGGCTGGGGCTCTCGCAGGCAGCCTTTGATTACAAACCTTATTCTTGTAAAACCACAGTGTTAAAGCTTCTCCCTCAACTGCCAAACCCAGAGCTGCCTCCTGGGTCCTCTCCCTTCTCACCACCTCGGGTCAGTCTAGGCCCTCATTGGCTTTCACCGGGAGCATCAAAAGAGCCTCCTCTCTGGTCCCCCCACCTGCAGCCCTTTCCCTGAATGTCCCATTTTCTCCCCAGGTGTTAGTGTGATTGTCCCCTAAACAAATGTGGTAATATCAGTCCCCTGCACCAACGACTCCGCCCGCCAGGCCATGGCCTCCCAGATTACACTCAGTGGCTGCTCTGGCATTTGAATCCCACCACCCTCACCTCATCTCTCCTACCACTTCCCTCCCTGGGCCGCAGACCCCAAGCCTTAACCACACCACGGGATCCCAGACCCTGGACACCCCGGAGCCTTTCACCGTGCCATCTCCCCTCTGCCCAGGACCCTGTCTTGCCCCTTCTTGGATAGTCAGACTTACCACCCTTCAGGCCTCTCCCAGCAGTCTAGGCAAACAACCTCAGGAGGTGTGGGCTGAGTCAGCTTCTCCCTGAGACCAGACTGGGCCTGACTCATGTCTGCTTCTCTCCAGCAACCAAGGTCAGGCGCAAAGCAGATGTTCACTAAAAATCTCAATGAATAAATGAATGAATGAATGGCGTATTCCTTCACACCCTTACCCAGGCATAAGGACAAAGGAAATAAGTTCCACGAAGGCAGGGACTTTTGTGTGTTTTGTTCATGGCTGGTTCTCCAATGGCACATAGGCACCCAGCACATAGAAGGTGCCCAAATATTTGTGAAATAAAGGAATGAGTGAAAGGTGTGCATCTCAAATCTGGCTGCAGCTCCAAAGGTGGATGCAGGAACATGCAATGTGGTAACAGTCGTAATTCCTCTCATTGTTCAGCGATTCTTAAAGTCCACCCAATAACCCTATGAGATGGGTCGCCTGCACCATGCCCCAGCCTCCTGCGCCGTCTCCCAGCCTGACTGGCCTTTCTAAAGCATCAGGACGACCAGTCCGGCCCCTGCTCGGAAGGCCTCCCCACGTTCCCGCTGTCCGTGAGATAAAGCCCAGACCTTCTACCCTGCCTTCCCCCTTCAGCACACGCCACCATCACTCATGTACTCCGATTCCAGTGACACGCTAGTCCCCGCATTTGCCCACCCCATGCTTTTTCTCATGTTCCTCCCGACTCCTGGAACACCCCTTCCCTCTCACATCCCGAAGCCCCACTCCTACCCTTCCCTCCAGTTTAACTGCTCAGTCTTTCTTGACCCTTCTGAAGATGAAGGGGAAAGCCGGTTAAATATGCAGATTACCAGGCTCTTCCCTGGAAATTCTGATTTGGTAGATCTGTGTTGCAGCTCAGGAACCTGGGTTTTGAGCAACTACCTCTAGAAATTCTTAGGTTTAGTCAAGTTTGGGAACAACAGTGTATCTAGGCAGGGCCAAGGCTATGTTATGCTACATAACAAACATCCCCCGAATCTCAGTGATTTAATGCGACCAAGGCTTATTTTTGCAGTGCGCTTGGGTTATTCCTGTCCTTCAAGGAAGATTCAGTACTTCAGGTGGAGAAATTTCCACATAGCTTATCAGCCCAGTGGACTCTGAGGGCCTCATGTTCAAGGACCCCATCTGATTAATCTCTGCCTCCCCATGGTACCTGGCACAGGACCCATCTCTCACACCTGCTGTGCTCAGGAACAGAAGAATGAATACCCATTTGACTTATTCATCCGTTAACCAGTGAGTATTTATGGAGACCCCACTATTTATGGAGTATTTATGGAGACCCTCCTCCTTGTGGCAAGACTATGCTGTGGTGCTTCAGGTAGAGTGGTGAGCAAAACAAACATCAACCTGTCCATTTCCATGGAGCCAGTAACCTAATTTCTCTAAGTCCTAGGTCCCAAATCTGTAAAATGGGCCATAAGATTCACCACCACCCCTCTCCCCAAGGCACAGTGTGAGGATTTACTGAGAAAACAGGCATGGAAGCCATCTGTAACTAGAAAATCCGAATTCAAGCAGATGTGAAAGAATATTGTTGTCCTGTTCTTCCACCCCTCACATCCGGCTTTCAGGTTTTATTCATTACAGCCCTGGAATTTGGCCGCACAGCCTTCTCCCTATTTCCACTGCCTATTCGAACCATCATGAACCTGTAAAATGAACATAATGTCAATAACACGGATACTAGTAGTGATGGTAATAGTTAAATCTCACATGGTGCCGATCACGTGCTGGGTCCTATTTTATGTGTTTTATTCGTATGATTTAACCTTCACAACAGCCATCTAAGGTTACTGTCACTATCTCCATCCACAGACAAGGAAACAGAAGTGCACGGAGTTTAAGTAATTTATTCAAGGCAGGAGCTGGGATCCAATCCCGGCAGAAATCCTGGACTAGCGAAACATTCTCTTAGCCGGTTCGTATCTGGCTGCCGGGGGCCTCGTTCCAGTCCTTCTCTCCATCAGAACCAGAGTCCATGTCATGCAGCGGAGACCGGATCGTGGCTCTGACTTTGGAAGAACTGATGTCATTACAATATTGACATCGTCCTGTCCATTTACATGGTATATCTACCCATTAGTTTTGGATTTCTTTAAAATCTTTTGATAAAATTTATTTTTTTAAAGATTTTATTTATTTAGTTGACAGAGATAGTGAAAGAGGGAACACAAGCAGGGAGAGTGGGAGAGGGAGAAGCAGGCTTCCCGCCAAGCAGAAAGCCCGATGTGGGGCTCGATCCCAGGACCCTGGGGTCATGACCTGAGCCGAAGGCAGACGCTTAACGACTGAGCCACCCAGGTGCCCCTCTTTTGATAAAATTTTAAGTGTTCTGTCATGGGGCACCTGGGTGGCTCAGTGGGTTGAGCGTCCAACTCTTGATTTCAGCTTGGGTCATGATCTTGGGGTCGTGAGATCGAGGCCCACATCAGGCTCTGTGCTCATCAGGAGTCTGCTTGAGATTCTCTCTCTCCCTCTCTGCCTCTCCCCGCCCCCAAAATAAGTAAATAAAATCTTAAAAAAAAGTAAAACATTCTGTCATAAAAAACATTAATGTATTTTTTTTTAAAGATTTTATTTATTTATTTGAGAGAGAGAATGAGAGACAGAGAGCATGAGAGGGAGGAAGGTCAGAGGGAGAAGCAGACTCCCTGCCGAGCAGGGAGCCCGATGCGGGACTCGATCCCGGGACTCCAGGATCATGACCTGAGCCGAAGGCAGTCGCCCAACCAACTGAGCCACCCAGGCGCCCGACATTAACGTATTTTTAAAAGGTTTACTTAGGCACTGTATATTTCTATAAATGGTATTTTTACATTTCCTAATAGTCTGTTGCTATGATTCATAAAGGCAGTTTATTTTAAATAATTTCTCTTATTCCAGCAAACTTGCCTCCACATATAGCAAGAGCCAGATATCCAGGGGTGATCTAGGACCCTCCTACTCCCTTACCAATTTTTCCAATCTGCAACCATGTTTGATAGACTCTGTCACTTTAATGGATGTTCCATCCCCAACTCCAGGCCTCATTATTTGCTAACTGATTTCCCAATCAACCTTCACCTGGCCAGGGCAATTGCGCCTTTGTGCAAATAGAAAAAGGTGTCCCTTCCTCAGGACACTGTACCTCCATCTGTCAGACAATTGTAATAAATATTCAAATATGCGAATGGGCACAATGTGGTTGGTGACTCTCTTGTGTGATAGCCATCTGTGGTGGCCCTGCACATGGCTACCAGCAGGATCATTGTAAAATGAAAATATGATCATAGTATTCTGTTATGGGCTGAATGTGTCCCCCCCCAAATTCATATGTTGAAGCCCGAACCCCTACTGTAACAGTATCAGGGGGTGGGCCTTTGGGAGGCAAATAGGTTTAGAAGAAGTCACAAGGGTGGAGACCCTGATGGGATTGGAGCCCTTATAAGAAAAGGAAGACACCGGAGCGTCCTCCTTTTGCCATGCGAAGATGCAGCAATCCATCCGCAATCCAGGAAGAGACCCCTCACCAAGAACCAAATCTGCAGGCACCCTGATCTTTTTCTTCCAGCCTCCAGAACTGTGAGAAATAAATGTCTGTTGGTTAAGCCAGCAATCTGCGGTATTTTGTAACAGCAGCCCAAGATGACTAAGACATATCTCTTTGTTTGAAATTATTCAAAGGTACCTTCTTTCTTTGATACAGTTATTTAAAATAGGTAATACTTTCACCTGGTTCAAAAATCTAAATGACATAAAAGGTTTACAGTGAGAATTCTTACTCTTGACAACGGTGCTTACCACCTTGTTCTCAGGAAACATCTGTAGGGAACCACTTTTATTAGTTTCTTCTGTAACTTTCCAGGATTTCTTTGAGGATACAAGCATACACACACGCACGCACGCGCACACACACACATACACACAGACGTGCATGCCCACAGACACATTTCTTTTCTTTTCTTTTTTTTTTAAGATTTTATTTATTTGACAGAGAGAGACACAGCGAGAGAGGGAACACAAGCAGAGGGAGTGGGAGAGGGAGAAGCAGGCTTCCCGCAGAGCAGGGAGCCCGATGCGGGGCTCGATCCCAGGACTCTGGGATCATGACCTGAGCCGAAGGCAGACGCTTAACGGCTGAGCCACCCAGGCGCCCCCACATTTCTTTTCTTATACCACAGGAGCATGATATACTCATTCTACACCTTGATATTTGACTAACAAGATATTTTAAAGCACTCTCACGTTATATGGGATGAACATCCTCATCCTTTTTGACAGCTGCTTACCTGCTGATGGACAAATTTGCAAACAAAATCCAATGAGTAACACTGATATATATGTCATTTCATACATGGGCAGATATCGTGAGTTAAAATTCTGTTTCCCCCCCTCCCCTTTGCACAGGCATGGACTTGTGACTTGTTTGGACTAATTGAATATGGCAGAAGTAATGTCATACAGCTTCTGAGCAGGGCCTCAAGAGACCTTGCAGCTTCTACTCTCACCCTTTTGGAACCATGAGGACACTATGCTATGAAGAAACTCAGGCTGGGGGCACCTGGCTGGCCCAGTCAGTAGAGCCTGCAACCCTGATCTCAGGGCTGTGAGTTCAAGCCCCACATCGGACACAGAGCTTACTTAAACAAACAAACTCAGGATGAAGTACCACATGGAGAGAGCGGCTCAGCCATCCCAGCTGACTCAACCATCAGAGCTAAGGTCTCAGACTAGTGAGTGTGACAGCCACGACGGGCCATCCAGCCCCAGCTGAGGTGCCCACTGACTGCCATCACGTGAGTAACCTAAGATAAGATCAGCAGAAAAACCACCTGGCCATCCTTAGAATCTGGAGAAACAATAAATCGTTGTTGTTTGATGCCAGTAAGCATCAAGGTGGTTTCTTGGGAAGCAATAGCTAACTGATACAGGTAGCCTTTCAGATAGATTTTCACAAGTGAGAATGCTGGCTCAAAGTGTGTATACATTTATAATTTTGATAAATATTATCTGGGCCGGGCGCCTGGGTGGCTCAGTTGGTTAAGCAACTGCCTTCAGCTCAGATCATGATCCTGGAGTCCCGGGATCGAGTCCCACGTCGGACTCCCTGCTCAGCGGGGAGTCTGCTTCTCCCTCTGACCCTCCCCCCTCTCGTGTGCTTTCTCTCTCTCAAATAAATAAATAAAATCTTTAAAAAAAATATTATCTGGGTTGTACCATTTTGCATTCCTGCCAACAACGGGTGAAAGTCCCTGTTTCCCCACAGTCTTGCCAAAAGAGTGACAAAACAAAATGTTTTGTGAGATATAATGGGTTATTGCTAATGCAATAAAGGAAAAAAAGGCATTTCAGTATTTCTTTTCATTTCATTTCATTGTCTTTTCATTTCTCTCATTATGTGTGAAGTTGAACATCTGCATAAGTGTTTAAGGCCTTATGGATTTTCTCTTTTGTGATCTGTTATGTTCTTTGCCCATTTTTTATTGAACTGTTGGTCTTTCTTATCAATATGAAGAAGCCCTTTAAATAGCAGAGAGATTACCCTTTGTATATGATAAGAATTGCAAATATTTTTTCCTAGTTTATTGTCTTTTGATTTTGCTTTGATGTTTTTTTGCCATGCAGAATTTTTTTCCATGTAGACAAATGTATTAATCTTTTATAGCTTCTGAGTTTTGAGTTGGAGTTGGAAAGGCTTCCTCACTCTAAGAGTTATAAAGAATTTTTGCCCATATTTTCTTCCAGTATTTTTAGGGGAGCTTATCCTGACAAATTGTGTGATCCATCACTTTTAAAATGAAGTTCAAGGCCAAGGTTATGGCCCATGTGATCAGGAGTAACCCACGTGGAGAGGCAACAGGAGAAATAGAAGCTAGTTTAGGAGATTCTCAGGGGGAGACAATGCATCCTGTTTGAAACATGTTGTTGAATTTAAGGTGCCTCTGGGACCTCCAGGAAGGGATGTCCGGGAGACAAGTGGATTCAAGGATCTGGAGGTCAGGAGAAAATTTGGGCCTAGAGATACGGATTTGGGAGCCAGTTAAAGCCACAAGACTGTGTGTAGTGTCTGAAGAGGAGAGGTTCTCAGATGGAACTCTAGGGAGTGGTCAAAGTCAGGCCACAAACACAATCATGAGGAGAAAGCTGTGGGGGCTTCATCTCTGTGGGCCTTGGGGCTTGGCACAAAAACCGCCTCAGAGACTTGTAGGATAAACAGAAGCCCTTTATGTGAAACATGCATGAGTATCTTTGGCTCCTGGGGCCAGAGCAAATAGGGAGTGGGAAGAAGACAAAGAACCTCCCAGCGGTCAGCCCCTCCCAGCAGGTGTGGAAGAGAGACCCTGTGACAGGGGAGGGGAGAAGGCTCAGTCTTGCAGGCAAAGTCTTCCCCCTCTCCTCCCCACAGATGATCTAAAGCAGGGCATCAGCAGGTGGCAGCAAGTTCCCAAAGGTAGGTGGACACAGTGCGCCTTCCCCCGGCCCACGTTTTCCTTGGATCATAGCGGAGAGGACAAGAGCGCAGAACCTAGAGCTCCACTTTCTGGGTTCAAATCCCGACTCTCTCCTTCCCTACTGTGTAACCTTCGGCAAGTTACTTAATACCTCTGTGGCTCAGTTTCCTCCTCTGTAAAATGAGGACAATAACAGTACCTATCTTGTAGAACTGCTTATGAAAATTAAATGAGTTAATCTTTACAAAGTGCTAATACTGGTGCCTGGCACATAGCAAATGCTCTATAAATATTACATTAAAAATAATAACCTCATTCATTCATGAATATTTATTGACCAGCTACCATTTGCCAGGTGCTCCTGGAGGTACTGGTGAAAATCCCTGTCCTCGTGGAGCTTCCATTCTGGTAGGTGGAGAGGAGGAGTGAAGACAGACAATATATAAAATTAATATAAATAATATAAAAAATACATGGTGTGTCAGATCCAGGTGGAGACATGAGAGACATGAGAAGCTGGCAAGGTCCCTAGCCTCATACCTGACGCACAGTGGGGTGCAGGAGATGGAAAGCGGAAGGAGACCCTGGACAAGGAGCAGAGAGGAATCCGTGCGGAGACACTGGGGCTGCTCACCCCCTCAGGGTAATGATCAGCAGCAGCACCGCCATATAATGGCAGCAAACACATAGCACTCAGTCCGTACCAGGCCCTGTTCTATTCACTTCACACATATCATCTCATTTAATCCTTCCGGCAATCCTTTGAGGTTGGTACTGTTATTGTTCCCATTTCTCAAATGAGGGAACTGAGGCATAGCAAAGTTATGTAACTTGCCTTAGAGAGTTGTACGATGAGGTGAATGAGCTGGGATTCCAGCCCAGGTCATCTGGCTCCAGTACAGGTAGGATGTTGGTAGGAGGGACCTGCAGGTGGAGGGGACCGGACCGGCTGCCATGCCTTGGGACTGGGTAGGGCTTGACCTTCCCACAGACTGAAAGGAACACACATACACAGCCCTAATACCTACACATCCAAGACCCAATATACTTAACACACACTTCAAGCTTGTTCAGAGGTCCCAAAAGGAATAACCCCCAAGTCATGAAATAGAGATAAGGACTCAGCTCTAGAGAACTCCATCTCCAGAGCCATTCTCCCTATATGGACCCTGCGCCCCACCCTCTCCACATACCACTCCATGAGGCTTTAAGCCCAGCTTCCAGTGGCCTTAAGCCACCATTCCAAACCCTGTGATCCCACCCAGAGACCACAAATACAATAATGAGTATCATAATCCTGGGAAATTTAACAAAGGCACCAACAACTCCAGATCACAGCTGGGAACTGAGAAGGCAAACCATCAAGAGGCTAACAGAGAGGCAGGTGGGACTGGTGGTCCTAGAGAGAGCTGGAACCCACAGTCGTAAAAGCCCACAGAGGGGGCAACCCTCAACAGTTCACAAGATGCTTCCATAGTCTTTTTCACCTCACTTGATACTGTTCAATTCTTACCTTAGGCAAGGCAGAAATTACCAGACCAAGTTGTCAAATGGAGAAATTAAGTCCCAGAGAAGAGCAATGAGTTATTCAAGACCACATGCAGGACTGGGAGTCAGATGTCCAAAAGCCCTTCCACTGTCCCACTCAGAGAGACAAAGTATGAGAGAGAGAGAGCGAGAGAGAGAGGGAATGGGGGGAGGCAGGGAGGCAGAGGCTGATATAAAAGACCCTAAAGTGGAGAAATCCTTCTTCATGATCTCCAGGGGACCCCAAGGGGCAGGGCTTGGCCTCCCGAAATCCCTCCAACCCTTCATTCCTCCTGTAGGTTGATCAGAGCTGCACACCATCTTCACTCCTTCGTTCCCAACCCCAGGTGAGCTGGGTTCTGAAGGGAATAGAAGGATCAAAGCCCTTCGAGTAGAATCAGACAGCATTTTTAGTTTCCAACCTCATAATCAATGAACTTTAGAGCAGGGAATACCCATAAAGATGATCTCCCCATCCCTCTAGGCCACCCATTGTATAGATGGGAGGTTGAGGCCCAGAGACAAAGAAGTCACTTTCCAGAAATCCATACCAACTCAGTCACAGGAATCTAGATTTTCTTACCGGGGCATACTAGAGAGAGGCCATTCTTCCCTTTGCTTGAACCTTCATGTAAGTTCCCTGGAAAGAGCCCTGGAATCCAGGAGACCTGATTTTTATTCTGGCTGTGCTGAGACTCACTGAGTGGCCTTGGGGACTCCTCTTACATAATCTAAGTTTCATAAGTGAAAGGTGTTTTGTCTTTTAGGCCCTGATTTATCTCTGACCCCTAGAACAGTCTCTGGCCCATAATAAATGCCCAATAAATATCCATTGAATGAGTGACCATCTAGAGGGCTAGGGCAGTGTCACCATGAGAGGCTGAAGCCTGAAAGACTAGGGAACCACGAGCTTTATCTTCAGATACATGAAAGGCTAAATTTCTGTCCACAGATATTTATTGAGGACCCATATGTGCTGGGTACTGGGGATTCAGGTAAGAACAGAACTGCCATGCCCTGACCTCAAGAGCTCACAGTCCACTATAATGTGGAATGTGTGCAGATTTTTTTTTGCGGGCTTCAGAGGGTAGACCCAGATGCTAGGTAGGGAGTTAGACGTAAGTGGCAGACTGCTCAATGTAATACAGACACTTTTCTCAGCTTTAGTTACCCTGAAATGGTCTCATGCTCAGAAGGTGGTGAGTGCGGCGGAACTGCAGTGTTCAAGCAGGGCGCCAGCCGCCCACCTGTCAGAGGCTGCGCCAGGAGTATGCGGGAGAAGAGATTTCTGCCTTGGGTGAGGTCACTTTCCACCCCCAGATTCTCTGCCTACAAAACCCTGCAATTCTCTAACGCTGGATCTTAATATTCTCTGAATTTCAAGGTCCCATGATGGTGACAGCCGCGAATTCTAAGTTCTCTGTCTGCCCACACCCCCGGACCCAAAAGAAATGAAGCCGAATTCAGCAAGGGGCCTACCACCCACTGCCTCAAAAGGTCTCTGGGGATAGCCAGTAGCCCCCTCCCCGCTTCGTGGGGGCTGGAGGGGCGTAGCTTGGGCGCCAGGGTGCCGGAGACGTCGTGGGGAGAAGGGTGTTCCAGAGACGGAGTTGACAGCGCCGAGACACGTGACAATCAGAGCGTCACGTTCTGTGGTCCGCGAAGGTGGGACCGGGCCGGTCATGTGACGTGGGGGGGGGGCACCATGGGGTGATGTGAGATGCAGGGCCTCTTAGATTACGCACCAATGACGCATTCCCACCCGGTTTGGCAACTAGATTTCCGTTGGAAGATGCGACAGTTCCGGCAAAGGGGGCGGGTTCTCACGTCCTGGCAGCTTTGCTTCCGTTCGGGGCGCCGCAGCTTCCGACCTCAACCTCTCCCTCGGGCGAGGAAGAGACGCGACCCCGTGCGCATGCCCCGATCATCCCAGAGGGGCGGGGCTGAGGCTGCGGGTGCGGGAGGGGGGGAAAGAAAAGGGAATTCCAACCTGTGGAATCTTGGGGGGTCCCCGAGGTCGGCTTCTTCCCATTGACTGTGGATGGTGCCCGGGACAGAGCCTCTGGTGGCTCGTGGGGAGGTTTGGGGGTCTGCAGGGTGAGGGCGGAGGGGAGTGTCACTGTCAGAGTGCGAGTGCGGTACGGGAGTTCCAAACTTAGTCTTGAGGCCCTCGGGGCTCCGGCGCCGGGGAGAGGGAGCTCGGGCCACCATGCGCGACAGGACCCACGAACTGAGGCAGGTGAGAAGTGGGGGCTGCAGGGTTGGACACGGGCGGACGGGACGGGGTCTGGCTGGAATACAGGACTCCTGGTCTTCGGGGCAGGGAGGGGAGGTTGAGGGCTAGGAAGGAAAGACCCGGAAGTCCGTGAGTCCTGCGGGGAGAAAGCAACAGCAAGGAAGTGATGCCAGTGACCCCGGCCCTGGCAGGGGGATGACAGCTCGGACGATGAGGACAAGGAACGGGTCGCGCTCGTGGTACACCCGGGCACGGCACGGCTGGGGAGCCCGGACGATGAGTTCTTCCAGAAGGTAAGAAGCTGGGGTCTCTGCCCTGTCTTCGCGAGGGGGCTGGATGACCCGAGGAGCAGCGCGGTCTGGAGTACCCCCTTATCTCCTTCAGCCGTCTCGGTCACCTTCCCCAGGTCCGGACAATTCGACAGACTATTGTCAAGCTGGAGAATAAAGTCCGGGAGTTGGAGAAGCAGCAGGTCACCATCCTGGCCACGCCCCTTCCCGAGGAAAGTGAGTGAAACCCCAAGTGCAAACGCAAGCTCAGCCGGAGGGATTGTGGGGATTGTAGTTCCATGCAGGTGGTGGCCAGGGAGGTTTGTTGAGGTAGGGGCTGCTGTTTGGGAGTCATGGCTTTCTCTTGTTCAGGTATGAAGCAGGACCTGCAGAACCTGCGTGAGGAGATCAAACAGCTGGGGAGGGAGATCCGATCGCAGCTGAAGGGTGAGCTCCTAGGGCCTCAGACAGATCCTTCCCTGTGGTCCAGCCCAGCTCCTGGTATATCTGGGGAGTGTGTGGCCCAGAGAGGCCAGTGATGTATCCAGGTCACACAGCAGGCCTAGGCCTAGAATCTCTTTCTCCTGGCTTCCTACTTTGCACAGCACATGCCTGCCTCTCGAGCTCCTTTATTTAAAAGGAAACTATTTACTCCTACAATTCTTGCTGCCCAATGTGCATTCTTTGGACAGGCAGATGGGGGTTTCTCAAGAGGCCTCTGTACACCTGTGCGAATTCTCTGATGTACTGCAAAGAAAAATATACTTTCTCCCATCAGAGGCTCAGAATTAGTCATTTATGATCAATTATAATTCCCAAAAGAATCCCATGGAGATAAGCACCTCTCTGTTACATGGATGGGGTATGGCCCTGGCCCTGTGTCCTGGTTCCCACATGATTTTCCGAAATCACAGATCAAATCCCCTTCCCCACTAATACCCTTGTATCTTCCCACAGCCATAGAGCCCCAGAATGAGGAAGCTGATGAGAATTATAACTCAGTCAACACAAGGATGAGAAAAACCCAGGTGGGTTATTATTCCCAGAACTAAGACATTTTGCAAGGGTTTCATAGATCATTAGATGGCCGAAGTAAGGAGGAAGGGCTCTTAGAGATCAAGTCCAATCTGATGGTTTTCAAATGGGGAAACTGAGGTTGAGAGAGAAAAAGGACTTGCCCAAGGTCAAGACTCCCGACTCCCAGTCCACTTAACATCCTGTCACCTTGTCCATTTAATGAGAAGTTGCTGAGTCCCCAGATATGACCTGGGTTTGGCTGTGGAAGGCATGCTTTCTAGAAACCAAGATGGGGAGTCAAGCTTGACTAGATGACAAAGACATTACTCACATAGGGTTTGGTAGCTAATATCCCTGCCCAGGGAAGAAGGGGGAACAGTCATAAATGACTGGGAGGTTTCCTGCCCATGTGACAGGGACATGCTCTGCGCCATGGGTGGAATTCAGGAAGTGAGGAAGAGGAACTTCCCTGGAGATGGAAGGTCACTGAATCAACATCTTAGTAAGGAGATTTGAGGTGATCTAACTGCCCACCCCCCGCCCCGGGTGCCCAGTGAGGAGTAATTTTACTTCCTGGAGGTCAGAGTTGGAGTAGGTGGGCCCAGAGCTCAGCAAGTCCCCTAGATTGAAGGTAGAGCAGTTTGGGCATCTTGCAAGGGTGCAGCTGAAGGCAGGAGAGCAGATATGTCTCTGAGGAAGGAGCTCCAAGGAATGAACACATTGAAGGCAACAGGGGAATGGACAAGATGAGAGGACGTTTCAGGGGGAGCCTGTAGTGGCCATCAGTGTGAGAGGCTGAGGGCGCAGCTGGACCTGTAAAATCTAGGCAATGGACTGACCTCCAGGTATATTAGTCTAAGCAGTGAGGCTGGTGTTCAGCAAGCATTCACAGGTATTTATTGAGTGCCTACTGTGTGCTAGACCCTTTTCTAGCTGTTGGGGATCCAGCAGTGAACCAAAGAACCCTATCCTCATGGAGCTTACGTTCTGGTGGGGAGAGACAAACACCATAGTGAATATGTACATTATTTTAGAACACAGTTAAGCATTAAGGGGAGAACTGAGGAGAAGAGGGGTTGAGAGTGCTGGGAGAAGGCAGGTTGCCGTTTTAGTAAGGTAGAGAAAACCTCATTCAGAAGGTGGCCTCAACCCAGAACGCGCCCGAACTCATCTGATCTCGGAAGCTAAGCAGGGTCGGGCCTGGTTAGTACTTGGATGGCAGAAGGTGACCTCTGTGGGGCATGAGCATTCTAGGCCCAGGGAGCAGTGAATGCAGAAGTCTGAGGTGGGGGTGGCTTTGGTGGGCAAGGGGAGAGGAGTCCACCATGGTTGGAGGGAGTGAGGGAGGGAACGGCTGGAAGAGGTAAGGTCACAGGGGAAATGGGGGAAAGGGAAGGTCATGCAGGGCCTCATAAGCCCTGGTAAGGGCTTTGGCTTTTACTTTGAGAGAATGGTGGTCAAGGGGGCAGGCACCTAGAACAGCTTACGCTGTTTGCTCGCTGTACCCGTGGGGATGTTGAGGCCAAATCCTTCCGGGGTGCCCAGCCTATATTCTCTACCACTAGCACGGGGTCCTGTCCCAGCAATTCGTGGAACTCATCAACAAGTGCAACTTGACACAGTCCGAATACCGGGAGAAGAACGTGGAGCGGATTCGGCGGCAGCTGAAGATCAGTGAGTTGTGGCGTCTGGCCTCCAGGGTCAGGTAACCTGACCCAGCTCTGAGCCTGGCCTTTTCCTTCACAGCGAATGCTGGAATGGTGTCTGATGAGGAGCTGGAACAGATGCTGGACAGTGGGCAGAGCGAGGTGTTTGTGTCCAATGTGAGTGGCCACAGCTAGCCTCCCTCTTCTGGGACTCTCATCTTCTCTGATTGAGGGGATACGGAGGCCCGGAGGGGAAGGAGTTAGCAGGCCTAGAGTCACTCATCGGGGCCCCAGCCCCAGTTCTAAGCCCGAGGGCTGCCTGAGAGCTCAACAGGAACTTCTGACCTGCTGCCGGGTTCCCCGTGACCTGTCTGTCCGTTTCTATCCACTCCCCAGATACTGAAGGACACACAGGTGACTCGACAGGCCCTAAATGAGATCTCTGCCCGGCACAGTGAGATCCAGCAGCTTGAACGCAGTATCCGTGAACTTCATGAGATCTTCACTTTTCTGGCTACTGAAGTGGAGATGCAGGTGGGCACCCAAGATGGCCGGCTGGGCTTGACATGAGACCGTGTTCAGTCAGAACCCCCGCTGTGACTATCGGCCCATTCCACCCTCCAGCCTCTCTCCCCGAGGCTTTCGTCCCCCCCGCCCCCGAGGCTGGCCCTCACTCCTCAGAGGGCCTGCCTCCGCAAATCTGTATGAGGTTGGGGTGGGAGTGGTCTTCTGCTGCCCCTGGTTTCATGGGGTGAGGTAAGCTTCCAGCCCTGTCCTGGAGGAGCTGACCCCTAGTGCTGCAGCCAGTGGCCTTGGGGCCACTGGGGGAGGGATTTCATTCAGTAGGAGTACTAGGACCTGAAGGCTGGCGGTGCCATGAGGAGGCAGGGATGGGGAGGGCTTCACAGCTGTTGGGAGGCAGGCCTAGAAGAATGGGCGAATTCAGACAGATTACGAAGGGACAAAAGTTCACCCTCTGTGAAAAGGTATGAGCACTTGGCTCCAAGCCACCACAGCACATGAAGGTTGTAGGGGGTAAGGGAGCAGGGCGGAAGGGACCACATGATAAAAGGGAGCCCGGAAGCCGCCCTCAGGTGTGCGAACTTTTGTCCGATGTGGTCCTGCCCCACACCTTTGTTAGTGCTGTGTTTGCTGCCGGCAGACGGCCTTCAGGCGGCTAGCGTGAGCAAGCAGAGGGTCTGCTGGGCCTTCCACCCCCGGTCATCCCTACCTGCCTGAACCACCCCCTCCTCTGAGCAGGGGGAGATGATCAACCGGATTGAGAAGAACATCCTGAGCTCAGCAGACTATGTGGAACGCGGGCAGGAACATGTCAAGATTGCCCTCGAAAACCAGAAGAAGGCTCGGAAGGTGAGGCCTCCCCTCCCCTCCCCTCTTCTCCCCTCCCCTCCCCGGCCCTGGTGGTCTTTCCTCCCCTCCTGAGTGAGTTTCCCTGAACTCCTCTCCCGCAGAAGAAAGTCTTGATCGCCATCTGTGTGTCTGTCACTGTCGTCATTGTGGCAGTCATCATTGGTATCACCACATTGGTTTGAGAGCTTCGCACATTCTTGGTGAGATACTGTGGGCCTGCCCCCTGGCCTGCCTCATCCCAGGCCCCAGCCTTTCCTCGTCCCCTCAGACCCTCTTCTCCCTCCTTCCCTTGCAGGCACTAAGAGCACCAGAGACCCCGGCCTGCCCTCTCTCCCAGCAGCTGAGGGGGGAGGGCAGGACAGAGCCTCCAGCGGGATCCCCTTCCTCACACTGGCCCTGAGCAGAGGGGCGGACAGTTCTCCTGGGGTTGCCAGCCTCTCATTCATGGGGGCTTCCCCACTCAGGCCACAATGCCTGGGGGACGGCCTGCAGCGTCCTGTTTGGCTGGGACACACGGTTTTGTAAGAAATTAAAAAAAAAAAAAAGAGTGCTTGGAGACTGCCATGTGCATGTGTGTTCCTGGAAGGGCCGGCCCAGGCCCTTCAGGCATCCAGCCTCCCCTTTTCCTGGCCATCCTTGGGGCCAGGCCCAGCCGAGGGAGACTCAAATCAGACCGTTCTAGGTGCTGTGACCACAGCAAGCTGGCACTGCCCTTCTCTCCGTAGGAACAGGTGGGACAGGGAGGGGCTAACACCCGCATCTGGCTCAGTATTGTCCTTGGGGAAAGACTACTGGGAGCCCCTAACCCCAGAGCAGTGAAGCTGGGCCAGGCCAGGCTGGGACATAGGTGAGATGTGTGTGGGCATCGGGTATTCCTGAGGCCAGGAAGAGGCACCGTGAGTAATGGAGGCTGTTACTTCAGATACAGTGAACAGGGAAAGGCCTGTCTCAGAAGGGGTGACATTTGAGTGGAACATTAAATGAGGAGGAGCCAGTATGGGAAGAAGCAGGGGAGAGTTGCCAGGCAGAGGGGAGCAGGCAGCCCTGTGCCCAGAAAAGGGCATAGCCTTTGACCTAAGAGTCTGGCCTAGAGAGCCAGGGACTCTGGATCAACACACCTGGTTACTAGGGGGCTATGTTGCTGAAGCAGTAGAAGAGGGGGAGGAGCCTGACCCCTGGTTTCTCTGAGGCACCTAAGCTCCAGGCCCCAGCTCTAGATTTCTAAGAGTTCCGAGTCCAGAAGCCTGGTTTCCAGAGCTGGGTATGGCACCTGTCCCCAGACACCTGGTTTCAGGAGTAGGCTAGCTCCTGGCTCCGAAGCCTGGTTGGAGTGGGGCGGCGCCTGACCCCAAACAAGGTCTGGGGGCTGGGTTCCAGCCACCGCGTCCCATCCCTCTTTCGATGCCACAGGCCCGTGCTGCTGCTGCTCCAGGCTGCCCTTGCCCCGCCCATCTGGCCGCAGTACCGCTTGCTTCGGGTGCTGGGGTGCCGCGAGTCATAGAAGGGCTGGACGTGATGGCCTTGGTGCAGTCTCGGACCCCGCCCCTGGGCCCGGCCTGGGGGAGGAGCCAGAGGGCGGGATTAGGCCCCAGTGACCCCTGCCTGCTTTGCCTCCTTCCACCTGGGCACCCGCCTGCAGCGCCTCCCAGTGGCCCTCGAGCGACCCTGGCTTGGCTGTTGCAAGGCGCCTGCGCCAGGTCCGAGCCTTTGCTCGGCCCCTCGTGTAGGGGGCGTGGCCTGGCCGCAAGTGGAAAATGATTGGCCCGCGGAACAAATGTTGCTCCTAAGGAGCATCAGGATTGGTCTGTAGGACTTTCAGGGACCTCCTGGGGGAGTGAGCCCGGGGTATTAAACCACAATTAGCCTTGCGCGGATATGGGAGGGGCCTCGGCGAGTCCTCTGTCGCACCCAAAAGTGATTGGATCACAGGGCGGGGCATGATCAAACCTCTAAATGAGGCGGAGGGGGCACGGGCTTGAGAGGGTAGGGTGAGTCAGGGACCTCACCCGAGAAGGCGTGGCTGGGTCCCCCTCCCTAACCGCTGAACTTGGCAGCTGCACGAGTCTGGAAGGGTACCCACGCCTTTGTCCTGCCTGAGCTCATGTGTCCTGTGTACAGATGAAGCCCTAGATACCTCAGGAAAGAGCTCCTCATTCTCACCAGTGTGCAAACACAACCTGGATGTCCACTCGCTGGGAAAACTGCGGGGCCAGACGGATCCTGCCCCACTAGAAGACTGATTTAGATACGGGGCCTCCGGGCTTCCCTAATTCTCCATCTCTTCCCCTGCGGCCTGCATCTTCAGCGGAATTCTGCCCTATTGGTCGCCTTTGTCCACCCCCTCACCTTTCTGCCTTCAGAGGAAAACTGCACAACCCACTGGCACCTACTGGGATCTGATAGAGATGATCAGATCTATGCTGGGACTGCGTCACATCTACGCACCTGGATGTCAGTGTGCGGTATGTGACCTTGTATTGGCTTTGCTGGACAGCGCCACCCCTGAAAGCCTGCTTACCTGTCTCACCCAGGAAGTGGTCCAGAACCTCCTGACAGACGTAACTAGATGGCCGAGTGAGGCCTTGGATGCCAGGCCCAGTAGTTTGAACTTTTCCTGGGGGCTAGGGGACACATGGAAGGTTTTTGAACAGATGAGTGGCAAAGTTTGGGGCAGACCTAGCAGTCAGGTGGACCCATGCACTGGAGATTTCACAGGCTCCCCTGTGTATACCCTTTCCCTGCGGGGAGCTGACCTAAATGAGGAGTTAAGGGCAGGTTTTGCACTGAAATCCTGTCTTGGCTGCTCTCAGCCCAACTTTCAGGGAACAGGGTCTTGGTTGGGTGTGGCTTTTCCAAATCCATCTTGCATCATAACTTTTCAGCTGTAGCTCTCCCCGCTTATTGCCTCATTGACTCGATATTTTATGGTTCAGATTGCCAGGAAAAAGAACCTGACTGGTCTGGGTCAGGCTACTTTGACCAGCCTATAAGTTGAGCTCGAGGGCGCCTGGGTGGCTCAGTTGGTTAAGCGACTGCCTTCGGCTCAGGTCATGATCCTGGAGTCCCGGGATCGAGTCCCGCATCGGGCTCCCTGCTCGGTGGGGAGTCTGCTTCTCCCTCTGACCCTCCTCCCTCTCATGCTCTCTGTATCTCATTCTCTCTGTCTCAAATAAATAAATAAAATCTTTAAAAAAAAAAAA
>NC_138373.1:14688514-14734274 GCF_054177405.1 Leptonychotes weddellii | reverse complement strand
AAATAAAAATAAAAAATTCTTCTCCCAGAATATGGAGGCACCAAATTAGTTCTAGATGACAAGGATTATTTCTTACTTAGAGATGGTGACATTCTTGGAAAGTATGTGAACTGAAATCATTATTAAAATGGCACAAAGTGAAGCTGCCCATTCCAGTGAAGTTGTGAAATCTTTCATCATGTAAATATTTTTCATTTCTCTCTTTTATAATAAACTAATGGTATCCAAACTAATGATATCCAGTGTCTCTAAAATTTAGTTTTAGTGTACTGATATAGACATTAGCAAATAAAAAAAAATAAAACACATTTGTTGTGAGCCACTGAAATTTTGGGATGGTTGTTACTGCAGCATAATTTGATCCTAGCTGACTGATAAAAGCTCCCTCCATGTTGCAGAGATTCTCTATTCAGTTCTCCTTTCCTATTTTTTTTAAAGATTTCATTATTTATTTGAGAGAGAGAGAGCACAGAGGGAGAGTGTGAGGGAGAAGCAGATTCCCCACCCAGCAGAAAGCCTGATGTGGGGCTTGATTCCAGGACCCTGAGATCATGACCTGAGCTGAAGGCAGAAGCCTAACCAACTGAGCCACCCAGGCGCCCCGTGGTTCTCCTTTCCTATCATCAAGACAATGACATACCAAAATGAGCTGCAGTGGCTCTCTAAGGTCTGAGGCTTGCCCCTTGTTTAGAGATATTTACCCTCAGGTCCAGTGAGCCTTCTTGATTCTTGCTGGTTCTTGGCAACTTGTGGTAGCTGCTTATGTGAACTAGAAAGACATCTGGGGGATGGGGCCCCAGACCTTCTAGCATCAACTTGGTGCCTAGTAAATGCTAATCTCACATATGTCCTAAGACCACAATGGCACCATTACAAGGGACTTGTCCAAAAGGAAAAACAATAAAACCCAAACTTGCCTTAATTGCATGGATGTCTGCCCTTCTGAGAAGCCCCAACATAATGGATAATAAGTGGAAATTCTGTATTTTTGCCTATGGGTACATCTGCATGAAACAGAGACCCAAACTAACCATGGCTTACACAAGGTAGGAGTTTATTTCTCTCTTACATAAAAGTCCAAATTAGTATGGTGGGTCTTTGCATGAAGTCATCAGGACCAATGAATAATAATAAAAAATAATAATAATTTTTAAAGGTTTTATTTATTTGACAGAGAGAGAGCACAAGCAGGGGGAGTGGCGGGCAGAGGGAGAAGGAGAAGCAGACTCCCAGCTTAGCAAGGAGCCCAATGTGGGGCTCAATCCCAGGACTCTGGGATCATGACCTGAGCCAAAGGCAGACACTTAACCAACTGAGCCACCCAGGCACCCCAATAATAAATTCTTTTATTTATCTTATTGCCGTTCCATCCCTGGGATATTGCCCTCACCCACATGGTCTAAGATGGTCCATCACCACTTCCACAGTTTAGCCCTTGTGAAGCAGAAAAGTGAAGGGGATGGCTTGTCCTTTACCCTAAATTGCAGAAGTTGCACTGAGAATTTCTGCTGTAATCCTATTGACCAGAATGTAGTCACATGGCCAAGAAATACAATCTTCACCCTGGGCAAGCTTTTTGTCTGGATAAAAGTTCTAGGGGACCTGGGGAACTATTCCCAGGAAACAAGCTAACTTTGGAAGGATGAATATTGGGGGACCATCAGCAGTCACAGCCACACACTAGCCGTGTTAACCCATCCCAATTGTATTAATTTCCTATTACTCCTGTTACAAAGTACTACAAATGTAGTGGCTTAAAACAACACACATTTATGCTTTTACAGCTCCGGAGATCAGAAATCCAATATTAGTTCACTGGGCTAAAGTCAAGGAGTTGGCAGGGCTGACTCCTGCTGGAGGAACTGTTTGCTTGCCTTTTTCAGCTTCTGTTGGATGTCTGCATCCCTGACTAGTGGCCTCATCCTCCACTTCAAAGAACATTTTCCATGCTCAGCTTCCGTTGTCACATCACCTTCTGCTCTGATTCTGACCTTCCTGTCTCCCTCTTTTTTTTTTTTTTAAGATTTTATTCATTTGCGAGAGAGAGAATGAGAGCACAAGAGGGAGGAGGGTCAGAGGGAGAAGCAGACTCCCTGCTGAGCAGGGAGCCCGATGCGGGACTCGATCCCGGGACTCCAGGATCATGACCTGAGCCGAAGGCAGTCGCTTAACCAACTGAGCCACCCAGGCGCCCTTCCTGTCTCCCTCTTATAAGGATGCTTCTGATTACTTTGAGCCCATCCAGATACTGCAGGATAATCTCCCATTTTACAATTCCTAATTACATCTGCAAAGTCCCTTTTGTCATCTAAGGCAACATTCTCAGGTTCCGGGGATTAGGATGTGGACATGGTTAGGGGGCCATTGTTTAGCCTACCATACCGCCCCATTCCACATTTAAGTCATTCTTCATATATTCATAAAATACTGAGCAAGAGTTATGTACCTGATATTATGGAAAGTGCTGGAGAAATAGAGGTGAAAATACAGACAAGGTCTCTGCCTTTCGTGGAGTTTTTATTTTAGTGGAAAGGACAAGTAAAGAAATAACTAAGATATTCCAAAACCATGACATGTATGACAAAAAATGGCAAGCGGTTTGGAGATGGGTGTGCTAACAGGTAGTCAGGAATGGCTTCTTAGAGAAGGTGACTAATCCAAAGGACAGACCTGAGAGCTCAGGGCAGAACAGAGCCCTGGAGGATTCCTTCTAGAACTGGAAACCTAAGGGAACTTGCTCAGCTGGATTTTGGAATTGCTTTGGATCAGTGATTCCTTTTTACCTTCCATTTCTCCCCATTTTGAACCAGAATGTCTATAACTATTATCCTATGCATGTCCCACCATTGCACATTGGGAGTACATGACTCGTTTAGTTTCATAGGTCCACAGATGGCAGGAATTGTGCTCTAGGAAGGATTATACCCAGAGCCTCATCTGCATCTACTTTTAGATAATGAGATTTAGGACTTTGGACTTGATAAGATTTGTATGAGATTTTTTTGGACTCTGACTTGATGCTGTAATGGGATGAGACTTTTAGGGACTTTGGGAGGAAGTGAATGTATTTTGCTTGTGGAACAGACAAATCTTTGAGGGCTAGAGGGTGAACTGTAGTAAGGAGAATAATGGCCCCTAAAGATTCCATGCCCTAATTTCTATGAATATGTTACCTTACATGACAAAAGGGACTTTGCACATGTAATTAAGTTTACTAATTGGTTGACCTTAAGATAGGGAGAGTATCCTGAATTATTCAGGTGGACCCAATGTGATTACATGAACTCTGAAAGCAGAGAAGCTTCTCCAGCTAGCAACAGAAGAGGAAGACAGAAGTCAGAGAAATTTGAAAGAGGAGGATTTGATGTGCCATTGCCAGTTTTGAAGGGATCCCAGCCAAGGAATGTAGATGGCGTTTAGAAGCTGAGATCAACCTCTGACTGACAGCCAGGAAAGAAAACAGGGACCTGAGTTCTCCAGCCAAATGGGACTGAATTCTGTTAATAGCCTGGGTAAGTCTGAAAGTGGACTCTATGCGAGAGCCTCCAGATAAGAACCCAGACTGGCCAAGACCTTGACTTCAGTTTTGTGAGACCCTAAGTAGAGGACCAAGCTGAGTCAGCCTGGACTTCTGACCTATAGAACTATGAAATAAGAAATGAGTGGGGCGCCTGGGTGGCTCAAGTAGGTTAAGCATCCGACTCTTGATTTTAGCTCAGGTCATGATCTCGGTGTTGGGATCGTCCTCATTGGGGAGTCTATTTCTCCCTCTGCCCCCTGTTGGTGCGCGCTCTCTCTCTCTCTCAAATAAATAAATAAATCTTAAAAAATGGGTTTTGTTTTTAAGATGCTAAGTTTGTGGATATTTAATATGCAGGAATAGAAACCTAATACAGTATGACTGGAGCTGAGACTTGAATGAAGAGAAAGAGCATCATGGATGGGCAAATCTGGGGCAGTGTGTTCCTTCCCCAGGGAGGAGCAAGTGCAAAGGCCCCAAGCCTGGGAAGAAACAAATTTGTTTGCTGGAGCTTGCTGAATAGGAGTAGGTAGATGAGGTCAGAGCAGGGCTAGGGACTGAAAGGAAGGCAGGCTCCAGGTGGAGGGATTTCTGTTGAGAGGGGACTATGTGTAGATAATTGAGAACTGGCCTCTAAATCTTGGTTGAATCCAGAATCACTGCCCCGCCTACAAAGCTTGCTGCCTTCCCCTATCTCATCCTCAACCCTGGTCCTGGAGCATTCTCCTGTGAGAAGCCCGTAATTTATCCAGCCATTTGGCTGGGTAGGGGGTGATGACTGTGGTCTATAGTACAGACTGATGAGGGATACCAGCTGCTGCTCCAGCAGCAGGGCCTATGATTTGGCATTCCCAGGATGTACTCACTACCTGGGACAGTCCTGGTAGAGAGCCAGGGAGGTAAAGGAAGTTAGGGCGGAAGAAAAGTGAAGGCCAGAAGTTAGACCAGACATTATCCAGATAATAAAACTGGACAAAGACATCACAAGAAAAGAAAACTACAAGTGTATTTCTTACAAAAATCCTCAACAAAATACTAACAACCCAAATCTAGTAATATATAAAAATTATTAGGGGCGCCTGGGTGGCTCAGTCGTTAAGCGTCTGCCTTTGGCTCAGGTCATGATCCCAGGGTCCTGGGATCGAGCCCCACATCGGGCTCCCTGCTCCGCGGGAAGCCTGCTTCTCCCTCTCCCACTCCCCCTGCTTGTGTTCCCTCTCTCGCTGTCTCTCTCTCTGTCAAATAAATAAATAAAATCTTTAAAAATAAATAAATAAAAATTATTATACAGCATTACCAAGTGGGATTTTTCTCAGGAATGCAAGGTTGGTTTAACATCCAAAATCAATTAACGTAATTAAAAAAAAAATTTTTTTTTTAAGTAACCTCTACACCCACTGTGGGGCTCAAACTCATGACCCTGAGATCAAGAGCTGAAAGCTCTTCCAACTGAGCCAGCCAGACATACTTCAATTAATGTAATTCTGAATATTTTTAAAAGATTTTATTTATTTATTTGAGAGAGAGCACGAGTGGGGTATGGTGTAGGGACAGAGGCAGAGGGAGAAGCACACTCCCCACTGAGCAGGGAGCTGGACCTAGGGCTCGATCCCAGGACCCTGAGATCATGACCTGAGCTGAAGACAGATACTTAACCAGCTGACCCAGGCATCCCTAAATAGATTTTTTTTTTAAGATTTTATTTTTATTTATTTGAGAGAGAGAGAACACCTGAGAGGGGATAGGGTCAGAGGACGAAGCAGACTCCCTGCGGAACAGGAAGCCCGATGCGGGACTCGATCCAGGTACTCCAGGATCATGACCTGAGCTGAAGGCAGTCGCTTAACCAACTGAGCCACCCAGGCGCCCAAGATTTTTTAAATCCCAAATTCATGGGTCAGAGGATTTAATATTCTTAAGATGGCAATACTTCTCAAATTGATCTACAGATTCAATGCAATCCCCATCAAAATCCTAGCTTCTTTTTTATTTTTCACAAAAATTGGCAAGCAGATCCTAAAATTCATATGGAAATGCAAGGAATCCAGAAAAACTTGAAATAGAGGAATAAGTTGGAGGAATCACAGGTCTTGATAAAACTTACTACAAAGCTACAATAAGCAAAATAGTGTGGTACTAGCATAAAGAAAGTAGAGATAGATGATAGATAGACAGATAGATAGATAGCTATGTATATCTTCATGGAATACAATTGAGATTCCAGAGATAAACGATGTGTACAGTTATTTTCAACAAGGGTATCAAGAGAATTCAATGGAGAAAGAACATTCTTTTTAACTAATAGTGCTGGGATAATGGGATATGCATGTGCAAAAGAATGAAATCAGGGGCGCCTGGGTGGCTCAGTCATTAAGCGTCTGCCTTCGGCTCAGGTCATGATCCCAGAGTCCTGGGATCGAGCCCCGCATCGGGCTCCCTGCTCCGTGGGAAGCCTGCTTCTCCCTCTCCCACTCCCCCTGCTTGTGTTCCCTCTCTTGCTATGTCTCTCTCTGTCAAATAAATAAATAAAATCCTTAAAAAATTTTTAAAAAAAAGAATGAAATCGGACCCCTCTCTCAAACACATACAAAGGTTAGCTCAAAATGGATCCAAGATCCAAATATAAGAACTTTTAGCTATAAAACGTTTATAGTTTTTTTTTTAAAGATTTTATTTATTTGAGAGAGAGAATGAGATAGAGAGAGAGAGCATGAGAGGGGGAGGGTCAGAGGGAGAAGCAGACTCCCCGCTGAGCAGGGAGCCCGATGCGGGACTCGATCCCGGGACTCCAGGATCATGACCTGAGCTGAAGGCAGTCGCTTAACCAACTGAGCCACCCAGGCGCCCCAAAACGTTTATAGTTTACAAAAAATTTTTATAAATTTTTAAAAAGGATTTATTTATTTTTAGAGAGAGAGAGAGAGCACATGGGGTTGGGGAGGAGGGGCAGAAGGAGAGGGAGAGAATTCTCAAGTAGACTCCCTGCTGAGTGTGGAGCCAGTCGTGGAGCTCCATCCCAGGACCCTGAGATCATGACCTGAGCCAAAATCAAGAGTTGGACACTTAACCGACTCAGCCACCCAGGTGCCCCGAAAGTTTTCTAAATTTTAAGCTTATAAGTTTATAACTAGGTTGTAAACTTTATGTTTCTAACATTCTTAGATAAAAAGAGGCACAAATCTTCATGAACTTAGATTAGGAAATGGTTTCTTATGTATGGCTCACAAAGCACAAGCAACTAAAGAAAAAAATAGATAAATGAGATATCCTCAAAATTGAAAACTTTTGCGCTTCAAAGGGCACCCAGAAAGTACAAGGACAATCCACACAATGAGAGAGAATTTTTGCAAATCATAGGAAACTTCTATGTAGAATACAGAAACACTTTTGCCACTCCACAGCAAAAAGTCAAATAGTCCAATTAAAAAATGGGTAAAGAACTTGAATAGACATTTATCCAAAGATGATGTACAAATGGCCAAAAAGCACACAAGATGTTCAACATCGGTTTCCATCAAGGGAATGCAAATCACAACCACAAATTCACACCCACTAGGATGGCTATAATAAAAAGACAGATAATAGCAGCTGTTGGTAAAGGTATGAAGAAATTAGAACAGTCATACCCTGTTGGTGGGAATGTAAAATGGTGCAGCCACTTTAGAAAACATTCTGACAGTTCTTCAAACAAGAGAATTGAAACACATGTCCATGTCCAGGGACACCTGGGTGGCTCAGTCGGTTAAGCTTCTGAGCTTCAGCTCCTGTCATGATCCCAGGGTCCTGGGATCGAGTCCTGCATTGGGCTCCCTGCTCAGAGGGGAGCCTGCTTCTCCCACTGCTTGTGTGCACTCTCTCTCTCTGACAAGAAAGAAAGAAAGAAAGAAAGAAAGAAAGAAAGAAAGAAAGAAAGAAAGAAAGAAAGAAAGAAAGAAAGAAAGAAAAGGAAGGAAGGAAGAAAGAAAGAAAGAAAAAGAAAAACATGTCCACATAAAAACTTGTACATGAATGTTCATAGCAGCATTATTCACAGTAGACAAACAATGGAAACCCAAATGTGCATCAAGTGATGAATGGATTAGAACATGTATCTCCATGGGGTGCCTGGATGGCTCAGTTGGTTAAGCGTGGGACTCTTGACTTTGGTTCAGGTCATGATCTCAGGGTTGTGAGATCAAGCCCCTCATTGGGCTCTTGCACTGGCTGTGGAGCCTGCTTAAGGTTCTCTCTCTCCCTCTCTGCCCCTCCCTCTCTCAAAAAAATAAATAAATAAAAAATAAGCGAAAAACATGTATCTCTATACAATGGAATATTATTCAGCAGTGAGGAAGAATGAGTACTGACACGTCCTACAGCATGGCTGAACCTTGAGAACATCGTGGGAAGTGAAAGAGGCCAGTTACAAAGACCACATATTGTATGATTCTGTTTGCACGAATTGTCCACAAGAGGCAACTCCAGAAAGATAGAAAGTAGATTAGTGATTGACCAGGGCTGAGGGAAAGGAAATGGGGTTGGGGACAATAGGGAGTGACAGCTAATGGGTGTGGAGTTTCTTTCAAGCGGGTGAAACTATTCTAAAATTAGATTGTTCGATAACCCTGTGAATATACTAAAAACCACTGAATTGGATATTTGAAACGGATTAATTTTATGGCATGTAAGTATTATCTTAATAAAGCTGTTAAAATAATTTTTTAGAAAAGTCAGACCGTCGGGGCGCCTGAGTGGCTCAGTCGTTAAGCGTCTGCCTTCGGCTCAGGTCATGATCCCGGGGTCCTGGGATCGAGCCCCGCATCGGGCTCCCTGCTCTGCGGGAGGCCTGCTTCTCCCTCTCCCACTGCCCCTGCTTGTGTTCCCTCTCTCGCTGTGTCTCTCTCTGTCAAATAAATAAATAAATAAAATCTTTAAAAAAAAAAAAAGTCAGACCATCTGAGTCCTTAAGGAGCGGGAACTGGGGTATAGGATGCCTGGGGTAGCAGAGAAGGGGGACCAAGGCATGGGTGTGCTGTCTGGTCTCAGAAAGGGAAGAGAGGCTGTGGATTCCTTCTAAACATCCATGGGACCCACTTCATCCTTCATTGTAGATAGATACCCATGGGTATCTATTGATTAATTAGGGTATATGGATCTTGCTCAAGGTCACAAAGCAAGTTGGTAGTAACCAAAATCCCCCTGTTTCCAATACCCCAGTCCAGTCTGTTTCTTTCCTGGACCCTGTCAGTCTTTGGTTCCAGCCTGGACAGGCAGAAAGCCTGGGGTCAGTGCTTGTCCTGCTTTGGGCAGTGAATGTCCTTGGCCAAACTGGTGTCTCTTCCTGCAGCCACGACACCCTGCTCCCTGCTGTTGCCATGTGGCCCCCTTGTCCTGAGATGGAGAGCAGGAATAAGAATGCTTTCTAAAGCTAATGTCTGAGGACCAGGCGCGACAACTGTGAGTGAGGTCCCTGATGTCAAGGGAATACTTGATACTTCTGTTCCTGGAGCTACTGGGGTTCACAGTCCTGACACTGCCAGCTGCAAAGTCCCCTATGACTGGCCTGTGGGCCTGGAGAGGGGCTGCCCACTGGTCACTTCCTGAGGCTGCCAACTTGGTCTGGAGTTGGTAAGAGCAAGTCTAGAGATAAGAGCATGGAAAGGAGGATCTGGTTCACTCTGACCTTTGGCTTCATTTTGGCTCATAAATCAGGAAGGCCCTAGTGGCTGGACTTTATAATCCAAAATCAGTTCTTGAGTGTCCTTCTAAGAATATTCTATAGGAATTTGAGTACTAAGGTGTAATTAAGCCCAGATGGGAGTATACTAATTACACTGCTTTGCACTTTATTTTTTTCACTTGACATATTTTTGGGATATCTTTCAACAACATGGGTTAATAAGCCTCATTTTTTAAAAAAATAGCTGCAGAATATATTTTACAGCGGCTAGCCTTATTTAATTAGTCTTTTGCTAATGGACATTTAGGGTATTCCTGGTTATCACAAATTTTGCTGCACTGAACATTCTTTTCTTTTTGTTTAAGATTTTATTTATTTGACAGAGAGAGACAGCGAGAGAGGGAATACAAGCAGGGGGAGTGGGAGAGGGAGAAGCAGGCTTCCCACAGAGCGGGGAGCCCAATGCGGGGCTCGATCCCAGGACCCCGGGATCATGACCTGAGCTGAAGGCAGATGCTTAATGGCTGAGCCACCCAGGCGCCCCTGCCCTGAACATTCTTATCTTCAATTTTGCCGATGGAACATGGAAGTGGAAAAAGAACTCTGTGGTGTAATTCTTTGACGTGTGCTTGCCAAGTTATAGAGTATATGCATTTAACTTTTTAATAAACATGATCAAATCATCTTCCCAAAAGGTTATACCAATTCACATTAAACATGGGCCTTCTTTTTTTTCTTTAAAAAGTTGTGTAGCCTTCCAGAATATGGATATGACTATAATTTAACAGCCTATCTTTCTCCACTGATTTAAATAATCACATTTATCGTAAACTAAATTCCCAGAAATAGGGCAGTTTCTAAACCTTTCTCCCCCACCCCATTGGCTAATGGATTCTTGTGCCAGTAATAACCTGTTTTAACTTCAGTGTGTTGCTATTTATCTAGTATGTCAGATACATCACCTCAAATATGTATTACATAGAATTTTGGGCTTTTAAGTTCTATTAAAAACCTTTTTGGGGGTGCCTGGGTGGCTTAGTCTGTTAAGCCTTCACCTCTTGATTTAGGCTCTGGTCACAATCTCAGGGATCGAGCCCCAAGTCGGTCTTCATGCTCAGTGTGGAGTCGGCTGGAGATTCTCTCCTCTCTCTCTGCCGCTCTGCCCCCTCCCCACTCACGCATGCCCTCTCTAAAATAAACAAACAAACAATCTTTAAAAAAACAAAAAACCTTTTTGGATGACAATGACTCTAAGGATTAAACTAGGAAGAATCAACATTTTTAATGTCTTTCCATTCAGGTACATGGTATGTCTCCATTCAGTTAGGGTTTATAACCTAATAACTCCAAAAGTTAGGGTTTATAACCTTTAGGATGATACCATTTTCTTCATATATGTTTTGCATGTTTCTTGTGAGGTTTATTCCTTCATAGTTTATGGGTTTTGTTGTTACTATGAATGGAACTCCTTTGTCCCCCAAGTGGGTTTTCTAGTTTGTTATTGCAGTATGCAGGAAATATTCTAATTTTGGACCTCAGTGTATTTTCTGCAAAAGGATAGAACTACTCAATAAGAGGTTTCCATGATGAAATAACTATGGCCTAAACAAAGACAAATAGATTTGTTCATTGTTGGACTTCTCAATGACTTTAATACACTTTTGATCACCAACAAACCCCAAGAAGAGCACAGGGAACGTCCTGTACTTCCTTGACCAGGGAACCCTTTGTCAAGACATTCTGAAAATATACATTGGGAAACAATGCAGCCAAAGACTCTTCTAGTTTCTAATCTGTCAGTCTAGGGGTCTCCACTGAACCTTACCGGATGCCCAAACTCCCACTCCCTTTTCCCCAACCAAAAAACAGAAGACAGCCCAGTGTCAAAGTGAAATGCTTTAATGAGTGTTACTCAGAACCACACGTGTCTCTCAACAGCTGCTGCCCGCCTCCATTGTCCCCAGCTCTTTGTTGGCAAGGAGAGCTAGCTGCCTGGGGCGGGGGCAGGGATCTGGAGTCTAAAGAGTGAGCTGGGGCAGAGAGGTTCAGGAGACACCCTGTGAGGTCTGGGCTCTTGGGAGTGAAGTGGAGGGGGCGATGGGCCTCACGCAGGCCCCTCTTCAGGCATTCCTAGCAAAGCCACAAGGGGCTCGAGGGGCGTGGGGGTCCCGATGGGCACCGGGTGGGTGCGCTCGTGCTTGCGCAGGTCACTGGCACTCAAGAAGGCCTTGGGGCAGTGGGGGCAGGTGTAGGGGCGCACAGAGCTGTGGGTGCGGCTGTGTTTGCGCAGCCCTGCCCGGTCAGAGAAGCTCTTGCCGCACTGGGTGCAGGGAAAGGGCCGGAGCTCTGGGTGCGAGCGCTCATGCCGTCGCAGCAACGTCAGCGTGGAGAACGTCTCCTTGCACTCCCGGCACACAAACTGCGGTGGCTTCTCATCAACCTCCTCGCCCCCCACCTCGCCTGCTCCCCCCAAGGGACCAGGAGCCTCCCCAACCCCAGCATCTTGGCACTCCACATGTTCCACCGTCATGCCCACCACTTGCCACTGGGTGGCCATCACACCACCTGATTCCGGGGGCAGCCCCAGCAGCCCTGCTGGGGGGTCCCCTAGCCCTGCACCTGCTGCCGGGGCCGCGGAGCCCTCGCCTGCCACGCTGACTGGCAGTGCCAGCCCCACTACCAGCTCCTGCTGTGGGGGCGCCCCTGCGGCCTCGCTACTTCGATGGGTCCGCTCATGCTTCCTCAGGCTTGATGATACCACGAAGGACTTCCCGCAGGCGTTACAGTGGAAGGGGCGCTCGCCCGAGTGCACCCGGCTGTGCTTAGTGAGACTGGCTCGCTCGGCGAAGGCTCGCCCGCACTCCTCACAGCGGAAGGGCCGCTGGCCCGAGTGCACCAACGCATGGCGCTTGAGGTCCCAAGACGCCACAAACGTCTTGTCACACTGCAGGCACTTGAACGGCCGGTCACCCGTGTGCACCCGCCGGTGCATGGCCAGGTCTGCCGGCTGCCGAAAGTCTTTGCCGCACTTCTCGCAGCGATAAGGCTTCACGCCCTCGTGCGCCCGCTGGTGGCGCCGGAAGCTCGAGGGGTCGGAGAACATGCGGCCGCAACGCGGGCACAGGAAGGGCTTCTCGCCGGAGTGGGTGCGCTCATGGCTCTGGTAGGAGCTCAGCTGCGTGAAGCCCTTGCCACAGGCTGGACAGCGATAGGGCTTCTGAGCCGCATGGATGCGCTGGTGGCACGTGAGCGAGGATGAGCGGGAGAAGCTCTTGCCGCACTCTGAGCAGAGGAAGGGGCGCTCACCGGTGTGGGACCTGTGGAGGACGGAGGACCAGACATGAAGGTGGCAGGCCTATCACCTGACCCCTGCTGCCTGTCCGCCCTGTACAGTAGGGGCTCCTAACATCCCTGGGGACCACAGGGCAGCACCCCGGAGTAAGAAACCTTCAGACTGGCTGTCTAGATCCCAGATAAGACCCCCTCTCTGCACACCAAAGGCCAGGCTCCACTCCCACCTACGGGCCTCCAACCAGAGATCCTCTGGGTGGCACGACTTCCGGCCTTGCCCCCTTTCCAGCTGTCCAGGGACCCAGGCCAATTAGATCCCAGCGGAATCCTCCAGGGCTGGCTTCCAACGCAGTCGGCCCCGCCCCCGGCCCAGCTGGGGTACCCGCTTCTCGCGTTCGTGTGCTCGGCTCTCCCTACAGCCCCGCCCCCCTCATCTTCCATTGGCTCTTTTCACTCTTTGAGACTCAACCCCTGTTCCCATTGGTCACAGGGCAGCCTTGCCCCACCTCCGCCCCATTGGCCGGCTTCCCGAAGCTCTTCCCAGCCCGGATCAGCCACAGCACAGCACCCTCACCGCTCGTGGTTGCGCAGGTCCTTGAGCTCCGCGTAGGCCTTGCCGCAGCGCTCGCAGCCGTACGGCCGCAGGCCCGCGTGCGTGCGCCGGTGTTTGCGGAACACCGAAGGGTCGGCGAAGCTCTTGCCGCAGTCGGCGCAAGCGTAGGGCCGCTCGCCCGTGTGACCACGCTGGTGAATCTTGAGCTTGGAGAGCGCGCCGTAGGCCTTGGGGCAATGAGCGCAGCGGAAGGGCAGCTCGCCAGCGTGCGAGGCCAGGTGCACGCGCAGGCACACGGGCTGCATGAAGCGGCGGCCACACTCGGGGCAAGGGAAGGGCTTTTCGCCAGTGTGGCTGCGGCCGTGACTGCGCAGCTCGGGTGCCGTCTTGTAGGCCTTGGGGCACAGCGGGCATGCATAAGGCCGAGGCTTAGCCGATGCACCTGACACCTTGTCCCCGCCAGCATCCTCTGCTTTGGGTTCTGTCTCTGGCTTCAGCTTCCCTTCCGCCACCTCCTCTGCGCAGTCTACAGGCCCATGTGTGGCAGCGTGACGCGCTGCCCTAGGCGCATTTGGAAATGTCTTAGTACAGGACAGGCACTTGTAGCGGCGACCCGAGCGCTTGTAGCCGGGGGCGGGGGCAGAGGGCCGGGCCTCGGCAGACTCCACCTCCATGGCTCCAATGGGCGGAACTTCTCTAGGAAAGAAGCAAAGTTAGACACAAGCCGCATGCCTTTGCAGATCTGCAAGGCCTCTCCTTGCTAAGGCCTCAAAGGGGAGCTCTGTCTTATCTGCATTTCTCTCACCAGGCATGGCCATATCTTTCCTTCCAAACATTCCTGGCTCTTACACTCTGCTCTCGAGTTTCCTCTCTGGTCTGTTCATTGATGAAAGAAGTTGGACCAGGTAACCTCAGAGGGGCCAAGAGAGGAGGTTGGCGTCATCAAAATGTCCACCTGTACTTCTCTCCCCAGCCTCTGGGCTTCTCCAAATGCTGTAGCATTCCCAGAAGGCCCAGGTTCCATCCATCTCACCATCTTCCTTCCTCAGCTCAGCGGCTAAGGCCTTGTGCCAGGGCACAGGGTCCTATGCAGGGCTGCAGACACAGAGGCTATGTGGATGTGGGTCTGGCCTGAAGGTTGCCAAGTGCCCAGGGAAGACAGAGGTAGGTCCGGAAGAAGGCAGAATTAGTGGGCTAACTGGTATTTGGCACCGTCTGTCCAAAGCAATAGATCCCCAGTGTATGGATTTTGTCTTTCCCCTCTGGTTAGTCAGAGGCAGCAACTGTTTGCACAGAGTTCTGGCCTTGCACAGCTGGAAGGGACTCCACCCCAGGCAGGAATCCTGGTCCACCCTCTGCTCTGGAATTGCTGTTGGGCTCCTGTTCCCATAGCTCTGGTAATGGGGAACTCATTACCCTCAAGGCAGCTTGAGCCATTGCTAGCAGTTAGGAGTGTCTCAGTCATAATAAATATGTCTGATTTAGCCTGGCCTCCTGGGGCACGCGCTCTAGTTAGTCTTTCTCATTCAGTGCCCGGACACCCTCCACCCAGCTGCTCCTGGGGATCATGGCTGGGAGGAAATAGGATTAATGGCTGCATTAGTCTTAACACCAGCTCATCCTCCCAAGGGGATGAAAAGAAGAGGATTATGGGCAGATCCACTTAGGGAGTACTCAGCAGCAGCTGCTGGGGGCGGCCAGTGTGAGGGGGTAAGGATGCTGCTATAGGCAGGGGAGGGAGCCAGGTGGGTCCAGAAGCTAGGCTGGGAAGAAGGAGACCTGAGTCTAGTACTCCTTTCTAGGCCTGTTTCCTCATCTGTATACCTCAGGGGCTGGTGGCTTCCAAGTTATGACCCACAGGAGCCCTTGGGGTAAGTGGCAAGGGCTGCATCTTTAGAGTCAGTATCCTTCTGGCCAGTGGCCCTGCCCCAGTCCCCTGCCCCTAGACACATAATATGCTATGTGTACAGGCAGCCAGAATCTTCTTCATAAAGTATCATGTCATACTTTGTCCCCTGCTCAATAACTTTCCATGATTTCCATCACCCCATGCAAGCTCCCAGGTCCCTCCTGGCTGTTACAAATCCCGCCAATCCTTCCTTTGAGCCCCACTTCCCCAGGATGCTCTTCCTGCATCTCCCCTCTGGTTTTTGGCCCCAATCCCACACAACTTTGTTCTAACCTCAGTTTGTTCCCCCCACCCCCCACACTTTTCCCACTAAGTGCTGGGACTGGAAGGTGAATTAAAGGGCATGAGGCCTAACCTTCCCCGTGGCTTGAATTCCCCCTAGAAATCCCAGCGGATCCTTCCCTATCTCTGGATGAGGCAGTCACTGCCTCCTTTCCAGACCATCTCTGGAAAGTCTGACTGATAAAGTTTCCCTTTAATAAAAATGATAGCTCCTATTTACTGAGCCCTTGTTAATAAAAGGCAGTATCCTAAGCTCTTTACATGTATTAACTCAAACTTCACATCAACAGCACCAGAAGAGTTCTATTATATAGATTCCTTTTCTACAGAGAAGGAAACTGAAGCCCAGAGAAACAATGTAGCACTGTGGTTAAGTGTCCCATCTCTGAAGCCAAACTAACTGCCTGGCTTCCAATCTTGCCTCACTCACTTCCTAGCTGTGACCTTGTGCCATTTACTTCATGCCATGGTACCTCGATTTTCTCATCTGAAAAATGGAGGTAATAATAGTACTTACTTCACAGTGTTGGTTGAGTTATATGAATAACTGCCCTCAATTATTGAGAGTCTTCTTAGAGCCAGACACTTTGCTGAGCGTGCTACCTTATTTCTCTCACAGCTTCCTGAGATAGAGATTCTTGTCTTCATTTTACAAACAAATGAACTGAGGTTCCAAGAGGTTTAGTGACTAGCCCATGGTCACAAAGCTAGACTCACAGCTGGGACTTGAATCCAGGTGTTTAACTTGCCTTGAGTCACTGGGATCTTTATCAGCTGTCTGGGCCCCCCAGACTTGTCTGCTGCCTGGGCCGGCCCTACACTGACCAGAACCCAGAGTTCAGGCCGCATCTTCATGTTCTCTCATCCCTGTGGAACTGCCTTGAGACCAGAACCCAGCACCCTTTATGTTTCTGTTTCCCTCTCAGAGGGCTTGACCCCCTGGGTTCTAAGCTCTGGGCTTCAGTGTTCCTACCTGTGAACCAGAAATCAGATAGCTGGAGGTGTACATCTCTCCTCCTAAAGCACTTCCTTGGGGGAAAAGGTAGGGAAGCACCAGGTTGGTTGCAGCAGGTGCCCAGCTCCATGAAAAGTAGGGGACCATGTAGGCCAGGCCCCTATCTAAAATCCCACCATTAGGTCCTCACTTCATTGTTTACTAAGGACTCTTCCACCCACCACTCCCTAGACTGATGTTTCTCCAAGTCAGGTCTGTGAACCCCCTGCGTGAGAATAATCATCCAGAGAGTATGGGGTTGGACTCAGAAATCTGTACTTTAAACACGCTCTTGGGGTCATGACAGCCAACACTTAACACTTAAGAACCAAAGACACATCCTTAGGTCTTCACAAAGCTTCTAAGAGAGAGCCATTTTTACTAGGCCTCTCTTCAGATATGGAGATTCAGCCCCACCCCCACTCCCCCCCCAAGGGAAAACACTTGTATAAGGACACCAAGCTAGTCAAGAGGCCAGACTCAAATCCAAGTCTTCAGGCCCCTGGGCTGGGTTCTTTCTCTACCAGTCTGTATTTACTTCAGGTTTATGAGCCAAATCAGGAGATTTTCCACTGTTCCTAGGACAAAGACCTCTATCTTTTCCATGTGGAAGGCTACCTCACCTCCCACTCCTCTTTGTGGTCTTACGAGGCTCCACCCACACAGGCTCCCTTTCTTTTCCAAAAAGAGCTATGGCGCGCCTGGGTGGCTCAATTGGTTAAGCATCTGCCTTTGGCTCAGGTCATGATCCCAGGGGCCTGGGATCGAACCCCGCATCCGGCTCCCTGCTCACCGGGAAGCCTGCTTCTCCCTTTGCCCCACCACCTGCTTGTGCTTTCCCTCTCTCTCTCTGTCAAATAAATGATAAAATCTTTAAAAAAAAAAAAAAAGAGTGAAATTCCTTTCCACCTCAGGGCCTTTGTACTAGTGGCTCCCTCTGCCAGAACCACTGTTCCCCAAGGATCATTGTGTAGCTATCTCTTTGATTTCATTTGGGCCTCAGCCCCCTGTCACCTCCTCAAAGAAGGCTTTCCTGACCACTTTTCCTTCTTCTTTTTTTTTTCTAAGATTTTATTTATTTATGTGAGAGAGAGAGAGCATGAGAGGGGGGAGGGTCAGAGAGAGAAGCAGACTCCCTGCTGGGCAGGGAGCCTGATGTGGGACTCGATCCTGGGACTCCAGGATCATGACCCGAGCCGAAGGCAGTCGCTTAACCAACTGAGCAACCCAGGCGCCCCTCCTGACCACCTTTCTTTTTTTTTTTTAATATTTTATTTATTTATTTGACAGAGAGAGACACACAGCGACAGAGGGAACACAAGCAGGGGGAGTGGGAGAGGGAGAAGCAGGCTTCCCGCGGAGCAGGGAGCCCGATGCGGGGCTCGATCCCTGGACCCTGAGATCATGACCTGAGCCGAAGGCAGACGCTTAACGACTGAGCCACCCAGGCGCCCCTCCTGACCACCTTTCTTAATGCTGTTTGTATTCTTGCTAATCACTATCCCCTCCTCTTTAGTTTCCCATATGGCGCTCATTAGGATAACATTCTCTGCAAGCTTACCACGGGCCAGGTATCATTCTATGCATTTTGTGGGTACTCCTCAAGCTAAGCCTCACAACTGCCTAGAAATTTCTTATGGACTGAATGCGCGCATGCATGGAGAAGGCCATGTGAGGATATAACAAGAGGGTGGACATCTACAGGCCAGGAAGAGAGTCCTCACCAGGAACTGAATTGGCCAGCATCGTGATCTTGGACTTCCCAGCCTCCAGAACTGTGAGAAATAAATTTCTGTTGTTTAAGCCCGTTTAGTCTGTGTGGGGTTTTGTTGTTGTTGTTGTTGTCGTTATGCATAGCCTGAACAGACTAAGTTAAACAGTATTATTTCTGCCATTTTACAGACAAGGATACTGAGGCACACAGACATGAAGTCGTGGACATAGCCAGTATTCAAAGTCAGGTGGTCTGGCTCTCAAACTTCTGCTTTCTGTCCTGATTGTTGCTTTGGTGCATTTATACATTTTATGGCTGGATTATTAATTCTCTGTCTCCAGCACCAGGGTCTAGGCTGGCAAAGAGCCAGGAACCTTCATTTTTTTTGGTATCCTCTACACCTAGAACTATGGCTGATGCCCCAAAACAAAGTGAATGGAGCAACCTCTAAGACAGAACTCAAACCCAGGTCTATTGCCTCTGCCTCCTCCACAGTAGGGGTTTGTGAGAATATCTGTAAACAACTATTTATTAACTGAATTTCTCTGCCTTTCCAAGTTCACAAGGTCCAAATATCACCCAGTATCCCACAGTGGGTTCGTTGCTCTGGTGAGGGAGGCTTGTCTTTGCTTCACTACTGGCTTAGGAGGGAGAGGCAGGCCTGCGGCCTGAACAGGCTGTAAATGCCAGAGATGCATTGATTTCATTCCCAGACAGCTTAGGCTAGGACCCTGCGAGCTGGGATGAGGTAAAAAAGAAATTACTTTTCATCCCCTCTGCACCTTGGTCTCCCCATGTGTACGCAAGTAGACATCAGTAAGGCCTCACCGGCCATGAGACCTGGTGAGATGGTGAATGGGGAACTGTAAACTGTGCGGAAGTGAGGGCTAATCATCTCCTAGGCCTCCAAGCTGGTCAGTTCACAACCTAATCCTCACCTACTTTTTCAGCCTCAGCTCCAGCGGCAGTGTCCCCCTCCCAACAGCAAACTAAGCCCCAGCCTCAATTCTCAAACTTTCTCACCTAAATGCATCTCCACTTGCAGTTCTCTCTGCCTCGGGAGCCCTTGCTTGCCTTCTCCCATGGGAAAAACTCTTTTGCATCCTTCAAACACCCCCTTCCTCAGTGCCCTCAAGAATGCTTAATAGGCAGTAGAGGTAAGGACGCCACGGCGCTCTGGGCCTCAGTTTTCTCATCAGTAAAATGGGATCTCTGAGGTACGTGGGAGACTGAAGGGCTTTAGGGCCTAAGAGACGCACTGAGAAGGGGCCTAGAGCTGCAGAAACCCTGCGCCTCCAGCTCCCAGCAACTATCTACACGTCGGCGCCCCCACCAGACAGCCCCGCAGGGCAGAGCCCTGGGCTGACTCGTCTCGGAAGGCTAGGAAAACGTGGCCTCGGAGAACGAGTCAAGAAGGAGTGAACGAAGAATGAGAGAATGAACAAATGAATGGACCAAGGGCCGGACGCTGGACAAAGGCCTGCAAAATGGCGTTCTCTAGGACCGCGGGAGGGGCGACTAGCACCTCGGCCGGGGAGGGGTGCCGCCGGCGCCGGGGACCTTGTTAGGCGGGCCGCGCGCCTGGGACAAAAGCCCGCAACATGGCGGGCTCTAGGACCCCCAAGGCCCGCACCGTGCGAGGCAGGCAGCCGCGCCGGCCGAGCCTAGGAGTCCGCAGCAGCCGGCCCGCGGGGACAGCCGGCGGGTTCTAGGACCCGCTGGGCCGGAGCCCGCCGGCGCCCTCCCGGGGCCGCACTCCTCCCGCCCCGCCCGCGCTGCTCGCGCCAGGCCAACTCCATCCGCCCTCTGCACCCAGAGGGAAACTGAGGCCTCTCGGACTGCGTCCGCGCTGGGGCGGCCCAGGGGTCCCCGCGGCTTCCCGCCGGCATTTCCTACCTTAACGAACTTGGGTTGGCTCCGTGGCGTCAGCGGCAGCTGCTCTCGCCGACGGAGCCCGGGACACTGCCAGGGAGGGGCAGGCGCTAGGACCCAGCGGGGGGAGGGGGGAAGGCGGGGCCGGCAAGCGGAAGTGGGCGGGAGCTTTTCCCGCCCCGGAGGAAGGCAGAGTTGACCCGAGCACTGCAGGCGAAGGTAGCGGAGAAACATCTTGCAAGGGTTCTCTGTGGGTGCTAATGACAGGGGACGCCAGACAGGTTTACGGTATACACCGGGCTATTGCTAGCTTGGGGCCAGGTCACCAAGAAGAAGGCGGGAGGACAGAAGGGCCATGGCAAGCTTTGTAGTACCCAAATCCGCTTATATTCCACCACATTTCCCTCAGTAGCAAGGAGTGAATGAAACTCCCTCCATCTGTCTTGGGAAGGTTTTCAGGGAGCTCCACGAAAAGTGTCGCTAAAGTACCGAGGCCAGAGCAGTAGAACGCATTTTTTCCTCTTCTGCTTTCAACCAATATGCATCGGAACAATTTTCGCAGCTCTTGCCGGAAGTGTGGCTAAGACTGGCGCAAAACAACGCAGCGCTTTGACCCCCCTGGGCGGGGTCAGAGTCGCGTATCAGCTACCTCTCCCTTAGCCCCGGAAGTGTGTCTGTGTAGAACCGCTGCTTGGAGGCGGCACAGGAAGTGTTCTCGAGGCAGAGCTTTCGAGGGGAACCTTTTGCGGCTAGGACACTTCCTGTTTCCTAGTAACAATAGGAAGTGTCCGCGGAGCTGGGGGTAGACTCTGGCTCCGGCCAGCTGCGCCCTCTTTCCTCTCCCTCTTTCCTCCTCCGTTTTCTCCTTTCCTTCTTTTCCTCCTTTCCCGCCTCCCAGGAACCCTGGCGAAGTGTGCGTGTGTGGGAGCGCGAGAGCCCCCCACAGCCACCCCTTGGGGAGCGCGGCTGCAGTTAGGGTGAGGGTCCCAGTGCGCAGGCGCGCTCCCGTTCGCGGTCCCCAACGGACTCACCCGCGGCGGGAACGAAAAGGGGCCACCCGAGCGAGGTAGGGGTCCTGAGAGGAAATTGGCCGAGGAGATGAGTGAGGCGAGAAGACCTGGTTGGTGGTTGATCAGGAGAAGGGGCTCGAGCGAAGGGGCTTTGTGAGGTGAGAAGTCGGGGAGCAGGTTCAGTGAGGGGGTTTAGATCCGGAGATATGAGTTGTGTGTATAGGGGTCCCATGGGAGTGAAGAATCAGTCAGCGCAGGCCAAGGTGATGGAGGAGGCATAGGGGCCTGCTATGGAGAGAGTAAGGGCTTTGGAAAGAAGATTGCCCCAGTCATTGCGTTTGCTCCTGTGTAAGCTGGGATAACAGGCGCTGCAGTGTGTTTCGAGGATTCAGTGACACAACGAATATTCTTTACTTAGCACAGTGCCCCGCACATGGTAATGCCCACTTAGCATGTGTTGATGTCACCATGCATATTTTAAGAGGAGATAGGAGAAAAAATGAGAAGGGTAAGAAAGAAAAAGATAGGGGGTGGAGAACAACCAGAAATGAGTTGGAATTTCCAAGATACGAGATAATTTGGGTTCAGGGGAAGTAGGTGAAGGAAGTGGCCAAGAGAGTCTTAGAAAAGAGACCTTGTGACCCTGAAAGGAATGGGGGAGGTGGGGGAACGAGCCCGCCCTTTCTCTGAAGAGGGTCTAACCCTACCTCTCAGGTCCTCAGCTGTCAACTGAAGAAAAAGACTGCTTTTCAGTGCCTCTAGGTCACTCTGTTTAGCTGAGGGGTCAAGGAGAGAGGATTGGACTTCGCACATTGAAGGTCCTAGAAAAGGTTCAGGTTTCCTTTTAAGAGGTCACAGGAGATAGGTTGGTTAGTTGTTTCAGAATTATACAGAGGAGAGGGTTAGGGACAGTAGATTTTTTGGATTTGGTCTGATGAATAGAGGTAGGTAAGTCTGTGATCAGAGATAAGGTTGCATCCCTCTAGACTTCAATGTCCTTATCTCTATCTCTAGGGATGAATTAGGCCTAGGGGAGCTTCCATATTTGGGGAGCTTTTGTGCAGGGAGGCCTTAAATGAGGGGTGCTTTCAGATCTAGCAGAAAGCAAGTCCCCGGGCATTACTGCTTGGGGAACATTTCTGTGACCTCTGATAAGCTTGTTGCTTGGAGAGCCAAGAGGCAAAGTTAACTCAGGCCTTCCTTCTGACCACCACCCCCTCTTCCTAGGCCTCCCAGAGGAAGATGCTGCTGCCACTTGCCTGGTGTTCCTGAACCTCCAGGTTTCTGCCACACTGCCCCATGGAGGACACGCTCACCTCACTCAGCTGCTCTGACTGTCAGCGCCACTTTCCTAGTCTCCCGGAACTGTCCCGGCACCGCGAGCTGCTCCATCCATCTTCCCAGCAGGACAGTGAGGAGGCAGACAGCATCCCTCGGCCCTACCGCTGTCAGCAGTGTGGGCGGGGCTACCGTCACCCAGGGAGCTTGGTCAACCACCGGCGGACCCACGAGACGGGTCTTTTCCCCTGTACCACCTGTGGCAAGGACTTTACCAATCCCGTGGCCCTCAAGAGCCACATGAGGACTCATGCTCCCGAGGGCCGCCGTAGGCGCAGGCCTCCCCGCTCCAAGGAAGTCATTCCACGCCTGCAGGGGGAAGCAGCATCCTCTGACTCTAGGGACCAGAGGCTCAGCCCTGGGGAAAGCTGGATGAGCCAGAAAAAACATGCCGAAGAGACATCTGGCTGTGAGTCTGGGCCTGACCCCAGGGCAGCTCTGAGCACTAGGGAGGATCCACCCACCAGACAAAGAGAAGGCTGGGAAAGGCAGCCAGATTCTGAGGGGGGTGCAGAGGGCTGGGGGGGGCCCACTACCAGTTCTGCCAGAGCCACCCCGCTCCCCACCGCAGCCAGCAGCCTCCTTAGCAATTTGGAACAGTATTTGGCTGAATCCGTGGTGAATTTTGCCGGGGGCCACGAGCCCCCTCAGTCACCTCGTGCTGAGGAGGAACGGCGGTACAAATGCGCTCAGTGCGGCAAGACTTACAAGCATGCCGGGAGCCTGACCAATCATCGCCAGAGCCACAGCCTGGGCGTCTACCCTTGTGCCATCTGCTTCAAGGAGTTCTCTAACCTCATGGCCCTGAAGAACCACTCCCGACTCCATGCCCAGTATCAGCCTTACCAGTGTCCTCACTGTCCCCGTGCCTTCCGGCTCCCCCGAGAGCTGCTGGACCACCAAGAGTCCCATGAGGGCGAAAGGCAGGAGCGGCTATGGGAAGGGAAAGGGACGCCCGCCACCAATGGGCACGCGGAGGAGAGTAGCCAGGACCAGCTCCCGACTACACAGATGCTGAACTGCTCTGGGGAGCGCAGCGCCTCTGGGGACCTGGAGGACGGTGGCCTGGAGGAGTACCGGCCTTTCCGCTGTGGGGACTGCGGCCGCACTTACCGCCATGCTGGGAGCCTCATCAACCATCGCAAGAGCCACCAGACGGGTGTCTACCCCTGCTCCATCTGTTCCAAGCAGCTGTTCAACGCGGCTGCCCTCAAAAACCATGTGCGGGCTCATCACAGACCCCGGCAGGGAGCTGGGGAGGACGGGCAGCCATCAGTGCCACCAGCCCCCCTGCCTGTGGCTGATACCCCCCACAAAGAGGAAGAGGTCCCCGCCACCACCCTGGACCACCGCCCCTATAAGTGCGACGAGTGTGGTCGGGCTTACCGCCACCGGGGGAGCCTGGTGAACCACCGCCACAGCCATCGGACAGGAGATTACCAGTGCTCACTCTGTCCCCGCAAGTACCCCAACCTTATGGCCCTGCGTAACCACGTGCGGGTCCATTGCAAAGCTGCTCGCCGCAGCGCAGGCCCAGGGGCTGAGGGTCCCCCCAGCCACCTCAAGGGAGAGCTCCCTCCTGACCAAGTGGAAGCAGAGGCAGCCCCACATACAGATCAGGGGCGTGGGTGCAAACATGAAGAGGAGGCGGCTGCGGCCGATGTCCCCCCAGCAGCAAATAGGACAGCACCACAGATCTGTACTGTGTGTGGGATGCTCTTTGAAGACCCTGAGAGCCTTGAACGTCACGGCCGGACCCATGGGGAAGGGGAAGACAGCAGGACAGAGACCAGGGCGTCCCCTCCTCGGGCGTTTGCCTGCCAAGA
The DNA here is from genome assembly GCF_054177405.1 of Leptonychotes weddellii. Classification (NCBI taxonomy): domain Eukaryota; kingdom Metazoa; phylum Chordata; class Mammalia; order Carnivora; family Phocidae; genus Leptonychotes; species Leptonychotes weddellii. The sequence continues at coordinate 14,710,309 of NC_138373.1, read as the reverse complement.
TTGTGGAAAGAGCTATCGCCACTCAGGCAGCCTTATCAACCACAGGCAGACCCACCAGACGGGGGACTTCAGCTGTGGGGCCTGCGCCAAGCACTTCCACACTATGGCCGCCATGAAGAACCATTTGCGGCGCCACAGTGGGCGGTGGGGCCAGCAGCCCGGGAGGCGGGCCAGCAGTGCTGGCAGTGGGGGTGAAGCCAAACTCCCGTCAGGCGGGAACTGGGCCCAGGACTTGGTGGGGAACAGCGAGGGCCTGGACTGTCCGCGAGACCCTTCAGGGGGCGATCCTAATGGAACCGCAGGCAGCTCGGAAAGCGATGGGGGCTGTCTGCAGACTGAAGCCGAAAGGGCTAGATGTGGGCTCGAACGGGCGGAGGCCCGTTTCCAGGGTGATAAAGAGAGCAGGGGTACTGAGGAAGGGCTGGAAAGGAAGGAGGCCTGTTTCCTAGACAACTTGGACATCCCAGGCGATGAGGAAAGCAATGGGACTCGCTTCTGTGATGGTCTCACTGGGGTGGATGAAGACCGGAACCGGGCCCCTGGCCAGCCCAGCTCCCCGAACCACTCTCCTGATGAAGCTGTCACTGGCTGGCAGGCGGAGCTCTCCCACACGTGTTCGGACTGTGGGCATTCTTTCCCTCATGCCACCGGCCTGCTGAGCCACAGGCCCTGCCACCCGCCGGGCATCTATCAGTGCTCCCTCTGCCCGAAGGAGTTTGACTCTCTGCCTGCCCTGCGCAGCCACTTCCAGAACCACGGGCCCGGGGAGGCCGCCCCTGCACAACCTTTCCTCTGCTGCCTCTGCGGCATGATCTTCCCGGGACGGGCTGGCTACAGGCTTCACCGGCGCCAGGCTCACGACTCCTCTGGCCTGACCGAGGGGGAGGAGGAGGAGGGGGAGGAGGAAGGAGCCGCAGGGCCAGCCTCCGCCCGGAGCCCTCCGCTGCAGCTCTCGGAAGCGGAGCTGTTGAATCAGCTGCAGCGTGAGGTGGAGGCGCTGGACGGAGCTGGTTATGGGCACATCTGTGGCTGCTGCGGTCAGACCTACGATGACCTAGGGAGCTTGGAGCGTCACCACCAAAGCCAGAGTTCTGGGAACACCACAGACGAAGCTCCCAGCCACTTAGGAGAGTCAGGCGATGCCATGGGAAGGGTTGCAGGTGATGACCGTGTCTTTGAGGGCACGGTGACCTCTCTCTCTGGGGAGGGTGGGGACACAAAGTCTGGAGAGGGAGCAGGTGCTATGGTTGTAGACAGCCTTTGCATGCAGGGGGAGGAAAGTCCGCCAGAGGCCCAGCCCCGCCCCTTCCGCTGCAACCAGTGTGGCAAGACCTATCGCCACGGGGGCAGCCTGGTGAACCACCGCAAGATCCACCAGACTGGAGACTTCATCTGTCCCGTCTGCTCCCGCTGCTACCCCAACCTGGCTGCCTACCGGAATCACCTGCGAAACCACCCGCGCTGCAAGGGCTCTGAGCCCCAGGTGGGGCCCGCCCCAGAGGCCGGAGGCAGCAGCGAGCCTCAGAACGTGGCAGGAGAAGGGCTGGGGCAGGCAGATGGGGGAAAGTTCCAGGAAGAGCTTAAAGTGGAGCCCTCGGAAGAGGTGGCAAGGGTGAAAGAGGAGGAGTGGGGGGAGGCCACCGTGAAGGGGGAGGAGGTGGAGCCGAGGTTGGAGACGGCAGAGAAGAGCTGCCAGACCGAGGCCAGCGCCGAGCGGCCCTTCAGCTGTGAGGTGTGCGGCCGGTCGTACAAGCACGCTGGCAGCCTCATCAATCACCGGCAGAGCCACCAGACTGGCCACTTTGGCTGCCAGGCCTGCTCCAAAGGCTTCTCAAACCTCATGTCCCTCAAGAACCACCGGCGCATCCACGCAGATCCCCGGCGGTTCCGCTGCGGCGAATGTGGGAAGGCCTTCCGCCTGCGGAAGCAGCTGGCCAGCCACCAGCGGGTCCACGCCGAGCGGGGCGCGGGCGGGGGCACCCGGAAGCTGACACGGGAAGATCGGCCCTTCAGGTGCGGGCAGTGTGGGCGCACCTACCGCCATGCCGGCAGCCTCCTGAACCACCGGCGCAGCCACGAGACCGGCCAGTACAGCTGCCCCACGTGCCCCAAGACCTACTCCAACAGCATGGCCCTGAAGGACCACCAGCGGCTGCACTCAGAGAGCCGGCGGCGGCGAGCAGGGCTATCCCGGCGGGCAGCTGTGCGCTGTGCCCTGTGTGGCCGGGGTTTCCCTGGCCGGGGAGCCCTGGAGCAGCACCTGCGGGAGCATGAAGAGGAGACCAAAAGTGGGCAGAGAGGCACAGAGGGCAGTGAGGGGACCCTGGCCGATGACCAGGGACTAGAGGACAGGTCGGGTGGTCCTGAGTCAGTTCTCCAGCTGGAGGATGGAGCCAGGAGGCTGGGGGAGCAGAGTCCGAGCCCCATCGGGGCAGCAGGTTCGGAACCCACCGAGCCGGGATCCGGGGACGTGGGGAATGCCAAAGGGAGGCAAGGAGACGGGGGGCCGGTGAGTCGCGGCGGAGACTGGGTTCCTCGGGGTCATGTACTGACCAAGCCCGCAGATGAGTCAGAGGACAGTATCCCCCAGAGTCCTTGCCATCTTGGCAACACCCAGCCCAACGGACCTAGTCTGAGTCCTGTGGCTAGCTGGCACGGTGCAGACAGCCGACCTCAGCTCCAGCCCGAGAGTCCCCCCTCTTCCCGCAGCCGTTGTGGCAGGACGTACTGCCAGTCGGAAGGCCCTTTGAACCGCCACAGCACCGCCGAGACAGACTGCCGCCATTGCCTGCCCTGCTCCAAGGAGTTCTCGAACCCTGGGGCCGCTAAGAGCCACAGCCGCAACCACATAGCTGCCCAGACCTTCGCCTGCCCCGACTGTGGTAAGGCCTTCCAGTCCCATCATGAACTAGCCAGCCACCTGCACACTCAGGCCAGCGGCCTCGGTCAGATGCCACCCCAGATACGGGAGGCCACAGGGCCTGAAGGTGGGACTGTGGAGGATGAGGTGGATAGCCCCGGCCAAGGGGAAATCCAGAAGGCCCCACCGGAACCCCCCAGGGCCCCAGGAGAGAATGCTGGGAGAGCTGATGGGGGGCAAGGAGTAAAGTCCACGGCGGCTGAAGACGAGGAACGGCCGTTCCGCTGTGCCCAGTGTGGGCGGTCCTACCGCCACGCCGGTAGCCTGCTGAACCATCAGAAGGCCCACACCACTGGACTCTACCCCTGCTCCCTCTGCCCCAAACTTCTACCCAACCTGCTGTCCCTTAAGAACCATGGCAGGACCCACACAGACCCCAAGCGCCACCGCTGCAGCGTCTGTGGCAAGGCCTTCCGGACAGCTGCCCGGCTGGAGGGTCACGGGCGGGTCCATGCACCTCGGGAGGGGCCCTTCACCTGCCCTCATTGTCCCCGCCACTTCCGTCGCCGAATCAGCTTCCAGCAGCACCAGCAGCAGCACCAGGAGGAATGGACAGTGGCCAGCTCTGGTACGGGGGCGTGAATGGCTTGGGCAGAGGACGGAAAGGTCCCAGAGGACGTGGGCACAGAGCGGGGAGGGGTGGCGAGGAATGAGAGGAGAGGGTCCTATGGCTTCCAAGAGGTGTCGGGGCCGGGGGGCTTGAATGTGGAGAAGACTAGTTTGAGGATGCTGCCTTGTGAGGGCTGAGATTGGAACCCTGGGCCAGGCCAACAGCATGGTGGGTTGGACAGTGGGGTGGGATAGGGTGTGCGCAGGGGCAGAGGCCGCTGCTGTGCGGGAGCCGGAGAGGAAGGGGCTTTTTGTTCGGGGAGGGGAGGGGAGGCAGCTGTCTGGCTATCACATCTGGGAACTCCCCTGATCCAGCCAGTAAAGGAATGATTTCCAGAGAAAAATATGGTCTAGGCGGTGCTCTTTCCTTGAGGGGGCAGGGAGCAGGAAAGTGAGGAATGGGGCATGGGAGGCACCCCCAGACTAGACTGCTCTGTGGCTTTTGTGCTGACTTGGCCAGGGAAACCGGGCCACCGGTTGGCCCCCAGCTCCCTGTCCCTCTTCCCTGCATCTTGTCTCTGGTCCCCCTCCTCATTTCTTGGAAACTAGGCCTTTGGTCCTTTGCTACTGATACTGCCCCATGCCTCGTCTTCCCCTCATTGAACCCTTTCTTTGCTGCGCATCTCCTTTTTAGGAGCCAACCAAACCACTCTTTCTACCTGCATACCCCCCTTCCCACCAACACACCTTTAACTGGAGGACTGAGTCACAGATAATTGTTTCTTTGAAGCCAGGCCCAGCTGTAGCAACAACAGCCATTAGCCTCTATCTCCCATCCTCTATCAGGGGGAACCTCCCTGGAAAGTCACTCCACCCAGCCCAGGTGGGGGATGAAGCTGTGGGGGGGTGGGGCAGCCTGTTGCTGAGCCCTGGGCTCACGCCTTTGGCCTCCCCTAGAGATCTGTAGGCCTTCTCCCAGGACCCATTCCATTTAGTGGCCACCAAGGGTCGGTGTCTCTAAGATGGCAGGTCCTTGACCAGAGATTGTCAGGGAAGGAGGCAATGGTGGGTGAGAGTCCCCTGAGAGAGCTGACGAGATGGCTTTCAGGATAAAAGATTTCTTGTGACCTCAAGGGAATGAGCGAGAAGCCAGTTAATCAGGCCTGGAAAAGTAATTGGGAGTTCTCATGCAGGCCTCTGGGGCCATGGGGGATGGCGGCAGGATGGCCTGCAGGCCTAGGGAATGGGGTGCAAGCTGTGTGGGGTTTGCCGCCCTCAGTCAGTGACCACCTCTCTTTCTCCCCAGGAGTCCCAAAGGCACCAGCGGCGGGGAGAGGGGACTTGTCATTGCCCCCTCCTCCCACCCCCACGACCTCACTTCTGGATCCTTCACCCCAGTGGCCTGCAGACCTCAGCTTCTCCCTCTAAACTTCAAGTCTCCAAAGATCAGAATACGGGCGGGGTGGGGGGGTGGCGGGTTGCAGGGAAAGGCTTGATCTCCATGTTTTGCTCAGGAGTAGTTAGGCATCCCCATCTCTTACTCTCCTCTCCCACTGTGCAGAGGACCCAGATCTGGCTTCTTGCCCAAGGAGGGGTTAAGGTGTTCCTCATGTCCCTGTCCTTCAAGGCTCTCCTTTCCCCAGCCTTTTGTCACTATGCTCTTCCCTGTGACCAGCCCTGCAGGAAACCCGGTGCCAGGCTCTGCCACGATGTGGGGCCACCGTCACCAGCCAGATTCCAACACCAGGGAGAGGCTGATTCAGAGAGCCACAGGTGGGAATGTTGCCTGTGGAAGGGGAGCCTTTTGCTACAATTTGTAACTTATTTTCTAAAGTCTATTTTGTAACAATTTATTTAAGTTTTAAAAAAAGGAAAATTGCTCCCCCACCCCCTAAAAAAAACAAACAGACGAATTTTCAAAGTAAGTGGCTGGTGTGATCATATCTGAGGGGATGAAGAATAGGGAAGGCTGGGGACGCCTGTGTTGCACAGCAGAGCTCGATGTGGGGGAGCATCCACAGGCGACATCTCCCTGTCCTGCAGGGTGAGGAGTAAGGGCAGCCGCCGGTCCAGACAGGCTCCTTCCCAGAGCCCGCTGGGCTGTTGGGCCCGTCCCAGTGCCTGGGATCACGGGGGGTGGGGGTGGGGGGTGAGGATGGGAGAGGGGCAGGGGCAGTGACGCAGGATTTGTCTCACTGTGTCTGCAGCGTCCCAGAGCCACCTGTCAACAGCCAGCTGGTTTGCCTGTCAGGAAGAGGAAGGAGGGTGGGGTTGGCCTCATCCTCAGAACTTTCCTCCCTCCCTGGAAGGAAGAGGAAGAAGGTACTACTTAACCCCCATGACAGATGAGAAAACTGAGGTTTGAAGATGTTGAGAGGCCTGCTCCAAGTCACAATGATGAAGAACCAGAATTTTGTCCACTTACCCCCCCACACCCCCCAGGGCAGCTAGGGGTGGGTCAGAACAGATCTTTCCCTGGATTGAGAGAGCATGGGTCTGGAGAGGGACGGGTCAGCAGGGAGGCCCTAGGGCCACATACTCGTGTTGGCGGAGCAGCTTCCGGGCTCGGCCTCGGGCTCGGGCTCCGGCTCCTCAGCAAAATAGACCTGCCAGTCCAAACTGCTGACCCAGTTCTCATAGGCGGGGAGCGCCACGAAGACTGCAGGCCTTGCAGGGCCTTGGCAGGCATCTCCAAAGCTGTGTAGCCCAGCCAGGAACCATGTGCCCCTCACCTCGTGCACCAGGGGTGCCCCGGACAGGCCCTATAGGGGTCAGGTGACACTGGGTGACTTCCTCTTCTCCCTAGGCTGCTGTGGGGGCAGGAGGGGCTAGGGGCCGGGCCGAGGCTCTGGCTGTCTGGGAACCAGTTGGCAGAAAGGCCCCATTTCAAGTGAGAGGCAGGTCTGGAGGCCAAGCCTGGCAGGAGGTCTGTTCGTGAGTTACAGAATAAAGATGCCAGGGGTCGGTGGGGTAAGGTTTGGGGGACCGGGGCTCACCTCACAGTGGGGCGGCTCACCCACAACACTGGAACACACCATCCCTGGCAGAATGGGGACGCTGTCGCTCCCAAGAGTTGCATGCAGCCGGCTGCAGGCCCTGGGTCCCAAGAGGGTCACAGGCACTGTCTGAGGGGAGCTGGCGCCTGTAAGGGCAAGGGAAAAGACCCAGCTGCCCCAGTGGCCTCTGGGATGGATGGACGGCTGCTGGTGGGCCTGTCCTACGTACCTGCTCCTTGACGGGGCAGCCCCAGGACCCAGCCACGTTCCCCATCGGGCAGATGGTGGTCAGAATAGGGCAGGCAGAGCGGCCGAAGGCTGGGGCCTAGTGTCACGGGTTGGGCCAGCAACAGGAGGGCCACATCGTAGCCCCCCTCTGGGTGGGTGTAAGCCCCATGCAGGACGATTTGCTTCAGGCCCCGCTCCTCTGGTCCGGCCCCCAGCCCAATGCTCCATTCCTCTGGGGTCTGGCGCCTGGGCAGAAGCAGCATTGACAGCATCAGGTGGCAGGGCTGCCGGCCAGGGCGAAGGGGGCACAAAGGCAAGAGAGACATGGCTCACCCGATGAAGCAGTGGGCAGCAGTCAGCACGACCTCCTCTGACACCAGGGCTCCACCACAGGCCAGCTTCCCCTGGTGCTTCAGCCTGGCATCCCAGGGCCATGGGGAGGGGGCTCCTGCCTGGGGACCTTCTCTCCTCAAGGATCCACAGGCTGGAACAGACGGGATGACATCACCTGCCTTGCTAAGTGCTCACTGCATGCCTGGCCCTGTGCTAAGCACTTCCCACGTACTATCAGATCCTCACAGGATCCTTTTAAATTTTGGATTTTGTTACCCTCGTTACCGAAGTAACCACAGTCCCAGAGAGGTTAAGTGACTTTCTAGCTCAGTAACCACAGGCAGGTAGCCAACTTGAGACTCAAAAGCCGGGGCCTAAGCTTTTACACCCCGATTGTCTAGCCTCATGGGAGTGGCCCTGCTCCTCATTCTCCCACCCCATCTCTCTGCACCCCTCCGGGCTTGGACTGGCCCCAGAATTCCTGGCTCACTAGTACTTCTCTTAGCATCAAGACACAGCTTCCGTCCTAGGAATTCTTTTGCATGCAATTTGCATGTTAGTCAGCCTGGCATCCCAGGGGCATGGCTAGAAGTTTGAGTGGGAGCCCTACCCTGTCCCATCTCCCTGGGTCCCTGCTTGGAAACTTGCAGCTTACTCCCACAACCTTCAGTTCTATCTCAGATCCCTCTTCTTACCTAAACTCTAAATGCACAAAGTTCTAAAGTGTCTCTGCCTCTCAGCCCTAAATGGGGCTTTTCCTCTCTTAAGGGCTGAAAGGGGCCTTAAAAGCCCCCTAATTAGCCCCTGACAGTATGTGAATACCTTGTCCCAATTCTCTATTCTGAGCTGAAATTTGCTTCACTGTGCTTCTATCTGCTGCCCAGAAGTCCTTATTACGCAGGCCTGGGTGTCCCCGCCTGTCCCACTCCTTAACGCCCCCTGCTCATACCTACACAGCTGTCCTCGTCACTGATCTCCGGGGTCCCCGGGTTCTGGGACAGGAAGGCCGCCCCCTGAGCTCGAGCCTGCAGCCAGGAGCTGTGAGCAGCCGTGCTGGTCAGCAGCACAGGGGTGTCTTCTTGGGCACAGCTTGATGCAAAGCTGATGATCCCAGCCTGAACCCAGTGTCCGTCAGGCTCACGGCACAGCACAGGGCCCCCAGAATCCCCCTGGAGCCAGGCAAAGGAGTCAAGGGTGGACATTTGAGCCCCAGCCATGGGCAGACACCCTGTCCTCTTAACAGTGGCATTCCACCCATCCCTGTGGACTGAGCACCGAGCCCAGGGCTAGGCTCCCTCCCCTTCTGTTCCCTTCCCTTGTCTCCCCCATCAGACCTGACAGGGCCCCTGCACCCCAGGCTGGGCGCCCCCACACAGCATCCCCGGCCGAGCTGGGCTAGCCAGCAGCCGCTGGTGCAGCCGGTCGTAGAGGCAGTTACACGTGGGGCGGCTGATTAGACGCAGGCGCAGATTCCGCAGAGCCCTGGGAGCTGGCACGAGAAAGGGGGTTGGTGGGGAGCAAGGGAGACTGAGCAGACGGACAGCTGGCAGCTGGGGCTGTGTGACCTTGGGCGAGCGCTTACCACTATTGGTGTCCTGATCCCAGCCAGTGGCCCAGCAGGAGGTCCCAAAAGGAAAGCGATGGGTAGGTTGGGGCAAGCAGAGGGGTGCGTGGGCCACGGGGTGGGCAAGTCGTAGCAGGGCCAGGTCTGAGCCCTGGCTGTAGTGGTTATAGGCCCTTGGCAGCTGCAGAGCCGTCACCCCCACCTCCTCGGCCCCTGGGCTCAGCCCCTCATGTTGCAGAGAACCCAGGACAACTGACCAGGAGTTCAGTTCTGTCATTACTGCCCTGGAAGGGGAGGGACAAGGCCGAGGCATTGAATGCAAAGGGGGACAGTGACACCATGGGAGACACCACTGGGTAGGTGAAAGGGGCAGAAATCAGCCCAGAGCTTTAAGCCAGGTCCTTCCCTCCCCCAAAACTCTGTTTTGTCTTTCGTAAGGCTTCTACCACAAACGGTTCAGATTAACTTGATAATGTGTACCAAGCACATGGCACACTCTCAGTAAATGGTACTTTGTTATTCTAGGGGCAGGGGTCAGTTTTATGGGGTTTGGGGACATATCACCCACTCCCCCCCCCCACCCCTCCGGCCAAAAGCCAGAAACTCAGCTTGACCCCAGCCATGACTCACTTTTCAAAGCAGTGAGCAGCAGTGAGGACCCAGGTGTCCGCCACCAGGGATCCACTGCAGATGTGGACCCCCTGCCTCCTCACACTCGCTTGCCATGGCCACTCGCCAGGTACTGTGATGCCCTCCTGAGGCTCAGGGGGGCCAGGGCCACGCTGCCCACATACTGTAAAGAGGGGTGGATCAGACTGACAGAAGACCCCTGTCCTGCCCTCACCACAGGCCTGAGCCAGATCCAAGAAAGGCCTGACCCCATGTCCCCAGAGCTTACCGTGCTGAGCTGCTTGAAGACCTGGGAAGAGAGAGACAACAGGTGAGATGGGGGAGCCTTACCTGGTGGGCCCAGCCTTGGCGGAAGGCAGAGGTTTGGGGGGATGGGCCCTGGGTCCTTGTCTATGACTGTGCAGCTACCTTACCAGCCCCTCCCAGAATGAAAATATATGAGGTCAAGAAAGAGCTTTTATTAGAACCTATTCAGAGTGTACACTCAGTAATTAATTCTCCTCCTTCAGCTGTCCTCAGCACTCCTAGGCCTGAGAAGCAGGGCCAGGGTTCACTTGGGACGGGTCCAGCCCTCCTCCAGGATTCAGAACCCCCAACTCCAGCCCCCGCCACTGAGTCAGGGAGGCGGCCTGTGTATGTGGAGAGCATTAGCTTAATTGTGCCCTCAGCCTCGATGCCTAAGAGGAAGGATTAGAGGCCGACGTTATGTTCAAGTTGGGGAGGGCTCCAGGAGATGGAGACTCACCCCACCCCTGTTCTGACGACTCAGACTCCCCGACCTTTCCAGAATCCGCCAGAAACTCTACCAAAGGATCCCCTGCCCTGTCTGTGTCCCATCACAGGCACATCAACATCTGGGCCAGGAGAGGCCAGGGGAGATGGGACAGAGAGATGGAGAGACAGAGCCAGAGGGCTCCCAGAGCCTGCTGAAGGTCATTCTGGAAGTAGAGAGGCAGAGAGGGGCGCAGGGTACACACAGGCACAGTGACTGCAGACACAGACTGTCATCTGGCCCAAGAAGGTCCCACCTGTTTTGTCACAGGTGGCCACATCCACCTCCCCTGCTCCACAGCCAGACACAGGCTCGGGCCGACTGTCGCCCCACAGACACGCGCCCTCACCACACTGAGCTGCAAGGCTGCTGGGACAGAGGGTGGCCAGTCCCTGAACGCCCACCATACCACGCCCCTCCCCACTCACACACGGGTGGCTCACCCTCGACGAGGACCGCTGCTCCCAGGATGAGCAGCCCTGGTCCCCAGCTCGGCTGCATGCTGCTCCAGGCCACTCTGCCGCCCGTGCTCCGCTTTTCGGAGAGGCCACCTGGGTCTCCCTAGCTCCACCTCTGCTCCGCCCCCGGTTGGCTAAGAGTCAGGTGTCCTTGCTTTTCCTCAGGCCGGGAAGGGAGCCAGTGGCTCCTAGCTCTGGGGCTGCGACTGTGTTACCCTGGGCTCTTCACCACCCCTCCGGGCAGCTCCGCCATGGCCAGACTGCGTGGGTTCAAACCCTAGTTCCCCCAGTTAACTGCCTGAGCGACCCTGGCCAATTAGCCTGTCCGTGAACTCAGAATTGCTGAATGTGAAAATGCCCGGACCAGAGTCTGACATAGAGTAGACTTGCCCCCAGCGTGGAAGCTGTCCTCTGGGGACTGGGAAGAGCACTGTGGGCAGACTCCCAGGTCTCACTTTATTTCAGCTTCCCCACCTCTCTCCCAGGCCCACGTGCAGGTGGGTCTCACATACCTTCTCCCACCTTGCTTCAGAGGCTGCGTGTGCAGGGCTGGGGACTGAGGACCAGGGCTCTGTCCCGGCAGCACGACTGACAGATCTCAGCACCTCTCTGCTGCCTTCCCAGGGACCAGGGTTACAGCGGCGCCCACCTTTCTGGCAGGCGGTGGAAGACTCAGTCGGGAGGGAAGAACACTCAGGGCGCACTCTTTTTCTCTTCCCCACTTCCAGCTCAGGCCAGCCCAAACTGCTCAGGAACCCTGACCCCAACACAGAGGCAGCTGTGTTAAGAGCATAGACATGAGCCAGACAGCCCCGGCGGATCTGAATCCCGAGGGCACCTTAACCCCCTCCCTGGCACCAGCTGTGTGATCTTAGGTAAATTACTTACCCTCTCTGTACCGCAGTTTCCTCATCAAGATAGGGGTAAGAGCATCTACCTCATATAACTGGATATATAAGGGCTACATGAGTTAACATACGTCATGTTCTTCAGCAGTGCTTGGCATGTGGGTAAGGTGCTTAGTATATATTAGGAAAAATAAAACAGAAATACTCAAAACGTGTCCCTGGTCTCCCAGGGTTGCCAAGACTGGCTTGGGGTGGTGGATAAGGCAGTTGGAGGGGTTAAGGTTAGACCACAGGAAGAACTTCCCGGCTAGCATGCACAGAACTAGAAGGGTAGTTTGCGCTTGCAAGTGTGTGCTTGGCCCTCCCAGAAGAGAAAGCCTGGCTCTTGTTGGGCAGCAAGGACAAGCTGCCAGCCTGTTTCTTGTGGGTGGGGCTGATGGCGCCCCAAGTCTTACTCCACACGCCGGAGAAGGGACTAACCACCCTTTCCAGGCAGGCCCTCCACTCTCCCTCGGACTCACATCCTTCCAGTCCAGAGGAGGCAAGACTGGGGGAGGCCCAACACTAGGGTCCCTCGCAGACAGATGGCTCAGACTTAGCCAGTTTATTTAAGAAATTTTATTGCTCAGAACCTTCCCTCCTTGGGCAATGGCAGGAGCTTCGGAAACCAGCCCTTGGGGACAGAGCCAGAGGCACTAGTGTGGAGGAAAGAGTGGCACATTTGGTCCGTTGTCCTGTGTGGGAGTATGGTGGGGTCGGGTTGCAGACTCTTCTAAGGACCCAGACATGGCCCCCTTGGGCAAGGCTCACGTGCCAAAGCAGAGCATGAGGTCAGCCTGGCTTGGGTGAGGGCTCAGTGCCCCTTGACCTTGCCCTGCGGTTCCTGGACCTTCCGGAAGCTGAGCACCACTAGGCCCACATTGATGGCATAGGTGGTGATGCAAACGATGCAGAAATCATAGAGTACGAAGAATAGGATCCAGGCCAGGTAGACAGAACCGACAAGAGACACCAGGGAACTCAGCACCAGCAGGATAGATGCCCAGCGGGCCCGGAGGCAACCTGCAAGGCAGACAAGGCTCAGGCATGGGCTTCAGGGACTGGCCATCTCTAGAACACTGCCTTGACTTCATGGTACCACCCAGATCTCAGAGGCTGCTGGGGAGGAGGCTCTGATGGGCCTCACCAAGGCCTTGGTTCTCCTATCTGTTCAATGATCCCTGGAACCCAAATGGTGAATCTTCCTGCTGAGCTCTGCATGTGATGAAAGAGAAGCAGTCCTTGGAGTCCCCTCAGAGAGTAACTTTTGAGTCTTTTCCACAAAAGTGGAGTGAGTCCTAGGAAGTCTTTAAGGGCCCTTCTGGCTCCGACAGTAACTAAACCAAGGGAAAGACTCGTTAGTTCCCGCCCCCAGGGGGCTCAGTGATGAGCCGCTGGCTATCTCGGCTGGCTGGGTCACCAAGATTGCAAGGGAAGGGGCTGGGCTGGCCAAGGGGGAGGTGGCCTGTCAGGAAGAGGTGGGGCCTGCAGGGAAGGGGCGGGGCCACTCACCCAACAACAGCTGTAAAGTGTAGAAGATGCAACCGAATATGCTATTGGACTGATTGAGGATGCTGTCCTGGCCGAGCACATGTTCCACCAGTCCGAAGCCCCGGCCCCACCTGGTGGACGGCAGGACCCAGGTTAGGAGTGGCAATCCAGGGCCTTGGCCCTGTCCTGGTGGGGTGATTTCCAACAAGCCACCTAGGCCGGCCTTCCCCTTCCCTCCCCACGCCCTCCTGAGTCCAAGGGTCAATGAGCTCCCGGCTGGCCTCCCTTTGGCCACGTCAGGATTCCATTTCAATGTCCCTGTCCTCCCCTATCCCCAGGCCAGGCCAGGCCTGGCCATGGCTCCACCATATGCCCCTCTTTACATCCTAGACCTTCAGTAATTCTTAAGATGGCAAAGTAGGTAGAACGGTTGGCCTCGCTTTACAGGGAATCAGGTGCAGAATCTCTCTGCCCTGGACCTCTAAATCTCCAGCTTCCTGGCCGCCCACTCCCCTCCTCTGTATTCGGTCAACCCCAGGCCCTCAAGCCCAGACCTGGCCGCCTTATCCCCAGTCACGGCCATCCTCAAGACCTCAAAACCATCACCAGTCCCTATACGCTATCCCATTCCCCCTTCTACCCCGGTTACCGTTATTGCTTGGCATGAGGATCTCCGTGCTACTCGCCAGAATAACCACAGTGCCCCCGCCCCAGGCCCCACACTCCTATCTCGGACACACCGTCTCCCCCCAGGCAACGCCCCCTCGAGCTGCCCCGCCGCCATGCGGCCGATCCCCAGCTCCAGAATCATCTGGCAACCTGGCCGCCAAGACGAGCAGACCAGCCTCTCGAGCCTTCGACTCCCGCGCGCACCTGGAGGAGAAAACGCGCGAGCAGCTGATGGCGGTACCCACGTCGCAGAGCGCGCGGTAATCCCGGTCCCGGGCGCGCGCCGCCTTCACGTGCAGCGCGTAGAGAGAGAGCACTAAACCCGCGAGGCACAGTGCGAGCCGCACCCATCCAGGGTTCACCCAGGTAGCGCCCATGTCTTCTGGTCCCGCCCGAGGCAACCGCCCGCAGGGAAGCAGCCACGGAGCAGGGGCAGGGCAGGATGTGGCCACGCCTTCTCCCGCCCCTCTGACCGGGCGATTGGCCTTCCTGGTCTCTCATTCCCTGATCCAATTGGTTGTTCCTACGACTTTGACAGGCGTGCTGTGGCAAGGTAGGAAAACAGAGAGGAACGCTGGGATTGGAAAACCAGATTAGGGAGGGGTAATTACAGAGCACACGGCCTGCCAGGCATAATGGGAGTTGTAGTCGAAGCGGCCGCAATGCCTCAAGGGAAATGGAGTCCCCGAGGTTTTAAAAATTATATTAATGTAGCCAACGGCATAGCGTTTACGCTATGCCGAGCTCTGTTCTAAACTTTGGAACATCCAGGGACTAGGGGCCGGCGTACCAGGGAATCCAGCGAATACTGCGATCCGATCAAGAACCAGCCTTTTCACTGAAATTAGGACTCTAATCTCCAGTGGTCATAGTTTGCTCAGCTATTCCCTCCTGCCTCATCAGCGCCACCTGCAGGCCAGCCTCTCTCCCTCTCTTCCTCTCGCCGTTAAATTCCCAGCTCTATTAGCACCGCCAAACCCTTGACATTATCCTAACCTGTGTTCTGCCGTGGCTCCAGCCTGGCAAAACCTGAGTCTGGATCAACCCAACGGTCCCTCTTTTCCAAGCCTTCGGTGGGCTAGCTGTGCTCTTTCCCTCGCAGACATCCCATTTATTGATGACCCATCTCTCCTACACCTCTCCTTCCTTCTCATCTGCATTGAAACTTGCTTGCTTCTCTTTCCCCATTTTAGAAACAGTAACAAATCTCCCTTCGCAATCAAGGTTTTGGGAAGATTTTACACTTCCAGTCTGTACTTCCTCACTTCTTCCTTGCTGCCCAGCACATCGTAAACTAGCTCCTCCCCGAGAGGGAGGAGCTGACGACTAACGACTGATGTCACCGTGATGCTAAATCCAATGGGTATGTATATGTGTGTGTATATGTATATAATACCTGCACCCAATGTGGGGCTCAAACTCACGACCCTGAGATGAAGAGTCACATGCTCCTCCTACTGACCCAGCTAGGTACCCCTCCAATGGATTTTTTTTTTCCTACATAAAGATTATTTTTATACTTTTTGCAGCAAAAGGAAATTGTAGTATTTGTACAGTATCCAAGTGAATAAAGACCATGGAGTTCTGCTGGATTGGTGTGGGTTGGGGCGGGTTACCTTTCTTGGAAAGGGAGGTGTGGCTGCTCTGGCATCCGGCCCTACCAATGGATATTTTTGAGTTCTTACCATGCTTGACCTCTCAACAGTATTAGTCACTATTGCGCACTCCTGCCCAGGAACTCTCTTTCTCTGGATTCTGTGATATTTCACTTTCCTGCTGGCTCCTCTCTCTCTAGCTGCTCCTTCTCAGGCCCACTCCTTTTTTTTTTTTTTTTTTTTAAGATTTTATTTCTTTATTTGACAGAGACACACGGAGAGAGGGCGGGAGAGGGAGAAGCAGGCTTCCCACCGAGCAGGGAGCCTGATGTGGGGCTCGATCCCAGGACCCTGGGATCATGACCTGAGCCGAAGGCAGATGCTTAACAACTGAGCCACCCAGATGCCCCTCAGACCCACTCTTCTTCCAGGCAGCATGGTCAGCAGAATAATGGCTCCCAAAGATGCCCATGTTCTAATCCCAGTGACTCGTGGATATGTTAGGTTCCATGGCAAACAGGAATTAAGATTGCAGATGGAATTAAGGTTACCAATCTGCTGGCTTTAAAACAGATTATCCTGTGCAACCAATATAATCACTTAAAAGTGAAAAAGGGCGGGGGAAAAATGAGAAAGGGCAGCAGAAGAAGGGAGTCAGAGGGAGGTGTGACTACGGAAGGAAGACACAGAGAGGATGCAGTGTTGCTGTCTTTGAAGATGGAGGAAGGAGGTCATGAACTAAGGAATGTTGGGTGGCCTCTAGAAGAAAGAAAAGGCAAGGAAATGGATTCTGCCCAAAAGTGTCTGGAAAGGAACTGTTGATATCTTTTTTTTTTATTTATTTATTTGAGACAGAGAGAATGAGAGACAGCATGAGAGGGGGGAGGGTCAGAGGGAGAAGCAGACTCCCCGCCGAGCAGGGAGCCTGATGCGGGACTCGATCCCGGGACTCCAGGATCATGACCTGAGCCGAAGGCAGTCGCTTAACCAACTGAGCCACCCAGGCACCCGGAACTGTTGATATCTTGATTTTAGCCCAGTGAGACCCTTGTCAGACTTCTGAACTGCAGAACTATAAGAGAATTAATTTGTGTGGTTTTAAGCCACTAAATTTGTGGTGATTTGTTATAGCAGCCCTAGGCCTGTGTCTCTTCTCCATTATCCTATGGGGTCACATCAGCCCTAGTCAGTGCTGGAAGAGACTACAGAGTGGTGTGAATACCAGAAGGTGGGAATCATTGAGGACATACTGCTGTTCAACAAATCATCACAAAAAAAGAATGGCTTGAAACAAAAACGGCCATTTAATTTTCTTTTACAGATTTTATAGGTGGGGAATTTGGGAAGAGAGTTTTGGCTGAGAATTCTGGTTCCCATAGTTGCAGTGAGATGATGGCTAATACTGGAACAGTGGGAGACTGAAGTAGCTGAGGGCTAACCTAGCAATTCTTTCTCTTGTAGTCTCAGGGTCCATGGAGTCTCTCTGTAGGGGCTAGTTTGGGCTTCCTCAGCATGGCAGTCTCCACGCTACACTAGCCAGCTTTTGAAATTGTCCTGAAAGATTTCCATCTTCTAGTATTCATATCATTCATTGTGTAGTCTCTTTCCACACTAGACAGGGCTGACCTGAGCCCATAGAATAATCCAGAAATTATGGTGTGTCACTTTCATGGCTAAGTCATAAAGAGATTGTGGCTTCCATCTTGCTCCCTTCTCTGTGTGAGGCCAGTTGCCATGTTAGGAGGACACTCAGGCAGCCCTAGGGAATGGACCGCTTGGTAAGGAACTGAGGCCTTTTGCCAACAACCAGCATGACCTTGCCAGGCTTGTGAGAGAGCCACCCTGGAACTGGATTCTCCAGCATCAGTCAAGCCTTTAGGTGGCTCTAGTTTTAACCAACATCTTGACTGGAACTTCATGAGAGATCCTGAGCCAGAACCACCTAGCTTAGCTGCTTCCAGATCCCTGACCCGAAGAAACTGTGTAAGATTCTAAATGTTTATTGTTTTGAGCTGCGATGCTGTGGGGGTAACTTGTTACACAGCCATAGGTGATTAATACAGGGCAGTCGGACTGCTTGCAGAGCAGCTCCAGATTCTAGTACAAGGGCTCCAGGGAGCGAGGGGGAAGCCGTATCATCTTTTACGATTTAGCTTAAAAGTCACATGGTAGGGTGCCTGGCTCAGCTGGTGGAGCATGTGACTCTTGATCTCGGGGTTGTACATTTGAGCCCTACATTGGGCATAGAGATTACTTAAAAATAAAATGTTTTTTTAAAAAGTCACATAGTATCCCTTCCACTGTAACACAAACATCCTCAGTTCCAAGGGGAGGAACACAGAACTCCATCTCTTGATTTGAGAAGCGTCAAAGTCATATTCTAAGACGTTTGTGTGGGGTGGGCCATTTTTGGAAATACAAACTGCCACATGGGACAGCATTATTTTCTCCCCTGTCTTCTCTTACTCCCTACAGGTCATGGCTTCCAACCTCTGCCCCGAGCCTATATCTCTCTCCTGGGCTACAAACCCCTTAGTGGGATCGCCTCTTGGCTGTCACCACCTGGATGCCTCACAGGTCATTCAGATGCAATGCAATGCACCCCAAAGTGAACCCCTTAAACTTCCCCAAACCTGTTCCTCATCTGGGGTTTCCCATTTTAAACATGGCCCCTTCACCCATCCAAGCCACTCCTCCTGGATTGCTCTCTCAATCCCTTTAATCTATGCAGACCACTACCCTGGTCCAAGCTACCTTCACCTCCTACCTAAATAAATGCAGTAGTCTCCTCACTGGTCTCCCAGGTATACTTGTCCCTCATCCACAGATTGATTCTCTACACCACAATCAAAGTGATCCTTTCAAAAAAAAGAATGATTGTAGGTGTGTCTGGCTGTCTCAGTTGGTAGAGCATGCGACTCTTGAACTCGGGGTCGTGAGTTCAAGCCCCACTTTTGGCCTAGAGCTTATTTAAAAAAAATAATGATGTAGTTCTGTCACGTTCTGCCTTTCAATAGCATCCCGTTTCAATAGCTCAGAAAATAAAGCCCCAAATTTCCTTCATTTTTTCAACAAATGTTTATGGTGCAAATGTTATGTGCCAGAAATGTGTTAGGATCTTGGGATAAAGCAGGAAAGCAGACAAATATTCATGCTCTGGTGTTACATTTTATTTTATTTTTTAGAGATTTTATTTATTTGAGAGAGAGAGAGAGAGCACAAGTGGGAGGGGACAGAGAGAAGCAGGCTCCCCACTGGGCAGGGAGCCTGACATAGGGCTCAATTGCAGGACCCCGGGATCACGACCTGAGCCGAAGGCAGACGCTTAACCAACTGAGCCACCCAGGCGCCCCTGGTCTTACATTTTAGAAGAGAAGAGAAAAGGGGCACCTGGGTGGCTCAGTCAGTTGAGCATCCGACTTTTGATTTCCGCTCAGGTCATGATCTCACGGTCGTGGGATTGAGCCCCACAGTGGGGCTCAGGGCTCCATGCTCAGCAGGGAGTCTGCTTGAGATTCTCTCTCTCCCTCTCCTTCTGCCCTCCCCCTGCTCTCTTTCTGTAAAATAAATAAATAAATCCTTTTAAAAAAAGAGATGAAAAAGTGCGCAATTAATACAATCAATACATAAAGTATATAATATGTTGTTGGTGACAAATGCTACAAATAAAATAAAAAGTAGAGCAGAGTGGGGAGAATGGAGGTGACTGCAAGTTTATTTATTTATTTATTTATTTATTTATTTATTTATTTTGCAAGTTTAAATAGGATGGTCAGGGTGGCCTTCATTTAGTTGACATTTGGGCAAAAGCTTGAAGGAGGTGAGGGGTAAGCTATGTGGATATCTAGGGGAAGGGTGTTCCAGGCGGAGAGAACAGCCAGTGAGAGGCTCTGAGGCGGGGTGTACCTGGTTTGTTTAGGGAGCAACAGGGAGGCCAGTGTGGCTGCAGTTGTGTGTGGGGGGGTGGGGGGTAAGGACGGAGAGAAAAGAGGGGAACAAGTCTTTTCTTTTTTTTAAAGATTTTATTTATTTATTTGAGAGAGAGAGAGAGAATGAGAGAGAGCACATGAGAGGGGTTATGGTCAGAGGGAGAAGCAGACTCCCTGCCGAACAGGGAGCCCGATGCGGGACTCGATGCGGGACTCGATTCAGGGACCCCAGGATCATGACCTGAGCCGAAGGCAGTTGCTTAACCAACTGAGCCACCCAGGCGCCCTCAAGTCTTTTAATCTTTCTGTAAAGTGAGAACAATAACAGTACCTGTCTCCGAGAGTTGCTATGGAGAGAAAGTTAATACAACCCAGGGCTCTTCGAAGAGTGCCTGACCAGCGGTGAGCTCTGCAGGAGTGTTGGGAAAGCCCTGGGTGCATGACCACCCTCGGCCGCTGGGTGACAGCAACGAGTTCAGGCGGCGCGCCGCTCGAGCGAGCGGGGTTAAATGGGGTGAAGTCCTGCCCCATGCCTCCCGCCTCAGTGCCACTGTGACAGCTCCCCACTACCGGACACGCCGCGGCCACGTGAGCACGGAGCTCTGGCACACCGCAAGCACTCCCAGTCCTCTGCTTCTCGGCGCGTGCTGTCCTCCCCCCGGAACCACCCTTCCCTCTCCCTTCTTCCCACCGGCTCAAGCCGAGCCCGCCTCGGGAGCTGAGTGGCCTCCCGGCCTCACTCCAGTATATTGCTAGGATGCTGGAAAAGAAAGGGTGGGAATGGTGTGGGGATGAAGGGGCACAGAGGAAATCCAGAGACTCAGGGAGCCCTATCCTCATGGTCTACACAGACCTTCCCCCAATTCCTCAGGCAGGCCATCCATGGTAAAGGGTCCCACCTCTGCTGAAGTTTATAGACAGCCTTTGGGCTCCAAAGATGTTGCCTGCTTCATTTAATCCTTTTTTAATTTAAAAATTAAATTAAGGGTACCTGGGTGGCTCAGTCGGTTAAGCGTCTGCCTTCGGCTCAGGTCATGATCCCCAGGTCCTGGGATCCAGTCCCATATCGGGCTCCCTGCTCAGCGGGGAGTCTGCTTCTCCCTCTGCCTTCCGCTCCCCCTGCTTATGCTCTCTCTCTCTGACAAATAAATAAATAAATCTTAAACAAAACTTATATTAAAAATAATAATAATAAAACTAAAATTTAAAAAAAATTTAGAAAATATATAACCATGGTAAAGAAAAATCCAATCAGTACAAATACAAGTACACACACACAAACACACACACGGAGTAAGGTCTCTCCTCCATCATCTCCTGCCTGGAAAAAGTAAATTGTTTTTTCACTGGTCTCTCTGCATTTGGTCTCACCAACACCCTATCTCCCAAACACTACAGCCACAGGGTTCTGTCTAAAGAGCAGATCAAATTAAAACCCTTCAGTGACTTCTTACTAACTCAGGACATATGCAGACTTCTTGCCCTTTATGATCTAGTTCTGGTCACCCCATTCAGCCCCTCTTCTTCCTAGACTCCACATGGCTGCAGGTATATCCTCAGATTATCCAGGCTGTTCTCTGTCTTTTCATACCCTTTCCACTACGGCTTGGGCACCTGGCCACGTCCTACTCAAGCTGCACCTGTCCCAGTGTCCCCGACCCTATTTGATGCTTCCATCCCGTGCAGCCCTCATCAGGATTTATGACACTGAAACTGTCTTCCTCTGTGGGTCAGGGAAAAGTCTACTTAGTTAATTCAATACCCAAGCTCCTCCTCTGGCACTGAAAAGTCACCCAGTCAGCGTGACAGGCACGAATGAGTAATAATAACATACTCACATAGTGCTAATTCCATGCCTGGCACTGTTCTAGGTACTTTACATATATAAATTCATATACCCACACAACCCCAAGGTTGATAGATCCTAATTATACCAACACAGAAATTAAAATATTGAGCAGTTTCAGTGAGTTGCTCCAGACAGTAAAAGTGGCTGAACTAGGGTTTGAACCAGCAGTCTGGTTTTCCACAAATGGAAGGAGAAGGATGGGACCGCAGGGAAGGGAACCAGGTAGGGTTTGGTCTGTGTTCTTCACATCTAAGGGTCTTCCCGCCCTCTCCCATTTCGCTCCCAGGAAGCCCATTTTATAAAGCAGGAGACAGAGACCCAGGGAGACCACAGATAACTCCGAGAGAACTGTAGAAGGAGCCGTGGAATTTATTTGGGGGTCCAGGAGCAGGGGCGTAGCTGGGATGGTCTCGCTCCAAACTACAACTCCCAGGAGGCACCGGGCCCCCAAAGCCCACATGACGTCACGGCGGCAGAGGGCGCAGGCGGCTCGGCTATCCGGGCCTGTCGACTGTTGGGCCGTTCCGCTCGGACCTCGGCCCTGGCCCTGGCCCTGGCCCTGGCCCCGCGGTAAGTGGAGCAACCGGCGCGGACCCTGCCTGCGGAGGCTTGGCGGCGCGGGCTCGTAGCCTCCGCCATTGAGCTGGACCGCGGAGTGCGCGTGGACCGGGGTGGCATCTACCATATAGGGGGGATCCGGGCCGAACCAAGTGACCCTGCGGAGGGGGAACCCAGACGGCGACTCCAGGGCCGCCACTTCGATGCAGCCGGCCGCCAGGTGCACAGAGCTGTGTGTGCCACACACGGGCAGGCCACGCTCCTGGGGGGCCCGGGTCTGAAGGCGTTGGGTAGGGGTCAGCCCCGCCCCCTGAACGAGGGTGCCCAGAACCGCGGGGAGGGGTGTTGTTTTCGGGCTGGACCGGTC
>NC_138373.1:14642992-14688414 GCF_054177405.1 Leptonychotes weddellii | reverse complement strand
CCCCCCCCCCCCCCCCCGGCAGATGGGAGCTGCCCCCTGGGGGCTGAGCTTGTCAGCATCCTTGACCTGCAGTCGCTCCTGAAGTCAGAGAAGAGCCCCTGCCCACCCAGCACACCCCTTGCCCCGCTTTGGGGTCGCCTCGGTGTATCTGGTCCTCTGCCCTAGCGGCCGCCTAGTCCAAAGAGAAACAAAGGAGCAGAGAGGACGATGATACTGGCGTCCGTGCTGGGGAGTGGTCCCCGGAGCGGACCTCCACTCCGGCCCTTACTGGGGCCTGCACTCTCGCTCCGGGCTCGCTCCACATCAGCCACCGATACGCACCACGTGGAGATGGCGCGGGAGCGCTCCAAGACCGTCACCTCCTTTTACAACCAGTCGGCCATCGATGTGGCAGCGGAGAAGGTCCGGAGCTGGAGTGGGTGTCCAGGGAAGGGGTGGGGCTGATGTGGTGGGGGCGGGGCGTTGCAGATCCAGTGCTCAAAGCCCATCTGCCCCTCCAGCCCTCAGTCCGCCTCACTCCGACCATGATGCTCTATTCAGGCCGCTCTCAGGATGGCAGCCACCTTCTGGTAAGATTCCAGCCCCCTATTTCTGTCTTGGTTCCTGGAGCCCTGGCACAGCCATTCAGGCCCTGGCCCTGACTTCCCTCTTTTCTCCTAGAAAAGTGCCCGGTACTTGCAGCAAGAGTTGCCAGTGAGGATCGCTCACCGCATCAAGGGCTTCCGTAGCCTTCCTTTTATCATTGGCTGCAACCCCACCATACTGCACGTGGTAAGGGGGCCTCTGGGGGGCGTGGGTTTCTCTCGAGGGGACTGTAGATCAGTGTGCCCCCAACTGCCCAAGGGATGTATTGGGAGACGGGACCAGAGTGGCAGAAACTTGTCTGCCAAAAGGTTTCAGGGCCAGAGGGCTCAGACCCAGGCCTTAAGAGGCCAAAGTTCCATATTCATTGAGGCTTAAAAGACCATGATGGGGGTTTAAACCAAGTGAATTGGGATGGATGGCAATCCCCATGGGTAAGCATGGGTGGCTGTTCTCTACCCAGTGCCCACGGCATCCCTGTGAATTCCTACACCTCTTCCTTGCAGCACGAGCTGTACATCCGTGCCTTCCAGAAGCTGACAGACTTCCCTCCGGTGAGGGCTGGGCCAGGGCAGGGTGAGGGGCTGAGAGGTCAGGGCTGAAACATCCAAGCTCATGACTCTGTGGCCTGTAGATCAAGGACCAGGCGGACGAGGCCCAGTACTGCCAGCTGGTGCGACAGCTGCTGGACGACCACAAGGATGTGGTGACCCTCTTAGCTGAGGGCCTGCGCGAGAGCCGGAAGCACATAGAGGTCAGGGGCAGCACAGTGGGCACCCGGGCCTATCGGGGGGCCTGGGAAAGGCACAGGGTTTCTGAGGCCCCACTCTTCACAGGATGAGAAGCTCGTCCGCTACTTCTTGGACAAGACACTGACTTCGAGGCTTGGGATCCGCATGTTGGCCACACATCATCTGGCGCTGCATGAGGACAAGGTGGGGTGCTGGGATCTGAGACCTACCAGGTGGGGCAGAGGGGACTGAGCCAGGGTCTCCCTTGGGCTGGGGACTGGACCAAGGGCCTGGGAGAGGCTTGGGGCTGCTTCAGCGGTCCAGAGAGATTGCAAGCATTTGGTGGCCGAGGTGTGGGTCAAGGTACTGCTTAGTCCTGACTTTTTTTCTCCTGCCAGCCCGACTTTGTTGGCATCATCTGCACTCGCTTATCGCCAAAGAAGATTATTGAAAAGTGGGTGGACTTTGCCAGGTGAGGCTAGAACAGCTAAGGGGGTGGGTGTCTTCTGGCTGGAAAGGCTTGGGTCTGAGCCCTTGCCTACGGCAGGGGTTCTCAAATGTGGCATTTTGGGTCAGATAATTCTTAGGGGCCGTCCTGTGCCTGTTAGGATCTTTAGAAGGATCCCTGGCTTCTATTCAATGCAACTCCCTGTTGTGGCAAGGAAAAATATCTCTAGAAATTGCAAAATTCCTCTGGGAGTGGTGGGGGCAGAATCACCTCCATCTGAGAATCACTGGTCTAGGTTTGAACTTTGCTCCTATCCACAGACGCCTATGTGAGCACAAGTATGGCAATGCCCCCCGCGTCCGTATCAATGGTCATGTGGCCGCGCGTTTCCCCTTCATCCCTATGCCGCTGGACTACATCCTGCCTGAGCTCCTCAAGAATGCCATGAGGTGGGCTGGCTGGATATGTTGGAAGGGGGCAGACAGGAACTGGGATGAGGCTGGGGTACCACCACCTACTGGTCTTTCCTCCCCGCGTAGAGCCACGATGGAGAGTCACCTAGACACTCCTTACAATGTCCCAGACGTGGTCATCACGATCGCCAACAATGATATCGATCTCGTCATCAGGTTTGCCCTTAGTGGGAGTTAGGCTGGGATACGTGGGGGTTCCAGGCACTGTTTCTTCCCTGCTGCTTGACCTTGAGCCAGGACCTGCCCCCCACTGGTCAGACAAGATACTCTCCGGTTCTGAGAATGCCATGAGCTGGATATGAACGGATCTGGGGCCGGCTGCAGGTGCCAGGGGCCCTATCCTTGTCAGCAACTGAGGGGCCTGGAGTGGGGAGTTAGGATGTTGGGTTGACAGTAAGTGTAAAATCCCGTGAGAAGGTACAGCAGCCAGTGGCCCAGGCAGAAGTGAGGATGGAAGGATGTTGCTTATAAAAAACAAGGCCCCAGGGTCTAGGTGGATCACATTCCATCTTTGGGTGGAAGGGGCAGGAAGGCAGACTTCGCACTGTTTGTTTGGGAGGTGGTGAGGCCCCCACCAAAGCTGGGCCCAGCCCATGTTATCAACATCTTGCCAGGATTTCAGACCGGGGCGGGGGAATCGCTCACAAAGATCTGGATCGGGTTATGGACTACCACTTCACTACAGCTGAGGCCAGCACCCAGGACCCCCGGATCAGCCCCCTTTTTGGCCACCTGGACATGCACAGTGGCGGCCAGTCAGGGCCCATGCATGGGTGAGGCCCCACCTGGCTAGGATGGAGGGGTGGGGGGGGCCCCAGGGGACTCAAGCCTCTGAAGCCTCTATCCTATCCCCCTGCCCATCCCAGCTTTGGCTTCGGGCTGCCCACCTCACGGGCCTACGCGGAGTACCTCGGTGGTTCCCTTCGGCTGCAGTCCCTGCAGGGCATTGGCACAGATGTCTACTTGCGACTCCGGCACATCGATGGTCGAGAGGAAAGCTTCCGCATCTGACCCCACAGCCCTTGGCCTACTTGCCTGCCTAGCCTGGGCCCCACACCCTGCCAGGACCTTCTGGGTGAGGCAGGGTGCCACCCTGCTCCACATGCTGCTGCATCTTGGGCCTTAGGGCCCCAAACAGATGGAATTACATGGAGCCCGGTGCCACCCCTCCTCTACAGAGGCCCACTGCTTCCCTGCCTCCAGGCCTTGGGGGAGAGGAAGTGGGGACCCTTGAGACCTCCAACACCAGCTCCGTTATTCTCGTTCCTGGGGAACCCCTACCTTGACCTGCTGTTTGTTATTAAAGTTCACATTTTGAATGCCCTCTTGGGCCCCGTGTGTGGGGAGGGCAGGTGGGCTTTTGTTTCCACCCTATTCTGGTTCCCTGGGCCCTTGGGTTTAAGTAGCTTGTGTCCCAGTCTCGAACTGTCCAGACAGCCTGTCAGGCCAGGTGTAGAATTGCCCCCAAATCTCTTTTCATTTAACAAATGCTAAATTTCATGTAACAGGTGTTTCTGGGTCCCAGGCGATATCGAAGGTCCAAGTTGGCCCAGCTTCAGGCCTCAGTTCTGACACTTCTCTTATTGACAGTCACAGGTTCTGGAGGTGAAGGTTACCAGACTGGGCAACCTCCTGAGCCATCTGATTCCTGAGCCTGAGTAAGATTAAAAATACTGCCTGCCAGTTGTGCCTGCTTCTGCCAAGAAAAAGGAACACACAAGATTATATCCTGGCATGTCCCAGGGGACAGTGGGGCCCTGGTCCGGCGGGGGGGGGGGGCAGAAGGAAAGGGCTCCAGATAGCAGGTGGTGACCCAAGGGAGGGGGAAGAAAGGCCTGAAAGCCTGCTTGGTGGGACTGGTGATGGAAGTGGGGGGTTGAGGGGAGACAGGAATTGTATCTGGAGGTCAGATGTGACTTACCAGGCTGAAAATCCTGCTGGCTCTGGCACGGGGGTTGAGGCTGGAATTTGGCCAGGAAGCATGGGCTTTCTCCTGTAGGCAGCAGGAATCCATGGACAGATTTTCAGCTAGAAAGGGATGTTTCCAGTTGGCTTTCCTAGAAGAAGACGCTGAAAGGAGGGTTTGTGTCCATGTGATTTGTTGAGAAAGTGCTCCAGTTAGGGAGTAGGGGAAGCAGAAAAGGGAAGGGCAGGAGGCCAGACAAGGATGTCATCTCAGGCAAAAGTTCAGAGCCAGCTGCTAAGTTCTGTCTTCGAGCTGGAGGCGGGAGAGCTAAATTCCACGGTCATTGATGAACTCTGCTTGACAATCATTGGTTAATGTCTGTGTTGGGAAGTAGGGGTGGGTAGGTACTTAAACTTTCAAGTTGAAAACTTCCCTTTGCAGCTTTTTTTTTTTTTTTTTTAAGATTTTATTTATTTATTTGAGCGCGCGCAAGAGAGTGAGAAACAGGGACGCCTGGGTGGCTCAGTCGTTGAGCGTCTGCCTTCAGCTCAGGTCCTGGTCCCGGGGTCCTGGGATCGATCTGGCTCCCTGCTCGGCGGGAGGCCTGCTTCTCCCTCTCCCACTCCCCCTGCTTGTGTTCCCTCTCTCGCTGTGTCTCTCTCTGTCAAATAAATGAATAAAATCTTAAAAAAAAAAAAAGAGAGAGAGAGAGAGGAGGGGGAGAGGGAAAGGGAGAGAGAGAATCCCAAGCAGAATCTGCACTGAGCCCAGAGTCCAACGCAAGGCTCAGTCTCACAACCCTGAGATCATGACCCGAGCCAAAATCGGAGTTGGACACATCACTGAGATCTTGACCTGAGCTGAAAGTGGGAGTCGATGGACACTTAACCAACGGAGCCACCCAGGTGTATCCCTGCCCCGTTTAACCCCCCACCCCTCCCTTTTCAGCTTTTTTAAGGCAAAACAGCTCTATTAGCCCAAGGGATAGTTTGACAAAGAGCCTCTGGCTTTTGAAAGCACATCAAAGGTAATCTGGATCTGAAGAAGCAACAAAAAGAAATTCCAGAGGGTCTGGGTGAAGCATCTACACAGTTCTAGAAGTAACAGATTTGCACATTAGAAGGGAGGATTAGAGGGAGAATAGTGAGGAGTTGGTGTAGTAACCTGGATCAGGGATTTATAAGGCCCAGGCTAATCCTCAACTAGAAAGGATAGCAACCCTGTTAACAAGATGTTGGGTGAAGTCAAAAGTGAGGCACCAGAACCCTGGGTGGAGAGAATAACAGTCTTGAAGATGGGGGGTGGTATGGGGAGTGGGAGAAGGCATTGGAATTTTTTTTAAAGATTTTATTTTTTGACACAGAGAGAGAGAACACAAGCAGGGGGAGTGGGAGAGGGAGAAGCAGGCTTCCCACCGAGCAGGGAGCCCCATGTAGGGCTCGATCCCAGGACCCTGGGATCATGACCCGAGCCGAAGACAGACGCTTAACAACTGAGCCACCCAGGTGCCCCTGGAATTTTTTTTTTTTTTTAAGATTTATTTTAGAGGGTGAGGAGGGGGAGAGGGAGAGAGAGAAACCGTCTTAGGCAGATTCCGTGCTGAGCATGGAGCCTCACGTGGGGCTCGATCTCATGACCCTGAGATCATGACCTGAGCCGAAACCAAGAGTCCAAAGCTTAACCAATTGCGCTACGCAGGCGCCCCAGGGCATTGGAATTTTTTTTTTCTTGCCTGACTTGTTTATTTCTCCGGATTCTTATGCAGCCAGACACTTGGCATTCACTGTCCACTCTCCCCCCAGTTCTTTAATTTCCCCAAAGCCAAGTTACCAGTGCTTCCCACTGCCATCATCTCACCCCCAATGAACTCCACTATTTCTTTGACCGAGAGAGACACAGCGAGAGAGGGAACACAAGCAAGGGGAGCAGGAGAGGGAGAAGCAGGCTTCCTGCGGAGCAGGGAGCCCGATGCGGGGCTCGATCCCAGGACCCTGGGATCATGACCTGAGCCGAAGGCAGACGCTTAACGACTGAGCCACCCAGGCGCCCTCCACTATTTCTTGATCTGAAACCTGAGCCCCATCCTCCGGCCTTGAGCATTCCACCCCGTTAGAATTGCTTTTAATCCCAGTAACCAATTTATAAGTCAAAGACGATTCAGAGAATGGCCAAAAAGAATGTTTATTGAGCACCTACCCTGTTTGACACTGTACAACACACTTATTTTATATACAGAAGAGACAGGTAAATATATGGCTTACCCTTTATATAGCTCTATGGATTGTACAGTTATGTATAATTTAACCTTTACGGTCGCTCTGAGGATGGACACCCTTGCACAATTTACCCAGAGTAGGGTCAGAATCCAGGATTCCTCATTCACTAAGCCCAAGACGCTCTCCAATATGTCCACTGCCTTTGACTAGTTTGTTTAGGGGATGTCTGTTGTAGGGGACCTGGTCCTTTCTTTAGAAAGGTTTCATTCTACGAGAGCAACTTACTCGCTATCCCTGGACATAGACGTCCTGTCTCCCTCACCCTGAACAAGGAAGGCAGCTCCCTCAATCTTTATAAAAGGGGTGATCTGGGTTAGTCTGGCGGAAACGGGCGGCGCGGGGGTGGGTGTTAATTCCAGGCTCAAAGCCCTAATGCCAGGCAGCCAGGGAGGCCGCTCTGGCTCGCCGGGTACCGGGTAAAGTGGGGGCAGCGCCTCTGGTAAGTGGCACATCCTGGCTTCCTCGGGTACCAGGCCCTTTAAAAAGATTGGGCTGAGTCATCACATCAGGAAAGTCTTTCTCCTCTTTCAACTCGGGGTTCAGCCATATTTCCAGACGGAAAAAGAAAAATTCCGTAACTTGGCAATCGGCACAGAAAGGTCAAACTTGTCCGGGGCGGCGGGGGTGGGGGTGGGGGTGGCGCTGGAAGGCCGCACTAACCAATGAGCTCTTGCCACATCACAGACCCCACCCTCAAGCCGGCAGCGGCCTCCGCCACGCGTCGCTGACCCGGAACTAAAGGGCTGCGCGGCGCCGGATTCTGGCGTCATTCTACTACAGCGATGGCGGCTCAGGGAGCAGCTGCGGCGGTTGCGGCGGCGACTTCAGGGGTCGCGGGGGAGAGCGATCCCGGGCCCGGGGAGAATGCGGCGGTCGAGGGGACCGCCCCGTCCCCGGGCCGCGTCTCTCCCCCGACCCCGGCGCGCGGCGAGCCGGAAGTCACCGTGGAGATTGGAGAAACGTACCTGTGCCGACGCCCGGACAGCACCTGGCGTGAGGGCGGGGCCCAAGGCCAGGGGGCGGGGTCTGAAGGCGGGTTCTCTGAGGGGCTGGGCGTCATGGGGGCGGGGCTTGAGGGAAGAACGCGGAGTTTCGGGCTCTCCCGGGCGCCGCCTCGTAACCCCAGTAGTCACCACAGTCACCGAGTTCTTCTAATGCTGTGTAGAGCTCCCATTCTACTTGCTTGTCCAATCTTAGGCTTCATTGCCTTTTCACACAAAACCGTGGTTCCTTGCTGGTGTGTCTTGTCTGCGATTTCCTCTTCCAGCCCTCTTCTACAACCGCCAACGAAGAGGACCTACGGAAACAAAAACGAGCTTCCCTTTTCCTTCCCTCCTCTTCCCTCATCTTCAGAATAAACCCCAAATTCCTTAGAATGGCGTGCATCTTTGTGACCTCTCTGGTTTCTAGCCACTGCTAGCAAAGGCCATTGCCGAGCAGACCACATTGTACCCACTGAAGACCATATGCCTTTCGCCGCCTGTGCCCGCTGCTTTGAATGCCCTTCCCTTTCTCCTGCCTGGTTCACCTGGCTCGCGCTTACTCAACCTTTTAACATCCCATAACTCCTGTGATGCCATTACTGATTTCCTTCGGGCAGAGTGAGTCGTTCCCTTCTGTATGTGCCTGCAACATTTTCTTCATACCTCAGTCAGCTGTGGTATATGTGACATTATGTTGTCATTGTCAGTCTGCGTCTTCCCCTATCAGAGTGGGAATTTCTGGAGGGCAGGGCATCTTGTGATTCACTGCAGTGTTCTCTCTACCCAGCAATAACACAGCATAGGACCTGACACGCAGTGATTGCCTTACTCATTTGTTGGATGGTCTGCCAGTTGTCAGGCATTATGCTAAAAGCTTTAGAGGCATTAACTCTCCCTCTGAGGTGCGCACTATTATCCCTATTTTGTAGATGAAGAAACTGAGGCTCAACCAAAATAATTTGCAGTTAAATAAAGGAAGTGGGGAGCTAGGATTATATATAAACCCAGAGCCAGCCCTCGTGACTCCTGAACAAATGAACAACTGAGTATAAAACAAGCATTGAATTTGAAGCCAGACTTAAACCCAGTTAAGTGTTAGCTTCTTAGCACTTTTCAAATACGTGAGCCTGGGTAAGTCTCAGTTTTTCATCTGCAAAGTAAGAGTAACAGCTCCAACCTGGCCCACTTCACAGGCAGTGATCGATGGAATGGCAGATGTAGGCAGGTGATGTTAGCTTATGTATGGCCCTGGAATCGGGAAACTGCTCCTCGATGTGAAGGATCCTTCTTGTCCCATCCCTGCCGGCCTTCCTGATGATCCTAGCCTTTTTCTTTCACAGATTCTGCTGAAGTGATTCAGTCTCGAGTGAATGATCAGGAGGGCCGAGAGGAATTCTATGTACACTACGTGGGCTGTGAGTGACTTGGGGGTATCGGGCCTGGGAGGTGGGGGAGAGGGGTGGAAGAGCAGCACCCTCATGGCCCATCCTCACAGTTAACCGGCGACTGGACGAATGGGTAGACAAGAACCGGCTGGCGCTGACCAAGACAGTAAAAGATGCTGTGCAGAAGAACTCAGAGAAGTACCTGAGCGAGCTGGCTGAGCAGCCTGAGCGCAAGATCACTCGCAACCAAAAGCGCAAGCATGATGAGATCAACCATGTGCAGAAGGTCCGGGTCCCCTCCCCTTCTCCAAGGCCTCAGGAGGCTCAGCTGCCTCTGCCAGCTCCCTTGAGTCCCAGTGCCCAAACCACAGCAGCTCCCGTTTCTAAAGCTCCTACAGTGTGTCAGGGACTTTACCTATGTTTTGTCACATATTCTTCACAGAGGAGAAAAGTGAGGCTCAGAGAGGGCAAGCACTTGGCTACAGTCTCACAGGAAATGGCACAGCTGGGACTGGAACCCAGGCCTCCTGCACCAATAGCCTCCTTTGTCTCCTATTTGCTGTGCCACCTTAGACAAAGAATTTAAGTCCAAAAGGAAGGAAGAGAATGAATGATATTGGGCACTTGGCTGCTGCCAAGCACCGTGCTGAGTCCTGCACGTATATAAGCTCATCATGTCCTTCCTAACAATTCAGTGCCACGGGGATAATGGTTTCTGTAGATGGGAAAGCAGGATCAGAGAGGTTAGGTAACATGCCCAAGGTTACACAGCTAGTAAAAGGGTGGGCTGGAATTAGAATAATAATGGCAAACATTTATTGGCTTGTGAGCCAAAGTTACAGGCTAAGTATTTTGATACATGATCTCCCTGAAGTTTCACAGCAACCTTGTGAGGTAGGCATCATTATTATGTCCAGTTTACAGGGGAAGAACAGATAGGTTTAAGAACCCGGTTAGAAATTAGATTTCCCAACTGGATTGTCCAACTTCAGGGCACCAGCCCTTAACCATGACTTTGCCACGTCCTAGAAACTTGGGCCACTTGATCCAAAACCTGGAAGGATCCTTCTTGATCCAAAACCTGGGTATTTTTCCCCAACTCCTGCCACCCCTGGGGGTTATTTCCCCCCACTCTGAGCCTCAGTTTCTTGATTTGTAAAATGGGGAGTGCAGATGAGACCAGGGTTTATTGAGTTCTCAAGCACTTAGACATTCATTAGTTTCAGCCAGTGCAATGTCTTCCTTCTGAGTGCTCATTGTGTGCTTTGGGGCAATGTTTTTTCCAGCTGTGGGGCACAGCCAAATTAGCTCAGTGGGTTGTAACAGGCTTTTAAATTTAAAAATGAAAGAAAGAGGGGCGCCTGGCTGGCTCAGTTGGAGCATGCAACTCTTGATCTCGGGGTTGTGTGAGTTTGAGCCCCATGTTGGGTGGAGAGAAAAAAATAAAAATATGGGGCGTTTGGGTGGCTCAGTCAGTCAAGTGTCTGACTCTTGATATCAGCTCAGGTTTTGATCTCAGGGTTCAAGCCCCGCGTTGGGCTTCACGCTGGGTGTGGAGCCTGCTTTAAAAAAAAAGAAATAGGGTAAGATAGGAAATACCGCAATACATTGCACTTTATTAAAGGTAAGTATTATTTTTGAGAAGCTTTTATTTCAAGTACAGATACATACACTGTGTATACACAGACAGGTCAGCTGGTTTATAGTGCTGATTGCATTTCCTGCTGTGGGCTTGTGATAAAAAAAAATTGAAATACCCTAAGCTAGAAAGACCCCTCAGGGTCTAAGGCAGCAGTGTCCCATTGACCTTCCTGTGATAAGTGGAAATATATCTGTACTGTCCGATCGAGTAGCCCCACTAACCACATGTGGTGGCCAAGCACTTGAAATGTGTTTGGTGTGGCCAGAAATTAAATTTGTGTTAAACTTAATGAATTCACGTAGTCACATGTGGCCAGGTCTAAGTTTCTCTTAGTTCCTCGACCAGGTTGCACTGGCAAATTTAAGTCTCAAAAATGTACCTCGAAGCTGGTAGTCGGCAGGGTGGATGACAATGGGCCAGAGGTGATAAAATCAAAGGATGGATAATCGGCGAGTTAAGAATCAGCAAGGTTCTTCGGAGCCTAATTAATGTTTAATTCTAAATAAATTGCAGCATTTTAAGAAAAGTAGTGTTTTTGTAGTTCTTTAACGCATTTGTGGAAGAGGATTGTCTTTTGTGAGAGTTGGGAAGTGGGTTTTTAAAGAGGCATATGAGGAGGAAAATCTTTCTTCTCGCATCTTTGCGGGGGTTAGGCTCAGAGTTAGACCAGCCAGGGGCCTGTGCTCAGTGGTGCTGGGTACCAGTTCTGTGACCTCGCCGCTCTGTGCCTCAGTTTCCTCTTTGTGCAGTGTGGATAATGAGCACTCTTGTCTCAGGGGCTTTGTGAGGACTAAAGAAAACACTACCTGTGGAGTGTTTGGCACTTGGAATAAATGGCAGCTAGCTAGTCCCCGAGGGCAGGTGACCTCACCTCTCCCTATTTACTTCTCTGTAAAATCAAAATAAAAAGGCTACATCTCAGGGTGGCCGAAAAGGTTACATGAGGCCAGACAAGCAAAGTGCTTTGTGCAAGGGGGTCTAGGTAAAATGCTGACTCCTTCCTCCCTTCTCAACTGCAGGGCGAGGCTGCCGTCCTCCCCTGGTGTAGGTCATAGGCCTTCTTGGGCCCCCTCTCCATTATCAGGCTGTGCTTGGTTGCTCCTACAGAGTCTGGCTGAGGAACAGGATGTGCTGGGAGTGTGACATGACTTTTAGTCTCTGCTTTCTAAGGACTTGGGAAAATTGGGGAAACTAAGTGGGAGCAGTCAGAGGGGATTGTTGTTAACCAGTGCGTTCCCAACTTGGAAAGGAGAGGGTGTGTTGTGTCGGAAGAATTCAGTCAGGTCTCCGGGAGGGGGTGGGCAGGGCGCGAAGCCTTGAAGGACAGGAAAGAGCACAGTAAAAAACGATTACACAGGATGGATGGCTCCCAAAACTGCCTCATCTCACACTCCCCTGGCTCATGCTCTGCTCGAGGTTGAGTAAGCATTTTTTGGCGGCGAAGGAGAAGGAACTGCAAGCTCACAGCACGAAGGCCACAGAAAGAGGGGCCTTGAGAGTGTAGACGTGGAAGGGCTGCGACTGGAGGCTGGGAATCTGTGGAGGCGTCGTTAATGGTCCAGACTTGAGATGGTGGCAGTGGCTCTTTGGAGTTGGACAGAGGAGAGTTCGAGAGAGGGACCGGTTGCAGAGACATCAGGGAGGTAGAACTGACAGACCGTGGCCCTTGATTGAATGCCAGGCTGAGAGGAGGAGGAGCTACTCTGAGGGTGATGCCCCCAGTGAGACGGGGGACCCCAGGAGGATGAATAGGTCTGCGGGGAGGACGGGCTGAGTTCCTTCCTGGACACCTCGAGTCTGATGTGGCTGC
Organism: Leptonychotes weddellii; assembly: GCF_054177405.1. Taxonomy (NCBI): domain Eukaryota; kingdom Metazoa; phylum Chordata; class Mammalia; order Carnivora; family Phocidae; genus Leptonychotes; species Leptonychotes weddellii. Next base: position 14,676,178 of record NC_138373.1, on the reverse strand, counting down.
GGGAGGGACCTCGGGAGCAGGCAACTCCCTGGATCTGGTGCTCAGGAAAGAGGTCCAGTCACGCTGGGGAGTCCAGCACCAGTTCCTGCTATGGGCACGGAAGATAAGATTCATTCTTCATTTGCCTCATGACAATTTTGGCAGAGCTGGACTGATCCTTTTGTATTGCCCAAGGACCGGAAGCAGGCCTTCTGCTCCTAGCCCTGTTCATCTGGCAAAAGGTCCAAACTTGGGCGTCAGGGATGTGTGGGTGGGTGGGTGGGTGGGAAGGCAGGAGAGGAGCTTGGCCCAGCCAGCTTCAAAACCGCTTCAAACAAGTTAGCTGTTCGTGTGGTTATTATTGTCATCCGGGGGATGAGGTCTGGAAGACAGGAGGGAAGCACCGGGCTCCGGGGCAGGGGAGGGACAGCCTGAGCACCACTTCTGTTCACCTCTGTTCCCGGCTCTGTCCTTGCCCAGACCTATGCAGAAATGGACCCCACCACAGCAGCCTTGGAGAAGGAACACGAGGCGGTAAGCAGGGGCCGGGCTCCTGCCCGCGGGCGCTCCCTCGGCCGGCTTCCCTCGCCCCGACGGAGCCAGCCACTGCCCTGCACTCCCACCTTACCCACAGATCACCAAGGTGAAGTACGTGGACAAGATCCACATCGGGAACTACGAGATCGATGCGTGGTACTTCTCACCGTTCCCCGAAGACTACGGGAAACAGCCCAAGCTGTGGCTCTGCGAGTATTGCCTCAAGTACATGAAATTCGAGAAGAGCTACCGCTTCCACTTGGTGAGCCCGGGCCAGCTGGGCCTGGTGAGAGAGGGGCCGCGGGGGCCGAGGGGCCGAGACAGCAGCGACAGGGAAGAGAGACAGGTTCCAGAGGAGTTGGGTACAAGGAAAAGCTGCCCGTGGCTCAAGAGACCCGGGTTCTAGGCCTGGCCTTGCCTTGGCTGGCGTGACCTTGGCCAACTCGCTGCCTTCCCCCAGACCTCAGTTTCCTCTTCCGTGGAACGGGGACGGTAATCCCCGCCCTTCCCACCTCCTCAGGTCACCCCAGACACTACATGTTTATCGAGGCCAGCCCAGTGCCAGGTTCCTCGGGGCAAAAGAGGGAGCGAGTATGGCCCCTGAGCAATGGGGCTGGAAGGGGGGGGACAGATGGGAGGCATTGGCAGGGGTGGCCCGGGGGTGGGGTGCTGGGGGCTCGCAGCCTCGCGCAGCACGGCGTTTCCCAGAGGGCGTGACCTGAGGCAGATGTGTGCGGTTTGGGGACCGCCAGTGTCATGGATGAGAGCCCGCCAGAGTCCTCCGGAGCCAGGCTGGCCTGAACTTGAGACCATCTAGCTGTGTGATATGCAAGCCAGTTCCGTAGCCTCTCTGCGCCTCGGTTTCTTCATCTGTAAAAGAGGCTCTGTCTCCTCAGGTAGTTGGGAGGCTTACTTGACGTAGGTGAAGTCCGGGGCCCAGGGTCTGTAGGTGGGGAAACAGAAGGGAGACCTGTTGCAAGCCGCACAGGGTGGGATGGGGGTGGGGGGGCACCTAGCAGGAAACCTCAAGGTCTCAAGGCTTTGTCTCCCCGCCCCCACCCCCAGGGTCAATGTCAGTGGCGGCAGCCCCCCGGGAAGGAGATCTATCGCAAGAGCAACATCTCCGTGTATGAGGTCGACGGCAAAGACCACAAGGTGAGCTGGGGGGCCGAAGTGCCGTGGGAGGTGGGGGGGAGCACCTCCTGGATGATCCTCGTTGTCGCCGAACGGTAGAGGCCGGCCTGAGGACGAGCCCCCTCCGGGGAAAGGCCTGTGAGGTCATGCTTAGTCTGGCGCTTGGCCTGTGGTTGGCGCCCGGTAAACATCCGGCTCTGGGGCGCCAGCCTTGGGGACGGTTTCTGTTCTGCCCTGAAGACTTTTCTCCTGACGAGGTGGCTTGGGTTGGGGGCAGTCCTGGCCCAGAGTAGAGATTGTCACGCCTGAGGCTGCTTCTAGAAGCACTTTCTCTTTCTGCCTGAAGGAAAGGTTTCTTCCCTGGGAGGGGACGGCTTTGTGTGACTTGCTGCCGGAGAGCCGTGTAGCTCTGGCCGCGGAGTTCCTTGTTTCTGGCAGGAGGACCTCGGTGGGGCAGGGTGGGGCATTTGGGGCCTTGCTTTGCTGCCATTGAGCACCTGGCCTTTGCCTGGTCAGTCTGGGAAGCTCTGACCAAATGTCCCTGTTTCCCAGGGAAGGGGACCGTAGAGGGTAAGGCCAAGAGGGCAGGCTTCTGAGTGGCTCCTGCTTCAAACCGTGCTGTCATTGACTAGCTGACCGTGGACAAGTGACTTAACGCTGTTTGTTCCTGTTTCCTCATCTGTAAGATAGGAGTCATGATTACGTTGACCTAATAGGATTGTTGGTGGAACAAATGAGCAATGCCAAGTACTTAACTCGGTGTCTGGCATCAAGCAGGTGCTTAGTAAACGTAGGCCTTTGTTATTATTGGTGACCTCCTTGTGTTCAGCCAGCCTTGAGGTAAATAACTCAAGGGGAATATTGGCTCTTAGCCTGGCCTGGGTCCCTTGCTTTGCCTTTCTGAGCACGAACAGGGTGGGTGGCAGAAAGGGCTCTAGCAGGAGACATGGGTGTTCTCTCTAGCTCTACCCTGTTAACTTTGAAGCCTCAGCCAAGGACTCCCTCTCCCCAGAACCTCAGTTTCCTCCTAGGTAAAATGGGCTAGCAATGCTGGACTTCACAATTGTTGGGTCAAATAAGAGTGGATGTAAAAGGTGTCATAAACCAGAGGGTCTCCTGATCTGTGCCATGAAGCCAACGTCAAGGTCTCATTATCCGTCCTGATATTGGTCTCTAGCCTGGGTAGGTGTCTGGGCCTACAGCAAGGAGGCTCCTGAGGCCCAGCAGAAGAGTATGGCCAAGTGGGCAGACCGCTCAGGCTTTGGAATCAGGCTCAAAGCTCATCCATTCAGCAAACATTTACCAAGCACCAAGCTTCATGCTTAGCCTCATGCTGGGTGTTGGGGATACAGCTATGAATAAGACAGAACTCATATACCAGTTTGAATTCTGCGCTAGCACTCACCAGCCATGGGACCTTACGCCAGCCACTTCCCTCCTCTGAGCCTCACTTTCCTGATCGGAAACCTAAAAGTTAATGTCCCTGAAGATTGAACTCCTATTTAGCACTCAGAAGTGGTAACTGATTGGGACACCTGGCTGGCTCAGTCGGTGGAGCGTGCGACCCCTGCTCTCGGGGTTGTGAGTTCCAGCCCCATGTTGGGTGCAGAGATTACTTAAAAATAAAATCTTAAAAAAAAAAAAAAAAAAAAACTTTTTCTGCCCATGACTCCTGTTTCCATGCTATAACTAAACAAACACCTTTGGGGCACCTGGGTGGCTGAGTCGGTTGAGTGTCTGACCCTTGATTTTGGCTCAGGTCATGATCTCGGGGTCGTGAGATCCAGCCCTGCACCCAGTGCAGAGTCAGCTTGGGATTCTCATCTCCCTCTGGCCCTCCCCCCCCATTCGCACACACACACACTCTCTCTCTAAATAAATAAATAAAATCTTAAAAAAACAAAAACAAAGCAACTCACCTTTTTGCACGGGGGGTGGGGGAGAAGTGGTCACTGGTTAACCGAGCTCTCTGGTTTTTAGTTTCCCTGTCCATCTGGAAAATGTAAGACTCCTTTTGGTTCTAAGTGCTTTTGTTCTTGGTGGGGGGGCCCCACTTCCCAGCGGCTCGGCATTGGCTGCTCTCTGAAGGCTGGTGTTTGCGGAGCGGGTGGCAGCCGCTGCCCAGGCCTCCGTGAAGCTAGGTGGGGAGTTATACCCGCTCCCTGAGCCTGCTTCCACCTCCCCTGCCCCTCAGATTTACTGTCAGAACCTGTGTCTGCTCGCCAAGCTTTTCCTGGACCACAAGACCTTGTACTTCGACGTGGAGCCCTTCGTCTTTTACATCTTGACTGAGGTGGACAGGCAGGGGGCCCACATCGTTGGCTACTTCTCGAAGGTGCTGGATTGGGAAGCCCAGGTTGAGGGAGGGTGGGGACTCTGACCGGGAGAAGGGGCTGAGCCTCCGCACAGGTCCTGACCACACACCCCTGTAGGAGAAGGAGTCTCCAGATGGGAACAATGTGGCCTGCATCCTGACCCTGCCCCCCTACCAGCGCCGTGGTTATGGGAAATTCCTCATTGCTTTCAGTGAGTGGTTCCTGGCCTACGGAGGAAGGGGCAGCTGTGGTGGGGGCCATGGCGGTGGGGGGGGATGGGGGGCGCCAGGGCGGGGCCGGGTCCTCCGAATCCTCCTTTCCACCGCTGCCAGGTTACGAGCTCTCCAAGCTAGAGAGCACAGTCGGCTCCCCTGAGAAGCCGCTGTCTGACCTGGGCAAGCTCAGCTACCGCAGCTACTGGTCTTGGGTCCTGCTGGAGATTCTGCGAGACTTCCGGGGCACACTATCCATCAAGGACCTCAGGTGAGGGCCCTGGAACCCTTAAAGAGGGAAGGACTCTTCTAAGATTGGCCGTGATCCCACGTCCTTGTCCCCTTTTGCTGTCCCAGTCCGACCCCACAAGGGAACTCTGCCCAACATCCGTGCTAATCCCTTTCTGCAGCCAGATGACTAGCATCACCCAGAATGACATCATCAGCACCCTACAGTCCCTCAACATGGTCAAGTACTGGAAGGGCCAGCATGTGATCTGTGTCACACCCAAGCTGGTAGAAGAACACCTCAAAAGTGCCCAGTATAAGAAACCACCCATAACAGGTAGGTGGGGGGCTGCCCAGGGCGTGTGTGGTGGGGGGTAGGTGTTAAGATCTACTGGGAGCCAAAGCTACCTTTTGACTGTTACATGATCCCAAAGTAGTCTGACCAGCTCCTGGGACGGAAGCCTGGGGCAGGCTCCTCATTCCCAGGTTTCCCTGCCCCCTCCCCAGGACTCAGTATGCCCTTGTTCTCACCTAGAGGTGAAACCTGGCCTGGGCCCAGAGGCCCAGCCCTGCCTCTCATGCCTTTCTCCCCACAGTGGACTCAGTCTGTCTCAAGTGGGCACCCCCCAAGCACAAGCAAGTGAAACTCTCCAAGAAGTGAGTGGGCTGCGCCCCGGCTGCTGGACCCGTGCCTCTCTGCCCCCCTCCCCCCGCCTGTAAATATGTACAGACCTGTTATGTCATTTTTTTTTTAATAAAGTAAGTTCTGCCAGTGGTTCTGGACTTTGGAGGTGGGAGGGAGAGGCCAAGAGCTGATGTTCTTCGTTGCATGTCACACACAGCCAGTTGTGCTCAAAACATTTTCCTTCTGCTTGTTCTTTCTATCCCTCACCCCAAGCCCAAGCCCAGTTCCAGTGGGGGCTCAGTCCTCCGGAGTCTAGGAGTCGAGGTTCAAGGAGGGCATGGCAGCCGATGGGGCAAGATTGGGGCCTTTTCTGTGCTTAAGAATATGCTGCCCGGAGGCAGCCCCAGCTCAGAAGACAGGCAGAGGGTGAAGTGATGGGGCTCATCCGGCAGAAGGAGCGCTCAGAGTGCTGGAGCCAGCCCTTCAGCAGCAATTAACTAGGCAGGTACCCAATCTTCTAGAAACAAAGCGGGGAGCCAGGGCTCATTTTCATCGTTAAGGGTCCTCAGGGGCTCCATAGGAGCCCAGCCAGCGGGTGGAGGTGCCCAGAGGCTCTAGCCAATACCACAGGTAGTAAACTCTTTGCCTGTGGGCTGTAGTCCCAAAGAACGAACCCAGAAGAGGGGGCTCAAAGGTCAGGATGGTGCTCTGGGCTCCCGCAGGTCCGGGCAGGAAGGAGTGACTCAAACCAGTCCCCCAGGCCCAGATGTCAGGGAAGGGCCAGCTCCACTCCTGGGCCATGCATCTGTCCTCGGGTGCAGTGTGGAAGTCCAGGAAGCAGGGTCGGCTCCCAGGATGAGTAGCTTAGCAGACGAGGCCCAGGGTCAGGCCTAGTGGCAGCAGAAGGACGAGCCCCTGTAAGCCCCGGGCTGGGGCCGAGCTGAAGGCCTGATGGTCGACACAGAGATGGCCATCGGGCTGGGACTCCTGGAGCTGGGGCCCCACACGAGGCTGGAGCTCTGTCACGTGGTAGTGAATCCAGGAGGCGTAGCTGGAGGTCAGCGTGTACACGCCAGGCCTGTTGGGGGCCCCACAGGCGTCGCCCCAGCTCACAATGCCTGCCAGGTACCAGAGGCCCCCCGCGGGGCAGGAGAGTGGGCCCCCAGAGTCACCCTGAAGAGAAAAGCCACAGAGTACCGTCAGGACGGGGCCCCGGGCCTCGGGTCAGCCATGCCAGCCCCTCTGGCCCTCATCTGCCAAAAGGCACTGGTCTCACTGCGCACCCCGCATTCACCTGGCAGGCATCCTTGCCCCCCTTCACGTAGCCGGCACACACCATGTCCTGCTGGATAAAGTGGGGCTCATCAGGCTTGGCGTCGATGTTGTACAGGCAGTTACACGTCTCACGGCTGATCAGTGGTACCTCGAGTTGCTGCAGCTGCCGGGGGGCCAGGAGGCTCACTGTGGGAGCAAAAGATGCTCACCTGGGGCCCCCTCCCCTGAGTCAGACACCGCCCCCCCACGCCTCTAGACATCAGCGCCCACCTCACCTGAGGGCGCCACGTGGCCCCATCCGGTGACAGTACATTGGAAGCCGTTGGGGAAGGAGGTGTTGGCTGCGGGGAGGCAGATGGGCCGGATGTAGCGGGAGAAGGAGACCGGCCTCCCGAGCCGGAGGAGCGCGATGTCGCCCTGGGAGCCCTCCTGGTGGTAGCTGGGGTGGGAGATGACCTGGGCCACGGTGCGGACCTCGGCCTCAGGGGTGTAGGAGTCCAGCTGGTGGGCCCCCAGCTTTACCTCATAGTCTTCCTTGAGGTGCTCCCTGCAGGCAGAGGGGCCAAGGCTGGGACCCAGGAGACCTCTCCTAGGTCCCTGCTCCCTGTTGGGGATCCCCGTTCCATCTACCCCCCCAGGTTCTGGTCCCAGGCAAAGGGCCTTTTAGATCCCAAACTGCATATTAGTTTCATCCTGTGACCTGTGACCTCTGGCCTTCACTCCTGACTGATCCTTTCGGACTTAATTATTGCTACCCCTGGACCCAACCCAAGGACTCCAACCTCCGGCCTAGGCTGATCCCTGAACTTTGACCTTAGCCCACTTTTGACTCCCCCCACCTCCCCCCCACCCCCCCACCTGGCTGGTACCTTGGGAAGCAGTGAGCAGCTGAGACCACCCACTGCTCAGACACGAGGGAACCGCCACACACGTGGGTGCCGTCGTAGGTGATGCTGACCTGCCAGGGCCACTGGCCGGCCGCTGCGCCACCACCCCCGGTGATGCGTGCTTGGGAGGCCACGCCACAGGAGGCTGTCCAGGGAGGAAGGGGAGGGAGTCAGGTCCTTCTGGGGCCCCCGCACCGGGCTCCTCGGGCCTGCCGCCCCCTGTTGACCTGGTCTGGAGCTTGGGAAGTGAGCTCACGGGAGCCAGCCACCCGTTTGTCCCCGTCCCACTGCTCGGCGGGCACGGCTGGTTCTGCCCCCTCACCATCCTTGTTACCGAGCTCGGGTTTCGTCCAGCTTCCTTGCTCTCGGGTCCTCCCACCTTCCATTCCGTCCACTCCTCACAAGTCAGAAGATCTTTATAAACCACAAATCTGATCGGGTCACACCTCAGCTTAAATCCTTTCCTGGCTCCACACTCTGCCCTCAAGATACATTCCCGACCTTCCAGGACACTACCACCTAGTCCAGCCATCCCTCCGGACACCCGTCACACACACTGGGCCACACACTTGTTTGCCTCTAGACCTCTGCTTATCCAGGTCACTCTGCCGAGCACACCTTTCCTCATCCCTACTCAGCTCAGCAAACCTATTTGCCTATGCAGGTGATTCACATGTCGGCCTCTCCTTCAGCTGCCCCCACGGGGCTGGCTGAGTTGGATGATGCTGGGAGCTCCCGGCCCCCCACCGCCCCCACCCCCGCATCCCCCAACGCTGCCCCCTCACACAACTGTTGTGCTGGTGTCTGTGACAGCACAGAGTCCGGGCATTCCCTGCTGACAGGGCCTGGAGCTGAGCCCCTTGTCCCCCGTGCCCAGCACACGGGGCTGAGCACACAGCCGCAGTCGTGGATGCGTGCTGAACAAACAACAGGCCTCCCACACTGCGCATCTGGTTTCCGGGACAGCCTCACCCCCACTGAGGCTGCGGCCCTTTGGAGCAGGAGCCGGCAGCCCTTCACAAAGTCACCTTCCTCGGAGCAGAGCAAACCGTCCGGCCAAGCTCCTCCTTCTCTCCTCGTAATAACGACAATAGCTACTAGTGAGTGACTGCCCAGGCGACGCGCGGGGCCGCGGGAAGGCTTTCACTCACGGACTTTATCTCCCTGAGTCCTCACTGGGCCCCAGGAGACAAACATCACCGACTTCATTTTTGAGGTGAGGGGACTGGCCAAGAACACACAGTGTGCGGTGAAGCGGGGACTGAAAACCAGACTCAGAGTCGCGTGGTGTGCCTTGGCTGGTCTTCCTCCAAGGTCGTTACCTCTGGACTCAGACGTGGGTTTAAAATCCCAGCTATGCCTCTCAGTGGCTGTATGCTCTTGGGCAAGTCACTTCTCCGTACCTCAGTTTCTTTCTCCAGGGAATGCCACTTACCGTCCCCATCTTACAGACTAATGGCAGGATTTACTAAGGCAATAAGGACGGGTAAGAGGGCCCTACCGGGGAGAGGGTCAGGCGCTCATGAAACACTCCGTTGGAATCTGAATCCAAGTCCCCTTCCTTTCCCCTCCCCCACACAAGCCTCGCCTTCATCCCCGTCTGCTCCTGGAGGAAGAGAGAAAGAGGGAAGGGTAAACAGGAAAGACCAGAGTTCCCAGACCCCTTAGCACCTGCCACTTCTCCAGAGGACCGTCCCCCACCCCCACTCCGCGCCCCCCAGGAGGCCAAAGCTGAAGGGAGAGGGAGAGGCCCAGAGCTAGAGAGGCTGGAAGCCGAGATAAGGGATAAGGGGTGTGCCCAGAAAAGGGTTATACCCTTGGCCTAAGTCCACCACCCCTCCCCCCAAACCCCACACTCTCTGACCGCCGCAAATACTCACCAAGTCCGGACCGGAATAATCCAAGTAAAAGCAGAATGGCCACAGCCCCCAGCCACCCAGGCCCCAGGCCTGCCCTGTGGGCCATGGCCCAGGACCAGGGCCCCTGCGGAGAGACACCAGGCACCCTAGGGAAGGTACTTAGGGCTGGTTTCAAAGGCAAGTTCCAGGTATCGGCCCCAGAGGGAAGGGATCCTGGAATCCGCGCTGGGAAGGGGGAAGAGACGTCCAAGGCTAACTTCGAAGGCAGGAATAAGGCACGAAGGGAGACGCTGGGGTCTCCGCAGCCGCCAGTGAGGACACGTCTCCAGCCAAGCCTGGCTACGCAGAGACCTTCCAGAGTGCTGCTGGATCCCTGGAGAAAGGCACCTACCTGCCTGCCCCTCCCCTAGCCCCGCCCTCCTTGCTTAGCTCCGCCAGCTTTTCTTGCTAACACGGTCCTAAGTCCTCCCAGACCCCCGGGGGTGGGGTGGTGTGTGTGTGTGTGTGTGTGTGTGTGTTCCAGGCGGGACTGGAAATCCCTTGATAGCTAGACTCCCTAGAATGTGACCCCACCGCCCTCTGTCCCAGGTCTTGCAAGTCTCCCAGACCAGTTATGTCCCCAAGGTTCTGGCCCAGTCTTTGTTGTCCTGGGGCCGCTGTGCTCCTCCTTTCTTCCCTCCTTAGGCCTGGTGTCTGAGCCCAGGGCACCCGGGGCTGCTCCCGGCGGGCCCTTCTGTTGAGCCTGCAGCCGCATCTGTGTGCGGTGAGGTGTGTTGAGTGTGATGGCAGGTGCCAAGCATGTCACAGGTATTTCCCGAGTGCCTACTATGTTCCAGGCACGGGAGACGAAACAGACACCATCTTCTGCCTTCGCTGAGCTCACCGTGAAATAGGGCTGACAGCTCTGAATCAAATAATCACATAGCAATTACAGAATAATTTCAAGCTAGGCACTGTGATAAAGAAGAATGGGGGCTCTGGGGGCCTGTTCACAGGAGCTTCGCGTAGGCTGGCATCAGGAAGGTGCTGTTAGAACTGAGGCCTGAGGGGCTCTGGGAAGGTGTTAAGGCAGATGGAGGAGAAGGGCGGTCCGGGGAGAGCGTTCTCAGGTGGACGGTGCAGGTAGCTCAGACTCTGGGGCCGGAGGCCCATGTGACCGGGTTGGGGGTCAAGTTCATCCTCCGTCCGTGTATGGGTCTGTGGGCAACTGGGCATGTATGTTGGCTTCAAGCCTCGGAAGAACAGAGCCGCGCTTCCCCACCTACTTTCCATAAGGCTAAGACCTCTTAGCCAAAACTTCAGGGCCCCCCCTGGAGGGCAGGGAATTCCTGGAGTGAGTGAGGGGCTACAGGCTAACTGCTGGGGAGGAGGGGGCAACATTGGACACTGTGGTGGGTTGGGTAGAGGGTGCGTGTATTTTTTTTTTTTAAAGATTTTATTTTTATTTATTTGAGAGAGAGAATGAGAGAGAGAGAGCACATGAGAGGGGGGAGGGTCAGAGGGAGAAGCAGACCCCCCCGCTGAGCAGGGAGCCCGATGCGGGACTCGATCCCGGGACTCCAGGATCATGACCTGAGCCGAAGGCAGTCGCTTAACCAACTGAGCCACCCAGGCGCCCTGAATAAATAAAATCTTAAAACTAGTTTGTCTTTAAAAAAGCAAGCAAACAAACAAAACCCTCTGCCCATCTCCTCAATCTCCCAAGAACTTCCTACTTCCCCTCCCCATCCTCTGCCCACTCAACCCAGAGATGGTGACTCCGGCCCCAGAGGGGACCCCTCTGCTACTCTCATCAGCTGGCTTCCACCCCAAGCACTCCTTCCCCAGGTCTCCATTTGCCCTTTTTCTGTGCTCAAACATCACCTCTTCTGTGACCCTTTCCTAATCCCCAGCCAGGGGTGTCCATATGTGCTCCCCACTACATTGCGAGCACTTCAGGGGCTGAATCTATCAGACCCCCAGACCCCCTGACTTAGTAGTTCGCAGGGAATGTGGTTGAATTCACGCAGGAAGGCGCACTACTAGATGTTGGGGGAGTTGGGGGGGGGCGCCTGGGTGGCTCAGCTGGTAAAGCGTTTCAGCTCCGGTCATGATCTCTTGAGTCCCCGGATCAAGGCTCCCTGCTCAGAGGGAAGCCGGCTTCTCCCTACACGCCCCCTCCCCCCGCTCGCTCATTCTCTCTCTTGTGCCCGGGCTCTCAATCTCAAATAAATAAATAAATAAATAAATAAAGTAAAATCGTAAAAAAAAAAGGTGGGTGAGGGAGTGGGATGTACACACAAGGACACATGATGGTGCCCAAACTCTGGGGACACCGGGCAGGCTGTGCAAGTGGGGGACCGTCGAAGGGCATGGACAGTGGGGGTGCACACCCTGGGCCATTCATCAGGGTGTGCACATGAGGGGGCAGCTGTCTGTGGGCAGGGGATATGCTAGGCCCTGGACTCCCAGACTGAGACCCTTCCCCACCCTCACCGGCAATCCTTGCTCTGCGGGTGGGGAGGGGGGGAAGGGCAGTAGGTCTGAGCTAGGGCTGAGGTGTCTAGCAGGTGCTAGAGAGGCCGATTCCGCTGGGGAGGTGACACACGCCCAGCTGCCACCCCACATCCCCCGCCCTGGGGCGGGAATGAGGGATAGCTGCCACGTTATCGGGGACACATTTCCTGGGAGCCCAAGGCCTGACTCACAGAGGCCCGGGAGGGATGGGCCCTATTCCCGGGCTTCCCCCAGTCCCTCAGTCTGCCCCCAGCAACGCCACAAGGCCACGTGCCTGTGTTTACACCTTTATTGTCCGCTGCCCCCAAGGGCTCCCGAGCCCTCAACAGCCGGGCGCTGAGGCCCGATTACCCGAAGGGCCTGCAGCCCAGGTGGGCGGGGCGCTCCGGCGGCTCCGAAGACTCCGGCGGGGGAACAGAGCCGGTTGGGCCACATTCCAGCCACGCTGGGCGGGAAGTGGAGGGCCGGAGGGGGTGGGGGGGTAGGAGAAGGACAGGCCCCCCCCGCCCCCCCCCGCCCCCCCGAGACCCAGGCCCCCTCAGCCCTGGATCAGGGGGGTTAGTAGCAGCAGGAATAGAGCAGCCTGGGGGGAGCCTGGGGCGCTGGCCATGTCGGGGGGGCACAGGTCGCTGCCTTCAGGGGGCCAGTGGGGGTAGCCACTGGGAGGCAGGAAATGGGCCTCCCCCACTGTCTGGGAGATCCAGGCCTCTTCGGGGCCAATGGCAGCAAATAGCTCCCGGCTCCCTCGAACAGCCATGCCCACGAGGACCCAGGAGCCTCGCCTGGTCAGGCACAGGAGCGGAGGTGCCGAGGTCACCTGCATATCAGAGCCAAGCCCCAAAGGGTCTCTCACCCTTCCTCCTGATTCCCTGCCCTGGCCCCTGGTCTCTCTCAGGTCCGGCCAGGAAGCACTGCTTCTTCCCGCTTGGGGCCCAGCACTCAAGAATTCCAACCCTGTTCTCTCTCTAGGGTCCAGCTGCCCAGCACTGCCGCTCCCCTCCCTTTACCTCACATCTGTCCTCCTGACCCTCCGAATACAGAACACAGAGAGTCCCAGGGGGCAGAATGCCCTGATAGAGACAGTGACAGAGTCGTGGCATCAAGATGGAGACAGCTGCGGCCACAGGGACTAGAGAGGAGAGACGGGTTGTCGCAGGGATTCTGGCCTTCAGTCACGTCTCACCCCCCAGGACCCTGGGCTCTCACCTCGGTCCCGGGGGTCCTTCCAGCCCAGCACCCAACAGCTGGCCCCCAGGGGGATACCCCCTGGGTGAAGGCAGATGGGCAAGGCTGATGGGGAGGGTTCCACCCGGGAGCTCAGCTCCAGGAGGGCAAAGGGGGGCCGAAGTCCCAGGTGCCGGGGCAGGCGGATGCTGATGACCGACCGGGATACCTGGTGGCCCTGTGGGAGGGGGCTGGCCCCTGCCCGGCCCAGGTACACTTCAACATAAGGCACTGTTGTAGAGCCTGGCCTGTTGGAACAAAGCCCAGTGTCACCTTCTCCTTCCCCAGTCGCTGTAAGCCCTTTTCCAGTGCAGGGCACAGGGCAGAATGAACTCCATTCATCAGGGGCAAGGTCACTCCACTCATAATTCCTCCTTCCAAATCTCTCTTCTATCTCAAAACGCTTGTCGCCGTTCCCTGTACCGTAAGAGCCCTAAAGGGAGAATATCCCACTATTTGAAGGTCCTTTTGCCCATCTCTCAATTTTTCCTTCTTGTCCAAGAGATGGGTGAGACCCACCTGAGGACACAGTGAGTGGCTGCCAGAACCCAGCCTGGGGACACGAGGATCCCAGTGCAGACTCGATCTCCAGCTACGTGCACCTCTGCCAGCCAGGGCCACAGGACCCCCATCACAGCGGGCTCTGGTCTCAGGCCACAGGCTAGGGAGAGGAGGTGACCGCTTAAGTGGGGGCTCCACAGCTGACCCCTGAAGACCCTACCATGGATCTTAGCCCATGTAGGAGCCTCTAAGTCCCAAAGCCCTAAGGAGACTTTAAGCCCCAAGCCCTCACCACCATGTTCCGTGTGGGGGGGACAAGTGTGTGTCTCGGTCTCCTCCCCCTCAGGGCCCCAGTCCCAGGTCAGCTGGTCTTCGAGGTAGGCTCCCCGAGTCACACGGCTGATCCACGGGCCATGGGTCTGCAGGGGGTGGAAGACTCTGGGACGTAGGCAGCCACTGGAGAGATCGCTGATTCCAGCCAGGAACCAGGTCCCCTCCTCCTGGCACAGAAGACTCCGATGAGAGTAGTTCTGTAGCAAGAGTGTGCGCGCGTGGGTAAGAGGCTCTCAGAGGTCCTGGGGCTTTCCTGTACCCCACTCTCTCTCCGTACTCAGACATAACAAGTCCCACCGCCTCCAAGCCAGGCTCCAGTACTAATCTGTATAAGTCAGCCCTCACTTTAGGATTCTCTTTAAACCTAGGGGTAGCGATGGGGCGCCTGGGTGGCTCAGTCGTTAAGTGTCTGCCTTCGGCTCGGGTCATGGTCCCAAGGTCCTGGGATGGAGCCCCGCATCGCGCTCCCTGCTCATCGGGGAGCCTGCTTCTCCCTCTGTCTCTCCCCCTGCTTGTGTTCCCTCTCTCGCTCTTTCTCTGTCAAACGAATAAATAAAATCTTAAAAAAAAAAACCAAAACAAAACACCTAGGGGTAGCGAGAAGGCCAGACCCAACTCAGGCGCCTCCCCGAAGTCCTCCAGGGCCAGACTCCGCCCCCAGCGCCTTCAGGACCCGCCTTAATCTCCGTCCTGGCCCCAGAGCGCTCGGCCTCCTTCCCAGGCCCTCGCAGACCCTGCCCCCCACCGCCCCCCCATTTCGGTCCCGCAGGCCCCGCCCCCGTTGCTCACCCAGCAGCGGCCCGCCTCCTCCTCCTCCTGGTAGGCGGGGCAGAGCGCGTGCGGCGGGTCTCCCGGCGGCGGCACCGACGCCCCCTGGCGGCCGTACAGGCAGTGACACCACCAGCCGCTCAACAGCTCGGCCTCAAGCTGTGTGTTGGGGCCAGGCGCAGGTTCTGGAAGGGAGAAGGGAGAAGGGAGGGAGCCGGCGCTGCGGCGGAGTCCCGCCCGACTCCGTCCAGCCCCGCGCGGGCCCCCTGCTCACCCCCGCGACCCCAGAGAGCCAGGCGGCAGCGGCTCCTGGGCAGGAAATAGTGTTCTGGGTGAGGTAGGCACACTGGCCGCGGGGCCGTGCTCAGGTTCACCGGCGCTCGCAGCTGCAGCAGCGCCAGGTCCGAGGCGTCGTCCCACGAGGCATTCTCGTGCGGCACGAGGCGCGCCACCAGCTCTGCGCGCGGACGCGAGGGCAGCAGCACGCGCCAGTTGTCCCGGTCGCGGGGCGGGCCGTCTGAGTTGATGGGGCTGCGGGATGGGGGAAACTGGGGACGTGGGCTGGATCCTGCACACTCTGCCCGAAACCACGCACGTCTGGCTTGGACTTTGGACTTCCAGAGAACTGTGCACTCAGCCCGCAGCATCCTCGATCGAACTTATACTGCCCCCTACTCGCCGCCAGTAGACAAGGACCCCGCTTTGCAAGCTGGATCCTACACCTGCCAGTGAGACCCCGCACTCCAGACCGATGTGCCCCTCCACCCCCACTCCTACCCTACACAGGGGATGCGCCTACCTCACCCAGAACACGATTTCCTGCCCAGGAGCCGCTCCACGCCCCCACCCCTCCACCCCTCCTCCTACCCTATACAGGGGAAGGGCAGGGGACAGGTAGATAATGTCTCAGGCCGATGGGGGGGGGAGGGGCAAGAACATGTCTGAGACTGGGTTTTCACTCACTCCAGAAAGCAACTGGCAGGTGCCAAGACCCAGCTTTCAGACACCAGCGCCCCATGGCAGGGTCTGGATCCTGGCACCATCACCTGGGCCTCCCAGGGCCAGGCCCCCGGCCTCGGGGCCTTGCCGCACTCTGAGGGGTGAGAGGCCTGGGTCAGGGGGCCTCCCAGACCCCCAGCAGTTTCCACCCCAACTCAAATCTCCCATGTCCAGCCACCATCTAAGGGTCCTGCTCCCTCACCTGGCAGGGCAATGGTGCAGTTCTCATCCCTGGGCTCCCAGGGATCTGACTGGGGCTCCCAGGACTGGGTGGGAAAGGCAGGCCCAGGCTCTGAGCCTATCACCTGTTCCCGTATCCATGCCTCATAGGGAGCCACTGCAGTGAAGACTCCAGGGCGGTTCCTTCGTCCACAGCCAAAGCCAAAGCTGGTGATTCCCGCCTGGAACCATCGGCCACCTTCCTCACAGACCAGGGGCCCCCCAGAGTCTCCCTGGTGATAGATAATTCAGGGTCAGGGATCAGCCTGGGGACCCACCACCTTATACTGGGTCACCTCACAAAGGTTCTACACCTCTTCTTGTTGCCCAACGTAGAGCCACCTTCTAGAAATCTGCCCTGTCTGAGCCTTGTCCTCTGCATTCCCTACAACTCTAAACAGAAGAAAGCCTTGTAAGGCAGAAAGGCTGATGAGCATTAAAGGCCGTGCTACAGAGACCTGCAGGTCTCATTCAGAGCCAAATGATTCTTGTTCAATAAATGGCTCAAATAAACCCTGTTTTGGGTTTCTAAGTGCACCCAGTTGTTAAAGTAAATCAGAGATGCCAACATTCAGGAGCAAGAGGCTGTTGTTAGAAATAAGCTGTTAGAAAAGCAGCAAGGGGGCGCCTGGGTGGCTCATTGTTTGATCATGATCTTTCATGGTCCTGATCTTGGGGTCATGGGATCAGGCTCTGTGCTCAGCAGGGAGTCTGCTTGTCCTTCTCCCTCTGCTCCTCACCCCGCTTGCACACTCTCTCTCACTATCTATCTCTAAAATAAATAAGATCTTTTTAAAAAATGCAGCAAGAAGGGATAGTTTGAAATCGAGTAAGCAGGAAGAACTACAATGAACAAACACTAAAACAACATTGTTCCTAAGACATCTTCTGTAGTCTCGGTCAGGCATCTCTGTGACCTGAGGAAGTCCCAAGGAGGGCTCAGAATCATTGAGAACTGCGCTGTGCAATATGGTAGATGTATCCACATGTGGCTATTTAAATTTAAATTTAAGCTAAATAAAATTTAAAATTCAATTTTTCAGTCATACTGAAAATATTTCAAATATTCACTAGTCAATGTGGCTAGTGACCACCATACTGGACAGCGCAGATATAGAATATTTTCATCATTGTAAGAAGTTCTAATGGACAGGGCTTGGTTTAGAGGAATTTGAACTGTTTGCAACCCTGTTCAAGAAGGGAACCTCTTGAGGGTCAAGGGCTGGGAGGGACCCTGAAGACTATCTAGCTTGAATCCCCATCACCACCATGCATGCTTGAGCGCCCTCAAAAATGTGTGCCAATGGGGGCGCCTGGGTGGCTCAGTCAGTTAAGCAACTGACTCTTTTTTTTTACAGAATTTTTTTTAAAAAGCTTTATTTATTAAAGGATTTATTTATTTATTTATTTGACAGAGAGAGAGAGATAGCAAGAGCAGGAACACAAGCAGGGGGAGTGGGAGAGGGAGAAGCAGGCTTCCCGCCGAGCAGGGAGCCCGATGTGGGGCTCAATCCCAGGACCCCAGGATTAGGACCTGAGCCGAAGGCAGATGCTTAATTACTGAGCCACCCAGGTGCTCCTATTTATTTATTTATTTATTTTAAGATTTTATTTATTTATTTGAGAGAGAGAGAGAGAGAAAGAGAGCATGAGTGGGATGGAGGGTGGAGCAGAGGGAAGGGAGAAGCAGACTCCCTGCTGAGCAGGGTGCAATGCGGGACTCGATCCCAGGACCCGGAGATCATGACCTGAGCCAAAGGCAGATGTTTAATGGACTGAGCCACCCAGGCTCCCCTATTTATTTGTTTTAGAGAGAGAGAGAGAGCGCAGGGAGGGGCAGAGGGAGAGGGAAAGGGGAAGCGGACTTCTGGCTGAGCAGGGAGCCCAGATGCAGGGTGATCTCCCAAGCAGGAGATCATGACCTGAGCCCAAACCAAGAGTTGGATGCTCAATGCCCCAAAGCAACTGACTCTTGACTTTGGCTCAGGTCATCATCTCAGGATGGTGGGATCAAGTGTAGAGTCTGTTTCTCCCTCTCCCTCCCCCTGCTTGTACTCTCTCTCTCAAATAAATAAATAAATAAATCTTAAAAAGAAATGTGTGCCATTGGAGGGAAGTTTCTGGGGAAAATGTTTAAAATATGCTGTGTGTTGGCTTTCAGCAACGTATCTGGAAACCTCTGTAAAGGATTAATCCTTCTACTTTTTAAAATTTTATTTTAAAGTAATCTCTAGGGGCGCCTGGGTGGCTCAGCCCTTAAGCGTCTGCCTTCGGTTCAGGTCATGATCCCAGGGTCCTGGGATGGAGCCCCGCATCTGGCTCCCTGCTCCGCAGGAAGCCTGCTTCTCCCTCTCCCACTCCCCCCTGCTTGTGTTCCCTCTCTTGCTGTGTTTCTCTCTGTCAAATAAATAAATAAAATCTTTATATATATATTTAAAAAAATAATCTCTACACCCAATGTGGGGCTCGAACTCACAACCCTGAGATCAAAGAGTCCCACGCTCTATGGACTGAGCCAGCCAGGCACCCTGAATTAATTCAATTTTTAAAAAAAATAACTGGGGCGCCTGGGTGGCTCAGTCGTTAAACGTCTGCCTTCGGCTCAGGTCATGATCCCGGGGTCCTGGGATCGAGCCTCGCATCGGGCTCCCTGCTCCGCGGGAGGCCTGCTTCTCCCTCTCCCACTCCCCCTGCTTGTGTTCCCTCTCTCGCTGTGTCTCTCTCTGTCAAATAAATAAAATCTTTAAAAAAAAATAAAAAAAATAACTATTTGCTGAATAGCTACTAAGGAACAGATGCTGTGCTGTAGACTGGGATGTGGGATAATAATAATAATAGCTAATACTTATTTAAGCTCCTATTAAAGATCAGGCACTGTCCTAAGTATTACAAATTCATGTACTCATCATAACCACCCTATGAGGTAAGTAATTCTATCATCTCTGTCTTCCAGATGAGAAAGTCTGGACATGTGGAGGTTAAATAATTCAGCCAAGGTTCCACAGCTCATAAGCGGTGGTGCTGGACTTCTTTTTTTTTTTTTTTAAGATTTTATTTATTTATTTGAGAGAGAGAATGAGATAGAGAGGGCAGGAGAGTGGGGAGGGTCAGGGGGAGAAGCAGACTCCCTGCTGAGCAGGGAGCCCGATGCGGGACTCGATCCCAGGACTCCAGGATCATGACCTGAGCCACCCAGGCGCCCCGGTGGTGCTGGACTTCTAACCAGGCTGACTCACTCTAGAGTCCGACATGTAACCTCTGCATTGGACTGCCATAAGTAACATAAGCCCTCTTGTTGAGCCCCGAGTTCTGTCCATTTATAATCTTCTCATCAGTCCTATCCATCGGCAATCTTGCCCTCTTTTTGCAGATACGAGAGAGATGAGCTTGGTCTATTCCTCTTGTTTCCTATGGGTTACAGGGCTCTGCCTGGCCCTGAGGGGCAGATGCAGCGGCCTCCCCTCACCTGGCAGGTGTCCCTGCGGCCCCCCGGGTAGCCGGCACAGAGCATCCCTGGCAAGAGCTGGAAAGTGAGGTTGAAGGGGCCAGGCCGGGTATAGAGACACTGACAGGCGTCCTCTCCCAGCAGCCTTAGCTCCACTTCTTGTAGCACCCATGGGAGAGGCAGGTGCTCTGCGGGCAGAATGGGAGAGCAAATGTTCTGAGGCAAGTATGAAGTCCCCTGGTCCCCAGCTCAGCGTTGTGCCCTCCAGGCACCTCCTGAACATCTCTGCTTAGATGTCCCATGGCACCCGAGCCTGCTACATCCCAAACCAGTCATTATCACCTCCTGCTCCTCTCTGTTCTTCCCACATCCTCCGCTCAGGAATGGCCCCATAAGCACCTAGTGAGAGCTTCCACGGATGGTTGTGCAGTGGAGAAAGGTATCCAGACGACAAATAATGCATGTGGGGGCTAAAGTCACTCAGCTCTATGCCCCCATAGGGGTTGTGTAGTCTTGAGAGGGCACCCTTTTCAACAAAGATGCCATATAGACTAGCGTGGTCCCATACCAAGTTGCCAAGCATGGAGTCTGGGTGTCAGCTTTGACCTCTGTCTCAGCTTCCCCTCCCCAGTCAGTTCCCAAGTCCTGAAAACCTCTCATGTGTGACCTCTTGGATTTTCACCGCAACTGCCCTAGTTCAGGAGGCACAATTTGGGGCCTGGATGATTGGCCCAGGCTCCTCACTGGTCCATCCCCCAACCCACCCTTCACTTGTTGCTGACAGAGGCATGTTCTTTTTTTTCTTTTTTTTAATTATTATTATTATTTTTTTAATTTGAATAGGTTCCACGGCCATTGTGGAGCCCAACGCGGGGCTTAAACCCACGACCCTGAGATCAAGACCTGAGCTGAGATCAAGAGTTGGATGCTTAACTGACTGAGCCACCCAGGGACCTCATGACAGAGGATTGTTTTCAAAGCTCAGCTCTGATCTTACCAAGAACAATCAATGGATCCCACTGTCTACATCTGAGGCCTCAGCCCTTTCCTGAGGTGACCCTGCCTTTGATGGAAACCAAGTCTCAGAGTCCAGGAACGGGTGGGGGAGAGTTGTGGATAGAGCTCCTTCCCTTCCCAGGATCCTGAGAGGTCAGGTGACGGTGAGGCTCTACTTGAGGGTCATCCGGGGGGGTTGGGGATTGTCCTAGGGACCCTGGGACCTGGTGGGGTACTCTGGCCCTTGGTTTGACCTTAAGGCTTTCATGGTCCAGCCCTAGCAGCTTTTGCGGCCTCTGTTACCTAGGCTCCTTCTACTCCAGCCTGGCAACCTGGCCCTTCTCCATCTAATATGTCTCATCTGGGTCCCCAGAGTGGCCTCCATCTCCCCCCACCTTTCTGTAATGCTAACTTATGTCCTCTTTACAAAACCTCCCCAGAAATCTCCTGTTCTGGGTGCCCTTTGTCAGGATGGTCTGGGCCCATCCACACAGACTTTCTAGGTGCTCAGAATGACCCTTTCTTGTCATCTCCTGCCCTGATGAGGCCCCTCCAAGCATAGGCCGTGGCATCTCCTCCTCAAGCACCCTTGCCAAAGCCCTGGGCACTACACAGGTCTGATCATGGCACATGCAGAATAAATGTGGGGGCCTCGCTAACATGGAAAGGTAGCGCTGGATAATGGGGATGATGGGGAATGGGAAAGTGGTCTACTTCCCCCCACACCTTCTAACATAGTGTTTGTTTATCGACTGAATTTATAGCTTGTCTACCTATTAGAACTTAAGTTCTGAGAAGGCAGGGAGTTTTGCTTGTTATGTTCACTGGCATAACTCTAAGTCAGTGCCTGGCACAAGAAGGTGCTCAAGAAATATCTGTTGAGGGTGGGGGGATGGGTTAGCCCGGTGATGGGTATTAAAGAGGGCACATTCTGCATGGAGCACTGGGTGTTATGCGCAAACAATGAGTCATGGAACACTACATCAAAAACTACCGATGTACTGTATGATGATTAACATAACATTAAAAAAAAAGAGAAATATCTGTTGAATGAATGAAAGATGAACTGAATGAATGAGGGTGAGTTGGGAGAAGACAGGAGGTGGGTAAGTAGAAGATGAGTGAGGGGAGGGGAGGATGGGAGGAAGAGGAACAGGGGAAAGGAGGGCAGAAGCTGACATTTGCTGAATGCTTACAATATTCCAGGTGCCGGGCTTTAGTGCACGACTACCTAGGGCAAAAATACCTAAAGCGCACTCGCGACTGCTCTTTTAGGCACCGTGCTACAGACTTTACATGGATTTTCTCATTTAATCCACCCAACAACCTCAATTTTCAGAGGACGAAATGGATTGGGGGAAGTGCTCTGTCTGAAATAGCAGAGCTAGGATGGGAACCCTAGTCGGATCCTAAATCCAGGAAAGAAAAAAACTGGAAGGGAAGGTGAGGAGGGAATCGGGGTGGATGAGTCAGTAGTCTTAGTGTGCGAGCCCTTGGGGAGGAGGAGAGACGGAGATGGGCAGAGCACTTAGCCACCGCCTGGCAGAAATCGGCCCTCCAGGCCCCCGCCCAAGGCCCCGCCCCGTGGGGCCCACCTCCCGAGCACCCGCCCCAAGGGCCCGCCTAGCCCGGGCCCGGCTTTTAGGCCTCCCCCTGAGGACCGCTCCACCTCTCCGGTAACCCACCTCCCGGGAGCCCCCCGCCCCGCCCCGCCCCTCACTCACCCGCTTCCTGGATGTCCCCCCAGCCGGTGGCCCAGCAGGCCGCGCCGTGGGCGAAGCGGTGCGAGGCGCGCGGCAGGCAGACCGGCCGCACCGCGGGGCCCAGCTGGGCGGGCGAGCCCAGGCGCAGCAGGGCCAGGTCGGCGCCCAGTTCCACGCTGCTGTAGTTGTCCGGCACCAGAATGGCGGCCACTGAGCGGACGTGCGCGCCGTCCAGGGGCCCGTCCTGGGAGTGCACGCCCAGCAGTACCGACCACTCGGTCGCAGGCTCCAGGGTCCCGTTCCTGCGCCGACGCCCAGGCGGGAGGGGGTTAGGTGGACCCTAAGATGGGGGCAGACTGTCGTGGGGGTGGGGGGCTCAGAGGCCCGGGAGAAGGTGGGATCAGCGGGAACCCAGGAGGGGCGGAGACGGATTCGGATTTGGGGCTGGGGCGATCCAGGTTGAGCTAGGTTCCCAAAAGGGGGAGGAGTGGATCCGATTTAGAGGTGGTTGATAGGGGACGTTGGACAGACGGAATTCAGATTCGGGTATTTGGTGGAGCGGTGGGGCGAGTCTGCAGGCGGCGTCAACCACATTCGGAACCAGGATACCCCCGCAGCGGGGCGGGGAGACGGGCGCAGCTCGGTTCCAAGTTAGCGGTTGAATACACCGGGTTAAGCGGCGGGGCAGGCTTGGCTTTTGGAGAGGGGTCGGACGTGGGCGGATACTCACGTCACGAAACAGTGAGCAGCCGAGAGCACCCAGGAAGGGGCGACGAGGGAGCCCCCGCAGATGTGGCCCCCACTCTGCTGCAGGCTCACCTGCCACGGCCAGCTGCCTGGCTGCGCGTCTGAGCCTCCCACGATTCGGGCAGAGGGCTCAGGGCGACCGCAGTCTGCGATGGGGTACCATGGAGGTCATAGCCTGCCTGGTCCCTGACGCCAGAGGCCCGGGCAACTCAAGACAAAGCCCCAGTTTCCCACCCGACTTCCGTTTGCCCCTCTGAACAAAGAACAAAGAGGACCTAGGCACTGCTAATTTTCCCGTGACTTTCACCTCCCTCCTCGCCTAGCCACACTTAACTTTCTGTAAGATGAGGAACCCCCGCTCTGCCTTACCTAGATCTTCAGGTTCTTCCTGCGTGGGACTGAGAGCTGGGAGTTGGAGGGTAAAGAGAGGAAGGTACTGGTGACTTCCAGCCCCTGACACTGCCCAGCCCCCATCTTCCTGTTCTCCATCCTCTACCCCCTACCTTTCCCTTCCCCAGTTCCCTGCTCTTTCGGCCCCCTGCCAACACCCATGCTACCCCTCCTGTCTTTTCTGCCTCCCACGTGGCCTTCCCCGAGTCCAGCTGCCTTACCTGAGTCCTGGAAAGCTCCTGGGATGGGGCTGATGGCTGGAGAGAGGGAAGCAGGAAGAGGCTGGAGACTACACTTTGATATGCCCTCCCCGACTCCCCCTTCCCGCCCCCCCCCCAAGCTTTACAGCTACTCCATCTCCCCAGGACACCTGGGCCCCTTTCCCCTCTCATACACTATTCTCTCCCTTCTGACACCTCACTCCCTCCTTTTTCTGACGTTCTCCTGCCCTTCCTCCTCTGACACCCCACTACCCACACAGAACCCAGGAGTCCTGCTTTCCGGCTCCCCAGATACTAGGACCCAGGCCCCTTGCAGCCATCTTCTGACCCCTGAAGTTACCGAGGATCACAAGCGGAAGGAGCAGGTGCTGGGACATGGCCCATTTGAGTCAGCTGGAGGCACGGAGATGAGTGAAGGTCTGCTCCCAGCCACAGCTCTGTCACTGCCTAGGCAGCCTGTGACACCTGATGGTCCCAGGAGCAGCCCCACCCTCCCTGGCCGGAGCCCATCTCTGGCAATCTGAGAGGATCTGGGGCTGGAAGGGGGAAGTAGGGAGCCTAAAGGCCCCACCCAGAGCCCTGTGAGCATCTCACATCTCTGGAGTCCCAAGGTGGGGGTGGGAGGCAGATGTCCTAGCTCCAGGACACTGTTGGACGGGGGCGCGGAGGAGTGGAGAACCCTGTGGGCAAAGGTGCAAGGAGAGGACAGCCAGGTGCTGGGAGGCGGATGTACTGGGTCCTTGGTGAGGCAAGGATGTAGGTGAGCCCAGGCCCTTGGGACAGAGGAGGTGGCCCCTCAGTGGCGTGACTCACCTGAGACCTCACCTCTGATCGGGGTGTGGCTTACCCCAGTGGCTTGGCCTTTTCTTCTCACACAGCTCTGGTTACTGGAGTTGCTGGCCAGGTCTGGGAAGGGAGCTCTAGGGAATTCAATCCCATCCCAACAAAAGGATCGCAGATTCCGTCCGGTTGGACAGGGCCAAGGATTCTGGGAGGGGGCTGGGCAGGCTGGCAAAGCCAAAAAGGACACCACCCCTCTTTTTTTTTTTTTTAAGATTTTATTTATTTATTTGAGACAGAGAGAATGAGAGACAGAGAGCATGAGAGGGAGGAGGGTCAGAGGGAGAAGCAGACTCCCTGCCGAGCAGGGAGCCCGATGCGGGACTCCATCCCGGGACTCCAGGATCATGACCTGAGCCGAAGGCAGTCGCTTAACCAACTGAGCCAACCAGGCGCCCAGGACACCACCCTTTTCTGTGTTAGAGTATTCTCAGGTGTGGTCACTCTTTGTGTGACCTTGGGAAAGTCGCTCAGCCCTTCAGTGTGTATCAGTAGAAGGCCACGAAGAAACATATGGTGCCTCAAAGAGGAATCGGGGGGCGTGTAATGAAGGAACTATTTACAGAGGTATAGGCAGGGTTAAGGGAAACCCACAAGGGATGGTGAAGCACCCTGGGGCTAGCAATGACGGAGAGCCCTGCCCTGCCCTGCCCTGACAGGGAAACAGAAACGGAATGCTGCCCCTGGAGGAGAGGGCTGATCCGATCAGAGCTCCTTCAATGGAGGAAGGCAACCTTTTATCAACCTGTGGCTCAGCAGGGAGGGAGCTGGGAAATAAAAGTCTCCATCTCACTTCCCTCCTACCCTCTGATCACCTGCCAGTTTCGTGTCGGAAACTTCCCAGAAGCCAGAGTGATAGGGAGCCCCTGGTGTGGCCCATAAAGGTCGCTCTGGGGGAACAGATCAGGATGGAGAAGGGGTGGAGGAGACTGGAAATGGAGAATCACAGTATAGCCACACACAGGTTTCCCCTGCTACCCATAAGTAGAGCATTTCTGTGAAAAGTTTTGGAAGGGGAAATGACATAAAGCAAAGAAGCCATTATTATCAATTATATGGAAAACATTTTTAGGGTTCCCAGATTCAAAAAATCACCTCTCTTAGGCTCTTCTCTCTTTCTTTTTTCAAAGATTTCATTTTTAAGTAATCTCTGCACCCAAAGTGGGGCTTGAACCCACAACCCCGAGAACAAGAGTTGCACGCTCCACTGACTGAGCCAGCCAGACGCCCCTCTCGGGCTTTTCCGATACCTTAGGACATATCTTGGTAACAAATGCACAGTATAAATTGAGATCAAGCACAGATGCTCGCATAGTTCAACGGTAGGACAGCTTGCTGCTGAGACGTTGAGTGTAGTTCCCCAGAGAGGAGATCTCAGGGTGCGCGCTGCCTGCAAAACGAACACTGAGCGCTATTTTCACTTTTCACCTTTTTTCGAAAAAGTGAAAATCCTCTTTGGATTTCTTTTGGTTAGCGAAAACACGTACTGATGTAGGACTTTCCTAAAAGCAAAGTGGCACAATGCGAACTTTTGAAAAGCAAGGGATACCTGTGTATCTATTTTCTTACCAATAATATAGGCTAGTAATGATATACAACTCTGTTAGTCCAGTTTCCCTAGAAAATAGAGGCCTGGGCAAAGCCCACAGGTTTGTGCTTTATTGGGAGGTTAACAATCCCAGGGGAGCAAGAGCAGGGGGAAATGAGCTGTGATTAGGAAGGGAGTAAATGCAAACACAGGGCCCCAAGCATCGACTGGAGTTAGTTGATAAGCTTGCTAACCTTAGCTAGTCCACGGAGACAATGAAGGTAAGCTTGGTGGCAACAGCTTCAGACTCGTTAACACAATCCTGGAGTTTCAGTTTGTTTGTTTGTTTAAAGTAAGCTCTACGCCCAACGTGGGGCTTGAACTCACAACCCCAAGATCAAGAGTCGCAATTCCTGGAGTTTCTAAGTCTCCTCAGACACTCATTTGCAAGCATTTGCCCTCCAATGATGACAGACCAGTCATTTACACAACAAAGACTCAGAAAAATGAGGCAATGGGCAAACAAAGGTAGGAAAGAAGATAGAGGGTGTAGGTTGGTTAAAGCAAAAACATGCATGCCACGAACACGCTCACCTACGAACTGCTTGCTGCAATTCGGTAGTTCTCAAACATTTTGGCTTCAGGACCTCCTTACACTCTTACATTCCTTATTGAGGAATCTAAAGAGTTTTTGCTCATGTGGGTTATATCTATCAATATTTACTGCCTTTGAAATGAAAATTCAGAAACACCTAAAATTACTTATTAATTCACTAAAAATTAATCTGTTACATGTTAATGAGGGTAACTTTTTTTTATGAAAAATAACTGTATTTAAAAAAATAGTGAAAAGAATGACAGCGTTTTGAAAGTGGAAAGAGCAACATTTTTGCAAACCTTGCTAGTGTCTGGATGAATAGACTACAGCTGGATTCTCATATCTGCTTATGCAGCCAGCCTTTTGGAATATCCCTAGTCAAGTAGCCTTTGGAAACCTGTATTGGATACTTGACATCATGAAAATAGTTTTGGCCTTGGGCACCCCTTGAAAGGGTCTTGGGAACCCTTTCAGGAGTTCCCAGACCATATCTGAGAACTGCTGCTCTAAGACAATAATTCCTTTTTTTTTTTTTTTTTGTAAACAACGTCCAATGTGGGTCTCAACTCATGATCCAGAGATCAAGCGTCACATGATCTATTGACTTAGCCAGCCAGAAACCCCTAAGGCAGTAGACAGTAATTCTTTTTTTTTTTTTAAGATTTTATTTATTTATTTAACAGAGAGAGAGAACATAAGTAGGGGGAGAGGGGGAGGGAGAAGCAGGCCCCCTGCCGAGCAGGGAGCCCGATGCGGGGCTCCATCCCAGGACCTTGGGACCATGACCCCAGCCGAAGGTAGACGCTTAACGACTGAGCCACCCAGGCACCCCCCTAAGGCAGTAATTCTTTTTTTTTTTTTTAAAGATTTTATTTATTTATTTGAGACAGAGAGAATGAGAGAGACATAGAGCACATGAGAGGGGGGAGGGTCAGAGGGAGAAGCAGGCTCCTCGCTGAGCAGGGAGCCCGATGCGGGACTTGATCCCGGGATTCCAGGATCATGACCTGAGCCGAAGGCAGTCGCTTAACCAACTGAGCCACCCAGGCGCCCTAAGGCAGTAATTCTTAACCCTTTCTCCAACTCAGTAGATTTGAGGAATAGGACTTGCTCCTTTCAATGTGTTGATGCAAAATGAACAAACCCTTCAGAATCCCTAAAAGTAAGAAAGTTTTATTTGAGCCCAAGTTAGGACAGCTGCCTGGGAAAAATGGTCTTCACAGGGAAGAAAGTGCCCCAGAGAATGAACAGTTCTTACAGGGTTATATACTTTTTTATATCTTATAAAAGTCAAAAGAGTATAGATTAACATATAGGCAGGAATCATAAGTTTTAATGTCAAGGAATTCAGGGAGTAGGAGCATCGACCATATCTTAAGGAGAAGATGGCTTTCCTTTAGGCTACTCATTTACAATGTATGCTTGGTGGGCCATAAATCAGGCTTTTGGTTTTTTGTTTTAATCTTTATATTTTATTTTTTAAGTAATCTTTACACCCAACGCAAGGCTCAAACTCATAAACCTGAAATCAAGATTCACATGCTCAGGGTGCCTGGGTGGCTCAGTCGGTTAAGTTTCCAACTCTTGACTTCAGCTCCGGTCACAATTTCGGGGTCCTGAGATCGAGCCCCACATCAGGCTCTGTGCTCAGTGGGGAGTCTGCTGGAGATTCTCTCTCCTTCCCCCTGTCCTCTCTTGCTCTCTCTCTTTTTCTCTCAAATAAATATTTTTTTAAAAGGATTTATTTATTTATTTAAGAGAGAGAGAGAGAGAGAAAACATGAGCAGGGGGAGGGGCAGAGGGGGAGGGAGAAGCAGACTCCCTGATGAGGAGGCTCAATCCCAGGACCCCGGGGATCATGACCTGAGCAGAGGGCAGATGCCTAACTGACTGGGCCACCCAGGCACCCCAATAAATAAATCTTTTTTTTTTTAAAGATTTTATTTATTTATTTGAGAGAGAGAGAATGAGAGAGAGCACATGAGAGGGGGGAGGGTCAGAGAGAGAAGCAGACTCCCCGCCGAGCAGGGAGCCCGATGCGGGACTCGATTCCGGGACTCCAGGATCATGACCTGAGCCGAAGGCAGTCGTTTAACCAACTGAGCCACCCAGGCGCCCCCAATAAATAAATCTTTAAAAAAAAAGAGTCGCACGCTCTACCAACTGAGCCAGCCAAGTACTCCCCGGCTTTTAGTTTAAACAAAGTTTATGTAGTCATGCTGACTTAGAAAGAAATGTAGGGGCACCTGCGTGGCTCAGTCAGTTGAGTGTCTGCCTTCGGTTCAGGTCATGATCTTGGGGTCCTGGGATGGAGTCCCACGTTGGGCTCCCTGCTCAGCAGGGAGTCTGGTTCTCCCTCTCCCTCTGCCACCACCTTCTGCTGGCACGCTCTCTCTCTCAAATAAATAAATAAAATCTTAAAAAAAAAAAAGAAAGAAATCTAAAATGGCTTCCCTTATATATCAGGGCTTTAGAGAGTTTTGTCTGTCACCAAATGGCACAGTGGCTCACCAAAGCAATGGATCTTAGAGGGGGGAGGGGGAACACTTTCCTCTAGGGAGACAGATTGAAATTTCTGGGTCGTGCAAGTACAGTTTGCAAAAGCTGCGCCCGGGGATTCTGGTAGTTCTTCCAGCCCAAGATGTGTTTGCTTGAGAATCACTGCTCTATGCTTCCTAACAGCCAACAAACACAAAGAGGGAAACCCAAGCAGAGTATCTCTTCCAGGTACTAGGACAAAAAATAATTTTCTCCTGCAGGTTTTTTTTTTTTTTTTAAGATTTTATTTATTTATTTGAGAGAGAGAGAGAGCATGAGAGGGGGAGGGTCAGAGGGAGAAGCAGACTCCCACTGAGCAGGGAGCCCGATGTGGGACTCGAACCGGGGACTCCAGGATCATGACCTGAGCCGAAGGAAGTCGCTTAACCAACTGAGCCACCCAGGTGCCCCTCTCCTGCAGGTTTTAATGGAGAGGAAACTTTTGTGTAATGCAATCTTCCTCAATAACACCATTATGGCAAAAGCAACAAAGAGTGTCATGAGGTTGATTTTTATTGTGCTGCTTAATGGCAGCCAATAACACCATAATCAAACTGCAAGTCAATAAAATAATTATATGGTGGCTGCCTCTGGGTAAGAGAGGCAACACACGGACACACAGTTCTCTGCTGGTCTGATCAGTGGAACAGGAAATCACAGATCAGCTAACATATTCATTTTCTATTGCTGATGAAACAAATTATCATACAATTAATGGCTTAAAACTACACAAGCTTGTTATCCTATAATTCTGAGGGTTAAAAATCTGACAAGGTTCTTGCTGGGCTAACATCACGCTGGGTGTCAACGGGGCTGAGCTCCTTCCTGGAGGCACCAAGGCAGAACCCATTTTCTTGCCTTTTCAGCTTCTAGAGGCTGTTCTCATTCACTGGCTCCACGTTCCCTTCCTCCATCTTCAGAGCCAACCAGGTTGCCTCTCTCTGACCTTCTCTTTTATATAAAGCCCAAAGTGGGGCTTGAACTCACAACTCTGAGATCAAGAGTCGGATGCTCTAACGACTGAGCCAACCAGGCACCCCTCTCTGACCTTTCATCTGTCTTCACATCTTTCTGTCTGACCAAACCAGGAAGGTTCTCTGAGTTTAAGGATTCACGTGATGAATGGGCCCACCTGGATAATCCATGATAATCTCTCCATCTAAAGATGTATACTCTCAGGGCGCCTGGGTGGCTTGGTCGTTAAGCGTCTGCCTTCAGCTCGGGTCATGATCCCAGAGTCCTGGGATCGAGCCCCGCATCGGGCTCCCTGCTCTGCGGGAATCCTGCTTCTCCCTCTCCCACTCTCCCTGCTTGTGTTCCCTCTGTCACTGTGTCTCTCTCTGTCAAATAAATAAATAAAATCTTTAAAAAACAAATAAAGATCTATACTCTCAATCACATCTGCAAAGTCCTTTTTGCCCTATAAAGTAAAATATATTTTAAAAATAAATAAATAAATAAATAAATAAAATGTAAAAAAAAAAGAAAATTGACAGTTTGTTTATTTATTTATTTATTTATCTGAGAGAGAGAATGGGAGACAGAGAGCATGAGAGGGGAAGGGTCAGAGGGAGAAGCAGACTCCCTGCCGAGCAGGGCGCCCGATGCGGGACTCCATCCCGGGACCCCAGGATCATGACCTGAGCCGAAGGCAGTTGCTTAACCAACTGAGCCACCCAGGGGCCCAAGAAAATTGACAGTATTAACTAAAGCTAAATGCATACCTGTATTATGATTCCAAAACACGTCTATGCTTAGACACAAGAGAAATGAGTGCACCAAAAGACAGGAGCATAGCACAGTGCCCATAGCAGCTTTATTCACAAGAGCCAAAACCCAGAAACAGCATAAATGTCTAATGATAGGGAAATTGGCAATGTATACCACAATTTATTATTGTGGTGCATTGATAAAATGGAATACTATGCAACAATAAAAAAGAATTAGTGACCTGTGCAACAACATGGATGAATCTCACAGGAATTATGTTCACTGAAGAGAAGTATCGTACTCTATGATTCCAATTATATGCAACTTAAGATTAGGGCGCCTGGGTGGCTCAGTCAGTTAAGCGTCTGCCTTTGGCTCAGGTCATGATCCCAGGGTCCTGGGATCGAGCCCTGAGTTGGGCTCCCTGCTCAGCGGGGAGTCTGCTTCTCCCTCTCCCTCTGTCCCTCCCCTCCCCTCCCCTGCCCCGCTCGTGCTCTCTTCCTCACTCTCTATCTCAAAAAAATAAATAAAATCTTAAAAAAAAAAAAAAAAAGAGGAACAAACAAAGGTAACTGATATTGATGGAAGTCAGAGTAGCGGTTACCTCTGTGGAAGTACTGACCAGGAAGGAATACAAAGGAACTTGCTAGAGTGCAGGAAAGTTCTACATCTCAATCTGGGTGGTGGGTGCACAGGTATACACAAATGCAAAATTTCATTAAGCTGAACCGTTAAGATTAGTACACTTTATGCACTTTACTGTATGGTCATTATACCTGAATGGAAAGAAACAAAACACATTTTGCAAGTAAGTGAATTCCAGGGTCAGTTAAGGATAAAACGAACTGAACCAGATCCAAAAAGGCTTTCCTAGACCACAAACTTTGGTAGAAGGTAGAGCATTACATCAGATACACCAGGGAATACGTTATGTATTTTCTGAAAGTTTAGCCAAAATAATGAAACCCTTTAGCGATTGGAGAAACAATAAAAGCATGCGTAAGCAAAGTTGTTGCTATTACATTCCTGATAAAAAAGATAATTTCTTTTAAAAAAATTTGGTAACAGGTTCCTTACTTTCTGAATTGGCCTTCTCACTAAGAAGGTTGATTATCACTGACCTAGAAAAAAAAGGACATCCTTCAGATAATCCTTTAAAAATGTTGTTTCTCTTGTATGTCAATCACTTCTCAATAAAACTGGAAGAAAAATATTGTTTCTCTCAGCCGAGCTTTTGAAACGTGCTGGGTGGAGGAGGCAAGAGAGCGTTTCACAGGTTAAGGGCAGGGCCTCGCACGCGTCATGTAAGCTACGGCGGGAAGCACTGCATCTCCTCGTGAAGAGAGAATGTGCACAAATGTGAAGTTACTCCACTTCTGGTCAGGGCTGCTCCGTGAAGATCTTGTGGGCAGGACCATATGTCTCCACA
The DNA here is from genome assembly GCF_054177405.1 of Leptonychotes weddellii. NCBI lineage: Eukaryota > Metazoa > Chordata > Mammalia > Carnivora > Phocidae > Leptonychotes > Leptonychotes weddellii. Next base: position 14,644,442 of record NC_138373.1, on the reverse strand, counting down.
GAAAACAATCGGGAGTGTCCGTCCTAATGCGCCCCAGAATGGGTGCCATTACAGAGCAAGCCTGCAAACATTTCAGTCTGGAAAACGTTAAAGCAGATGTAACCCCTTGTAAGGTTGCTAGATAAAACAGAGGCTGTTCAGTCAAACCTCAGGTAATCAATGAGTAATTCTTTCTGTGTAACCACGTCCCTTGCAATATTTGGGATATACTTATACTAAAAAATAATTTGTGTTTATTCATCCGAGACTTAGATTTAATTGGGTGTCTTGTATTTTTCTTTGCTAAATCTCGCAACCCTATTACCTTGGCCATAATACTGTCTTGCTAAGTTACTGTGTTGTCGCCTCTGCTTGGAAGAATGAGACTTTCTGGAGTGGCCTCCAAAATAACCTGAGGTAGGGTCTAAAATGCACAGTCCATGTTACTTGATGGAGTGATCCTCTGAGTGGGGATATTTGAGAAATTACTAATGAAAGTTGGGGACATATTGACTGCATTTTGTGGGAGAAGCCTAGTTAACTGGTAGGATCCAGATGAGCCTCCTGGTGCTCCCCCTTGTGACAGGAAGAGTAACTGCTCCTCCTTCCATTTCACTGAAGCACCACCTGCCTCCATCACCTGGTCTCCAGGGACCATATTGGTCACCACAAGTCTCCCAACGTTTCTCTCAATATAGCCCCTGAGCAACTGAGGCCTATGGGAGCCAGGAATTGCCGGAGGAGGCGCCTGGGTGGCTCAGATGGTTAAGAATCTGCCTTGGGCTCAGGTCATGATCTCCAGATCCTGGGATGGAGCCCAGTGTCGTGCTCCAGGCTCCGTGTGGAGTCTGCTTCTCCCTCTCCCTCTGCCTCTCCCCCTGCCTACTTGTGCTCTCTCTGTCTCTCTCTCAAATGAACAAATAAAACAAACATCTTTAAAAAAAAAAAAAGAAAAAAGAAATTGCCCCAGGACTCAGTATTTTCATCTCAAATGAGCAGCCCTATTTTAAGAGTACCTCACTTTATTATTAGCCATCAGGGAAATACAAATCAAAACCACAATGAGATACCACCTTACACCAGTTAGAATGGCAAAAATTAACAAGGCAGGAAACAACAAATGTTGGAGAGGATGTGGGGAAAGGGGAACCCTCTTACACTGTTGGTGGGAATGCAAGTTGGTACAGCCACTTTGGAAAACAGTGTGGAGGTGCCTCAGAAAATTAAAAATAGAGCTACCCTATGACCCAGCAATAGCACTTCTGGGTATTGACCCCAAAGATACAGATGTAGTGAAAAGAAGGGCCATATGCTCCCCAGTGTTCATAGCAGCAATGTCTGCAATAGCCAAACTGTGGGAGGAGTCGAGATGCCCTTCAACAGACGAATGGATAAAGAAGATGTGGTCCATATATACAATGGAATATGACTCAGCCATCAGAAAGGATGAATACCCACCATTTGCATCGAC
>NC_138373.1:14624327-14642892 GCF_054177405.1 Leptonychotes weddellii | reverse complement strand
GGTTTTAGAGGGGAGGGGGGTGGGGGGATGGGTTAGCCCCGTGATGGGTATTAAGGAGGGCACGTACTGCATGGAGCACTGGGTGTTATATGAAAACAATGAATCACGGAACACTACACCAAAAATTAATGATGTACTGTATGGTAACTAACATAACAAAACAAAAAGTGTACCTCACTTTATTTTTTTTTTAAGATTTATTTATTTTAGAGAGGGGGAGGGGTAGAAGGGGAGGGAGAGAGAGAATCCCAAGCCGACTTCCTGCTGAGCACAGAGCCCAATGCTGGGCTTGATCCCACGACCCTGAGATCATGACCTGAGCCAAAATAAAGGGTTGGATGGATGCTCAACCAACTGAGCCACCCAGGTGCCCTGAAAGTACCTCAGTTTAGTGAGATGTGTTATATGCCATTTGGAGGGTGGTTCCTGAGGAACGGAGGGAATGATCTGATTGGTGTCCGGGATAGAGACCCTCTGCCTCCAAGGAGAGCAGCTGTGGGGTTCTCCTGCACGAAACGGATGAGTGTGGCTGAGCAACGCCTGTCCCTGCAGATGAGAGAGGAGGCCAGAGGGGGTGAGGGCAAGATTTTTGAGAAGTGGCTAGAAGCAATAGGGCTCTGACTTGGAGGCCTGAGCCAGGAAGCTTTCTGAACTCCTCTGGTCAACAGGGGGCATGGGGCATGGTAGGAGCTTGGGTACTCATACCATAGCAGTTATTTCTCCTGTGGGTGGTTTTGTTTTCTAAATTCTAAACATCTAAAATGAGTGTATGAGGGGGCTCCTGGCTGGCTTGGTCGGTAAAGCATGGGACTTTTGATACCAGGGTTGTGAGTTCAAGCCCCACGTTGGGCATAGAGCTTACTTACTTACTTACTTATAAATAAAGAAAGAAAGAAAGAAAGAAAGAAAGAAAGAAAGAAAGAAAGTGTATGAGGAAGAAAGCTGTAGGTAACAGAAACCCATTCAGGCTATCTCACTACAGAAACAGGTGCATTATTATCAGGATATCAAGGGTTTCTCATGGAATCCCAAAAGCTCCCAAGGGACTAGAGCTATATGTGCTGGACTTCTAGACCTGTACTGTCCATTATAGAGGTCACTAACCACATGTGGCTGTTAAAATTAAAATTAAAATTGATTAAGCAGAAATTGAAATTCATTTCCTTAGTCACACTAACTGCATTTCAAATGCTCAATACCACGTGTGGCTAGTGGTTTCCACGCTGGACAGCAAAGATGTAGAACATTTCTTTATTGCAGAAAGTCCTATTGGACAGCCACTGTTCTAGATTATGTATCCAACTTACAATAATCATTGCTCCTATCTGCTCCCATGGTCCACGGGAATGGAATCTTGGCTGTTATTACATCAAATTTTAAAATTATTTGCCCCTGCTTAAAATTTTTTCTGTGGATGGAGTGCCTAGTTGTCTCAGTTGGAAGAGCATGTGACTCTTGATACCGGGTTCCTGATTTCGAGCCCCATGTTGGGTGTAGAGATTACTTAAATAAAAAATAAACTTTATGGGGTGGCTGGGTGGCTCAGTTGGTTAAGCGTCGGACTCTTGGTTTCCGCCGAGGTTGTGATCTCTGGGTCATGAGATAGAGCCCCGCGTAGGGCTCTGTGCTCAGTGCAGTCTGTTTGTCCCTCTCCCTGCCCCCTGCTCCAAAATAAATAAGTAATTTTTAAAAAAACTTAAAAAGATAAATAAACTTTACTGGGATCGAGCCACACATTGGGCTCCCTTCTCGGCGGGAGGCCTGTTTCTCCCTCTCCCACTCCCCCTGCTTATGTTCCCTCTCTCGCTGTCTCTCTCTTTGTCAAATAAATAAATAAAATCTAAAAAAAATCTTCTGTGGCTGCTCAGGGCTCCTTTTTAAAATTTTTATTTATTTATTCGACAGAGAGAGCACAAGCAGGGGGAGCATCAGAGGGAGAGGGAGAAGCAGGATCCCCGCTGAGCAGGGAGCCAGATGTGGGGCTCGATCCCAGGACCCCGGGATCACGACCTGAAGGCAGACGCTTAACCAACTGAGCCACCCAGGTGCCCTGGCTGCTCAAGGCTCTTATAATTAAATTAAGCTCCTTAGTATGGTCTGCAATGCCCAGAAGAAATGTCCTTGACTCCTTTTTCCAATGTCATACTATCAGTCATTTTGAAAGACACAAACCTCACTTTCCTGGCAAGCTCTTGGTCCAGAACTATTGACTCAAGCTGAGCTGATCAGGGTGTTAGAATGGATGGTGGTCTGCAGGGGATCTTGCCTGGCCCTGCCCTCTGATAGATCGTGATTTCTCATAGTTCTGGGTTAGTTCCTTTGGTAGTTGACCTTTCCTAGAAACGATCTTAAACTTCTGATCACTAAAGTCCACTGCCTGGGTTAGGTTAGTACACGAACTGTCTAAGGTATGACAGGCTGATTTGTACTTAGCCCCAATCAGCTCATAGAAGAAACCATGTGGCTTTCTGATCCTTTTTTGCTGGGGACCATTCCACAGAGGAGATCTCTTAGGAGATTTGGCTCTAGCCAGGGATCTCTAACTTGATTTTCACCCTGCTTTCATAAAGATTTTTATAATAGACCGTAGTTCAGTGGTTTTAATTCTAGTTCAGGAGTTGGCAAACTGGCCCTCCAGCCAAATCCAGCCATCAGCCTCTTTTTGTAAGTAAAGTTTTTTTTTTTTTTTTAGATTTTTATTATTTATTTGACAGAGAGACACAGCGAGAGAGGGAACACAAGCAGAGGGAGTGGGAGAGGGAGAAGCAGGCTTCCCGCCGAGCAGGGAGCCCGATGCGGGGCTCGATCCCAGAACCCTGGGATCAGGACCTGAGCCGAAGGCAGACGCTTAACGACTGAGCCACCCAGGCGCCCCTGTAAGTAAAGTTTTATTATAACACAGCTACTCCCATTCATTTACCTATTGCCTATGACTGCTTTTGTGCTGCATAGGGTTGCATACTTGCAACAGAGGTCTTTACAAAGACTAAAATATTTGCTGTCTGCACTTTACAGAAAATGTTTAATTGACTCTTGTTCTAGATGGGCAACTTGTGGGTCAAATTCCCATTTATTTATTTTTATTATTTCAAAGATTTTATTTATTTATTTGAGAGACAGAGAGAGAGAGAGAGAGACTCTGAAGCAGACCCTATGCTGAGCGCAGAGCCCAGCTCGGGGCTTGATCCCATCACCACGAGATCATGACCCGAGTTGAAACCAAGAGTTGGCCACTTAACCAAGTGAGCCACCCAGGCGCCCCTAACATTATATAGTTTCTAAAGATTATCAGGGAATAAAACAAAGATCACCAGAAGTTTGAAATAGCTTTTTTAGCTGAATGTGTTTGACAGAAGAAGAAAATCACTGCGGGGGTTGCTGAGTGGGAGAGGTCAAGAGTTTTGAGCTTTAGGAAGGGGTTTTCACGGTAATATGCTAACTAAGAAGGTAAAGTGAACACTTTGGATAGAATGGAATGAATCCATAGGTCTGACCCAGTTGGTTAAAACAAGGCCCATTGTTCATTGGTCAGGAAGGAGTCTTCAGTTTGGTCCCCTAAGGGTCTGGCATCTGGAAGTCACTCAAAGTCCACACCTGTTCATTAGCCTTAGTTGGTTGGAACCAGTTGTGATGAAATACAATATTCAGTTTTGCTATCTCTTAGACAAGTATTGCTCTAAATGGAAATCTTCCCTTTCAAGAGTTACAACTTGGAGCCCCTGGCGGACTCAGTCAGTAGAGCGTGTGACTCTTGATCTCGGGTCATGAGTTCAAGTCCCACATGGGGATAGAGTTTACTTAAAAAAAAAAAAGAGAGATCCACCCTAAGTATGTTTTCTGCCTATTTCAATATACTATTTGAGATTGCTAGTGTGAGACCCGACCGAAACAAAAAAGAAAGGGGAAGATGGTGATAGCTATTCCTTTCCTTATTTCCTGCTAATCAGACCCCAGTTTTGTTCAGCCACTGGGTGGGCAGCAATTTGTTCATGGATATAGGTTCCCTACCCTCTGTCCAGGAATACATGATGTTGTTTCTGAGCCTCTTTGGGTTAACACTGCTCCTCTATCAGAAATTGGTCAAATTCTGACCCATGGAAAGTCTGGTGGGGCTTCTGAGAAAGAAAAATCTTTTCAAGGAGAAAGGATCATTTTCACAGGGCAGGATTGTACTTCCTGGCCCCCTGCCTTGCGGTTGAGGAGAGCCACGTGACTAGTCCTGGCCAGTGCATTGTGAATGGAAATGAATGTACAACTACTGGACCAAAGCTTTAATTCTGAGACCTCTGGCACTTGCTTCCCCCCACCTCACTCCAATAACCAGCAACGTTCTAGTTTGGCCCCATTCTGAGGATGATGCAGAGCAGAGCTCTTAGTGGACATGAAGCATAAGCAAGAAGTAAACTCATGTGTGTTAAACTACTGAGATTTTGGGGTCGTTTATTACTATAGCATAATAATCTAGCTCAGCAGTTCTCAAAGTGAGGTCCAGGGACCTCTCTGGGTTCCCAAGCCCTTCTAGAGGGGCTGTAAGATCAAAACTATTTTCATAATAATACAAAGAGGTCATTTGCCTTTTTCACTCTCTGGAGTTTTCCAGAGACTACATAACCTGTAATGATAATTAAAAATTTATCAATTTCTAATATGGTAACTATAGATAGCCGTAACCTACCTAAAGAAAAGCTTTTGGGGTTACTTTCTTCTTTCTTCTTTCCCTACTTTCTTTTCATACATACATACATCTCCCCAAAATATTTGTTTTATGACGTGTCTTACCACACGAAAGTATATCTTTAAATTACTCTGTGCTATCTAGAGCTTTGTATTTTATCCATAGGAGAGCATCTTTGCCCATCCCACTTCGGGCTTCTGAAGTAATAACATAATTTATAAACAGAGTAGCTGGCCAGCACATCTGCTGAAGCACGTGCAGGGGTCCCTGTAGCCTGTGCATCCTGAAACAGCCTCTGTAGTGCACAGGTCCTAGTGGTGCTCCCAGGGGGCCTGTCCAACACTTCCGGCCATAAGGTCCCCAGCATGCCAACTGGAATCCATGCCGTTGGAACCTAATTTCTCTTTTTTAAATTAACGATTTTGTTTATTTATTTGAGAGAGCGAGAGAGAGAAAGCATGAGCAGGGGGAGGGGCAGAGGCAGAGGGAGAAGCAGACTCCCCGCTGAGCAGGAAGCTCGTGGTGGGGCTGGATCCCAGGACCCCAGGATCATGACCTGAGCCGAAGGTAGACGCTTGATCGACTGAGCCACCCAGGCGCCCCTGAACCTAATTTTATATTATTTGATTTATAAAATCATAGGCTCTCTCTGTTACAGGAAGTTTCCTTGTTGTTCCTTTCCCTACGTTAAGGGGGAAAAGCTTACATCCTTGTGTTTTATTTTTCCATCTCTATGTCCCTCTTCCTCTGTTGAATATCAAAACATGTTTTGTCTTCAGACCTGTGCCCATTTGCCCTCTGTGTTCCTCCAGTACAGAGATTAAATATTAAAGGTTTTATTACTCAGACAGTTTAGAAGGTAAAGTAAGGGGCACCTAGGTGGCTCAGTTGGTCAAGCGTCTGACTCTTGGTTTTGGCTCAGTTCATAATCTCGGGGTTGTGGGATCAAGTCCCATCTTGGGCTCTGTGCTCAGCGCAGTCTGCTTGAGATTCTCTCTCCTTCTGGTCCTCACTCTCTCTCAAATAAAATAAATAAATAAAATCTTAAAAAAAAAGGGAGGGCGCCTGGGTGGCTCAGTCGTTAAGCGTCTGCCTTCGGCTCAGGTCATGATCCCAGGGTCCTGGGATCGAGCCCCGCATCTGGCTCCTTGCTCCGCAGGAAGCCTGCTTCTCCCTCTCCCACTCCCCCTGCTTGCGTTCCCTCTCTCACTGTGTCTCTCTCTGTCAAAAAATAAATAAAATCTTAAAAAAAAAAAAGGTAAAGTAAAAGTCTGAATTATTGAGGAATTACTAGGTAAAGCAGGTCCTGTACATCTATTTCCTTTTGGTAATAATTAAATAGCTTAGACCAAAGCTGGAACAAAGGTATCTTTGGGGCGCTTGGCTGGTTCAGATGGTAGAGCATGTGACTCTTGATCTCTGGGTTGTGAGTTTGAGCCCCACGTTGGGTGTAGGTATCCTAGATCGTCCTGAGGTTTTCCTGATAAATTCCAATTACTCTCCGGTACTTGGGTATAGTCAAATGTTTATTACATTCCTTAGGTAACACCACTGATTAACAGTTCTGGAAACTAATTCAAGATTATTCAGGAAGACTCTCACCCAGGGAGTTTACTTGAACCATTTCAATGCAAATACTACATGACTTGGACCATAGGAGGAGGCTCTGAAATATGAAAACTCTGGTGAATTACAAACCTGTAACTCCCCTACATTTGGGTGCATTTTGATATGATTATCAGCAAATTTCTACACTATTTTGGTACTGGTCCAGAGGGTTTTGCCTATTGTCACAGAAAAGTAGCAAATAATAATTACATTGAGCAGGGTTATGTTATTTTTCTCTGTGGACTAAAATAAACCTTGCCTGTGTCTCCAATTTTACACTCAATGGTGGTTAGGTTTTCGGGATAATGTCTTTTTTCTCCTACCACAGAGAAGAAACACATCTTCCGCTAAAAATCACTAAGGCCAAATTTACCCATAAAAATGTCTTCTTATTTCAGAAAGGACCATCAGGTAAGAAAATGTCTGAAATGAGAAGCAAAATTTCCAGTTTATTATGCCATGTTTATCAGACTTATTTTTTCAGACAAAATTTTCCTAAGTTATCTCATATGAAGCTTTCACTAAAGAAAGGAGTTGCTAAATTCTCTGGTTTCTAATCAGCTAAAAGGTCTTAGGACAAAATTCTTTTTTATTTTTTTAATTTGCAAATCATCATCATTTTTTAAATTTTTTTCCAAAATTCTTAAAAACAACAACACCACCACCATTGGAAAAACAACTGTTTAGTGGGAAACAGAAAAAGCCGTTGTGGAAATCATCAGGACGTCCTTCTAGGCATGTGCGTGTATCTGTCTGTGCCTTTTTGGTGTGTGTAGCCTTTTCAGGCTCATCTTGGTGGCCCACCTGATTTCAAAGACTTAGTAGGGAAAAAAAAATAATGTAAACTATCTCACTGATTTGTTTTCTTTTTTTTTTTTAAAAGATTTTTTATTTATTTGAGAAAGAGAGAGGGCACAAGGAGGGGGAGAGGCAGAGGTAGAAGGAGAAGCAGACTCCCCAGTGAGCAGGGAGCCCAATGTGGGGCTCGATCCCAGGACCCTGGGATCATAACCTGAGCCAAAGGCAGACGCTTAACTGACTGAGCCACCCAGGTGCCCTGATTTTACTTTTTAAAATGTCACTCCTAGGGGTGCGTGGGATCAAGTCCCTGAGTCAGGCTCTGCACTCAGCGCAGAGTCTGCCTGTCTCTCTTCCTCTGCCCCCCCTGCACCCCTGTTCCCGATCTCACATGCTCTCTAAATAAATAAATAAATAAATAAATAAATAAAATCTTCAAAACAAAATAAATAAAATGTCACTCCTAGGAAATTTAAAGTACATAGGTGGATCATACTGCTCTAGATAGTCCCCTTGAGACAGCCGTCCAAAAAAAGGTTTCCATATTTGTAGTTTTCCTTTTAGTTGCCCCACAGAGAAAGTCAGAACTCTTCTCAATAGTTTTACTTGTATCTTCCTGTCAAAATAAGCAAATGAATCTGAAATACATATATTTTTGGCATGTGAGGGTTCAAATCTTTGCATGAACAAGTCAAGCATAAACAAGTTTTGTCAGATTCTTTTGCATATTTGTCAGGAAGCCCCTATACCGCTGCTCTTTCTTGGCCCTTCTTCCTTCTCCTTTGTCTTTAGAGCTGGAAACTCTAGGGTCCTGGGTCCTTGAGAAAGGCAATGATACCAGAGCCTTTTATGTTACATTTTTCATGAACCAGGTACCAGAATTCTGGGATGCCCAATTTGTTCCCCCGGGACATCTAACCCATTTGGAAGTGATTGTGGCACAATGATGGGACAATTTCCCACTGTCCCCAGACTCCTCACCCGGTGCCTGTTCAGTTTCCTGGCCCTGCCTCCTGGGAGGCCTTGCCCTTCCTGCTCAGACCCAGTGACCTGTGCGGCCCTTTACCAGCTAGTGCAAGCAGCTTTTCTCTTAGGGCAGCCCAATTATCTGCCCAGTATTTACTTTCCCAGTTCTCTTTACTGTGACAACCTCTCCTAGAGACACCCCTGAGTGGGGTGGGGTGTGGGGCCCATAGGTGCACTTCCTATCCTGCCCAAGGAAATAATAAAGCAGTTATTTCCTTCTTGAAGCCATGTATCTTGAAGGATGGGTGACAGAGAAAAGGACATTTATTCATACCTACTATGTTCCAAGCCAAGTACAGATGATTTGCAAATGGAAATATCACTTGGTATTTACAATTGATCTACGAGGTCACTTTCTTCTATTCCTGTTTTGAGTGATATGAAGTAGCAGAGTCTTTTCATGCCTCGAGGCCTCTGCTTAGGATGGTGTGGGTTTTGTCCTACAGAATAGCTAATTGAGGGGCGCCTGGGTGGCTCAGTTGTTAAGAGTCTGCCTTCAGCTCAGGTCATGATCCCAGGGTCCTGGGATTGAGCCCCGCATCAGACTCCCTGCTCCGTGGGAAGCCTGCTTCTCCCTCTCCCACTCCCCCTGCTCGTGTTCCTGCTCTCGCTATCTCTCTCTCTCTGTCAAATAAATAAATAAAATCTTAAAAAAAAAAAAAAGAATAGCTAATTGGGACTGAGTGAAATTCAGCTCTTGGGGCACCTGGCTGGCTCAGTCGGTAGAGCATGCAACTTGTGATCTTGGAGTTGTGAGTTCGAACCCCAGGTTGGGAGTAGAGGTTACTTACAAAAAGGAGAAGAAAATTAAAAAAAAAAAAAAATGAAGAAGGAAAGAAGTTCCGCTGCTGCTCCTTTCCCCAAACCTTGAGCCCTGCATTGGCTGCATTGGCCTGGAGGAAGGGGTGCCTTTCTCTACTTAACACTGCAGGCTGGAAATGGCCCAGGTCTGGCCTAATGCCAGAACACCATCCCTCCACACTGTTCCTCAGGCTCAGTAAACACTCCTGAGAAGAGGGACATTTTCAGCTCTCCCTTCTGAGCCTTGTAGACAGGGACCCAGCCAAAGTGCAAGGCTGGAACAAGAACTCAAGTCAAGCTGTCTCCTCCCTCCTTCTGTTCTTGCTGCTCTTGGGCTGACAAATCCTTTTTCAGCTGGTAAACTCCCAGGTGAAATGTCATCACCTCAGGGAAGGCTGACCCATCACATTCTACTCACTGCAAAACCAATCACCCCTCCCACCTGGTGGTCCCACCCTGTAAAATTCTTTTTCCACCTTTGCTGTACTGTTCTGTAAGAGTCAATTTCTTTTTTGAATTGGTCAATATACATTCATAGTAAGAAATTAAAATATAAAAGAGGATCCAGGGAAAAGTGAGTTTCCTTCATGCACTTGACCCCAAGTTTCTCCGATTCTTTCCCCAGAAATAAACAGTCACTAGTTTTTCTTTTCTTCCAGATATTTTATGCTTAAACACACACACACACACACACACACACACATATATATTTTTACACATATATATTTATATCAGTTATTCACTCCCCCCATTTAAAACCCAAATAATAGCATAGTACATACATTGTTCAGCACCTTGCTCCCCCCCTCTCCTTAATAATAGAGTTTGGATATTCTTTGTATCTGTACATTTAAATCCACTTCATTTTTTTAACCTCATGGGGTAGCTGTATCATGGTGCTTCTCATTCTGAGGAGATTGCTTTCTGTTCCCCTCCTCCTTCCCCCAGGGACATTTGGCAATGCCTGGAGACAATTTTGGTTATAACAACTGGAAGTTGTTACTAACATTTAATGGGTAGAGGCCAGGTATGCTGCTAAATACCCTTCAATATGCAGAGCATTCCCCCCACAACAAGGCCCAAGATGCCAATGGCGCTGAGATTGAGAAACCTTGCTGTTTGACCAGCATTCCCTATGGATAGGCACTTAGGTGGCTTCTAATATTTTTTTTTTTTTAAAGATTTTATTTATTTATTTGAGAGAGAGAGAATGAGAGACAGAGAGCATGAGAGGGAGGAGGGTCAGAGGGAGAAGCAGACTCCCCGCCGAGCAGGGAGCCCGATGCGGGACTCGATCCCGGGACTCCAGGATCATGACCTGAGCCGAAGGCAGTGGCTTAACCGACTGAGCCACCCAGGCGCCCTGGCTTCTAATATTTTTATATATAGACCTCGCTGCAATGACAGTGGTATAAATTGGAGTTCTTAGTTGCAGATGGTATAATCCACTTTACTTTCGGCAGAGATTATGATAGGTGGTTACCAAATTTCTGATAGGGTCAAAGTCAAGCTTGAGTGCTTTCCAGCCGGGAACACATACCAGGCCAAAGGTCCAAAGACACCATAGAACTTTTCAAATAGAAATAAATTCCAGTGCTCTGCCTCATGCCAGTGACATAAATTATACTAGGGATGTTATAACCTACATAAGAGCTACCTGTGAAGGGACAAAGGCTTGAGCTACTATGCTGGCCAAAATATCTGAACTTTCCACACATGGTTGCTATCTCCAATCATGTGTGATGCATCTGCTTGACAAAATTGGACTGGAGATGATTTTTTTTTTTTAAGATTTTATTTATTTATTTGAGAGAGAGAGCAGAGCGGAGCAGAGGGGAAGGGGTGGAGGGAGAGGGAGAAGCAGGCTCCTGGCTGAGCAAGGACCCCGATGAGGGGCTCAATCCCAGGACCCTAGGATCATGACCTGAGCTGAAGGCAGATGCTTAACGACTGAGCTACCCAGGCACCCTGGAGATGATTTTTTTTAAAGATTTTATTTCTATATTTGAGAGAGCAGAGGGAGAGGGAGAAACAGGCTCCCTGCTAAGCAGGAGCCTGATGTAGGTAGGGCTACATCCCAGGACTCCGGGATCATGACCTGAGCTGAAGGCAGACGCTTAACCAACTGAGCCACCCAAGTGCCACTGGAGATGATTTTTTTTTTTAAGATTTATTTATTTTAGGGCGCCTGGGTGGCTCAGTCGTTAAGCGTCTGCCTTCGGCTCAGGTCATGATCCCAGGGTCCTGGGATCGAGTCCCACATCGGGCTCCCAGCTCGGCAGGAAGCCCTCTTCTCCCTCTCCCACTCCCCCTGCTTGTGTTCCTGCTCTCGCTATCAATCTGTCAAATAAATAAATAAAATCTTTAAAAAAAAAAAAGATTTATTTATTTTAGAGAGAGAAAGAGAGAGAGAACAAGTGGGAGGGACAGAGGAAGAGGGAGAGAGAAACCTAAGGAGACTCCACATTGAGTGCAGAGCCCGATGTGGGGCTCGATGTGGGGCTCGACGTGGGGCTCAATCTCACGACCCTGAGATCTCGACCTGAGCCAAAAGGGAGTCAGATGCTTAACCAACTGCACCACCCAGGCACCCCGGACTGGGGATGATTAAGAGACAGGCATGGAACTTGGGAGTGTCATGGCTGGACATACACATCAGGGAGTTGAAGGCATGTTGTGGATATGATTGCCTGGACCCATTTTTTTTTAATTTTAATTTTTTAAAGATTTTATTTATTTGAGAGAGAGAGCGAGTGAGAAAGGGAGAGAGCACAAGCAGGGGGGAGGAGCAAAGGGAGAGGGAGAAGCAAAGTCCAGGCTGAACAGGGAGCCCGACCTGGGGCTCCATCTCAGGAACCCCGGATCATGACCTGAGCCAAAGGCAGACACTTAATGGACTGAGCCACCTAGGTGCCCCTAGAGCCAGTTTCTAACCTGAAGTCCCCACTAGGGGGTCTGAGAGTATCATCCAGGGGGTGAGAGATTCAGACAGGAAAATATTACATTTTTATTTTTACTAACTGCCAATTGACATTTAGCATTTTCTCAATATGATGTCTGAAATATTAGGGAGTAAGGGAGACTACGATTAGCTGCAGGCACATGCCCCAGTGGCTTCCTGCTCCAGCTGACCCTTGCCCTAATGGAAAGTGGGCCTGGGGATGGCCAGAGCCTCCAATTTTCAAGAAAAGCGAGAAGTTTGGATTTTTGCTTTACTTTTAGTGTTGGCAAGTAGTTAAAAAAATTAAAAACAACATGTAGCCTACACAAAACCTGTCTGCAGGCTGCATTTCACACCATTTCTCACCTTGGGTCTCCAGGTGAGCAGAGGAAGAGAATACAGGGGAAGGAGACAGATGCATAGTGGGAAAGGTGGGAGGGGAGGGAGCAGGGATGTCAAGTAAGGAGACTTTAAGGAGGCGTGAGAGATCTCCATGTTATATGACTTCCCAGAGAAGTCATAATTTCAGACTGTTAACTCCCTGCCACTCTGCTCCATAGGTGCTCTCTCCCACCCATGCCTCTGCCCTTGCTTCTCCCTGTTACACCCTTTCTTCTCTCTGCTTGGTGAACTCCTTCTTATCCTGTAAGGCCTGGCTTCAATGTTACTACCCCTCCTTCCCCTTCTGTGGTTGTCCACCTGGTGGATGACTTGCTGTCCCAGCAGAGTTTCCAGAGTTCTTGATTCCTTGTTATAGCACCACATTTGATTCAAGTACACTCTGGGATCTGTGGGTCTTACCCACATCTCACCGGCTGGCTATAAGGTCCTGGGGTTCAGGGACTGGATCTTTTTCATCGTCCTCTCTCCAGGTCTGCCCAGGCTTGGTACATATTATGCAGTGCTTGAGCCATGTTTGCTGAAGCATAGAAGTTAAAGAGCAGGAACTGTGAGCCAGGTGGGAACCTGGCTCTGCTACCTTCCGTATAGCTCTGGGCATAGCTTTGGACCCTTCTGTGTCTATTTGCTCATCTGTAAAATGTAATCCTCACATCAACCTTTTATTGTGAAAAGTAAGATTAAATTATACTCAAAGCATTCAGAACAGTGTTTGATACTTAGTAAGCCTTATCATAGTATTACACTATTATAAATATGTTATATGTATAAAATATACATAAAATTATCATTATTAAATATTAGTTACATCATTAAATTGCTTGTTTTGTACACTAATGTATCTTCAGTGCCCAGAACAGGGTCTGGAACACTGTAGGTGCTTAGTAAATATTTGCTGAATGAATGAATTAATGAGTCATGGACTTCCCTTTGTCTTACTCCAGAGTCACACTGTCCTTCCAATGGGGTACTTGACAAAGTGTTCAAGAACCAATAGGGCCTAAATCAGGAATTTTAGTAGAAGTTTGCGGGCAGGCCTAGGGCATAGTCCTCAATTGTTTTTCTAGGAAAAAGTGTCAAACCTACAAAGGAACTTCTGGAACCCAGGTCAAAGGTAATTTGAGAAGGAAAATCTGCATGGCAGGTGTAGCAAGAATAACTTCATTTGTCTTATTTAATACTTTAAAATTTCCTTCTCTAGGTCAGGCTGATTAGAATGCAAGTTGCAAGTTAAATTTGAATTTCACTTTTTGTCCTTGTTCTCACAGGGAGTGAACAGGCTTCAGGACACTGCGAAGCGTTCATGTAACCAACAAAAACAGTGTTTTGCAGCCACACAGACCTGGACTGGAATCAGCCACTCTATAATCTGGATTGCACTTGGCCTTAGTCTCATGTTTCTTGTCTATAAAATGGAGATACCTCTATTTTCTTCACAAGATGGTGATGGGAAAGCAATCAATTATCCTTTTTTTTTTTTTAAAGATTTTATTCATTTATTTGAGAGAGAGAGAGCACATGAGCAGGCACACAAACAGGGGAGAGGGGCAGAGGGAGAGGGAACCTCAAGCAGACTCTGGCTGAGTGAGGAGAAAATGCCGGGCTCTATCTCACCACCCTGAGATCACCACCTGAGTGGAAACCAAGAATGCAATGCTTAACCACTGAGCCACCCAGGTGCCCCTAAAGATTTTATTTTTGAGTACTCTCTACACCCAACATGGGGCTGGAACTCATAACCCCAAGATCAAGTCACACGCTCCACTGACTGAGCCAGCCAGGCTCCCCTGATTGTACATTTTGAAACCACTTAAACTCTCTATAAATATCCGTCATTACTGGATCTCTACACTGGTTCTTTGGTAGGGCTTTAGGAAAATAAAAAGCTCCTTATCAGTAAAAGGAGTAAGGAGACCCCTAATCTAATCTCAACCCTCTCTGAGGTCCAGAGAGCCTGGATTTTCCAGGCCCAGCGCTAGTCAAAAGCAAAGCCGAGAGGGCTTGGTGGGCGATCAGTGCTGGACCAGATGAGGACCCAGGGGTCCGGGCTAAACTCCAGGTTTTCTTTTAGGTCAACCCTCACAATCCACAAATCCTGGTAGGGACTAAGGAAACGCAACCCCGAAAGCCGACGAAGTGGAAACCGAGACGCGGGGTTTGTGCTGTCGGGGGAGGAAAGTTTGAGCCAGAGAGGGAGGTTGGAGCCGGAGGGACCAAGCGTCTGGTGCAGAGGAAGGGCAGTGGGGTGCAGGGGCTTGCCATCCTGAGTGAAAGTGGGGCCCAGTGAAAGGGGCCAGTCAGAAGAATTTCGGTTCCCGCCCTGCGACTCCCGGCTTTGACTACAGTTTCGTCCGCAGACGCCCTGGGCCCCTCGCTCCGCCCCCGGAGGGTAATCAGACTGTACCATACCTTTATAGCGGTGGAGGTGAATCGTGGGCTAGTCCTGCAGGGCGAGTCAGAGTGCTTTGCCAAAAAAAATAGGATTACACATGTTACTTAGAAGGTTATTAGTTAATATGCTTCCCCTCTGTCTGTTAGGATCCTCTATAATCCCTGAAGAGTTGTAGGAGTCCGGCCATGCTCCCCCCCTTTCCTTTCCACATTTGGTGCATTCCTCCGCGGTGCGTAGGCGGGGAGGCGTACATAAACCTCGACGCAGGAGGCGGGGCTGCTCAGTCCTCGAGGCGTCGGTGCTCCGTGGTGTTGGGATCTTGTTGCTTGTCGGCCTGTGCGCGCGTGCGCGGACATGGCCTCAAACGGTATGTAAGGGCGCGAGGCGGCGGTGGCGTGGCGGCCTAGGGCTTCGTTCCCTCCCAGCTGGGTTTTTGTTTTTCGGTGGGAGCTGGGCGGCGATCGCGTGTAGGGTCTTCTCTCACCACGGTGGCGGGAAGCAGCGAGAGGGGTGGAAGGGGGGAGGCGCATGTCGCCATTTTGTTTCGCTCCTCTGGCGCCTTTCGCCGGGTAGGGGGATCTTGCCTTCGCAGCCCCTTTACTTGAGATGAGATTTAAGAGGGACGCTTCTTGGTGATTTGAAACGTGAGACACAGATGGAAATGCTCGATCCCGAAGGCTTTTTTCCCCTCGTTCCCGGCCGCGAGCTAGGGCCCGCTTTGTCGCAGTGCTGCATCCGGGCACTCGGTGCGCGCACGCGCTCTGCTGGCCCCTCCCCCCTTTCTCGCGGCGCGAACCCCCTCCCGCCTCGTGTTAGCCCTGTTTTTTTGTCGCGATACCCTCCGCTGGAGACTCCGCTGCGCGCGTCCGGTGTGGGCCTCGCCCCCGGGGTCCCTCGGGAAGGGGCGGGACCGCCTGGTTCCCGCCTTGGTTGCCACGCGGCCGGGGGCGGAGGCTCGGGATCGGGGCCGTGCGCCCGCTTAACGGTTTGGGGGAGGCCCTAAGGGGTCGTCTAACGGACTTGGGACCGGGCCCGAGGGTTTTCCCGCCTAAATTTCCGCTTTCTGAGGTGGGAACCGAAAGGAACGGCCACCCGAGGCCACACCCTCTCCCGGTCCTTTGCCCTTTTCCTGCGGGGGAAGCGCCTCGTTTCCTGTACTGAGGAGATGAGTTGATCTGACTGGTGCGCCTTCAGTGGGGCGATTTAAAAGCGCTTTCGCTACCTTTGCTTTGCCAAGACTCCCCACAGCCCCGGGGAAGGCAAGGTAGATGAGAAAACGGAATCATTTGGAGCCACGGGGCTCGGGACTTGAGTACCAGTTGACTGGCCTCCCAAGGCGAACTCTCTGATGATCCCTGTCATTTGGGTTCAGAGAGTTCTCTTGGTTACCTGGCTTTGCACTAAAAGCCCATTTTGCCATTCTCCAAGATGGGGCAAAGGGTGAAGAATGCCCTCATTTGAGACGCATCTGTTCTTCGGGCCTCGGTTGAGAGAGTGGAGGCCACATCCCCATCATTGCTGCCTCCGGCTTGCATTAAAATGTCCCACTTAAGTAAGTTTGTGACTTTAGCTTGACTGTTGGTGATACCTTCCTACAGAGTGGGTAAATGTGTAGATTTGTGCAGTTGCTGACATCATTGAATTTGCAGAAAATGTAGTTTTCCACCAAGATTCCAGTGTTTTTTTCCAGTAGTAAAACTTAATCGG
Organism: Leptonychotes weddellii; assembly: GCF_054177405.1. Taxonomy (NCBI): domain Eukaryota; kingdom Metazoa; phylum Chordata; class Mammalia; order Carnivora; family Phocidae; genus Leptonychotes; species Leptonychotes weddellii. The sequence goes on along the minus strand of NC_138373.1, from coordinate 14,626,545 downwards.
GTGTCTGTAAAAGTTCGGTTTTTATTTCATTGTAAGAAAACTTGATTATGATTTGCCAGCCTGTTCTTCCTGAACCGAAGGCAGTCGCTTAACCAACTGAGCCACCCAGGCGCCCGCTTGTCCTTCCTTTCACAAGGGAATTTCTGCCTTTGTTGCAACATAGTTGATATTATCTGGAGGCCCCAGGGCTTGAGTTAAGAAATTTAATTCTATTCTACTCTCAGGGATGGCTGAAGGTAATGTAATTGTATTTTTTTTTGCAGACTACACCCAACAAGCAACCCAAAGGTAAGTTGTCATTTCAGGGCTTCCAGTTTGTAGAGTGGCAAGGGGTGGCTAAGGTATCTTTTCCTGATTGCACGGTTTTTTTTCCAGCTATGGGGCCTACCCCACCCAGCCTGGGCAGGGCTATTCCCAGCAGAGCAATCAGCCCTATGGACAGCAGAGTTACAGTGGTTACGGCCAGTCAGCAGACACTTCAGGCTATGGCCAGAGCAGCTATGGTTCTTCTTACGGACAGACCCAGAACAGTGAGTCTCTTTTATTGGGTTACCCCGCCTCTTCCTGCTCTTTTTGAATGTAGCTTTTCTTAATCTTAAGCAGTGCTGAAACGTTGAAGCTTTCTTTTCCTTTAATTAGTTTGTAATCTTTAAAACTTTGTGGAGTCTGAATCTTTTCAAACAAATACTTAATTGGCTTGTAATTCTGGTTCTTTTTATTTTTGACTTTTTATCTTTCTGTTCTCGCTCTCCTTTTCTCCATTTCCCCTCAGCATGACAATGAAATGTGGGGGAAGAGTATTTCCTAAAGGGCGAGTTTTAGGCTTCTCATAGAGGGAGGGGATGATTTGCTTTAAGATGTTTGTGTATATCATGATGATACACAAGGGGTGGAATTTGCCCTGAGATCCTGATATGTAAATAATGTGGGTTGTCCTATTTGTACTACACACCCATGAGCAGGTTAAAATGCTGTTAATGAGTAAGACTCTCTTGGGTTATGAGTTATGATTAGTAGTGGTCCTGGAGACTGGCTTTGGGATAGGTGGGATGAGATTGGCACTCCGAAGTTGGTACAAGTTAGAGTATTAGCCTTAGGCTGGAAGGGGAAGGGCATCTTTGACCAAGATTTAAAAGATTTCCAAGCAGCTTTGATTTTTCAAGTATGGGTAGCATTGGGTAGTACATAATGTTTTCAACCTGTTCTCTGCCTTTTTTTCTTCATAGTCTTTGTGATTTCTTTCCTTTTCCTTCTAGCAGGCTATGGCACTCAGTCAGGTCCCCAGGGATATGGCTCAACCGGTGGCTATGGCGGTAGCCAGAGTTCTCAGTCATCTTATGGGCAACAGTCCTCTTATCCTGGCTATGGCCAGCAGCCAGCTCCTAGCAGCACCTCGGGAAGGTAAGGAGTTTGGGGGGGGAGGCCTGGAATATGATTAGGGCTGAATTGATGAGGAATGATGTGATCAGCAACAGGGGTAATTAGGAGTAATGGTGGGGGAGGGGGCAGGAGTCTGAAATGGGGGTTGGGTACAGAGAATGGGATGTGCCAAACACGAAGTTTTAGACTTGCTGGCATTATGATTCTGTTTTTTTTTTTTTTTTTTTCCTTTTTCCTTAGTTATGGTAGTGCTTCTCAGAGCAGCGGCTACGGGCAGCCCCAGAGTGGGGGCTATGGCCAGCAGTCGACCTATAGTGGACAGCAGCAAGGCTATGGACAGCAGCAAAGCTCCTATAATCCCCCTCAAGGCTATGGACAGCAGAACCAGTACAACAGTAGCAGTGGAGGTGGTGGCGGAGGGGGTGGTGGAGGTGAGGGGTCTTCAGCTGTGTCTCACCCCTGTTTTCTGTAGAGGTTTATATACACTGCTTGGCCCCTTGCCCTAAAAGCTTCTTAAAAATTTTGCTTTCTTGTTTCTTAGCTGTCTTTATTTTCATTGTCTTTTCTCTTTTGGCACTGTTTAATGCCGTGTGCGTTTTTTCTTTAAAGAATCCTTTCTCTCCTGACAGGTAACTATGGCCAAGATCAGTCCTCCATGAGTGGTGGTGGCGGCGGTTATGGCAATCAGGACCAGAGTGGTGGAGGCGGTGGCTACGGGGGAGGCCAGCAGGACCGTGGGGGCCGCGGCCGGGGCGGTGGCGGTGGTTACAACCGCAGCAGCGGTGGCTATGAACCCAGAGGTCGTGGAGGTGGCCGTGGAGGCAGAGGCGGCATGGGG
>NC_138373.1:14602272-14623827 GCF_054177405.1 Leptonychotes weddellii | reverse complement strand
TGATCTCTGCTCTAATCTTAATTATTTCTCTTCTAATGTGTGGCTTAGTCATCGTTTGTTGCTTTTTCTCCAGTTCTTTAAGGTGTAAAGTTAGATGGTGAATTCGGGATTTTTCTATTTTTTTGAGTGAGGCTTGGATGGCTATGTATTTCCCCCTTAGGAATGCCTTTGCAGTATCCCATAGATTTTGGATTGATGTGTTTTCATTCTCATCAGTTTCCATGAATTAAGTTCTTCTTTGATTTTCTGGTTGACCCAAACATTCTTGAGCAGAGTGGTCTTTAGCTTCCAAGTGTCTGAATTTCTGCCAAATCTTTTCTTGTGATTGAGTTGAATGAATATTCTGTTGTTTTAGGGTGGAATGTTCCATATATATCTATGAGGTCCATCTGGTCCAGTGTGTCATTCAAAGCTCTTGTTTCTTTGTTGATTTTCTGCTGAGATGATCGGTCCATTGCTGAGAGTGGAGTATTGAGGTCTCCTACAATTACTGTATTGTTATCAATATGACTCTTTATTTTGGTTAACAGTTGGCTTATGTAGATGGCTGCTCCCATGTTGGGGCATAGATATTTACAATTGTTAGATCTTCTTGTTGGATAGACCCTTTAAGAATGATATAGTGTGAAGGGATGGAAATCCATCTTCCATGCCAACGGACCTCAAAAGAAAGCTGAGGTAGGAATTCTTATATCAGACAAATTAGATTTTAAGCTAAAGACTAGTTAGAGACCCAGAAGGAAGAGACTGTCTTTTTTCCATTGGATATTCTTTCCTGCTTTGTCGAAGATTAGTTGACCATAGAGTTGAGGGTCCATTTCTGGGCTCTCTATTCTGTTCCATTAATCTATGTGTCTGTTTTTGTGCCAGTACCATACTGTCTTGATGATGACAGCTTTGTAATAGAGCTTGAAGTCTGGATTGTGATGCCTCCAGCTTTGGTTTTCTTTTTCAACATTTCTCTGGCTATTTGGGATATTTTCTGGTTCCATACAAATTTTAGGATTGCTTGTTCCATTTCTGTGGGAAAAGTTGATAGTATTTTTATAGGGATTGCATTAAATGTGTAGATTGCTCTAGGTAGAATAGACATTTTAACAATATTTATTCTTCCAATCCATGAGCATGTAACCCTTTTTCCATTTATTTGTGTCTTCCTCAATATCTTTCATGAGTATTCTATAGTTTTCTGAGTACAGATTCTTTGCCTCTTTAGTTAGATTTATTCCTAGGTATCTTATGGTTTTGAGTGCAATTATAAATGGATTGACTCCTTAATTTCTCTTTCTTCTGTCTTGTTGTTGGTGTATAGAAATGCAACTGATTTCTGTGCATTGGTTTTATATTCTGCCACTTTACTGAATTCCTGTATGAGTTCTAGCAGTTTTGGGGTGGAGTCTTTTGGGTTTTCCTCATAAAGTATCATATCATCTGCAAAGAGTGAGAGTTTGACTTCTTTGTTGCTGATTCGGATGCCTTTTATTTCTTTTTGTTGTCTGATTGCTGAGGCTATGACTTCTAGTACTGTGTTGAACAACAGTGGTGATAGAGGACATCCCTGCATGTTCCTGACCTTAGAGGGAAAGCTCTCAGTTTTTCCTTGTTGAGGATGATATTCACTGTGGGTTTTTCTTAGATGGATTTTATGATATTGAGGTATGTGCCTTCTATCCCTACCCTGTGAAGAGTTTTAATCAAGAAAGGATGCTATAGGGGCGCCTGGGTGGCTCAGTCGTTAAGCATCTGCCTTCAGCTCAGGTCATGATCCCAGGGTCCTGGGATTGAGCCCCGCATTGGGCTCCCTGCTCTGCGGGAAACCTGCTTCTCCCTTTCCCACTCCCCCTGCTTGTGTTCCCTCTCTCATTGTGTCTCTCTGTTAAATAAATAAAATCTTTAAAAAAAAAAAAAAAAGAAAGCATGCTATACTTTGTCAAATGCTTTTTCTGCATCTATTGAGAGGATCATACGGTTCTTGTTCTTTCTTTTATTAATGTAGTGTATCACATTGATTGATTTGCAGATGTTGAACCAACGTTGTAGCCCAGGAATAAATCCCACTTGGTCATGGTGAATAATCTTTTTAGTGTACTGTTGGATCCTATTGGCTAGTATTTTGGTGAGAATTTTTGCATCCATGTTCATCGGGGATATTGGTCTGTAGTTCTCCTTTTTGGTGGGATCTTCATCTGGTTTTGGGGTCAAGGTAATGTTGGCCTCATAAAACGAGTTTGGAAGTTTTCCTTCCATTTCTATTTTTTGGAACAGTTTCAGAAGAATAGGTATTCATTCTTCTTGAAATGTTTGGTAGAATTCCCCAGGGAAGCCATCTGGCCCTGGGCTCTTGTTTGTTGGGAGATTTTTGATTACTGCTTCAATTTCTTTGCAGGTTATGGGTCTGTTCATGTTTTCTATTTCTTCCTAGTTCAATTTTGGTAGTTTATACATCTCTAGGAATGCATCCATTTCTTCCAGATTGTCTAATTTGTTGGCATATAGTTGCTCATAATATGTTCTTATAATTGTTTGTATTTCTTTGGTGTTGGTTGTGATCTCTCCTCTTTCATTCATGATTTTATTTATTTGGGTCCTTTGTCTTTTCTTTTTGATAAGTCTGGCCAGGGGTTTATCAATCTTATTAATTCTTTCAAAAACTATCTCCTAGTTTCGTTGATCTGCTCTACTGTTCTTTTGGTTTCTATTTCATTGATTTCTGCTCTGATCTTTATTATTTCTCTTCTCCTGCTGGGCTTAGGCTTTATTTGCTGTTCTCCAGCTCCTTTAGGTACAGGGTTCGGTTGTGTATTTGAGACCTTTCTTGTTTCTTGAGAAAGACTTGTATTGCTATATACTTCCCTCTTAGGACCGCCTTTGCTGTATCCCAAAGATTTTGGACAGTTGCATATTCATTTCCATTTGTTTCCATGAATTTTTTAAATTCTTTAATTTCCTGGTTGACCCATTCATTCTTTAGTAGGATGCTCTTTAGCCTCCGTGTATTTGAGTTCTTTCCAACTTTCCTCTTGTGACTGAGTTCTAGTTTCAAAGCATTGTGGTCTGAAAATATGCAGGGAATGATCCCAATCTTTTGGTACCGGTTGAGATCTGATTTGTGACCTAAGATGTGATCTATTCTGGAGCGTTCTATGGGCACTAGAGAAGAATGTGTATTCCGTTGCTTTGGGATGGAATTTTCTGAATATATCTGTGAAGTCCATTTGGTCCAGTGTGTCATTTAAAGCCTTTATTTCCTTGTTGATCTTTTGCTTAGATAATTTGTCTATTTCAGTGAGGAGGGTGTTAAAGTTCCCTACTATTATTGTATTATTGCCAATATGTTTCTTTGATTTTGTTATTAACTGGCTTATATAATTGGCTGCTCCCATGTTAGGGGCATAGATATTTAAAATTGTTAGATCTTCTTGTTGGATAGACCCTTTAAGTAGGATATAGTGTCCTTTCCCATCTCTTATTACAGTCTTTGGTTTAAAATCTAATTTGTCTGATATAAGGATTGCCACCCCAGCTTTCTTTTGGTGTCCATTAACATGAAAAATAGTTATCCACCCCCTCACTTTCAATCTGGAGGTGTCTTTGGGTCTAAAATGAGTCTCTTGCAGACAGCATATCGAAGGGTCTTGGTTTTTTTATCCAATCTGATAGCCTGTGTCTTTTGATTGGGGCATTTAGCCCATTTACATTCAGGGTAACTATTGAAAGATAGGAATTTAGTGCCATTGTATTGCCTGTAAGGTGACTATTACTGTATATTGTCTCTGTTCCTTTCTGGTCTATGTTACTTTTAGGCTCTCTCTTTGCTTAGAGGACCCCTTTCAATATTTCTTATAGGGCTCCTTTGGTGATCACAAATTCTTACTATTAGTTTCTGTTTGTCCTCGAAGCTTTTTATCACTCTTTCTATTTTCAATGATATAGTATTCTTGGCTGCACATTTTTCTCATTTAGTACCCCACCTATTCAAATTTTAAAGGTATACATGCTAGGTCACAGTAACTCCACCACTCAGAATCTACCCTAGAGAAACCCTTGTGCATGTGAACACAGGGGCAGATACAAGGATGCTCCTTGCAGCACTATTTGTAATTACAAAAAAACAGAAACAAATGCCAATTAATCAGGGAATGATTAAGTAAGCAATGGCACATTCATATAGTGGAATACTACACAGCAGTTAAAAAGGAGAAGGTACACTCTACATAGTGACATGGATAGATCTCCTAACTATATGACTAAGTGAAAAAATCATGTTGTAGAATATGTCATGTTCATGTAGAGTATGACATCATTTATATAGAAAGAAAAATATAATACTATGTATTTTCTGTGGAACATATATATGTACAGGAAGTCCTGGAAAACTACTCCCCAAACTGACAACAGACATTATTTCTGATGAAGAAAAAAGAGAAGAAATTAGGAATGGGTGGGGGAGGGAAACATGGTCAGAGAACTTTCCTCTTATCTGTAAGATATTATTAAGTATATTTGTGCATTTTTTAATTTTTTTAAAGATTTTATTTATTTATTTGACTGAGGGAGAGATACAGTGAGAGAGGGAACACAAGCTGGTGGGGGGTGGGAGAGGGAGAAGCAGGCTTTCCACTGAGCAGGGAGCCCAATGCGGGGCTTGATCCCAGGACCCTGGGATCATGACCTGAGCCAAAGGCAGATGCTTAACCACTGAGCCACCCAGGTACCCCTCATTTTTTTAATTTTTTTAAAATAATTTTAGGAATTCATATCCCTGAGGGTCTAGAAGTCTAGATCCAAACAGCCAGTACAAATACAAAAGTTCATGGACATCTCTTGTTTAATCTCAAAAATTCCTGTCAATTCTGTACTCCATAATATGTTTGTTTTAATATGAACATGTTTGCAATGTTTACTTACTGGTTAAATTATACAACTTTCTCACCACCACCACCATCAAGAATAATAATAATCCTCGTATAAATTTGATACTCTAAGATGCATCATGCACCTGTGGATTCATGGCCATACCTCTCAGCAGCTGGTTGCTCTGGGTTCCCAGAGTCTCCATGAGGGGGAAGTACTAAAGGAGAAGATTCTGGTCTTTGGAGACACGGGTGCTGGAGGAACCCAGCTCTATGCTTCCATTTCACCTTCCTACATCGCCAGGAAGATTCTGGATGGGCCAGGTGGCCACCATCCAACAAGGAACACTCTGACTAGGCAAAGTTTCCCACAAACTTGTCACATCATGACAGCCTTTGTCTCGGGGACCCCCTCTCTCAGTCAGCCATAGATAGGCAAGGTCACAGGGTCGTTTTCCTCAGTGCACACAGCTCAAGCCAAGGTAACTTTATGTAGAAAGAACCTGCGGTGGCTGTGAAAAGACATTTTCCTGACAGAACTCCAACAAAGGGGAGCAAAGACTGAGGGCAGCAGCTGAAGAGCTGTGAAACCCATTCCTGCATCTGTGCCAAGCACAGCTCCCACAGCCAGCTCCCAGCAATGATGCAAACATAGCAGGGACGCAAAGGCAGGCCCATACTGGGGACACACAGGGCTCCCTGCACAGGCAACTTGTAGAGAAGTCCCCACAGCTATCAACGACACTTCCCCAACCTTCCCTCACTCTCTCCTTCACTCAGGGTCAGACTGGCATCATAATCTGACAGCCCCGTTTGCCCCTACACTGGCATCTTCCCTCATAAAACCCTTGCACATTTAATGCTGTCTTGGCATCTGTTTCTCAGAGCACCTAATTCTTCAGGAAGGGGCTTTGGGATCTTGGACATCGCCAGCCCGTGACAGGGGAGGGCATTGGAATGCACCTTGTAAAGATGAGCTGGGGTCTGGAGAGGATAGAAAATAGTGGTGGTTCAGGGAATCCCTGTAGGATGAATGGGAAGCAAAAAAGCATTCCTAAAAGAGAGTTATGTGATGTGGTGGTGCAAGGACCCCAAGAGGTCAGTAGGGCCAGAGAGTAGATGTGGCTGGAGAATAGCAGGGTATCTCAAATGCTGAGCCAAAGATCTAGGGCTTTCTCCTGCAGGCAACATGGAGTTGTTGAAAGTTTTGAGCAACTGGATCCTACCACCACATTTGTGTTTTTGGAAAGATGAGATGGGTCAAGACTGAAAGCCAGGTGGACAATAGGAGTTTACTAAGCCTAACAATAGGTCACTTGTCCCTTCGCACAGATTTAATGGGGAAGGAGTCTGAATATAATCGTCTCTATTAATGCTGCTGAATTTTACAACCAAATAACCCTTTTACTTTACTTTCTAGCATGAAACAGCTTCTCAAATTAATCCTCTCTTCGGTGTCTGAGAGCTATTCCTCTGGGAGACACAGCCAGGAATGCGGGATGCCCCCCAGCCAGATCTTGAGGCCTCTCTTACCCTACCCACACCTTCCTTTTGCTTTATCCCCCAAGAAAATTCCCATATTGGCACCTGTTTCCAGGAGTTCCCAGGCCCTTTCACACATCAGCAGCAGCATCCCGACACAGAGAACAAATGGCCCCACACCATCATCTTCTCTCAAGATAGGAGGGGCAATCCCACCTGCCTGAGTCCCCAAAGGCCTTTCCCTCTAAGGAAGAAGAACTCTCACTCTTGGCCTCAGTGGTTAATTCCAGAGCCCAAGAAATGGGCCATTGAGCTAAAACCAAAGAAGGTGTGAACCAGTGAGTAAGCAGCGAGGGGCCAATCCAGGAGAAGAGGGGGTGGGTGGGGTGGGGGGAGCCTTCTATTCTCCACAAGCAGCAGGGCCCAGGCTGGGATTGGTATCAGGCTCTTTCTCTTGGTTGGCAACTTGAGAGATTTCTTCAGTGTCCAAGACACTCAGTAAACATACTCCAGAGGCAAAAGGGAAATAGTTTGGGGGTCAGTTTATTCACTTAGCGTGGGCTCTGGCAGTTTTTCAATGACTGTTGAATCGCCAGAGGAATACAGTTTGTGTTTTCTACTCCTGAGAGCTGATAGCTATCTGATAACTGATTCTGTGTAATGGAGAGTTTACTGAACAGACCAGTGTCTAAGTCCGGGGTTCTCCAGGTGATCCCACTTATAACCTGCAGGAACAGCATAGCCCCGGGGAACTTGTTAGAAAAGCAAAATTTTGTCCTGCCCCCAGACCTAGTGAACCAGAAACTCAGCACTCTGCTTTAACAAGTCACTGTTACATGCTTTGAAAAAGTGGTTTTGATGCACGCCCAAGTTGGAGAACCATGAAGGGAAAGACCTTTCTGTATGGTGGGTCTGGACCCCTTGCCCCAAGGCCACCAAGAAGGAGGGGAACGTGAGGCTGAAGGAGCTCCTTGCTCTACAGAGTTCTTCAGATCCCCCCCACCCCAGACACCTGACCCTTTTCACTCCTTCCCTCAACTTCAATTTCTTCCTGGAAATTTTGGGCTTCCTGGTTCCCAAACTGGGATTTCCTTACTGACCTAACTTTAGATCTCCCTTCCCCGCAGCCACTCCAACCCCTAAAACTTCCAACTTCTCAAAACTCTTAGAGTGTCCCGTCCCCAACCCCCACCCCCACCCCACCGTGGCCCTGCCTTCAGTCCTGACAACCCCTGCGTGCCCCGTCTCCTTCCAGGCCTGCAGGACCCTGCCCCCCTCCCCAACCCAGTGGGCGGCTCAGGCCTCCTCGCCATCAGCCCCTACGAGCAGCAGCGGCTGCGCGTTTTTGCCCTTGTCGTGCCAGCACACGTCGAAGAAGGGGTACACGGGCCCGGGCAGGCGCTCGTGGAAGGCAAAGAGCAGCTCGAGGGCGTCGGCGTCGCTGGCATCATAAAAGGAGAGGACTCCGTCGCCGAAGCTTAGGTAGATCCCAATGCGCCACGGCCGCCTCTCAGGGGTGCGCAGTGAGCGCGGCTCCTTGGCTTCGACGTGCGCCTCCAGGATCTTGCCGTCTCGCAGCCCGATCAGCCAGAGGCCTTGCGAGGGCACGGCGTGCAGGCGGCCGCGGCGGCTGGCCTGGGCCGCGATCACGCCGAGGGCCCAGCGCGGCTTATCGCCCACCTCCACCTCCCAGTAGTGCTCGCCGTCGGACAGCAGCTGGTGCGTCACCACCGCCACAGCCTTGTCGAACTGGCACGGGTCCTCTCCGGCCGGCGGCGCCTTCTGCTCCGAGCACTCCACGCGGCGGCCGGAGGGAGACAGCACCAGGCTCGGGTGGGCCGTGCTCGGGTCAAAGGTCAGGTCCTTCATAACTGCCAAGGGCAGAGCGGTCAGGCCCCTGCGTGTCTGCCTCCCGCAAGCTTCTCCCAACCAACTTAGGGGCCAGCCGGTCTGCTCTAATCCCCCCAACATCTTTGGGAGGTGAGTCCCTCTCTGCTTCCTGGCTTGGGCCAAAGACTGGACCTGTCTGAGCTTCAGTCTGCTCGGCTGGAAAACGAGGCCATAACTGCCTCTTTCCAAGGTAGGGAGGATCCCGTGGATACAAGGCATGTAAGTCAGTAGCTGAGGCCCAGGTCCCAAAGCAGGAGACAGTCAAGAAGCTGGGTCCTAGGGCGCCTGGGTGGCTCAGTTGGTTAAGCGACTGCCTTCGGCTCAGGTCATGATCCCGGAGTCCTGGGATCGAGTCCCACATCGGGCTCCCGGCTCAGCGGGGAGCCTGCTTCTCCCTCTGACCCTATCCCCTCTCATGCTGTTTCTCTCTCTCTCTCTCTCTCTCTCTCTCTCAAATAAATAAAAAATAAATAAAAAGATTTAAAAAAAAAGAAGCTGGGTCCTAGGCCGGCCCCCGCCTCACCCAGCTGTGTGATTTCAGTCAGTCTCAAGCCCGTCTCTGGGCCTTACTTAGTCTTGCCTTGGATAAAACAGAATCTCCCCCCACCCCTCCTCCTGCAAGGCGGTCAGGGCTATTCCAGCCATGTGTGCATGTCCTGGAGTTCTGTAACCTATGGCACCTATGTGACCTAGCTCTCAGGGACAGGAGGCAGAACCCTTAGGGGCCTCCCCAGCCACAGGCCACCAGAGTCAGTGTCTGGCCTAGGCCCATCCCCAGGGTGTCTGTTCTGCACACCCTCAGCCTCCAACTGGCAGCCATGATCATCTCCGCTGGCCAGAGGGGGCAGGAATTGACCCAGGATCACACAGGGCTTGCCAACGGCAAGCAGGGTCCTCCCCACGTCAGCCCCCCACCCATAAACCCCATGCCCCCAAAGGTCCTTCTCTGAGCACAGGTTACAAGGGTGCAAGGCAAACCCCAGAGGTAAAGGGGCAATGGGCACCTTCTTCGATGACCTCCCAGCTGAGACTGAGAGGCCTCTCTTGCGTAGCCAGGACCTCCCCTCAACCACACAGTTACAAACACAAACCCGGAGACAGCCCCTCCCCAGTACCTGGCATCAGAGCCCGGAACATCTTCCTCCACACCTGGAATTTGAAGTCATCTGAGATGACAGGCAGCTGGATGTCCAGACGGGCAGGCGGTGGTGATTCTGCCAGGATCTTCTGTAGCCTGGGGGCGGGGAGGTGGGGGCAGCTGTGTGTGGAGGGACTTCCTGGAGGAGGCATGGAGCAGGGGCAGGGCCCGAGGCGTTACCCCAAAGAGAGGAGGACAGGGGCTGTGGTGGAGTTCCAGGATCTCTCCTGCATCACACCTGGGCTTTTATTACAACTCCGTCAGAGTTTCTGTTTGGAAGGATGAAAAAGTTCTGGAGGGAGGGGCGCCTGGGTGGCTCAGTTGGTTAAGCGACTGCCTTCGGCTCAGGTCATGATCCTGGAGTCCCGGGATCGAGTCCCGCATCGGGCTCCCTGCTCGGTGGGGAGTCTGCTTCTCCCTCTGACCCTCCCCCCTCTCATGTGCTCTCTCTCTCTCTCAAATAAATAAATAAAATCTTTAAAAAAAAAAAGTTCTGGTGGGAGATGGTGCTGGATGGTGGTGGCACAACACGAATGTACTTAAGGTCACTGAACTTAAAACGTGTACGTCAAAAAATGGTTAAAATGGCAAAGTTTACATCATGTATATTTTACCACAATTTTTTTGTTTATTTACTTACTTAAGTGATCTCTACACCCAACGTGGGGCTCAAACTCACGACCCCGAGATCAGGAGTCGCAGGTTCCACCGACTGAGTCAGCCAGGCACCCCCTTTTTTTTAAGATTTTTATTTATTTTTTAGAGAGCGAGCGAGAGAGAAACAGCATGAGAGGGGAGAGGGTCAGAGGGAGAAGCAGGCTCCCCGCTGAGCCGGGAGCCCGATGCGGGGCTCGATCCCAGGACCCTGGGATCATGACCCGAGCCGAAGGCAGATGCTTAACCATCTGAGCCACCCAGGCGCCCAATTTTTTTTTTTTTTTTAAGAAGAACCTTCTGTTGGGATAAGGGCCAAGCTCCTCAGCCTTCCAGTTTGCCCTCACCTACCACAGCGGCTTCATCTTCTCTCCCTCTTACCAGTCTTGGCCCGCCTCTTCCCCCAGCTCTTCACCTCCCCACTCCTGGCATTCCTCCAGCGCCCCCTCTGCGAAGCCTGCCGCCGGCACCCCCTTCCCGCCACTGCAGCACTGAGCCCCTACGGATGCCTGTGTCCCCGCCCAGGTCCGTCCCCAGCACCAGACTGGGAGGTCCCTGAGGAGAAAGACCAGGTCAGGGTCAGGGTCATTTCTGTGCTCAACACAAATGCAGGAAGATGGCGGTGGACAGAATGGGGTGTACAGGCTTGCTGTGATTAGACGGTGAGCCAGCCAGTGTCCCTGAAGACTAGGGCAAGTTGGGAAAAGGGGCAGGGCCAAGTTGATCTCACCTGCTGGTCACCAGGCAATATTTCTGGAAAGAGAGATAAAGAGATGGAGGTGAGACAGGCAGGGGAGACGCTGGGGACTTCTGAGGATGGATGGACCACCGGGAATGCTAAGTGTGGGGTCAGGAAGAAACAGGAAAGCCAAAAGAAACCCAGAATTTAAAGCCAACCCTAGCCCTTTACCTCTGTGTGAGCTATAAAAACGTACTCCCTTTCCTCAAGAGACCAATTCCACTGGGTAGAAGATTATCTAAATAAACATACAAACCTACAATGTCTATGATATGAATGGTGCCCACTTAAATCCAGTGTCTTTGTGTAGTGTCCAACCTAAACAACCATAACAGCAGTCCTGCCCCCTTCCCCCGATATGTGACCTGGCCTTGTCCTGTCCCTTTCTGGACCTCAAAGTCCATGTCTGACAATGGGATGAGGTCTCTAGGCCCCGAACCCTGGCTGAGAAGCAGAGAGGGAAGGACATCCAGTGCTCACCATGAGGAACTCAGTCTGGGGCTTGTCGGCCACCTCCTCCAGGACCTTCTCCATCTGCCGTAGCTGCTCCAGGTAAGAGTTCAGGCTTCCCAGCTCCCGCCGCAAGGCGACCCCTGCCTCACCCCGCACTCGCTCAGCCTCACGGTCCAAGGAGCCCTCCAGTGCCGCCAGGAACACCCGCATCTTGCCCAGCTGCTCCCCGACAGCCCCCCGGAACTGACGCACCGTCTCCTGGGGGAGCAAACAGGCAAAAGCAGTGGGCTGGGAGCCCCAGGCCCATGCCCAGTCCCCCAGCCCTGCTGTGCTGAGCCCCTCACCTCCACCTCCATCAGCTGATGTTCCAGCACAGCCACACTCTTCTCCTTGCGCATGCACGCCTCCTGCAGCTGCAGCTTCTGCTGCGGCAGTTGCGTCTGAGGGGGTGAGGCATAAAGAAGTGAAGGGGCTGCCCCCGCCCCCCACGTGCCGCCCTAAACCTGCGCTCTCTGGCTCAGCCTCAGTGCCGGCTCCTCCTCCAGTCAGGTGGGCATCTCACCATTCCCCGAACTCGTGTGCAGATTTCTAGGCCCTCGCCGGCCCGGTCCTGATGTCAAGAACGCCTTACCCTCCCACTGCCTAGTTAGGGAAATCCTCCCTGGCCTCCCTCCCCTGAGTCCACACCCTGGGCCTTTAGCACCCCTAGCACAGGTCTTTGTGAGGGTGACAAACAGAGGGGCACAGCGCTGACACAGCCCGCCTCTCGGGGTGAGTGTAGGATGTATGAAGAAGTTCAACCTCCTCCTCTCTCTGGGCTTTACCCCATCCTTAAAAGCAGAATAATAACAAAATACCCCAATCAGCCTTCCTGCCCCCCGCCAAGGCCTGTGGGGGCAGGCAATTTAATAAAAATGTCTGCTGTGGGGCGCCTGGGTGGCTCAGTTGGTTAAGCGACTGCCTTCGGCTCAGGTCATGATCCTGGAGTCCCGGGATCGAGCCCTGAGTTGGGCTCCCTGCTCAGCAGGGAGTCTGCTTCTCCCTCTGACCCTCACCCCTCTTATGCTTTCTCTCTCATTCTCTCTCTCAAATAAATAAATAAAATCTTTTAAAAAAAAAATGTCTGCTGTGTTGGGGCACCTGGCTGGTTCAGTGGGTACAGCATGTGACTCTAGATCTCCTGGTGGGGGGAAAGCTTACTTTAAAAAAATATATTATCTGCTGCGTCTACCAAACAGATTTGTGGGCGGGATCCTCCCCTAGGCCTGCCAGTTTGTGAGTCCTGAAAGGCAGGTGTAGGGAAACTCCTAAGAGCCCCTGCCAAAGTCACTTTTTGCCTGGAAAGTGTATGGCCCTGGAATCAGACGGTCCCAGTCCCTCCTCCATGGCTTCCAACCTCAGTTTCCTCTTTTGCAGAATGGGAACAGTCTTCCTCACTTCACCCGGGGTTGTGACAGATCTGTGGCCTCCTCCCCACTCCGCGGAAGGGAAGCTGAGAGACCTTCTAGGCTCTGGCTGCGGATGAGTCCCCGTCTTAGCGGAAGCCCCAGGATTAGCCCATGGCCCCCGTGGCCAGCCTCAGGTCATGCTCCGGCCTGCTCCAAGACAGGGCAGACCTGGTGGCTCTTAGCATGGAGTCGTCAGAGGTTCAGTGGCGACAGGGCTAAGCCATGAGGAAGAAGCGTGACGCCACCCTGGATGCGCGGGGAATACTTGACCGCGGATGAGCTCAAGAAGTTCAAACTGAAGCTGGGGGCGGAGCCGCTGCGCCGAGGCTTCCAGAACATCCCGCGGGGCCTCTCCGGCAGCTAGACGCTCCACAAGCTGGTTGACCTCTGCGGTGAGCACTTCGGCTGCGAGCCCAAGGCAGTCAGGCTGCACGACATTGGCATGCAGGAGGAGGCAGCTCGGTTTCAAGGGGTCGCATCAGTCCCCCGCTCCCGGCAGATCCCATTCGACCACTCTTGAATCCTGGTACATGGTCTCTGGACACAGCCCCTCTTCGTCGCCAAGGACCCAGGCATCCAGCCGCGCGCCCCAGCCTTCCTGTCTCCCTCCTCCGTCAGACCCTTCTTGGGTCCCTTCTTCAGAATTCCTGCCAGTCCCTCTCTGTGGCTTGGGGCTGGGCTGATGCGGATCCTGGCAGAATGTATCCCGCCCCATCTGTCCCCTCCAGGCTCCTGGGTCCCCTGGTGCTCTGTTGCATGTCGGGGACTCTATTCCCTCTTGGCAGGTCTCTCTCTTCGGCCCAGATTGGGAGTTCTGGGGTTACCAGCAAAGGTGAGCCTGGGTTGGGAAGACTCCCGGGAAGAAGCTCCTGCGCTGGTCTAGAAGACCACCAGTCGGCACTGGGCAGAACTGGGCAAGGCAGGAGGGGGAGGGACGGTGAGGCTGGGTCCCTGGGGGAGTCTGGGGGCCTCGAATACCCGCCTGAGGACGGTGGTCTACTCTCTTTAGAAGTCTGGGGGCCAAGCAGAAGTGCAGTGGAAACGCTGATGTTTGTGGGCAAAGATAACCCGCAGAAGCTCACCCCGCTCATCATTCGCAAGAAGACGATGGCAGCTTCCCTGCCGGGGCTAAGGACCGCTCCCTGACTCCAGAACCCGCCTCGTCCCCCTCCCGCACCTGTCGTTTATTCTTCCACAGCCCAGCAAATGCTTCATGGCAGACCTTCCTGGGCCTGTGTAGACACATACTCTCCTGTCACTACATGCGTGTGATTTGCCACACGTCTGACACGGACGAGCCAGTGTGTGTAGGTGTGTGTGCGCGCGTCTCTATTTGCTAATGTCTTGGTATCTTTTCTGGGCACCCGTGGGAATCGCAAACCTTGGGGTGCGCACAACTGTGTGTGGGCTCAGTACACAAGCGTTCAAGACTTCCAGCTCCATCGAGAAAAACAGCCCGGATTTAGGTCTCGGTGCCAACCCGGGCCTGCGCACAGAGGTGGGTTTCCCAGGCCTGCCTTGCCCTCGCCGCCGGATGTAGTGACCCTCGGGCCCGCACAAGTTCTGCAGCTCGGGGGAGAACGTGGGCCTCCGCGAAGCAGGCCCGCGGCCCCAGCCAACACCGTCCCCCGGCCAACACCGCCCCCCGGCTAACACCGCCCCCCGGCCGGCCGCCCCCCAAGCCCCGCCCCCAATCCCCGCCCCGCTAGTCCTATCTGCCCCGCCTACGCCCGCGGAAGGGGCGGTGCTCGCGGGCCGCAGACACGTGTTCTCCTCCCTGCTCAGCCAAGTCCGCCGTGTGGCGGCTGCCCCTGCATCTCTGGGCGCGCTCCAGCCGCTAAGCCCGGGAAATCTAGGTTCCGGGCCGCAGCCGTTCCCCAGGGCCCGCCCCTGAGTGCCTCTTCCAGGCTCCCTTCTCCGCCTGCAGCTCGTCAGCCCCCATTCCCTAGCGGCCTCGCTCCGCCCCGCGTCCCCCGCCACTCCAGGCGCCCCCGGCCCCGAAGCTCAGAATCCAGGTCAATGCGGCGACCTCCAGATCGGCCAGACCCCGCTCCAGCCAACAACCCCGTCCCACCCCGGCCCCCCCGCCGCCGAAGGCCGCCCGATCCCCGCACCTTGAGGCGCGCATGAGCTTCGGCGGCGGGCAGCAAGCGGTGGCCGCGGTGCGAACCGAGCGAGGCGCACACGCCGCACACGAGCGCTCGGTCCTGCTCGCAGTAGATGCTGAGCGGGTCGAGGTGCTCCTGGCAGTGGCCCTGCGGCACCTGCGCCAGCCCCTCCACCAGGCGCGCCAGCTGCAGGTTGGTGCTGAGCGCCTGCGGCCGCGTGAGTGCCTGGCAGCTCGGGCAGGGCACCGTGCCGTCCGCCGCCGGCTCCCCAGCCACGCGGCTCAGGCAGGCGCGGCAGAAGCTGTGGCCGCACTCGGCCGTCACGGGCGCGTCGAACAGCTGCAGGCAGAGCGGGCAGGACAGCTCCTGGTGCAGGAGGCCCGGCGCAGCCGACATGACGGACCTGGGGAGAGGAGGGCTCAGTCAGGGAGGCTCAGCGGAGCCGCGAACCAGGCCCGGCCCCAGACCCAGACAGGGAGGATCCCCAGCCTATAAAGACCTCACGTCTCCTACAGAAAAGGACTCTGGTTCTGGCCAACGGGGAAGGGGGACTCGGTTTTGAGCCCCAAAGCAGTCTCAGTTGCATTTCTCAGCCCCAGCCCCCAAAACAGCCCCTAACAGGGACCTTGTCTCAATCCCAGGTCCTAAACAGGAGTCCAGGTTGCAGTCCTTCCCCTGTCTTAGGCCCAGGCCTCAGCCCCTGCCCCAAATTCCGCAGAGCCCCCACCCCCTACCTTCCTACCTCTCCGGGATCCCCAGGCCTCCCCTCCCCCATATCTCCAGGCCCACAAGACCCACAGGACTCACAGGTCTGGATGGAGATCTTGGGCGAAAAGAGACTCCCAGGAGGCCCACTCAAGGTCAGGCCTAACCTTAGGTGGGTGTCAGAGCTGTGTCTGGAGACAGACAAAGGGCAAGCAGCAAGCTCAGAGCAAGGACAGGGGACCCACAGGCACAGCTGGGAGCCGACACCACGGGTGAGGGCACACAGTGAATCGCAGACAGACCCTCCCAGACTGAGTCTTGGCCCCAGGACTATATTTAGTTGTCCTGCCCACCCCCTTCCATCACTTCTGGAAACCGTTCTAAAAGTGAGGACTGAGTTGTCAGCGGGCAAGCATCACATGTCAAGGCCACCTGTCCTGGTCCATCCACTGGCCCCTCCCTGGCTCAGCCTGGAGCCAGAAATTACAAAAGCAGGGAGATGGGGCCCCTCATACCACAGAAAAGACAGAAACACGTTTGGGAGGAGTCTCTCCTTTCTCCCCCACCCCACCCCCGCCCCATTCCACACTCTCCAGCCTCCCCTGTCCCTGACTGTGGCCCTCCCCAGTTTGTCACCCACTTATTCCCCAAGTTTATGGCTCTCCAAGATCACAGTGACCGTATTAGCTCCATCTGCAGGAGGACAGGACCTCAGACTACCCTGAAAGGTTTTCTTCCTCCAGAGTCGAGGGGAAGGTCTTTTCCCTGCTGGTCTCTCCAGTGCCCAGCACAGGCCCTGGGGCAAAGTGGGCCTCCCTAAGTGCTTGGAAAATGACTGAGAGAGGGACAGTTGAATAAATGAAGGAACTGAATCCACAGCCTGCAGCCCAGAAGTTGATTCTGCCCTGAGAGCATTGGGCTTTTACATGCTTAGCCTTCAAAACTCAGTTTAAATTGCATTCAGAATGAAAACCAAAGTCCTCACTGTGGCCTACAAAGCCCTACTGAAGCTGACCTCATTCTCCTCTCACCCCTCCCCACCTGCTCACTCCAGCCTTGGCCTTTGGGCTTGCTGGCCCCTCGGCCTGGAACACTCTTTCAGACATGGTTTCCATCCTACTCTCAGTGCGGCTTTTCCTAATTCCCCGATTTTAAATCTCATATCTCCCTCCCACTGCTCTGTTTTTCCCTATAACATTTATTACCATCTGACAAGCAATATTTTACTTATTGGTTTTTTTGACCGATTCCTCCTACCAGAATATAAATTTTGTACCCTGCTTGTCTCCAATTTAGAATAAAGCGTGTGCACACTGCAGATGCTCAGTAAATATCAGTGAATGAATAAACACACAAATTCACTGGATCCTTCTCTTTTGGCCTCTCAGCCACACTTTCTCTCAGCCTTTCCCTGGATTTGTCCGGTCTTAATCTGAGTTTCTGCTTACGTTTCAGTTTTATCTCACCCTTTGGACTCTCTTTTTGCCTCTCTCTTGGGTTTTTAATGTTCATTTTTATTAATTTTATCCCAAATGTGCACATGAGGTGTTCTAGATCAGAGACAGACTCATTAAATCTCTCCCAGGAAATAGCAAATGTCTGGCTCCCTGTGTCCTAGGATGATGGGATGAGAGCCAAGTTAACTGGCCCATGACGGTAGCCAGACACCCTAGAGAGGAGCAACAAGGAAGAATTCCTTTCCCTGATTATCAAGGAGGAGAAAGCAACTGCCCCTCTCCCCTGCTTAAAGATCTTCTTACTCCAACTCCTCGGCAAGTAAATAAATCTCCCCAGGAGCCAGATAGCTCCTTACACATCTCAGCTCAAGTCTTTGGTTTTATTGTTTTTATTTTTTTTTTAATTTCACAAATATATTTTATTTAACCAAGTGTAGCCAAAATATTATCATTTGACATGTAACCAATATGAAAATTATTAATGTGGGGCATCTGACTGGCTCAGTCGGTAGACCATGCAACTCTTGATCTCGGGGTCATGAATTCAAGCCCCATGTTGGGCGTAGAGCTTACTTAAATTATTAACAAAATATTTTACATTCTTCCTTTCATACTAAGTCTTTGAAAGCAGGTGTGTATATTACACTGAGGGCACATCTCATTTCAGACACCTCATTTCAAGTGCTCAAGAGCCACGTGTTTATAGTAGCTATCAAATGGGACAGCACAGCTCTATAATCTCCATGATCTTATAACAGATTACCATTAAAGATTGTCATATTAAGCCTTGTTGATTAAATATAGATTTGCTCTCATGTGCTTGATCAAAATCCTAGGAAAATGCAGAATTTGGGGGGGGTGGAAGAACTCCGTTATTTTAAGCAGAGTATTCTTGTATTTATATACAAAAGTTATATTTAGGAGCTGAACCTCCCATTCTTTTTTTTTTTTTTTTACTGGTACCTTCTCCAACCCTCCCTCCCAACCCATGCTTGCTTTTTGTTTTGGTTTGGTTTGGTTTTTTGTTGTTGTTGTTGTTAACATATAATGTATTGTTTCAGGGGTACAGGTCTGTGATTCATCAGTCTTACACAATTCACAGCACTCACCACAACACATACCCTCCCCATGTCCATCACCCAGCCACCCCATCCCTCCCACCCCCTCCCATTCCTTTTAATAATTTGTTAAATCCCAAAGCAGTATCTAGATAAACAATGACTTGCATCTCAAAAACGTAAGTAAACCCTAAATATTACAAATCTTTAGACTTGTCTCCAAGTTCTGTGGCTCATTTCTTCTAAAACACTTGAAGCTCTTCCATGTTGCCTGCTGGCCCACTTAGGAAGCTACCCCAGGCTTCCTGGCATCTTTGGGCTTAACCTAGGAACCTTGTACAGGCTATCATCATTTACGCCTCTCAGGAAGAGATAAGTTTTATTATTCTTTTGGATCAGAGCAATTGACTACACAAATAACTACAGTATTGAAAAGTCTCAGGAAGGGGTGCCTGGGTGGCTCAGTCGTTAAGCGTCTGCCTTCGGCTCAGGTCATGATCCCAGGGTCCTGGGATCAAGCCCCACATCGGGCTCCCTGCTCCGCGGGAAGCCTGCTTCTCCCTCCCACTCCCCCTGCTTGTGTTCCCTCTCTTGCTGTGTCTCTCTCTATCAAATAAATAAAATCTTTAAAAAAAAAAAAAAGAAAGAACGAAAGAAAGAAAAGTCTCAGGAAGCTACTAAGGCTTTTTACCAGAACCCTGAGAAACCCAGGGAAGTTTGATTTCCCCAAAGAGGAGGGGGTGAGGATGAGAGCATATCTGGAGCTGGTCTCTGAAACCACAAACCATTTTACTTCCACTCAAAAAGTCGACATCCTGAATGTCGATCTCACCTGGAGTTTCCATCACTGCCAGGCTGAGGCTGAAGATTTTGGTCAATAGGAGTGGGTGCGCAGGTCAAGGAGGTGACAGTCAACTCAATCTCTCTCTGTGGATGGGCCAGATCTGACCTCTGACTCATGAGAGGGACATTGATTGTCTACAGCAGGTTGGAGGGAACATATCTGGAGGAGGAAGTAAGGACTTGTGATGCTAACCCTACGATATGATGGAGCTCTGTGAAGTCCCTGCAGCCAGAGCTCAGAGGGAGCAGATTCCGGCTTGTCCTAAGGGAGAGCTTCCCAATGGCTGAAGTCATAAATGCCATGGAAGGTGAGAGCTCTTGTATTGGATAAATGCAGAAAGAAGGCAGAAATCCTCCAATCAGGGCCACAGCAAAAGCAGGTCCTGAATGCTGATGTCACAGATTGGTGTTGGGTACGCCCAGGAAGATCACCTACCTCTCTGGACTCCAGCATCTTCAGCTACAACATGAGGATAAGTAGGATAACAATACCATCCCTGTCAGGTTGATATGAGGATTAAACTAGATATTATAGTAAACAAACACCAGGGACAGTATGTTGGCACCCAGGGGCTTAGGAGGCAGTGACTGCCACCACCAGGCTCAAATCTTGACTCTGCTCTTTCCTCATGTGACTTTGGGCAAGTCACTTAACCTGATTTTCTTATTTGTAAAATGGGAATCATGTAAGGATTTTTATTAAGACTCTAGATTGGGGGGCGCCTGGCTGGCTCAGTTGGTTAAGGGTCTGCCTTCAGCTCAGGTCATGATCCCAGGGTCCTGGGATCGAGCCCTGCATTAAGGTCCTTGCTCAGTGGGGAGCCTGCTTCTCCCTCTCCCTCTGCCTGCCACTCCCCCTGCTTGTGCTCTCTCTCTCTGTCAAATAAATAAATAAAATATTAAAAAGAAAAAAAAAAAGACTCTTGGATTGGGGCACCTTGGTGGCTCAGTTGGTTGAGCGTTCAACTCTTGGTTTCAGCTCAGGTCATGATCTCGGGGTCATGAAACCAAGCCCCGCATCGGGCTGTGCTCTCAGGGAGGAGTCTGCTGAAGATTCTCTCTCCATCTCCTTCTGCCCCTCCACAAACCCCAGCCCCCGCTCACTCACGCACTCTCTCTCAAATAAATAAATAAATCTTAAAAAAAAAAAAAAACAGATTCTTGGATTGTTATGAAGATTCAACAAGCTAATTCATATAAAACTCTTAGAACAATGCCAAGCCCATAGGAAATGTTCAATAAATGTTGGCTATTGATATTATTACAATTATTATTACTAGGTATTCCAAGGAATCCTCCCTATAACCCTGTAAAGTCAATAACATCATCCCTACTTCAGAGACTGGGAAACTAAGGCTCAGAAACTTTAACAATGACAAAATCACCCACAATATGCCAGGCCTGTTCCAAGCATTTCACCATTCTTAATCCATTTATAACCTTATAACCTCATAACCTCATTTATAACCTTGTAACAACCCAACATTGTCCCTATTTTACAAGGAGGCCATGAGGAATGAGATTAAGTGGCTTGCCCAATGTTCTGACAATCTATGGTCTTGGCCGCAGAAGAAGCAATCTGGTTCCAGTGATCAAGGGTTACTTTGGCTGGGTGGGGAGAATCACACCCAGGAGGCATCTTACCACCACCAATAGCTCTGGCTCTAGTCCAGGGGCAAAGGTGGGCCTGAGGTAAGACCTGAAGGTTCTTTCCTTGCCAGGGATCAAAGTTCGGAGCTCTGAGCACTCCCCCCAGAAAAGGAGGTGTTGAGGGAGAAGGGATTATCATGGCTTCCCGGAGAGCTGCCCAAAGCTCCTATTCCCCACCTCCCCAGATGGAAATCACCCTGGCAGTGTCCAGGAACAAGTAGGTTCTGCCTCTACCTCCCTGGGGACTTTGGCCAACTCATTGTCCTTCTCGGGGTTCTGATTCCCTACAGGCTGATGAGGTGAGCACATTCATATTACAGAATGCAGACCCCAGGGAGGGGCTGTGACCTCCCTAAGTCACACAGCTAAGAGGATCTGGGAATCGAATCTGAGTGGGTCTGACACCACTCATCTCCTGCTTTTCCCACTATTCCACAATCTTCTGAATGCAAGTTCTAGAGCTTTCTGCAAAGAGGAGGAAGTTAGCGTTAACATTACTACTATCGTAACATCTAGCTTCCTAAGATGTTTGTGGACAGTCTGGAGGAGGCATAGATTTCCATATACATAATCTCTTCAAGCCATTTGTCAATTTTTAAGGAAAGTAGGACATTTAGGATGGTGGTTGGAATTTGGGCCTAGGGGTCAGATGGTTCAATCTGTGTTTCCTCATTTTCTACCATTATTGGCTTCCAGAGTAATTTCTGAAAACCTCAGGTTTCTCCTCTGTAAGGTGGAATAAATACACACACTCACAGGGATGTCGGGAGGTTTAAATGAGATTATGCATGTTAACTGCTTAGCACAGTGCCTAGAACAGTAAATTTTGGAGAATGGAAGCTGTTATTACTACTATTACTGTCTCCCACCAGCACTTATCATGTGGGTGGGCGTCTAGTAGATCCTTAATACATCTATTTAGAATAAAATAGGGGCTCCTGGGTGGCTCAGTCCATTAAGCCTCTGACTCTTGATTTCGGCTCAGGCCATGATCTCAGGATGGTGAGATCAAGCCCCATGTCAGGCTCCACAATGGGCATGGAGCCTGCTTAAGATTCTTTCTCTCCGGGGGCGCCT
>NC_138373.1:14583668-14601772 GCF_054177405.1 Leptonychotes weddellii | reverse complement strand
AGGGAGAGAATGTGATCAGGCAGGAGACTAGAACAAAACCATACACTAGAGATTTAGGGTATATTTTGATCTGTTAGAAGAAACTGTCTCTCAAAATTTTAAAGAGAGAACAGCATATATATATATATATATATATATGCCAAAAATAAGGGTAACTAGTATGAAGGGATAGAATATGACTCTAAAAATGAAAAATAAAAATGTTTTTTAAAAAAGGGATTGATAAGATGTTGGTTGAAAAAGGGAAAAAGAAAAATTAAAAAAAAATAGTTAAAAAAGTTAACTTTGAAAGACTAAAGAATCATGGTAAAAAAGCCGTGAATTCTATTTGCAGTATTCCCCTAGCGCTGGAGTTCTGCCATTCTCATTGATCAGTAAACTTGGTCTTGGCTGGCTGTTCTTGCTGATCTTCTGGGGGAGGGGCCTGTTGCCGTGGTTCCCAAATGTCTTTGCTGGCGGTGGAATTGCCCCGCCTTTGCTGGTCCAGGCTAAGTAATCTGCTCGGGTTTGCTCTCGGGAGCTTTTGTTCCCTGCAAGCTTTCGGTAGAGCTTTGGAGGATGAGAGTGAAAATTGTGGCCTCCCAATCTCCACCCAGGAGGAGCTGAGAACTCGGGCCGTGCTCCTCAGTGCGCCCTCAGAGAAAAGCAGTCAGTCACTCCCATCTCCCCGGTTTCCGGCCGCACTCCGTGCTCACCTGGCCTGTGACTGCGCATTTCTATCTCTGGCACCCAACCCCGTGTGGAGTCTCCAAACCCAGCAGATCCCTGTGGTGTGCTCCCACGCTGCTCCTCCCAGGGGAGGAAGGAGAGTCTCCCCAGATCTGCCGCTTGTTGGGTCCCTACTGGAGGAGCAGTGGCCCGACTGTGCGGCAGATCACGGTTTATGGCAACCCCGAGCTGATAGCCCGCGCCTCGGCTCCACCTCTGCAGCCGGCTTCCCTGCTCTGATCCCTGGGAGCTCTGCCACACTCAGGCACCCCTGGTCTTCCTGTGACCCTGAGGGACCTGAGACCACATTGTCCCCGTGAGGGTTCCACCCCCTGCTTAGCCACTGGAGCGACGGCCCTCAGTGGAGCAGCTTCTAAACGTTCCGATTTTGTGCTCTGGGGCTCTATCACTTGCCAGAAGTGGCGGAGGGAGGCCCCCTCCCCCGCCCTCTATCCTCCTGAATATGGCCTGGGATTCACTTCTCCACACATCCTACCTTCCAGAAAGTGGTCGCTTTTCTGTTCAGAGACCTGCTGCTATTCTTTTCTTCAATCTCCTGTTGAGTTTGTAGGTGTTCAGAATGGTTTGATCCCTATCCAGCTGAATTCCTGAGACCAGACAAAAGCCAGGTCTCCTACTCCTCCACCAGCTTCCTCCGCCTGTGTCTATTTCATATCCATCTTAAAATAATTCTGAAGAATTTGCCAGGAGGATGTGACAGGTACTCTGAGATCCTCAGAAGGAATGCTGTGTTAGTAAAATTGAAGGTAATCATAGACACTCTAAGTTGTTGCTATTGTTTTTCTGGGTTTTTCCTGAGAGGAGACGCTAAGTAGAGAATTTAGCAAGACTGTTGGAGCCAGCAGTTTCAGGAAACATCCCTTGTTTAGTTGTCCAAAGCCTAGCTGGATAGAAACAGCTCCATCATATAAATATATTTCCTTTTTCTTTAAATCATTATGAAACTTTGTGAACCAAATAGCATGAGATATAGTATCATGGAGTTATTTAATTATTTATTTAAATATTTTATTTATTTATTTGAGAGAGAGAGAGAGAGCACGAGAGGGGAGAGGGTCAGAGGGAGGAGCAGACTCCCCACTGAGCAAGGAGTCTGATGTAGGACTTGATCCTGGGACTCCAGGATCATGACCTGAGCCAAAGGCAGTCACTCAACCAACTGAGCCACCCAGGTGCCCTAGTTATTTATTTATTTATTTAAATTAAAATAAAGATTTTATTTATTTATTTGAGAGCAAGAGCAAGATAGAGTGGGAGGAGGGTCAGAGGGAGAGGGAGAGACAGAATCCTTAAGTAGATTCCCTACTGAGTGCAATGCCTGACACGAGTCTCTATCACAGGACGCTGGGATCATGATATTAGCCAAAATCAAGAGTTGGCCACTCAACCGACTGAGCCACCCAGGTACCCCTGTTGTTTTCTTCAAACCAATACTGAGTATACTGGTACTCATTGGTAGGAAGTGGCAAAGCTGATTCTAATTCAGAGCTAGTTTACAGCTAAAGGACATGAAGTAAGTTCTGTCTCTGGGAGGAATGTTCTACCAATTATAAGTTGGTTTTACTGGGACAAACTTGGCATTCATTAGTGACTGACACATGAGAATGCTATTTTCTTTTTGGTGCTTCCATAATTCTGCTGATTCAGTTCAGGAGAAAGTCTCCATTTGGGACTTAGCACCTCTCTGACACTTTCTCATTTTTGTAACAGAGAAAGAGCATTATCTCCAGCTCAGACCCTTTAATAAGCAAAGTTTTCTAGGAATTTAATTTTGTTTTGTATTTATTAATTTATGTTTTGCCATTACCTTCTACTCATAAACAAATGCTACTGGTTTTTTAATTATAGTTTTGGCATATTAACCTTTAAAATATATGTATTAGAGGGGCACCTGACTGGTTCAGTCAGTTGAGCATGTGACTCTTGATCTTGAGTTGTAAGTTTAAGATTACTTAAAAATAAATTTTTTTTCTGACAAAACAGGAAAGAATATTCAATGGAAAAAACAGTCTCTTCAACAGATGGTATCAAAAAAATTGGACAGCCACATGCAGAAGAATGAAACCAGACCACTTTCTTACACCATACACAAAAATAAACTCAAAACGGATGAAAGACCTAAATGTGAGACAGGAATCCATCAAAATCCTAGAGGAGAACATCAGCAACCTCTTTGACCTCGCTGCAGCAACATCTTGCAAGACACATCTCCAAAGGCAAACAAAAACAAAAATGAACTATTGGGACTTCAACAAGATAAAAATCTTTTGCACAGCAAAGGAAACAGTCAACAAAACTAAAGGGTTAATATCCAAAATCTATAAAGAACTTATCAAGCTGAACACCAAAAAACAAATAATCCAGTCAAGAAACGGGCAGAACAGGGGCACCTGGGTGGCTCAGCTGGTTGAGTGTTTGCCTTGGGCTCAGGTCATGATCCTGGAGTCCTAAGATTGAGCCCCATGGTAGGCTCCCTACTCAGTGGGGAGTCTGCTTCTCCCTCTCCCTCTGCTCCTCCCCCCCACTCATGCTCATGTGCTCTCTCTCTCAAATAAATAAGTAAAATCCCTAAAAAAATGCAGAAGACATGAAGAGACATTCTTCCAAATAAGACATACAAATGGCCAACAGAGACTGAAAAAATGCTCTACATCACTGGGCATCAGGGAAATACAGATCAAAAGTACAATGAGATACCATCTCACACTAGTCAGAATGGCTAAAATTAACAAATCAGGAAACAACAGACGTTGGTGAGGGTGTGGAGAAAGGGGAGCCCTCCTACACTGTTGATGGGAATGCAAACTGGTATAGCTACTCTGGAAAAGAGTATGGAGGTTCCTCAACAAGTTAAAAATAGAGCTATCCTACAACCCAGCAATTGCACTCCTGATATTTACCCAAGGATACAAACATCATGATTCAAAGGGGCACATGCACCCCAATGCTTATAACAGCAGTGTCTACAACAGCCAAAATATGGAAAGAGCCCAGATGTCCAGTGACAGATGAATGGATAAAGAAGATGTGGTCCATATATACAATGGAATATTACTCAGCCATCAGAAAGGATGAATACCCAACTTTTACATCAACATGGATGGGACTGGAGGAGATTATGCTAAGTGCAATAAGTCAAGCAGAAAAAGTCAATTATCATATGGTTTCACTTATTTGTGGAACATAAGGAATAGCATGGAGGACATTAGGAGAAGGAAGGGAAAAATGAAGGGGGGCAAATCGGAGGGAGAGATGAACCATGAGAGACTATGGACTCTGAGAAATAAACTGAGGGTTTTAGAAGTGAGGGGGGTGGGGGGATGGGTTAGGCCGGTGATGGGCATTAAGGAGGGCATATACTGCATGGAACACTGGGTGTTATATGAAAACAATGAATCATGGATCACTACATCAAAAACTAATGATGTATTGTATGGTAACTAACATAACATAATAAAATAAAAAAAAGAAGATGTAGTATACACATACACACACACACACAATGGAATATTACTCAGCCATTGAGAAGAATGAAACCTTGCTATTTGCAACGATGTGGATGGATGTAGAGGGTATTACATAGAGGGTATCTTAGTCAGAGAAAGACAGATACCATATGATTTCACTCCTATGTGGAATTTAAGAAACCAAACAGATGAACATAGGGGAAGGATGGGAAAAATAAAATAAGATGAAATCAGCACACCACAAGAGATGCTGAACTTGAGGAAACAAACTGAGGGTTGCTGGAAGGGAGGTGGGTGGGAGGATGGGGTAATTAGGTGATGAGCACTGGGTGTTATATGCAACTGATGAATCACTAAATTCTACCTCTGAAACTAAAAAAAAGAAAGAAAGAAAGATGCTTTCAAAAAAAAAAATCTTTAGGGGCACCTGGGTGGCTCAGTAGGTTGAAGTGTCTAACTCTTGATCTCAGCTCAGGTCTTGATCTCAGGGTCATGAGTTCAAGCCCTGCACTGGGATCCATGCTGGGAGTGGTCTACTTTAAAAAAAAATCTTAGAAAAATAAAAATAAAAAGGGTACATGTATTAGAGAAAACATACACATGAACACGTGTATAGTCCTAGATTATCTTGAGAAAGAAATATGAGAAATTGGTACAATGATTCTGGGAGGACAAGGAGAGAAACTTTTCACTGTATCCATTGTTGTACCTTTTGAATCTTGAATCATATGAATATATTATGTATTAAAATATAAATTTTATTTTATTATTATTATTATTTTAAAAGATTTTATTTTTATTTATTTGACAGAGAGAGACACAGCGAGAGAGGGAACACAAGCAGGGGGAGTGGGAGAGGGAGAAGCAGGCCTCCCGCCGAGCAGGGAGCCCGATGCGGGGCTCGATCCCAGGACCCCGGGATCATGACCTGAGCTGAAAGCAAACGCTTAACGACTGAGCCACCCAGGTGCCCCTTATTATTATTTTTTTAAGATTTTATTTATTTATTTGAGAGAGAGAAAGAGTGCATGCACATGATTGGTGGGGCGGAGGGGCAGAGGGAGAAGGAGAAGCAAACTCCCCATTGACCAGGGAGCCCAGGACCCCAAGATCATGACCTGAGCTGAAGTCAGACCCTTAACCAACTGAGCCACCCAGGTGTCCCTATAATTTTTATTTTAAAAACAGAAGTTAACATGGAAAAAGGAAATTTAATTAAAAAAGAGTCCATTAAAGTGTATTAATTTACACTTATCATGATGAACACTGAGTAATGTATGGAATTGTTGAATCATTATATTGCAAACCTGATACAAATATAACACTATATGATAATTATACTTGAATTAAAAAAGTAAATTAAAAGTGTATTAATTAAATACTACAGGTGGTAATGTGGGTATGACAAATAAAACAGGGCATATGGCTTGTGGCAAAATTGTGAAGGCGGTATGTGAATAAATGAAGTCTGGAAACACTACTTAAAGGATTTGAGATATTTTGCCAGGTTCTTTTTCAAGTAGAGGTGGCCATGTGGGTGGAGGGGTCTGTGGTGATGACCAGGTGTTGGGGGAACAGGTCATCTTTCCTCTCCAGGTTTCATTCTCATCTGTAGTGGGAAGAGGCTGGCCTAAAGTTTTCTCTGAGAACTACTGTCTTCATTTGTGTTCTCCCCAGAAGCAGACCTTAAGGCAAAGATCCCAGTGAAAGCAGACTTATTTATGAAGTGCAAGAAACACCCATGGGTTATGGGGAAGCAATCCAAGGAGCCAGGGAAGGTGCATTATGAGTCAGGTTAACACTGTAGGGAGTGGCACTTCCTCCCACTGAGAAACAGCAAAAAGCACTCCCCTCACCCCACATGAGGTTAAAGAATCTGGGCACTTAGACACTGACTTCTATCTGCCCCTGGCAGAGGGTGACCCCAAAGGAGGATATTTCCCCTGCACTTGTAGCCTGCTTTTCACAAGGGCAAGTCACCTTCTGAGACTTGGGAGAAAGTCCTCAGGCTGGGAGAAGCAGCTATGGTGCTGACCATATTGGGGGGGAGGGGCAGAGGGAAAGGGAGGGAATCTCAAGCAGACTCCCCGCTGAGTGTGGAGCCCAAGTGGGGCTTGATCTCATGACACTGAGATCATGACTTGAACCAAAATCAAGAGTTGGACGCTTAACCGACTGAGCGACCTGGGCACCCCCAACTCTGACTGACTTAGAGTCTCTATGCTTGCAGTCTTCTTGAGAAAGACGGAGGCAGTGAGAGCGCTGGATGTGGGCTTAGTTCCTGGATATGAGCAAGACAGAAGAGGAGAAGCAGGAGGACACGTGGAACTGGTCTAGGAGGAACCGAGTGGCAAAACAGGTCCCTTGGGTGTTTCCTGTTTTGGCTGAGTCACCCCTGTTGTGAAGACCTAGTTACACTCTCTGGCCCTGCCTGCCCCTGCGTGTCAGGGAGCAAACATTCTGGGCCTGGAGAAGGGAGTGTGTAGGTGGCTTCACGAACTACCAGGCCTTGCACTGTTTCTTCAGGTACTAAAGGCAGAATGGATTTCCCAAGAATAATTAGGGGCTAGGCCAGGATGTCTGTGTTTCTGGGTGGGGAGCACACATGGAGGAGGGAGGAGGTTGAAGGGGCAGATGTTGGGTTTGGGGACATCAGGAAATGGGCTCAGCACTGGTTCTACAAGAGAGAGGAACCAGGGAAGAATGAAGGCCAGACCCAGGGTCCTGGAAGCAAGAAGTGAGGCCCTGGTGGAGGTTTTGAGCCATGAGGTAACTCTGCTGTGGGGAGGGGCTGGAAGCCTGATGCCAGAGATGCTTGTTGTGTTTTGCCTCTCAGCCCAGTAGCCAATCATTCTTCTTGTCTTTTTAATTTTTTTGTTAATTTTTATTTTTATTTATTTATTTATTTTAAAGATTTTATTTATTTATCTGAGACAGAGAGAATGAGAGAGACAGAGAGCACCTGAGAGGGGGGAGGGTCAGAGGGAGAAGCAGGCTCCCTGCGGAGCAGGGAGCCCGATGCGGGACTTGATCCCAGAACTCCAGGATCATGACCTGAGCCGAAGGCAGTCGCTTAACCAACTGAGCCACCCAGGCGCCCTTAATTTTTATTTTTTAAAGATTTTATTCATTTGAGAGAGAGAGAGGGAGAAAGAGAATGAGTGGGGGAGGGGGAGGGGCAGAAGGAGAGGGAGAAGAAGCTGTTGTGAGGCTTGATCCCAGGACCCCAAGATCATGACCTAAGCCGAAGTCAGGCGCTTAACAATGAGCCCCCAGGTGCCCCTCATTCTTCCTGTCTTAATAGGAACTTCAGCAATGATATGGCCAAATTGCTTGCTCATTCTATAGGTGAGGAAACTGAGCTAGCCACAAGAATTTAGTTTCCCAAACCAATGTGGCAAGTTAGTGGCAGAACAAAGGCCAGGAGCTCTCTTTCCCAACTCCTGGTTCAGAAATCTTTTTGAGATATTACTCCCACTTTTGGAAGTGTAAGATCCCTGGTAGAGAAACCATATACTGTGCTTTTTTGTTAAACTTCAAGTGCACAGAATTGAATTATGTGTAATGCTTCATTTGTACACTACCATTAACTGGCCTATGAATGCCCCTCTTGTATTCTGTTACCATTTATTATAAAATCTGAGCAACCATGAATTCAGTATTTAACCCAGCAAGTAGATTATTTCAAAGAACTTACTCATGGATGGACTTCTCCCCTAACCCCAGAAGTGACCATTTACCTGGATTTGACTTTTTCATTTTTCCTGCTCCTTCTTTTAATTATCACACATATTGTTAGTTTCATTTTACTTGTTTTTGAACTATATGAATGTGGCATGAAAATATTCTATCTTCTGGGAACTGGCTTGTTTGTTAAAATTTTTCTTATTGTGAAAATTTCAAACCCACAAAACAGAGAGAAGAGGAATATTATGAACCTCAATATGCCCATCACCCAGCTTCAACAATTAACAAGGTTTTGCCACTCTTGCTTCACCTATCACAGTTTTCTTTCTTTTTTTCCTGGAATACTTTATTTATTTATTTTAAATATACACAATGTGGGGCTTGAACTCACAACTCCAAGATCAAGAGTCACATGCTCTATCAACTGAGCCAATCAGGCACCCCTCCCTGGAATACTTACTTACATACTGTTTATTCATTCATTCATTCGTTCATTTATTTTTTCATGTTGCAATTTGTTTATTTATTTATTTTTTTATTATGTTATGTTAGTCACCATACAGTACTTCATTAGTTTTTGATGTAGTGTTCCATGATTCATTATTTGCGTATAACACCGAGTGCTCATTGCAATACATGCCCTCCTTAATACCCGTCACTGGGCTAACCCATCCCCCCACTCCTCTCACCTCTGAAACCCTCAGTTTGTTTCCCGGAGTCCATAGTCTCTCATGGTTCATCTCCCCCTCTGATTTCACCCCTTCGTTTTTCCCTTCCTTCTCCTAATATCCTCCATGCTATTCCTTATGTTCCACATATAAGTGAAACCATATGATAATTATTTTTCCTTACTTGACTTATTTCACTTAGCATAATCTCCCCCAGTCCCATCCATGTTGATGCAAATGGTGGGTATTCATCCTTTCTGATGGCTGAGTAACATTCCATTGTATATATGAACAACAACCTCCCTGGAATAGTTTAAAGCAAATCTGACATCTTATCATTTCACCAAAGCCCTTCCTATTGGGGATGTAAATTTGCAAAGCACGTGTTAAAGTAAAAAGCCGGCCTTTCCATATTAGGAGATACAAATTTGTAAAAATAATCTTAATAAAGGCTGTAATTCAGTTGTCAAAAACTGTACTTGTTGTGGGTAGGGGTATGGGTGAAATAGGTGAAGGAGATTAAGAGTACACTTATTGTGATGAGCACTGAGTAGTGTATAGAATTGTTGAATCATTATATTTTATACCTGAAACTAATATAACACTGTATGTTAGTTATACTTGAATTAAAAAAATAAATTAAAAATTTACTTGTACAGTCACTTATACATACTTCAGTACTCATTTCTAAAGACTTTTTTTTTTATGTAATCATATTACTATCATCACACCTGACAAAATCAACCATTATTCTTTAGCATGCAATACCAGGGACCTGCTAATTTGACTTAACATTGTGTTGCTAGGATTCATCCATGGTGTTCCATTTGGCTGTATAATATTCTATTTATGTATTGTGTCTGTTTGTTCTCTTATCACAGACATTGGATTATTTCCAGTTTTTAGTCATTATGGACAGTGTGAATACGAATATTATTGCATGTGTCTCCTGGTGCATATGTGCTAAATTTACTTTAACAAATATGTAAAAGTAGACTTGTTGGGCAGGATATGCAGTGTTTGAACCTGTGTTTCAGAAGTAGTTCTTTCAGTTTTCACACTAACCAGCAGTGTATTAGAGATCCCACCAGTTCACAAACCCTCTAATATTCATATGTATGGACTGGGTTGTAAAGTAAAATTCTTTTTTTTTTTTTTAACTGTGGTTACATTCAGAAATGTTTGAAGAACCTTGGTTTAAGAGCCAAATGCTTAGGCGGTGCCTAGGTGGCTGAGTCAGTTAAGGGTCTGCTTTCAGCTTAGGTCATGATCTCTGGGTCCTGGGATTGTGCCTGCTCAGCAGGGAGCCTGCTTCTCCCTCGCCCACCCAACAACCCCCGACTTGTGCGTGTGCTCTGTCTCTCTCATAAATAAATAAAATCTTAAAAAAAAAAAAGAGCCAAATGATTCTACAAAGTTTGTACAAAAACCTACAGTCCCTTGGTCCCCTCTCTGCCTACCCCAGGCTATCACTTTTGCTAATTTTGGCATTTATTTTCCTAACTGTAAGCAACACACATATAATGTGACTTCTCAACTTTTAGGCATGATCTATCAGACTTTCTTGCTATGGAAGGTGGGCTTTCTCTTGTTTTACCACTCCTCCCTTCTTCCATCCTCCCAATACAATTAAAGTTTTATTTTTGATTAAATTGATGTTCTGGGGTGCCTGGGTAGCTCAGTTGGTTAAGCGTCTGCCTTCAGCTCAGGTCATCATCCCAGGGTCCTGCGACTGAGTCCCACATTGGGCTCCCTGCCCCTCTCCCCTGCTTGTGCACATGCTCTCTCTCTCTCAAATAAATAAATAAAATCTTAAAAAAAATAAATTGATGTTCTGACTTTACATTATTATGACTATGTAAATGCTATTCATGGCCAAGCAGTGTAATATATTCTGATTAGTTTTTCTCTCTTGTGTAACTTTTTGTTTTCTCTATAGTTAATAATTGTCTTTTTTTTCTTAGTTATCTTGGTGGTTACCACTAATTCAGTTGCCAACCTCCTTACCAGTTGTCTAAATCTCCTAAGTATGTCCAAGCATATTAGATGCTCCATACAGTGGGGTATCTGTGCATCTTATCTATCTCTCTGTCTTCTGTGGCCACAGCCACCAAGGCCATCACCTCTTCCTCTTCCTGGTGTAGAGACCACATCTACTTTTTTTTAAAACTTATTCTTCAAGCCACAGAAGTCTGGTTTCCACATGCCCCATGCCTCTACAATGACCTTTTACAGGGTCAGGTTTATGTTGCTAAATCTGTTGGGCACTTTTTTTTTTTTCCATTTTTACCTCTAAGCTGCATTTCGCAGCTGGGGCACTGGACTTCCTTGAAGCAGTTTCCTCTCTCTTGCTTATCATCTGTATCCGCCTTGGGTTGTGTTCTCCCAGAAGTAGACCCTGAGACAAAGATTTGGGTACAAGGAGTTTGTTTGAGAGGTGTTGGGATCACTGGCAGAGGGGCAGAGAGGAAAGGCAACCAATAAAAGGTACATTTAAAAATTTTTCTCCAGCTTTATTGAGGTATAATTGGTAAATAAAAATTGTATATAGTTATAATGTACAGATGTTTTCATATATGTATACATTGTGAAATGATTACCACAATCAAGCTAATTAACATACCCATCATCTCACACAGTCATCTTTTTTCCTTTAAGTTTATTGATTTAAGTAATCTCTACACACAACTCAGGACTCAAACCCATGACCCTGAGATCAAGAGCTGCTCGGTATTCTGACTGAGCCAGCCAGGCACCCCTCACATAGTCGTCTTCTTTGTATGTGTGTGTGTGTGTGTGTGTGGTGAGAACATTAAAGGTTTACTCTCTTAGCAGGTGTCAAGTATACAATATCGTATTATTAAATATAGTCAGTATGCTGTACATTAAATTTCCAGAATTTATTCATCCTGTATAACTGAAACTTTGTACAAAGAATGCATTGTTAAGTCAGCTACCTCAGTGGGTGACTGGACCTTAATCCAGAGGGGAAATGCTGGGAAACAATGAAAAATATATCTCAGAATTATCCCACCTAATTTGCGAGGGAGCTAGGGTATTTATATTCCAACTTCTGAAAGTTATTGGTTGAGAGCTGCTTTGGGGGTGAGATGGGCATTAATTTTTTTTTGCATTTTTGGCTTAATGGGTTGTAGGCCTAACAGTCCTCCGGAAGTTGTCCTGCAGGTTCTAGGGTGTTAGGATCTGAGGGATTTGAGGGCAGGGTGCTGACAGTATCTGCTACACTCCCCAAATACAGCTGACCCTTGAACAAGAGGTTTGAACTGCCTGGGTCCACTTATACCCAGAGTTTTTTTCAATAAATATATATATATATATATATTTCTGTAAATGTATTTCCTCTTCCTTATGTATTTCCTCTTCCTATATTTTCTTTTCTCTGGATTACTGTAGTGTAAGAATACAGAATATACTACATATAACACAAAAATGTGTTATTTGACTGTTTATATTGTCAGTAAGACTTGGTATTTATATATATATATTAGTATTTAAGTTTCTGGGAAGTGAAAAGTTATATGTAGATTTTTGAGTGTGTGGCACTCAGTGCCCCAGCCTGTGTATTGTTCAAGGGTCAATGGTAGAAAGGTCCAGGAGGGCAGGGACTTTTCGTGCTTTGCTTACTTCTGATCTCCAATGCCTGGCACATAATAGTTGCTTAATACATAATACCAAATTTTAATGAAAAAATGAAGAAATGAGGAATTCAGGAATTCGGCTGTAAGGGCCTAGCAAGAGGCTAAACAAACTGCAGTACTAGATATTGTGAAAGCTAAACATTTTAGGCAAATGAGCCTCATTTTCTTTTTTTTTAATTATTATTTTTTTAAAAGATTTTTTTAAAATTTATTCATTTGACAGAGAGATAGCACAAGTAGGCAGAGCAGCAGGCAGAGGGAAAGGGAGAAGCAGGCTCTCTGCTGAGCAGGGAGCCCGATGCAGGGCTCGATCCAGGAGCCCGGGATCATGACCCGAGCCGAAGGCAGCCGCTTAACCGACTGAGCCACCCAGGCGCCCTTGAGTCTCATTTTCATATAGAAAAGAGGAAGCAAGGAGAACCTTTGTAAAGAGGAACTTGAGAACAATTTTGTTTAACATAATCATGGAATTAAAAAAAATGACATGAAATCACTGGGTTGTTGTTTTTACAATTTTATTTTATTTTAAAAATTTTTATAGGGTTGAGGAAGATTTTAAATTTTATTATTATTATTATTATTTTTTGTATAATAAAAGCCCCCACTCAATATGGGGCTTGAACTCATGATCCTAAGATCAAGAGTTACATTTTCTGTCAACTGAGCCAGCCAGGCACCCTGAAATCACTCAGTTTTTTAATAATGCCACTGAGCTGCTGAATGCCCAGCTCTGGAATCCACCTCTGAAAGATCATATCTGTGACATGATATACTGGTTATTGTTTGAATTAGGATCTTTATTATTTGTAACCCAAAGCATACCAACAGATATAAGCTCCATTGTAAAAACTTGGTATATGATTATATAACTTTTATGTGCCTCAGTTTCTGCATCTGAAAATGGGGGTAATAATATCTTCTTCATAGGATTTCTATGAAGATCAGAAGAGTTAACACACTTAGAACTGGCACAGAGTAAATGCTCAATCAATGTCAGTTGTAATTAGTTTTTTGGTATTATTATTTTATTTTTAAAAAGATTTATTTGAGAAAGAGAGTGGGGGAGGGACAGAGGGAGAGGGAGAGAGAATCTCTCTCTCTTTTTAAAATTCTTCATTTAAATTCAGTTTAGTTAACTTATACTGTATTATTAGTTACCGGGTAGAATTTAGTACTTCATCAGTTGCTTATAACTGTTATAACTACTTATAACCTAGTGCTCATTACATCAAGTGCCCTCCTTAATGCCCATCACCCAGTTACCACATCCCCCCACCAACATCCCCTAGAGCAACCCTCAGTTTGTTTCCTAGAGTTCAATGTCTCTTATGGTTTCCCTCCCTATTTTCATCTTATTTTATTTTTCCTTCACTTTCCCTATGTTCATCTGTTTTGCTTCTTAAATTCTACATATAAGTGAAATCATATGGTATTTGTCTTTCTCTGACTGACTTATTTCACTTAGCATAATCCCTCTACTTCTATCTGTGTCATTGCAAATGGCAAGATTTCATTCTTTTTGATGGCTGAGTAATATTCCATTGTATATATATACCACATCTTCTTTATCCATTCATCTGTCACTGGACATCTGGGCATTTTCCATATTTTGGCTATTGTGGACATTGCTGCTATAAACTTTAGGGGTGCATGTGCCCCTTTGAATCACAATATTTGTATCCTTCGGGTAAATACTGAGTAATGTACTTGCTGGGTTGTAGGTAGCTATATATTTTTAAAAAGATTTTATTTATTTATTTGACAGAGAGATACACAGTGAGAGAAGAAACACAAGTGGGGGAGTGAGAGAGGAAGCAGGCCTCCCTCAGAACAGGGAGCCTGATGTGGGGCTTGATCCCAGGACCCTGGGTTCATGACCTGAGCCGAAGGCAGATGCTCAACAACTGAGCCATTCAGGTGCCCCAGAGTAGCTCTATTTTTAACTTTTTGAGGAACCTCCATACTGTTTTCCAGAGTGGCTGCACCAGTTTGCATTCCCATCAATAGTGTAAGAGCGTTCAAGGAAGAGAGAATCTTAAGTAGACTCTGTACTGAGCATGGAGCTGGATGTGGGGTTCCTTCCTTGACCCTGAGATCACAACCTGAGCCAAAATCAAGAGGCAGCCTCTTAACTGACTGTGCCACCCAGGCGCCCCCATTATTATTATTTTAAAATATATTATCATACTATGTGTTCACTATTTGTTCTATGTTCTTAAAATGTTCAATTTTCAAAATTTGGCATTTTTAGTTCCATTTTTGATATTTTCTATTTTTTGCCTTAATGTATCATGATCAGAGAGTATGGCATGCCTCATTTCTTGTCTTTTGTGGCATAAAATTGGAATGGTTCTTGTAAAATGTGCTTCAGTGTTTAAAAAAACTATATTTTATTTCTGAAAGTTAATCTTCACATATGTCTACAATGGCTGCCTTTCTAGTTGTGTTGTTCAGATCAATTAGTTCATTCCCATATCTATAACTAAATCTGAACTTGTCCTCCCTTTTCTACTTTCTAAATCTTTCCAAGATCCACCTTTCTCTCCCAGGTTCTAATTGGACATCATTCGAACCACTTCTCAAATTTCAGTTTGTTTCTAGACTCAGTGCCTTACCTCTAAGGACTTCCTGTTCTCTCTTCTCAAAATAACTTTCATTATCAAGATTCTGGAAAAAGACTCCAAGCTATGGCTTTTCTAGCATCACTGGTGGATCCTTACTTATTTATTTAAAATTTTTAAAATTTAAATTCAGTTTAGTTAACATATAGTGTATTATTAGTTTTAGGGGATAGAATTTAGTGATTTATCAGTTGCATATAACACCCAGTGCTCATTACCTCAAGTGCCCTCCTTAATGCCCATCACCCAATTACATCTCCCTACCCATCTCCCCTCCAGCAACACTACTGGTGGATCCCTTAAACCACACTTCTTCTGGGGCACCTGGATGGCTCAGTCAGTTAACCATCTGACTCTTGATTTCAGTTTAGGTTGTGATCTCAGGGTCATGAGATCAAGCCCCATGTCAGGCTCCACGTTCAGCATGGAGTCTGCTTGAGACTGTCTCTCTGCCTCTGTCTTTGCCCCTCCTCCTGCTGGCTCTCTTTCTTTCTCTAAAAATAAATAAATAAAAGAATGAATGAATGAATAAATAAATAAATTCTTAACCCCCCCCCCCACTTCTTGTTCTGTCTGTGAACAGGAAGTGTCAGAAACCAGATGTTCCTTCTTTCTAAATGCTGTCAAAATTTAACCTCCTTCCCTCCCCCCCACCATGTTGCAAGCACTCAGTTTTGGCCACGTTATTGCTTCAGTTCTCTGTTGTAATAGTTCTTACACTTTTCTATCTGCAGACTAATTCTTTTGGAAAGCAAAAGACACTATGGAACCACCCACTACAGCTTACTTAGGCTTCATTGGCATATGACCCAGGAAAGGAGTTTTCAATGTGAGCTAAAGAGCTTGTGGTCAGATGTCAGCCAGGGCTGCAGTCATTTAAAGGCTTGACTAGTGTTGAAGGATTTATCTCCAAAGTAGCTCACTACACAGAGGGTGAGTTGGTCTTGGCTGTTGGTGGGAGGCCTCAGTTCTTTTCCATCAAGGCCTCTTCACAGGGTATTTTATATGTCCTTAACAGCATGGTGGGTGGCTTCCTTGAGACTCCAGAGAGAGTAATCCATGGGAGCAAGGCAGAAGCCAAAATGCCTTGGAAGTCACACACTTCCACTTCTGTTATATTCTATTGGTCACACAGTCCAGCCATGGCTCAGTGTGGAAGGGGTGTGAATGAATATTTAGAGAGGATGATCAAAGGGGCCATCTTGAATGCTGGCTATTACATAGGGCATACCAAGTGTAACTGATGTAGTGTGCTTGGACTATAAATGGCTAGCAATGAAGCTGAAAGTTATTTATGGACTAAATTATCAGGGACTAAAGAGTTTGGCTTTTAATTGTTGGTGTTAGGGAAATACTGAAATATTTTAAAGAAGGCACCTAGAGGGTTGAACTGTTTCTTCTTATCCAAATTTGGCAGCAAGCTGTCCAGTACAGTTAAATAAGTCCTCAACATTCTCTGCTTTTTCTTTGGACTGTTTGAAAATTCATGTATATTTACATACATCCCATTGTTTTATTTGTGTTGGATTGACTTTTGGAAACTGTTAGTCTGTATCATATGTCAGCTTGGATTTCTTCCACTGTATAAAACTTAATATCTCTGTATCTGCTGGGATACTTTTAGTTGCAAATAAAAAATTCCACCAACAATGACTTAAGCAATGAAAAGAATTTATTGACTCATTCAACTGCAAAGTTCAGATGTAGAGAGCATTTCAGGTGTGGTTTGATCCAGAGCTTCACATTTGTAAGAGGGATCTGGCTCTGCTTTTATGCTGTGTTGGTTTATTCTCAGGTGGACTTTCTCCACAGTAGCAAAAATGTCTGCAGTGGTTCCAGGTTTTGCATTACACTGGAAAGAGAAAAAACATCTTTGTCCTCAGATCCACTTTGATGGGTCTGGCTTAGGTCACATGTTCACACTTAAACCAATTGCTGAAGTCGGGGTATGGAATATATGGATTGGGATTGGCTTAACTTAGTTCATATGCTCTACACTTGGAGCTGGTGGTGAACCTTAAACCCCATAGTTCTCCAAATAGAAATTAAGAGTTTGTGGGAAGAAGGAATTGGATGCTGGGAAGCTTAAATAGATGATGGGGATTAAGGAGTGCACTTGTTGTGATGAGCACTGGGTGATGTGGAATTGTTGGATTACTATATTGTACACATGAAACTAATATTACACTGCATGTTAACTAACTGGAATCTAAATAAAAACAAACAAACAAACAAAAGAGTTGCTGGGAAGCTGGAAGTTGGATGCTGGGGAGGCAACCACAAGTGTCCAACACAAAATCAAAATTCTGATGTGGTTCATCTAACCAACATTTCCTGGGGCAGCTGAGTGTCTTAGTCAGTCAAGTGTCTGACTCTTGGTTTCAGCTCAGGTCATGATCTCAGGGTCCTGAGATCGAGCCCTGCATCAGGCTCCACATAGAGTCTGCTTGAGATTCTCTCTCTCCTCTGTCCCTTCTCCTGTGCTCTCTCTCTAAAATAAATAAATAAATAAATAATAAATAAATAAATAAATAAATAAATAAATAAATAAATAAAAATCTTTAAACAACATTTCCTAAGCCCCAGCCAAATATAGTGTTGGGTCCTGGGATAGAGCCATGAACAGGACATATTCCCTGCTCTCAAGTGAGACATAGTAAATATTTGTTGAATGAATAGTCTGGGGGAAAGATACATATATACATAATTCACCATACCATATAAGGTCTATTTCTAGCTCTAGAGACTTTGAGGTGACAGGGGTGTGATCTGCTCTTTCACTCCTCTTTTTTCTTTTTTTCCTCTTTTGTCTTATTTTTTAAAATTTTATTTTATTTTATTATGTTATGTTAGTCACCATACAATACATCATTAGTTTTTGATGTAGTGATCCACAATTCATTGTTTTCGTATAATACCCAGTGCTCCGTGCAGTATGTGCCTTCCTTAATACTCATCAGTAGGCTAACCCATCCCCTCAACCCCTCCCTTCTAAAACCCTCAGTCTGTTTCTCAGAGTCCATAGTCTCTCATGGTTCATCTCTCCCTCCAATTCCCCCCCCCCCGTTTTCCCCTTCCTTCTCCTAATGTCCTCCATGCTATTCCTTATGTTCCACAAATAAGTGAAACCATATGATAATTGACTTTCTGTGCTTGACTTATTTCACTTAGCATAATCTCCTCCAGTCCCATCCATGTTGATGTAAAAGTTGGGTATTCATCCTTTCTGATGGCTGAGTAATATTCCATTGTATATATGGACCAATCTTCTTT
>NC_138373.1:14564444-14583168 GCF_054177405.1 Leptonychotes weddellii | reverse complement strand
AGTGGCCCGACTGTGCCGCGGATCATGGTTTATGGCCACCCCGAGCGGAGAGCCTGCTCCTCGGCTCCGTCTCTGCAGCCGGCTTCCCCGCTCCAATACCTGGGAGCTCTGCCGCACTCAGGCACCCCCGGTCTTTCTTTGACCCCGAGGGTCCTGAGACCACACTGTCCCGTGAGGGTTCCACACCCGCTTAGCCACATCCCTCAGCGGAGCAGACTTCTAAAAGTTCCGATTTTGTGCTCCGCTGCTCTATCACTTGCTGGTAGCGGCTGATGGAGGCACCCTCCCCTGTCGTCTATCTTCCCAAATATCGCCTCGGATTCACTTCTCTGCACGTCTTACCTTCCAGAAAGTGGTCGCTTTTCTGTTCAGAGAGTTGCTGCTATTCTTTTCTTCGATCTCCTGTTGAGTTCATAGGTGTTCAGAATGGTTTGATCCCTATCCAGCTGAATTCCTGGGACCAGAGGAAATCCAGATCTCCTACTCCTCCGCCATCTTGCTCCTCCCCCCTCATTGGGTTTTGATTTGCATTTCCCTGATATCACATACAGAAACTTATTTAAAATGACTGTGGTCTGTGGTTGAATTTATTCATTTTTTAAAAAATTTAATTCTAGTATAGTTAACATACAGTGTTATATTAGTTTCAGGTGTATAATATAGGATTCAACAACTTTTAAATGACTTATTGGTTTTGTGTCATTCTTAGAGAGCCCTTCCCCTTCCAAGATTTAAAATTTTCCCACTTTTTTCTTTGCTGAGTCTTTCTTCCCTTTCTGGGAATTGGGAAGTATATGTGAGGGTTGGCTCTCCTCACTTTCCTCTGGGTGGCCGAACTTCTATGGTCTCCTTCTCTCCCCACATGTCAGAGTTTTCTCTTGTCCCTGAGGTGATTTGTTCCTACCTTACCACCCCCCCAGGTTTGTGGTTGGAGCCCCCCAGGAGATAAAGGCTGCCAACCAAACAGGTGGCCTCTACCAGTGTGACTACAGCACGGGCAAGTGTGAGTCCATCCACCTGCAGGGTGAGTCACTGCCCCCCCCGGGACCCAGGGCTAGGTTTCCACCTGTATGTACTTGCCAGGCATTCCTTTTGTTTTGGGGGTGTATGGTTGGGGGCCCAGGTATTCAGCTCCCCAACCTCTGTGCTGCATACAGACTCTACCTCAGACATCCTCAGGTACTCTGTTCATGTTCCTTTCCTAGGACTTGGGTTCCTCCTTGACCTGTCAGGTCTCCATGTCTCTCAGGTCAAAGTGACCTCTGTTCACCTTCACAGAACCCCTTTTACTCCATGAAGGTGACCATGTATATATGTCTCCTCAGTCCCCCTGGAAGCGGTGAACATGTCTCTGGGCCTGTCTCTGGCATTTGCCACCAGCCCTTTCCGACTGCTGGTGAGTTGTCCTTGGTCATGGGAGTGTCCTGAGGGAAGGTGTTAGGGGCCCATGGCTGCTGGGGCTGTGGTCTGTGGAGGGTAGAGGTGCTGGGGTGAAAGGACAGGAAGCAGGAACAACCCCTCCCACCTGCAACTTCCCTAGGCCTGTGGCCCCACTGTGCACCAAACTTGTAATGAGAACACCTATGTGAACGGCTTATGCTTCCTGTTTGGACCCAACCTATGGCAGCAGCCCCAGACTTTCCCAGAGAAGCTCAGAGGTAGGTGGCTTTTGGCAGAGAATACAGATGGGCAATGTAAGGGTAAGGGCAGAACTGGGATGGGGGCTGTTTACAGCCTGAGAGTTGACTTAGAGGTCTAGGTGCAGAA
The DNA here is from genome assembly GCF_054177405.1 of Leptonychotes weddellii. Taxonomy (NCBI): domain Eukaryota; kingdom Metazoa; phylum Chordata; class Mammalia; order Carnivora; family Phocidae; genus Leptonychotes; species Leptonychotes weddellii. The sequence continues at coordinate 14,581,401 of NC_138373.1, read as the reverse complement.
GCCGGAGGGAATTGGGCTCCAACAGAGAGAGTGGGGGGAGATGCGAGGGTCTTGAACTTTAAGAAAAGTCCTGATATAGCCACTCTTCTTTGTGAGATGATATCCCCCCCATCATCCTTAGAGTAAGTGCCCGAGTCTCCTGATCATTTTGAGGCTCTCCCAACTTTTCTACTTCAGCCACTGTGCTCCAGGCACTCTGGCTGCCTTTCTTCTCCAAGAATGACACCAAGCTGTCCCTGCCTCACGGCCTTTACACTTACTATTCCTTCAGCCTGGAATGCTCTTCCCTCAGATCTTAGCTGACAATCCATTACTGTCAGCTCAAATGTCACCTCTTCAAAGAGGCCTTTCCTGAGTGGCTCTTATCATTTCCACCGTTACTTCCTACCATATTGTCACACTTTACCATCTTCATATCGGTATATACATATTTTATTTGTTTCTTTTCTCTTTTCTTCTAGAATGTAGGCTTCATGATAGCAGGGATACTGCCTACCTTGTTCATTACTCTATGCTCTTTTATCTATTGCTGCTTAACAAATTGCCCTAAACTTAGCAGCTAAAAACAATAAACGGTAATTATATTACAGTTCCTGTGAATGGGGAATCTGGGCATGGCTTAGCTGGGTGCCTCTGCCTCAGTGTTTTTCATGAAATTGAAGTTAATTTGTTAAACTGGAGCTGTGCTCCCATCTAAAGGCTTGACTGGGGGAAGAGTATCCACTTCCAAGCTCATTTACAGGATTGTTGGACTGAGGACCTCAGTTTTCACTGGCTGTTGGCTGGAGGCTTCTCTCAGTTGCTTGTCCCATGAGGCTCCCTATAAAGCAGCTTACATCTGCTCCTCCTAGAGCAGCTGACTTCCCTCAGAGTGAGTAAACAAGGGAGTAGGAAAGCAAGAGAGAGAAAAAATACCCAAGAAAGAAATCAGTCTTTTCATAATCTAATCTCAAGAGGAATAGTACATTACTTCTGCCATCTTATGTTCCTTTGAAGTGAGACAAAAAGTCCATCTCCCACTCAAGAGAAGGTGACTATGTGAGGACGTTATTTCCAGGAGGTTGAGAACCTTGTGCACCACTTTGGTGGCTGCCTATTACACCCTTGTTCCCCAAACATTTTTTGATTGAAAGAGAGTGAGTGAGTGACTGTATCTTTTTTCTAAACTGCTTTCTGCCACTTCTGTCTTCAACTGCTTGGCCATCCTTTTGCTTGTCTTCAAGTTGGTTCTGTTACCAAGGGCAGATATATCTTCCTTTTATAGTTTTTTTTTTTCCCTCAACTCTGCTCCTTTGTACTTTACTCTCAACAGATAACTTTCCTTCCTTCTTCACAAAGAAAATCAAGGTTGTCAGGGATGAACTCCCTCTGCTTACCCCTTCTCCTTGTTCAAATTTTTGCAATGGCAACACTTTTGGCAATGTCTCACTGGTTTTAGAGGGATACCTGACTGTCTGCCTTTCCATGAATCACTTTTCTATCTGAGCTTTTTTTTTTTTTAAGATTTTATTTATTTATTTGACAGAGAGAGAGACAGTGAGAAAAGGAACACAAGCAGGGGGAGCGGGAGAGGGAGAAGCAGGCTTCCCACGGAGCAGGGAGTCTGATGTGGGGCTCGATCCCAGGACCCTGGGATCATGACCTGAGCTGAAGGCAGATGCCCAATGACTGAGCCACCCAGGCGCCCACTATCTGGGGTTTTGAGGCTTTATCACATCACCAACTCAAAGCCCACATCCTCAATCATTAATTCTCTCCAGGAGCTTAAATTTCTCCCCCTCCTTTGAATGTAAACATGCTCACACTTACCCATAACTTAAAAACAACCAATCACCAAAATTGATAGCAATGAAAATAACCTTTCTTCTCCCTGGTCTCCTCTACATCTTCTGCTATTTCTCCTTTCTTTCACCACCAAACTTCTTGAAAGAGTTCTCTCCTCTTGTTTCCATTTCCCCCATATCACCATTCTTCACTGTCTGACATCTGGCTTCTGTCCAACCATCATATAAATCTTCCTCTTGCCAATGGCATTTGTGACTCCCTAAATGCCAAATCTCTATTCTGTCCTCATGTTTGCTGACTTTTCTGATGTAACGCACAGATCATCTCTTCCTTCGCCAGACACCTTGGCTCCAGATTTCTCCCCTCTCCTCCCTTCTCTTCCACTCCCCCCTCCCCTCTCTCCTTCCCTCTTGCTTCTTCCCCTGCCAAAGGCTTCTGCTAAACTTCATCTCCAGGCCAACTTCCTCTGCCTTTTTTGCATGGTAGGGGTACCAGGTTACAGCTTCTATTGTCCATGTGTTCTTCCTGCCCAATTACATTCAGTTCTGTGGCTTCAGCTCTTACTCTCACATTTCTGTCTTCAGTCCTCACTCTCAGGATTCCATACTTTTCATTCTAAAAAACATTTTCAGGTCTTTAAAAATGATTCAAAATTCAAAGCACATAATACTTCTCTCTCTTGGTTCCCACAGCCTACTGTTTTCTTTCTGGGATTCAACCACTGTTACCAGTTTCTTGTGTCTTCTGGAGATACTCTATATTCACAAACATATACATATCTGTAGTCTTCACTTTGTGCCACAAATGGTAGCATGTTGTACACACTTGATTCTTTTCATTTAACATATCTTTGAGATTTTCAAAAATTTTTCTGGTTAATTTTCTTTGTATATTTTCCATATAAATGTTAGAATCTGCTTATCTATTTTTAAAAAGCCAATACTCCATATGCACCCCAATGTTCATAGCAGCAATGTCTGCAATAGCCAAACTGTGGAAAGAGCCGAGATGCCCTTCAAGAGATGAATGGATAAAGAAGATGTGGTCCATATATACAATGGAATATTACTCAGTCATCAGAGAGGATGAATACCCAACTTTTACATCAACATGGATGGGACTGGAGGAGATTATGCTAAGTGAAATAAGTCAAGCAGAGAAAGTCAATTATCATATGGTTTCACTTATTTGTGGAACATAAGGAATAGCACGGAGGACATTAGGAGAAGGAAGGGAAAAACGGGGGGGCGGTGGGAATTGGAGGGAGAGATGAACCATGAGAGACTATGGACCCTGAGAAACAAACAGAGTTTTAGAGGGGAGGGGGGAGGGGGGATTGGTTAGCCCGGTGATGGGTATTAAGGAGGGCACGTACTGCATGGAGCACTGGGTGTTATATGAAAACAATGGATCGTGGATCACCACATCAAAAACCAATGATGTATTGTATGGTGACTAACATAACATAATAAAATTAAAAAAAAAAAGCCAATACTTTTTTGGGGGTAATTTTATTTTTTCAAAGATCATACAGTAAAATTGGCCTTTTTTCTTTTAGTGTACAGTTCCCTGAATTTTAAGGTATGTATAGATTTTCACAAAAAACCAACATGAACATGGGGTGCCTGGCTGACTCAGTTGGTAGAGCATGTGACTCTTGATCTCTGGGTTGTGAGTTCCAGCCCCATGCTGGTTGTAGAGATTACTTAAAAATAAAATATTTTTAAAAAAGATTTTATTTATTTGTCAGAGAGAGAGAGAGAGAGCACAAGCAGGGGGAGCAGCAGGCAAAGGGAGAAGCAGGCTCTCCACTGAGCAAGGAGCCCAATGCAGGACTCTATCCCAGGCCCCTGGGATCATGACCCAAGCCAAAGGCAGACTTAACTGACTGAACCACCCAGGCATCCCTAAAAATAAAATCTTAAAAAAAAAACCCAACATGAACAGAATACAAGAGTTCTGTCACTCCCCTAAAAAAATCCTTCATGCTATCTCTCTTTTTTTAAAAAAAGATTTTATTTATTTATTTGACACAGAGAGAGAGAGTCCAAGCAGGGGGAATGGCAGGCAGAAGGCAAGGGAAAAGCAGACTCCCCACTGAGCAGGGAGCCCAACATGGGGCTCGATCCCAGGACCCTGGGATCATGACCCAAGCCGAAGGCAGACACTTAACTGACTGAGCCACCCAGGGGCCCCTGGTGCTATCTCTTTATAGTTAGTTGCCTTCTCCCCCTCCATCCTAGCCCTTGGCACTCACTAATCTGTTCTCCATCACAATATAGTTTGTCTTTTCAAGAAAGCTACATAAATGGAATTATAACCTTTTGAGAGTGGCTTCTTTCACTAGCATAATGTATTTGCAATTCATCCATGTTGTTGTGTGTATCAGTAGTTCTTTCCATTTTCATTGCCAAATAGTATTCCATTGCATAGATTTACCACAGTCCCAGTCACAAGTTCATCTGTTCACACATTGAAAGATGTTTGGGTTGTTTCCAATGTTTGGCAATCGTGAATAGAGTGGCTAGAAACTTTTCATTACTACAGTAATCTTTCTAAATACAAAAAAGATCACCTCACCCCCTTTTCTAAGAAAACTTCAGTGGCTTTCCACTGCCTAAGGTATAAAGTCAAACTTCTTTTTTTGGATAGAGAGGCCCTTCCCAACTTTCCTGTGCTTAATGACATAGGCTCATCTCCATCCTCATCACACAGATTTATCTTAGTAGTGCCATTTCCATCCCTCAATTCTGCAGAATTATTTTAGGTTCATTTCCTTTGTATCAGTCAGGGTATTGACTGGAATAGATGGTACACTCCAGTTAGAATAATTTGGGAAGGGTTTATTTACAAAGGGACTAATTTTAAAGGTTTGATAGAGTCTTAGGGAACTACAGTAGATGATCCAGGAACCCAGGGCAAGCAGCAGCAGAACTGTTTCCACTCCTAGGCTGATTGGACAAGGAGAGGGAGAAGTAACCAGAATTCAGAAGAGGAGAGAGTTGTCAGGAGTGTGCCTCCTTGAAGGAGCACACAATGATCTTCCACTGAGGGTCACAGCTGGCCCAAAGCAACCTTCCCGGGAGGGAGTACAGGGAGAATACTCTGATCTCATTCTTCCCTCCCTCCAGTCTTCTGTTGAGGCTCCTAATTGGGCAAATCCAAATAGAAATCAGGGGGCAAAGAAACCCAAAATGCATGTGGTCCATGTGGCTGACTTCCTGGGGTGCAGAGCAGATTGGAGGAGGGTAGAAAGTGGATTTGGGGCTGGGGACAGAAGGGAGGAGGACATCCAGCATATTGTTATATGTACTATTCATTTTTTTTACTATAATATATTTCTTTCTTTGTATTTCTGGCAAATTATTTCTCATTCTCAGAGTTAGCTCTCATATCACTACTTTTCCTGACTTCCTTGGGCAGAATTAACCAAAATTCTCTATACTTCATCCATATTTCAAATTGTATGAAACAACATTCAAGTTTATTAAACAAATTTTAAAAAGTATTATAAAGTGTTTAACTTTCATCAGCCTCAAGGTTTATTTTGCTCTCAAATTTTGCATATAATTGAACTTTTAAATATGCTAACACCTGCTGAATTGATTCCACTCCAGATTCAAAGGCATCAATTTCTTCCTGCAAATTTTTCTTTGCTTCTCTGAGCATTTCTTGTGTTTATTCTTGTGAATGGCTAATGAAAACATCACCAGTTTGATAAGGTATCATTAAGCAGTAGTCATCTATCTGCAAGCATGATATCCTTACAAGCATCTTCTGAATTTTGTAGTTGTTTCTTTTTTACTTCTATTTCTTCCTTCAGTTACAGGATTCTCCTTGTATTCCATGAAAATTTGTTTATCTTTTGTTGATCTTCAAAAGTAACATCGGTATTTTCTGGCAGATGCCTTCTTCTTGGTGGCTGTGATCTTGGGATTGTGTCCATGTTTTTATTAAGCTTGGAACATGGGTTGCATATTGTTTACCTTTTATTTTCACTGCTTAGCAGAGAGCTGACATGCAAAAAATGAACCCCAGTCTCAAGTACTTAATTAGTTCATGCTCTTTCTCTTGTTCTCCAAGAGTGCCCTCGGCAGGACAGTGATATTGCCTTCTTGATTGATGGCTCTGGTAGCATCATCCCGAATGACTTTCAGCGGATGAAGAACTTTGTCTCAACTGTGATGAATCGATTCAAGAAGTCCAAAACCTTGGTGAGGCCATATGGGTAGGTTAGAAAATAGCTCATATAATGCTGGCAAATACATGGCAATGAGGCCGCCACTTTCCCCTTTTACTTCTATTGCAGACATTGTCAAATTGCCAGTTGATCATGGTTTTCTTTCATGATTCTCTTTCCTGCTCTGTCTGGATGCAGCCTCAGCTTCTTCCAGCCCTCTGTAAAGCAAGCAGCTCTGACTAATTGATAAGGGTTGGTATGGGAGATAAAACATGTCATCTTGGGCTGAGTTCTAATACTTAGTAGTGGGAGCTGATGGCAGATCTCTGTCCTGGTGAGGCAGAAGGACTGGGGACAGTGTAGAATTTGGAGGGATTTGGAGACTGGAATGTTTCAAGATTTATGTAGGGCTTCCTGGGAGATGGGTAAGTGTGAGGAGGGTCACTTTCTCCAATGTAATGCCAGATGCCTGTTCCCAGTTTTCTTTGATGCAGTTCTCTGAAGACTTCCAGACACATTTCACCTTCAATCAGTTCAAGAAAAACCCTGACCCAGAATTTCTGGTGAAATCAATAAGACAGCTGTACGGGAGGACACACACTGCCACAGGAATCCGCAAAGTAGTGTAAGCTCTCTGCTTAGGATGGAAGGAGGAGGTGATATTTTTTTGCTGGGATTCGAAGAATGAAGGGGATTGTTCAGACAGGGCTGGGGTGAAGGACATGAGTAAAGGTGGAGGAGGGACTTTTCATGGTACACTCATGAAATACAAGTTGTGAGTAAAGGTAGGAGTGAAGGGGAGATGTGAGGGTAAGGTTAGAGGGAAGCTACAGAGATCATTTGAGGCCAGGTCACTTAAGGCAACTGGAAAGTGAGTGGGGATCCACTGAATGTTTTAAGCAGTGAGAAGATGTCGCCATATCTTGTTTTGGAAGTTCACTCTGGTGTGTGTGTGTGTGTGTGTGTGCAGAGGTGAGGGTGGAGGTTGGGACAAAAGTTCAGGAAGATGAGCTAGAGAGCTTTTGCATCAAACCAGGAAAGGTTTGTGAGGGTGCATTAAGCTTAAATTTTGTTTTAATTTAAGAGGAATAATAGCTAAAAAAAAAATCAGTCTATGCAAAAGTATATAAAGGCAGTGAGGATTTCCTTTCCTTCCACGCTTCTCCTTTCTCTTGCTGTCTTTCCAGGTCTTGGGGCAGCCACATCTCAGTGTTCATTCCAGGGGAGCCTGAACTCCTCTTAGCTGCATCTGTGTCTGTGACTGCTGACATTCCCTCCCTAGCATTAAGAGTATCTCTGTCTATTCACAGTTGACTTTTCTTTCCTCTTCCCTGGACAGAAGAGAACTGTTTCATAGCAGTAGTGGAGCCCGGGAGAATGCCCTTAAGATCATAGTTGTCATCACAGATGGAGAAAAGTTTGGCGATCCCTTGGAATACAAGGATGTCATCCCTGAAGCAGACAGAGAGGGGATCATTCGCTATGTCATTGGGGTAGGAAATGTGGCTCTCGGGCCTGATGCTTCTGTGGAGCATTTCTGTTTGGATACACCCTTCCTTCAGTTTGAAAATATCCCTAAAACCAGGGTGGGCCAAGGGTCATTGCTAGCCCATATGGGCCTGTATCAGTTAACTATTGTTACAATGATGCTGTATAACTAATTATCTCAGAATTCAGTCTTTAAAACACTAAATGAGTCTGTAGTCCTGCGGGGCAATTTTTCTGGTTTTGACTGGCTCACTCGTACATCTGTATTCATTTGAAGGTTGGTTGGCAGCTCTGCTGATCTTGGCTGAACTCTCTCCATTTCTGAGGGTTGCCAGTTATGTCTGTTTGCTGGACTGGAATGGCTGGAACAAGTGGGGTAACTTGGTTCTTCTGCTCCCTGTGTTATCCTCCCATGGGCCAGCCTGGGCATATCCTCATGGTGAAGGCAGAGGAACAAAAGAGCAAATGGAAATGTTGCAAGCACTTTTTGAAACCTCTTTCTGCATCATGGATATTATGCTAATGGATATTATCAAGACACATGGCTGCACCCAGAGACATAAGCAGGGCAGATTACTCTGCTATGAGTAAGAGGATACAGCAAAGTTTTGGGGGAAAGGGCTTGGATATAGGAAAGGGTAAAGAATTGGGATCATCAGTGTAATCAAACTACCACAGTACCTTGTATGACATAGAGAAAGGTATCGTCATCGGTGCATGGCTTGACAAGTAGGAAACTGCTTCATATAGAGGAAAAGACTCCCTTTACTCTGGGGAGAGGTCAGCCCCACACATGTGCTGGGCATGGCACAGCAAAAGGACCAAAAGCTGGATTTTAGCTGCTAATTACTCCCTTGACAGAATGCCTCATGCAGTGCACAACCTGTTTTATTATACTTGGTGGCCCTGTCCCAGGGGCCTTCTGGTGCATTCCCTCATTTGACAGATACTGTTTCAGATTCTTTTCCTGCAGAATTTTCTTTGCTGGATGAGACTGCTAACCCCAGATGGTGTCTGATTTGGCCACTATTCCTTGGTAACAGGTGGGTGATGCTTTCAACAGTCCAAAAAATCGTGAAGAGCTTAATACCATTGCATCCAAGCCTCCTCGTGATCATGTGTTCCGGGTGAATAACTTTGAAGCTCTGAAGACCATTCAAAACCAGCTTCAGGAAAAGATCTTTGCAATTGAGGGTAAGCTAAGGTTCTGCATTCCTGCAGCAGCTCCAGAGGCAGCCCCTTACCCTCCAACATGCATTTCCCTTCTAGAAACTAGACCCTCCTAACCCTTGGTATCCTGACTCTCAGGATCAATTCAACTCTTTCTCTACTTCCTCTAGTTCCCAGCAGCTCTGGCCTCACTTGGTCATTTCCTTTGAAATCAAAGGATCTAGACTTTATCTTTACTTTGCAAGCCTTGGCTGTAGACTGGAAAATTGGAGGGTAGGGGAGCCAAACCTCAGACAGTATTTCTCCAAGAATTTGGATATGTTGACAGCATTTGTCTGATTCAATGCTGTATCTCCAGTGTCTAGAACAGTGCCTGATACATAGAGGGTGCTCAATAAATGTTTACTGATTAAAAGAATTTAAAACACTGGGGGAAGGGTCAAATACAATCTGGATTTATGGTTTGTCTTAAAAAGTTGGAAGATTAGACTGCATTCCCATGTGGCAAAAACCAGTTGGAGCCAAATAGCCACCATCTCTTTAAAAGGGGTATGTGCTTTCTAATTCAAATAGCTGCCATCTGAACCTCCTTTTGTCTGGTCACCATAGCATTTGAGTTCCAGTTCTTCTGCTTTCTTTAATGTAGAAGGCTCTCCTCCTCACAGGTACTCAGACAGGAAGTACCAGCTCCTTTGAGCATGAGATGTCTCAGGAAGGCTTCAGTGCTGCCATCACCGCTGTAAGTGGTCCTTCATTAAATTGGGATTGGGCAAGAGGAAGGAGAAGACGTGCAAGGGTTTGGGGGCTTTTATCTGCAATGAGTACTTGTTGGGAGGCACTTCTTTGATGGGGAGCAGTGGTCCCTTTTCTTTTCCTTATCAATCCTGTTTTTTTGTTGTTATTGTTGAGGATATATGATATGGATATGGGTATATGGTATGATATCATACAGGTATACAACATAATGATTTGATATATGTATATATTGTGAAATGATCACTACAATAAGTCTAATTAATATTCATCCCTACATATGTTACAAATTTTTTTTTCTTGTGATGAAAACTTTAAGATTTATTTTCTTTTTTAAATTAAAAAAATTAAACATCTCTTTATTTAAATTCAATTTAGTTAACATATACTGTATTATTAGTTTCAGAGGAAGAATTTAGTGATTCATCAGTTGCATATAACACCCAGTGCTCATTACATCAAGTGCCCTCCTAATGCCCATCACTCAATTACCCCTTCCCCCTCACCTGCCCTCCAGCAACCCTCAGTTAGTTTCCTTAAGTTCAGTATCTCTTATGCTTTGCCTCCCTATTTTCATCTTATTTAATTTTTCCTTCCCTCCTTCCTTTCCCCTATGTTCATCTGTTTTATTTCTTAAACTCCACATATGAGTGAAATCATATGGTATTTATCTTTCTCTGACTTATTTCGCTTAGCATAATTCCCCACTAGTTCCATCCACATCATTGCAAATGGTAAGATTTCATTCTTTTTTATGGCTGAGTAATATTCCATTGTATATGTATACCACATCTTCTTTATCCATTCATCTGTGGATGGACATCTGGACTCTTTCCATATTTTGGCTATTGGGGACATTGCTGCTATAAACATTGGGGTGCATGTGCCCTTTCGAATCATGATGTTTGTATCCTTTGGGTAAATACCAAGTAGTGCAGTTGCTGGGTTGTAAGGTAGCTTTATTTTTCACTTTTTGAGGAATCCCCATACTGTTTTCCAGAGTGGCTGCACCAGTTTGCATTCCCACCCACACTCTTTCTCCACATCCTTGCCAATATTTGTTGTTTCCTGAGTTGTTCATTTTAGCCATTCTGACTGGTGTGAGGTGATATCTCGTTGTGGTTTTGATTTGTATTTCCCTGATGCCCAGTGATGTTGAGCATTTTTTCATGTTCTGTTAGCCATCTGGATGTCTTCTTTGGAAAAGTGTCTATTCATGCCTTCTGCCCATTTCTTGATTGGATTTTTTGTTTTTTGGGTGTTGAGTTTCATAAGTTCTTTATAGATCTTGGATACTAGCCCTTTATTTGATAAGACATTTGCAAATATCTTCTCCCATTCCATAGGTTGCCTTTTAGTTTTATTGACTGTTTCCTTTGCTGTGCAAAAGCTTTTCATTTTGATGAGGTCCCAAGAGTTCATCTTTGCTTTTGTTTCTCTTGCCTTTGGAGACATGTCTAACAGGAAGTTGCTGTGGCTGAGGTCAAAGAGGTTGCTGCCTGTGTTCTCCTCTAGGATTTTGATGCATTCCTGTTTCACATTTAGGTCTTTCATCCATTTTGAATTTATTTTTGTGTATGGTATAGGAAAGTGGTTCAGTTTCATTCTTCTGCATGTTACTGTCCAGTTTTCCCAATACCATTTGTAGAAGACACTGTCTCTTTCCATTGGATATTCTTTCCTGCTTTGTCAAAGATTATTTGACCTTGAGGGTCCATTTCTGGGTTCTCTATTCTGTTCCATTGATCTATGTGTCTGTTTTTGTACCAGTACCATACTGTCTTGATGATTACAGCTTTGTAATATAGCTGGAAGTCTGGATTGTGATGCCTCCAGCTTTGGTTTTCTTTTTCAATATTTCTTTGGCTATTCAGGGTCTTTTCTGGTTCCATACAAATTTTGGGGTCATTTGTTCCAGCTCTGTGAAAAAAGTTGATGGTATTTTGATAGTGATTGCATTAAATGTGTAGATTGCTCTAGGTAGCATGGACATTTTAACAATATTTGTTTTCCTGATCCATGAGCATGGAATGTTTTTCCACTTCTTTGTGCCTTCTTCAATTTCTTTCATAAATGTTCTAGTTTTTCCAAAGTACAGATCCTTTACCTCTTTGGTTAGGTTTATTCTGAGGTATCTTACGGTTTTTGGTGCAATTGTAAATGGGACTGATTCCTTGATTTCTTTTTATTCTGCCTCATTGTTAGTGTATAGAAATGCAAATTACTGCTGTGCATTGATTTTATATCCTGCAACTTTGCTGAATTCCTATATCAGTTCTAGCACTCTGTGGTGGAGTCTTTTGGGTTTTCTGCATAGAATATCATGTTGTCTGCGAGGAGTGAAATTTTGACTTCTTTGCTGATTCGGATGCTTTTTATTTCTTTTTGTTATCTGATCACTGAGACTAGGTCTTCCAGTACTATGTTGAACAACAGTGGTGAGAGTGGTCATGCCTGTCATGTTCCTGACCTTAGGGAAAAAGCTCTCAGTTTTTCCTTGTTGAGGATGATATTCACTGTGGATCTTTCACATATGGCTTTTATGATGTTGAGGAATGTTCCCTTTATCCCTAAAGGGTGGAGAATTTTAATCAAGAAAGGATGCTGAATTTTATCAAAGGTTTTTTGCATCAGTTGAGAGGATCTTATGGTTCTTGTCCTTTCTTTTATTATTGTGGTGTATCACATTGATTGATTTGTGGATGTTGAACCACCCTTGCAGCTCAGGAATAAATCCCACTTGGTCATAGTGAATAATCCTTTTATTTTATTTTATTTTTTAAAGATTTTATTTATTCATTTGACAGAGAGAGAGACAACGAGAGAGGGAACACAAGTAGGGGGAGAGGGAGAGGGAGAAGCAGGCTTCCTGGGGAGCAGGGAGCCTGATGCAGGACTCGATCCGAGGACCCTGGGATCATACCTGAGCCAAAGGCAGCCGCTTAACCAATTGAGCCACCCAGGCACCCTGTGAATAATCCTTTTAATGTACTGTTGGATCCTATTAGCTAGTATCTTGGTGAGAATTTTTGCATCCATGTTCATCAGGGATTTTGGTCTGTAATTCTCCTTTTTGGTGGGGTCTTTGTCTGGTTTTGGGATGAAGGTAATGCTGGCTTCATAAAATGGGTTTGAAGTTTTCCTTCCATTTCTATTTTATGAAAGAGCTTCAGAAGAAAAGGTATTAATTCTTCTTTAAATATTTGGTAGAATTCCCCTGGGAAGCCATCTGGCCCTGGACTCTTGTTTGTTGGGAGATTTTTGATTATTGCTTCAACTTCCTTGCTGATTATGGGTCTCTTCACATTTTCCATTTCTTCCTGTTTCAGTTTTGGTAGTTTATGTTTCTAGGAATGCATCCATTTCTTCCAAATTGCCTAATTTGTTGGCAATAGTTGCTCATAATATGTTCTTATAACTGTTTGTGTTTCTTCGGTGTTGGTTGTGATCTTTCCTCTTTCATTAATGATTTTATTTATTTGGGTCTTTTCTCTTTTCTTTTTGATAAGTTGGCTAGGGGCTTATCAATCTTAATTCTTTCAAAGAACCAGCTCCTAGTGGATTGGTTCTACTCCTTTTTTTTTTTTAAATTATATCATTGATTTTTGCTCTAATTTTTATTATTTCTCTTCTCCTGCTGGATTTAGGCTTTATTTGCTGTTCTTTCCCCAACTCCTTTAGGTGTAATGTTAGCTTGTGTATTTGAGACTTTTCTTGTTTCATGAGGAAGGTCTCTATTGATAGATACTGCATCCCAAAGCTTCTGAACTGTCATGTTTTCATTTTCACTTAGTTCCATGCATTTTTTCAAAATTCTTTAATTTCCTTGTTGATCCATTCATTCTTTAGTATGATGATTTTTTAATCTCCATATATTTGTGTTCCTTCCCAAGTTTTTCTTGTGGTTTACTTCAAGTTTTAAAGCATTGTGCTCTGAAAATATACATGGTATAATCTCAGTCTTTTTGTACCAGTTGAGACCAGATTTGTGACCCAGGATGTGATCTGTTCTGGAGAATGTTTCATGTGCACTCAAGAAGAATGTGTATTCTGCTGCTTTAGGATGAAATGCTCTGAATATATCTGTGAAGTCCATCTGGTCCAGTGTGTCATTCAAAGCCCTTGTTTCCTTGTTGATCTTCTGCTTAGATGATCTGTCCATTGCTGTCAGTGGGGTGTTAACATCTGCTACTATTACTGTATTATTATCAATGTGTTTCTTTAATTTTGCTATTAATTGGTGTATATAGTTGGCTGATCCCAAGTTCAAAGCATAAATATTTACAGTTGTTAGATATTCCTGTTGTATAGACCCTTTTATTATGGAACAGTGTCCTTCTTCATCTCTTATTACAGTCTTTGGTTTAAAATCTAGTTTGTCTGATATAAGGATTGCTACCCCAGTTTTCTTTTGATGTCCATTTGGATAATAGATGCTTCTCTACCCCTCACTTTCAATCTGGAGGTGTCTTTGGGTTTAAAATGAGTCTTTTGTAAGTGGCATATCGATGGGTCTTGTTTTCTTTAATCCAGTGTGATACCCTGTGTCTTTTGATTGGAGCATTTAGTCAATTTACATTCAGATTAATTATTGAAAGATATGCATTTAGTGCTGTTGTGTTACCTGTAAAGTTGCTGTTTCTGTAGATTGTCTCTGTTCCTTTCTGGTCTTTGTTACTATTGGGCTCTCTCTTCACTCAGAAGATCCCCTTTAATATTTCTTGCAGGGTTGGTTTAGTGTTCACAAATTCCTTTAGTTTTTGTTTGTTCTGAAACTCTTTATTTCTCCTTCCATTCTGAATGACAGCCTTGCTAGATAAAGTATTCTTGGCTACATATTTTTCCCATTTAACACGTTGAATATGTCATGCCAGTCCTTTTTGGCCTGCCATGTATGTCTCTGGACACATCTGATGACAGCCTGATGTTTCTACCCTTGGAGGTTAGGGACCTCTTGTTCCGAGCTGCTTTCAGGATTTTCTGTCTATCTCTGAAATTTGCAAGCTTCATTATTATATGCCGAGGCGTTGACCTATTTTTATTGATTTTAAGGGGGTTCTCTGTGCCTCCTGGACTTGAATGCCTGTTTCCTTCTCCAGATTAGGGGAGTTATCAGCTGTAATTTGTTCAAATAAACCTTCTGCCCCTCTCTCCTGCTCATCTTCTGGGACCCCTATTATCTAGCTATTACTTCACTTTATGGAACTGCTGAGTTCTCTAAGTCCCCCTTTGTTATTCAGTAGTTCTCACTCTCTCTTTAAAGATTTTATTTATTTATTTGACAGAGAGAGAGAGAGAGTACAAGCGGGGTGGGGAGGGCAACAGGCAGAGGGAGAGCAGGCTCCCTGCTGAGCAGGGAGCCCAATGTGGGACTTGATCCCAGGACCCTGGGATCATGATCTGAACCAAAGGCAGATGCTTAACCGACTGAGACACCCACGCACACTCTTTCTATGTTCTTTTCAGTTTCCTTATTTTCCATCATTTTATCTTCTATATCACTGAGTTGCTCTTCTGCCTCATTCATTCTCATTTTTATAGCCTCCATTTGGGACTGCTTCTTGGTAATATTTATTTTCTTAGCAACTTTCAAATATACATTACAATTTTATTAACTATACTCACTATGCTTTATATTACATCCCTCCCTGCATTTATTTATTTAATAACTGGAAATTTGTACCTGTTGACTACCATCACCCATTTTGCCTACCTTCCCAACCCATTCACTGACTTTTGCAACCACCAATCTGTTCTCTGCATCTATATAATTCAGTTTTGTTTTGTTTTTAAATTCCACATATGAGTGAGATCATACCCTATTTGTCTTTCTCTGACTTATTTCGCTTAGCAAAATGCCTTCAAGGTCGGTCCATACATGTTGTCACAAATGGCAGGATTTCCTTCTTTTTTTTTTTTAGGATTTCCTTCTTTTTTATGGCCAAATAATATTCCATTGTGTTATATATCACATTTTCTTTATTCATGCATTGATGTTTCCACTTAGATTATTTCCATATCTTGGCTATTGTTTTTAAAAATTTTTTTTTCATCGTTTTATTTTGAAACAGAGAGTGAGAGCGAGTGGGTGTGAGTGGGGGGAGGGGCAGATCCAGAGGGAGAGAGAGAATCTCAAGCAAACTCCATGCTCAGCATGGAGCCAAACATGGGGCTCAATCCCACAACCTCAAGACCATGACCTGAGCTGAAATCAAGAGTTGGACGACCAACTGACTGAGCCACCCAGGTGCCCTTATGTTGTGGCTATTGTAAATAATGCTTCATGAACTTGGGAGTGTAGATATCTTTTGAGTTAGTGTTTTCATTTAATTTGGATAAATCCTCAGAAGTAGGATTGTTGGATAATAATGGTAATTCTATTTTTAAATTTTTGAGGAACCTCATTCTGTTTTCCACAGTGGCTGCCCAAATTTCTTTGGCTATTTGGGGTCTTTTGTAGTTCCATACAAATTTTAGGATTGTTTGTTATATTTCTGTGAAGAACACTATTGGAATTTTGATAAAGATTGCACTGAAGTTGCAGGTTGCTCAATCTTGTTCTACCCTGTTTTCCAGAATGGTCTCTTGCTAGGTGCTGTGGGGAGCTTTGACTGGGCTGGTGGAGCCTTTCTTCATGTGTCAAAGGATAAATTTACCTTCATCAACACAACCAGGGTAGATTCAGACATGAATGATGCTTACTTGGGTAAGTGGAAAGGGTAGGGTAACTTTAAGAAGGGGTCAGGATATGCTATAACTCAAAACGTATATATCATTGGATTTTTCATGGGCCCTTGGAATAACTTTAAAGACAGAAATTTCAAAATTTCCATTTAATTATGTTAACAAAGGGGAATATTGTGCAGGGTCCAGTTATCCCCACCTACGAAGCATGGGGCCACTGCATTGCCCCTACTCAAGGGATAGGTCTCTCAGAGGGGGCAGGGTCTGTGAAGGAAAGCACTTACCTTCTCAGATAACCATCTTCAGGTTATGCTGCTGAAGTCATCTTGAGGAGCAGGGTACAAAACCTGGTTCTTGGGGCACCTCGATATCAGCACACTGGCCTGGTGGTGATGTTCAGAGAGAATGCTGGTACCTGGGAGACCAATGCTGTTATCAAGGGCAGCCAGGTAAGTGCAGAGAATGTGGAGCACAAATGTGCAAACAGAGGCACCCTGGGGGCTGAGATTCCAGGATGGACATCACCAGGTGCCATGTGTGTCAGAGTTTTGTAAAGGAGGTTTCAGAGGGCTTTGAGCTGGAAAGTCACAGGAATAAGCTTTGCATTTGAGAATGTTGTGTCCTCACTTTTTTTAGAGAGAGAGTGTGAGTGGGGGGACAGGGGCGCAGAGGGAGGGATTTTTTTTTTAAATAAAAAAAAAAGGTCCAGAGGCACCTGGGTGGCTCAGTTGGTTAAGCATCTGCCTTCGGCTCAGGTCATGATCTCAGAGTCCTGGGATTGAGCCCCATGTCAGGCTCCCTGCTCAGCAGGGAGTCTGCTTCTCCCTCTGCCTCCCCCCTCCACCCACTCATGCTCTCACTCACTCTGTCTCTCAAATAAATAAATAAATAAATAAA
>NC_138373.1:14548037-14563944 GCF_054177405.1 Leptonychotes weddellii | reverse complement strand
GGGGCTCAATCCCAGGACCCTGGGATCATGACCTGAGCCAAAGGCAGATGTTTAATGACTGACCCACTGAGACGCCCCATTTTTTTAAAGATTTTATTGATGATGAACATTTTTTCATGTTATCTGTTAGCCATTTGTATGTCTTCAAACAGTCAACAAAACAAAGAGGCAACTCACGGAATGGGAGAAGATATTTGCAAATGACACTACAGACAAAGGGCTGACATCCAAGATCTATAAAGAATATCTCAAACTCAACACCCAAAAAACAAATAATCAAGTCAAAAAATGGGCAGAAGACATGAACAATTTATTATTTCTCACAGTTCTGGGCAGTTCTTTTGTTGGGCTTGCCTGTGGCTGCAGTCATCAGATGGTGGACTGGGATGCAACTCCCATGATGGCCTCAAGCATGCAGTTGTGCTGGCTGTCAATTGAGAGCCTTAGTCATCTCCCCACTGTGACTGCTCTTTCTCTAATGAACTAGATGGGTCTCAGGATGGTGGTCTCAGGATTCTGAGAAGGTGAAAGCAGAAGCTGAAGTGCTTCTAAGCCTAGGCTCTAGAACTCCCATACATTCCTTAATCCACCACATTCTATTGGACAAACCAAGACACAAGACCAACTCATATTCCAGGTGGTAGAGATAGGCCCCTCCACTTGACGGAAAGAGCAGCAATGTCCCATTGCAAATGAGTGGGACACAAGGAGACCAATTCACTGGGGGTCATAACTCTTTTTTTTATGTTGAGTTAGTAAGCATATAGTACATCATTAGTTTTTGATGTAGTGTTCAACAGTTCATTAGTTGTGTATAACACCCAGTGCTCATCACAACACGTGCCCTCCTTAATACCCATCACCTGGCTACGCCATCCCCCCACCCCCCTCCCCTCTGTAACCCTCAGTTGTTTCCCAGAGTCCAGAGTCTCTCATGGTTTGTCTGCCTCTCTGATTTCTTCAGCATGGGGGTCATAATTCTAATGATCTTCCATGGTGGCCCAGATAAGAACCCTATTCCTAAATAAGAAAATGAGGATAGAGACTGAAGGGATCTATTTATTCTGAAGCAAGGGACCCCAAAAAGTAAAAACAAGAGCAAATTTTCTTGGATTTGACTGCTTATCATGAGAGATTTATGGCCCTGTTTATTAGTAACTTTGTGGTCATGCTAGGGTAATTTGTCACTAGAAATTATTTATTTTCAAACCCATCATAAAACTCCTATCTGGCTGAATTCAGCACAAGCTTCCAACTCAATTATGTAAATGTGGACTCTGAGCCCACAAGACCTTAACTGTCCATTCAAAGACAGGCCCCTGCAAATACAGAGGCCCTCCCCTTTCCTGGGTCAGTTAAGAACTTCGGAGACATTAAGGTCTTTTATCTTTCAACTTAAGGAAGTAGAAAAACATTTTTAACGAATTTTGAAGTCAGAAGAGGAAATTGTGTAGACTCATCCAGAGGTGACATGCGCTATGGCACCCCCAAGGATACAAAGGACCATTGTCTTATTAGTCACCCTTTAATAACATCATATTGCACTTTGAGTAAAATTGAAACTCCTCACTCTGGCTTACTAAGTACACCTGCCCAAGCTCCTGCCCACACTTTAGCCCTGTCTGTGCTGCCTCTGACTGGAACAGTCCTGCCCCTACTTGAGTCAGGTGTTGCCTCCCCTGGGGACCCTTCCCACACCTTCCCAAGCAGGATAAGCCCTCCCTCCTTCCTATCATCTCTGTTCTTATCCTGGAACAGATGTCTATCTAAGCCATGATTGTCTATATTTTGATGAGCCCCATGAAATTGCCATTTTTGTCAACAAACATGTTGGCAATTTCATATGGTTCACCTAATATTATAACATCTAAATAACAGCCACTGTCTGCCCACACCTCCCTTGTGCCTGCCCCTGCCACAGGGCCATTCCTCAAAAGCCATCAGGACAGTAAAAGAGAAAAGCTTTGGAAGCAGACAGAGCCAGATTTGAATCCCAGCTCCATTCTATTCCTATCTGTATGACCTCAGGCAATTGGGGTGATCTCTCTGAGCCTCAGTTTTCTCATAAGTGAAATTTAGGTATTATTAAATAGCAAGTGGTGGCTACTTAGCAGGACTGGGGTGAGAATTACACTGCGCACTAAGGCCAGAGTCATGGTTACTGCATTGACAAAGGTATGGGAGAATGGGCACCGGATGTGCTCCCCTGAGGAGGGAAGGCTATCTAGAAACAGCTATCTAAACTTTACACACCCTTGGTAGCAAGTGCTGCCAGTGCCGGGCCTGGATCCCTGTGGACCTTGCCAAAGGAGCATAGGCTCATCTGTCAGACTTACAACTAGCAGAACCTGTTATCTCTTTGGCCACCAGACCCCATTCTGTCCTCATTCAGGTGAGGTCAGAAGTGCCAGGGAATTGGTGTACAGTTGACTCTTGAACAACACAAGTTTGAACTGCACAGGTCCATTTATATGTGGATTTTTTTCAGTAACTATACATACAGTACTACAAATGTATTTTCTCTTCTTTATGATTTTCTTAATAACATTTTCTTTTCTCCAGCTTACTTTATTATAAGAATACATAATATAATACATACAACATGCAAATTAGGTATTGACTGTTTATGTTATCAGTAATGCTTAGTTCTTGGGGAGTCAAAAGTCATACATGGATTTATAACTGCATGAGGGATCAGTGCCCCTAATCCCAGCATTGTTCAAGGGTCAACTGTATACATACTCCAGTTCCTTCTGTCTTATGTTGAGTTAGTAAGCATTCTACTCTGTCTCCCAGAACTCCCAATGGGGTTATGCTCCAGGGGCTCACAGTAGTGTCTCTTGAAAATACAGCCTTTTCTGGATGACTTTCCTTCCTAGCTTACATCTTTCCCCTATTTCTTGGGGCCAGTCTTAAATAAACTTCTTTGACTCAAATTCTTATCTTGGGTTTGCTTCTGGGAGAACTCAAACTTCTGAGAATATATCCTATAAATTATCTTTACACATATGCAAAAATGACATATATTCAATTTATTAATTCACCATTGTTTATAATTGCTAGAGGTTGGAAATAACATATCAAAAGGAAACTGGTTAAATACATTATGATCCACCCACACAAAGGGATACTATGCAGCCGTATAAAAGAATGAAAAAATATTTTGTCTGATATAAAACATCTGAGCTATATTAATGAATAAAGCAAGATGCCGAACAGTATAAATAATATATCTGTTACCATTTGTGTAAAAAAGCTTGTATTTGTGATTGTGTTTGCATATGCCTAGAATCTTTGTGAAAGAGACCCCAAAACACACAACCTTGACAGCCCCTTATGAGGGACTTGAATGGCTGGGGGGACCATAATGGAAGGGAAACTTCACCACACATGCTTGCACATCTTTTGATTTTTGTACTATGGACAGGTTTATCTATCCAAAAAAAAAATAAAAATAACTTTAAAATAATAAGTAAATGCATAGATAAAGGGAGGTGCACCATTGCTCCTTGGACCTTATATAGCTCAAGTGTAGAATGGGTGGACAGGCTCCTGGTGGCTGACCAGATCCTGGCTCCACCATGGTTCTTCCAATGTGGTCTCCATCCAGCTGCACAGGCTCCTGCATGTCTGTGTCCTCACCCATGAAAGGAAGTCTCTCTTCCCTCAGCAGGAGCAGAATCTGTTGCATTCCCTTTACATTCACCCACAAAAGCTGCCGTCACCTCTGTCAGGAGGAAGGTCCAATGGCACCTTAACCCACACATGAGGAAGCCCAAGCACTTCCCTTCTGCCTGAGAAGTTGTACTGAAGGCACTCAACCCCATCCAAGAGACATCTGAGTCATGTACACAACTCATGTACATGCTTGCACACACACTTATACAAACATACACAAACATGAATGGAAGTCCAAGCTGTTCTTTCCTGAATAAGATGCTACCACCCCACTCTCCTAATAGATGAATCTGTCCAACAGCCTGGGGACCTGCATGTTGGTCTAACCAATGTCCTAATTGCTGCAGGAGAGGCCACTCAATGGGGAAGGAGTTGTTACTGGGTCTGGGCAGCATTGGGACCAGCTTCACTCATCATGTCCTTGTACTGCCGTTTGAAGAAGCCGAGCTGTGGAGGCAGAGACAAAGTAGTAAGGACTACCAAAGCCAGGGAATTGGTGAAGGCCATGCAGAACAGGAGGGGAGACAGAAGGACCAGGAGGCACAAAGAATAATGTGGCAGAGTGTAAAGAGACCTGGGGAACATGGGGCAGGGAAAGAGATGGCATTGATGTTAGAGACAGGAAAGAGAGAAAATAAATAAAACACAGAAGAAGGAGAAGAAGAATTAATACCTATATAGTGGTCATTCTATACCAGGGGCCATTCTAAGTGCATTACATATATTGGGTTAATACCTGATTACCGTCACAAAAATGGTATTGATACTCTCATTTTATAGCTGAAGAAACAGACTCTGTGACTTGGTGGGAGTCAAAGCCAGTAATGAGCTGCTGGGTAAGAAGCAGTAACGGAGAGGGGAGCAGACAGGAAAAGGGGATACCTTGTACAGTCCAGCGGTGATGAGGGCCAGAAGCACCAGCCCCCCCACTGAGCTGCCCACTATAAGTGGTACAGGGTTGTGCACTTCATTTGGCTCCACTTTGGTTTCTGTCTGTGGCAGGGGGAGGGAGGGTACATCAGGGGAGATGATGAACTTCAGATTTCTGGGGGTTCCCCAGTCAGACCTTGTGAACTCCCTGAACCCAATGCCTAACTCCTCCCTCTGCCCTCACTCCTCCTTCCTCTCCTCCTCCTCCTCCTTTGTTTCTTTCTATCTCTTTACCTAGAGATCTCCACAAGCCCAGCCTCCCTTCCTCCCTCCAATAGTCCCTCTGGGTCAGAGACAGATACCTGGGCCCTCAGAAATGCCTCCTGTCCTGGAAGCAGGGCAAACTTCGAATTATCAAATAAGACCTCTGCCGTGCTCACAACCTGAAGGTAGTTTGTTGAAGTCTATGGGAGAGAGAGGATGGAAGCTGGACACGTGGGCCCCTGAAGTATCATGTCTGTGCCCAGCTGAGCCTTGGCCCTCACATACTTTGATATACCAGTCAAACGAAAGTTTGCCTTGGAGAGTGATATTGACTTTTTCCTGGATGCCAAAGGACAGGATGTCACACTGGATTCTCTGGCAGAGAGCAATGGAGCAGTTCTGGGGGAGGGAACAGAGGGGAGAAATGACTAAGCTGGATACAGAAAACGTCCATGCACCCAGCCCACTCAGTTGACAGATGATACTCAGCACCAACAAGGGAACAGTGCTGAGTATGCACATGGTCCTAAAGCTGGGTTAGGTTTATTCTCACCACAACCGGAGTCTTCTTAAGCTCCACCAGGAAGTCAGAGAGAGGAGGGTCCCTCTCCTTGGTGTGGCATGTGCTGGAGAGGTTCTAAGGAAAGAGAAACACTGTGAGAAGGGAGGGAATTGAGGGCTCATGGGTCCACCCTCAAGGAGATTGAAATGGCCAAGGTCCAGGAAAGGGTCAAAATGGCTCCAAAATCTAACAGAGGAAACAGAGATTTTAGGAAAGACCAGGGCTGTGGTCGTAGGAACTGGGTCACTCCTCAAGGCCAGCTAGACTTACCTTGGAAAAGGTGACCTGGGGGTTGTCCCACACAGTCAGTTGGTTCAGCTTGATAGGCACCCAGAAGACCACACTGATGGGGAGGCTCCTCTGCCCCAAGTTGTTGAACTGTACAGTGGGAGGAGGGTGGTAGATATCAGAGCTCTGGCCTTTCTGCTCCCACCAGCAACTAGAATCAGGCTCCCCACTCCTGACAGCCCAATACAACTAAATAAGGCTCAAAGACCCTAGCAGCCTGCCTCTTGATGCTTTCTGGGAGGCAGAAGAGTGTAGGTGTTAAACACACATTCCAGAGCCAGACTGGTACTAAGTAGTGGCTCTTCCACTACTAGTGCTGAGACCATGGCCATGTTCTGTTAACTTCTCTGATCCTCAGTTGTTCCATCTGTGAACTGGAAATAATGATAGTCCCTCCTTCAAAGAGTCATTGTAATGATAAAATGAGTTAATTGTGTGTGTGTGTGCACTTGTGTGTGTGTGCTTGTGTGTGTACAGGGTGAGAGTGAGCTTGGAACAGAGCCCAGCACATAGAAGGCATCTGATGCATGTCTCCCATCATTATTTCCCATTATTGCATTCCCATCACATTGATTTCCCTCTCTGGTCTCCTTCTCAGCTACCCACCTCATACTTATGCTCTATAGTGTGGCTGGTCTTCTCCGCAGCTATGAAGTTGAGATATTTGGTGGAGACCTCATGGCTGATGGGAGAAAGAAGAAAGTACAGGAGGTGTCAGGACTTCAGAGGTGTCCTGGGAGGGGTCTTGGGCTAAGTGTGTTAGGGAATAAACAGACACATGGGTAATGCTGCCCTGAGAGGGTGACAGTGGGATGGTGTGTAAGGGGCCATGTGTGTCAGACACACAGGATGTGCTAGCTTGGGTCATGCACACACACACACGTGCATACATGCACAAATACACACCCATGCACACATATGCTAGACACACACACACACAAATACACAATGGGCCGCCCATTGGTAAAGGCAGAGCTAAAGCCCTAGAAGCCAGCACCTGTTGACTACCATGAAGACTGTGTATTTCACAGGCAGCTCCAGCTGGAATTCAGTTTTCTTGGTCCTTGTTGTGTTGTTCTCACTGAAGGGAAACAGAGAGCTTTCTTGTATATCTTTTCCACTAAATTATAATCTCTGTAAGGGCAGGAACCACAGATGTCTTGTCCATTGCTGTCCCACCAGCAGCATTGGGTACAATGCCTGGCATATGGTGGATTCTCAGTCAGTATTTATTGAATGAATGAATAAATAAATAAGTGAGCTGAAGGGAGAACCAGTGGGGAGAGGGCAGTGGTCCACACTGGGCAGGGGTTTGGAACCTCAAAGTGGGGAAGCTGGGCATAGCACACCTCGTCACATTGGCCTTGAGAAGTAGTCTGTTTCCAAAGGAAGCATCAGATTCCACACCAAATGTGATATTAAAAGTGACCTGGAGTTAAAGAAAAGAGAGACAGTCGGGGCACCTGGGTGGCTCAGTCATTAAGCGTCTGCCTTCAGCCCAGGTCATGATCCCAGGGTCCTGGGATGGAGCCCCGCATAGGGCTCCCCACTCTGCAGGGAGCCTGCTTCTCCCTCACCCACTCCCCCTGCTTGTGTTCCCTCTCTCACTGTGTCTCTGTCAAATAAATAAAAATCTTTAAAAAAAAAAAAGAAAAGAAAAGAAAAGAGAGAGAGTCAAAAGAATAGAAGAAACAACTCAAATGTCTATCAACTAGAGAATGGATAAATAAAATGGGGTGCATCCATATAACAGACTACTTTCAGCAGTAAAAAGAAATGAAGTATTGATACATGCTGCAAACATGGATGATCCTGGAAAACATGACCACATACTGTATAATCCCATTTCTATGAAATATCCAGAATAGGTGAATCTAGACACAGAAAATAGATTACTGGTTGCCTAGAGCTTGAAGAAATGAGAGGACTGGAGCTGATGGCTTAAGAGAGCATGGTCTTTTCTTGAGGTAATAAAATATTCTAAAATTGATCATGATGATGAATGTGTAACTCTGTGAACATACTAAAAGCCATTGAATTGTGTACCTGAAATGGGTGAATTCTTTGGTATATGAATTATATCTCAATAAAACTATTTTTCAAAAAAAAAAAAAAAGGAGCCTCTACCTTAAAAAAAGAGAGAGAGAGAAGAATTCAGAAGAAAACAAAAGAGAAAAAAGGAGGACAGCAGCCTGACCTCTGAGGAGTTTGGGAAGATGGGGTGGTTTATGCTGCAGCTGCTATTCTTCAAGCGCTCAGGCCCATTGATGGAGTCATCAGCCTCACAAGTCAGGCGCCAACGTTGCCATGAGAGCTGCTTCTGGAAGGCAAGGGAGACAAAGGTAGTGATGTCAAGCACCCCCTGCAGGGACAGGGAAAGCAAAGTCAGACAGAGCCTGAGAAGAATTTGGCTACCTGGGCCACTGACACCCTCCGATAGGACAAGCCAGGTGGGTAGAAGACAGTGACCTGAGTCCTGTAGGAGTCCTCGCCCTGGTTTCTCACAGTCAGTGTCACATTGAGGTCTCGGGGACCACCCACTACCAGGGTGCCCAGGCTGTGGGAAGAACAAGCCAGGCCATGAGATGCTGAGGGCTTCCATGTGGCAAGTCTGCCCTGGTGGGAAGGAGGCACAGACACTTGGAGAGAGAAGACAGTGGATGGGGCAGCCACACAAACACCCTGAAGCAGCTGCTCTGTGCCAGGCTCCCTCAGGGGCCAGGGGAAGAACAGAGCACCAGGTTGTAGTGCAGATTTGCAGGTAGCATGAGGAAAAGAAACTCACCCCATAAAAGTGAAGGTGATGCTGAGGTCATCATGGCAAATGCCGTCACTGCCACAATTCTGCTCAAAGGGAAACTACAAAAAAAAAAAAAAGAATATGATGAAAGGAAAGGAAAGAATGAAATGATGTGAAATGAAACAATAAAATAAAATACTGAAATAAAATTATGTGAAATGAAATAAAATGTGCTTCAGTGATCTTGGCCTCTGGTCCCTTCCATGCCCCTGCAGGACCCCAACTTGAGGACTCACCAAAGCTGTGAAGTGTCTCTGAGCATCCACAGCCAGCATTGGCTGGAGGTTCTTGAATAAGGGCATGGGATCCCCCACCAGAGAGAAGTTGAAGTGCAGGATGATGGGGGTCACTGAGTCCTCTACACAATACTGAGAGATAGTAGGGGGTTAAGGGTGTGCCCTCCTCAGCTTCCCAAGCCCACACCATGCTTGGAGGACCCAGAAGTGTGGCCAACCCTTGCTCACCACTAACAGTAGCTTTAGGGTTTCACATTCTCGATTCAGCTTCAAGATCCTTGTCTGTCTGCGTGTGCTGTTCTTTGTCTCATCAAAGACAACTCGGGGATGTGGGAGATGTGGGTCCAGAGCCAGGTCATATGTAACATTGCTCTGGATCTCTCCTGAGGAGACAGGGCAGCATGGTGGTGAGGAGCCCAGCTTTGGAGTCAAACAAGCATGAGTTTGAGGCCCAGCTCTATTGCTCTCCAGCCATATGACTTTGGACATGTTATATGACCTCTTTGAGTCTCCATTCCTTATTTTTAAATTGAGAATAGTAATTGTACCTTCCCAGTGGTGAAAATTAAATGAAATAGTATCCATAAAGCATTTAGCACAGTGCCTGCCACATAGCAAGTGCTCAATAAATGGTAGCTATTCTGTCACATACTAGAAAATTATATTTTCCTGGCTGCTCTTAACTTTTTTAACTTTGGTCTTCAGCAGTTTATGCTTTGGTATGGTACAATGTATAATGTTTTATACATTGGTATAATATACTATGGTATGATTTCCTTTATATTTATCCTGCTTTGATTTGGCAGAGAACTTGATGTCTCTACTCTCCACACTGGCTGCCCCAAACTGATTGCTGTCTCCTCAGCCCAGTAAGATTACTGCTAGAAACCTAATTTTATTTCCTCCCCTTTTCTCTCTAGTACCACCATTACTATTCCTCACACCAAGCACAATGTTATTTTTTCCAAATAGAGATAAGGAGGAAGTCAAGTTAGTTGTGATAAAATGCATGTCTGAATGTTTTATGAATCTGTGTTTAGCTTCATCAATTCAACTGCCCCTTTAAATGAGTTATCTCTTGAGCTTAAAAAAAAATCCTTGTTGGTTCATAGGTGTGGGGCCATTGCTGCTCTGGAGAACTGAGAGAGTAAGGGAGTGCCACATACTCACTTTTTGGTGGGGGCCTCTCCACCCAGCCAGGAAAGTGACTGCACTCCAGCCAAGCTTGGAAAAGACTGTCAGAGCCTGTCTGGAAGTTTGCTCTGAACTGCCAGAAAGCTGGGAAGACTGAAGTGGGCCACCCATCAATGCCTCTAGTCATTTAACCCTTTCAGGCTTACCTACCCAGCCTCACCTTCTCTTAGTCGGTCCCGTGTGTTCTTGCGGACATGGAGGCAAACTCTGACCTCTCCAGCAGTCTGACCTCTCTCCACCTTTTCATGACACTCAAACACATTCCTTGCCATTTCCTTGGGTGTGAACTCCATGGTCACCTCAAGTCTCAGCACAGGCTGGGATCTGTAGGGACACCAGAGGGCTATTAAGGGCCTTCAGGCAAGAAAGCCATTCCTTAAAGGGAAGATATTTGGTGTGCTCTAAAAGAAGTTCTCACCTGAGCAGCAGCACATGGCCTTGGGCCCCTATAGCCAGGTCCACCAGTCCATCCATTGTGAGGTCCTGGCCCCCACTTAGTGACTGACCAAAATACTGGAGCCCAGGGGAGACCTGGGAGGCTTGAATCCGCTGAGAGTAGAAAAGGGGAGAGAAAGGGTGTGGGAAAGAATATGGAAGTGTGTAACTCAGTTGCCCAGAGTGACCCAAGGACATATTGTCTGGGCTCCACTCAAGTCTCATCTCCTACAACTTCTCAAGGAATTAGGGCAACTATGCAGCTTTAGACCACAGCCTTGAGATGACATTCAAAGTTTCCATCAATTACCTAGGTTTTCCAGGAAAAACAAAGTTTTACAGGAAAGAAGTGACATAGCGTGCTATTTGACTCAGCTGAATCTCATTTACATGGTCAAGATAATGCAAACACTGAATATTGATCTTACCAAAATTCTCATATAATATAAGGAGTGGAGCAAGAGGGCAAAAGTTCCTAGGTGGCAAGCTCTCTGAAAGAGAACTCAGTCCCCCATAATGGGGAGTCAATGCTAAAACAATAATGAAAAAGCAACAAAATAATCATGTCATCGGGAATTATGGAGAATGATTGAAAGAGCTGCAAGAAAGTTTCAAGAGAAAATGAAGAGGAAGTCACAGTGTGAGTGTGGTGATTGTTATTTTCTTAATGATACTTTAAGAATAATTTTAACTCTTGGGGCACCTGGGTGACTCAGTCGGTTGAGCATCTGCCTTCGGCTCAGGTCATGATCCCAGGTTCTGGGATCGAGCCCCACATAGGGCTCTCTGCTCCTCAGGAAGCCTGCTTCTCCCTCTCCCACTCCCCCTGCTTGTGTTCCCTCTCTCGCTGTGTCTCTGTCAAATAAATAAATAAAATCTTTAAAAAATAATAATAATTTTAACTCTTTATATGCAAGAATAATACTGTAACATTAAGGAGGGCACGTGATGTGATGAGCACTGGGTGTTATATGCAACTGATGAATTACTGAACACTACATCTGAAACTAATGATGTACTATATGTTGGCTAATTGAATTTAAATTTAAAAAAAAGAATAACACTGTGAGAATAACAGCCAAATAAATTAAAAAGAAATTTTAAAAGTGATTTTTGTCATGCACTTAATGCCACTGAATTGCACACCTAAAAATGGTTAAGATGGTGAATTTTATGTCATGTATATTTTATCACAATTTTTTAAAAAGTGACTGTCAACTAAAAGGAAGGATGAGGAAGCATGAGATGCTGGGAATGTGCTAAGCCTTAATCTAGATGGTGCTTACTCAGCTTCACAGATATGTGAAAATTCATCACTTAAGATTTGTGTGTTTATTGAATGTACATTATACCTCAAAGTTTTTTGAGAAAAATGTATGGTATTCTGTTGGGAGGAAGTTCTGTTTTGTAATTAGGTATAATGTTGGGAGATCCACAATATGCTTACTTATCCAAACACTGACCACTCTCATCCCTAATCATAGAGAAAAAGTAAGAAAAAATACAAACAACGAAACAGGATAGGATAGTAGAACAGTAGAAAATGATAGAATGATCTTTTTTGCATTTGTTTTTTTTTTTTTAAGATTTTATTTATTTATTTGAGAGAGAATGAGAGAGAGCACATGAGAGGGGGGAGGGTCAGAGGGAGAAGCAGACTCCCTGCCGAGCAGGGAGCCCGATGCGGGACTCGATCCAGGGACTCCAGGATCATGACCTGAGCCGAAGGCAGTCGCTTAACCAACTGAGCCACCCAGGCGCCCCTGCATTTGTTTTTGATTCCTGGGTCTGGGGTATGTGTGTGTGTGTGTGTGTGTGTGTGTGTGTGTACATAAAAAGCACACTCCCCTTACCCTTGTTTTCCTTTGCAGGATGAGTTATGATGCAAATAAGGGGAGGGAACTAGGAATTTCACTGCTTACTTTAGATTGATAAATTTATACAAGTATGTCAAGTTTTTGTAATAAAATAAAGTAAAACCAAAGCCTTCACACCCCATTTACACAGAGAAGCAACAGGTGTCAGTGAAAAAAGGCCTAATTATAATATTCACACAATGGTGGAAAGAGGCTCTATGATGCAGAGAGAAGTAAGACAGTGGTTCTTAGCCCTGGCAGCAACTAACAAGTGTCTTTAAAATACTGGAGTGGGTGTTGTATGTAAGTGATGAATCACTGAATTCTACTCCTAAAACCAATATTGCACTGTATGTTAACTAACTAGAATTTAAATAAAAATTTGAAGAAAAAAATAATAAAATAATAAAGATACAAAATGTTAAATAAATAAATAAATAAATTTAATAAATAAAATACTGGAGCCTACATGGTATACTATTCCATTTATATGAAGTTCTAGAATGGGCAAAACTAATCTATGGTGGAAAATAATCAGAACAGTTTCCTCTGGAATAGAGCGGGGTCAGAAATTGACTGGATAGGAGCAGGAGGGAACTTTCTGGAGTGGTAATTATGTTCTATATCTTGATAGGAATGTGGGTTACACAGGTGTATGCATTTGTCAAAATCATTGGATGGCAAAGGATTTGTGCATTTCCTGTCTGTAAATGTTATCTTAAAAACAACAGTAAGCAAATATTGAATTCTAGTTAGTGATATTCTAACTAGATATATCTAACTAGAAAATCCAACTAAATATTCTAACTAGTGAATTCTAGTTAACTGCTTAAGTAGTTAAGGGTATTGTAACTTTGAAATGCATTAAAAACAAGATGGACTCATGGATGGATAGAAATAGGATGAATAAAAGGATGGATCTGTGATAACATAAATGTAGTCAAATGTTCATTATAGATTCTAGGTTGTAAATATATGGGTGTTCATTGTACAATTCCTTCAACTTTGCTGTAAATTTGAAAATTTTCTAAATAAAATGCTGGAAAACTCTACTGATACCTGGGACACCAACCCCAGACCAATTAAATTGGAACCCTTACTAGCAGGGCCTAAGTATCTGTGTTTTTTTAAAACCTTCAGGTGATTTCAGTGTGTTGATAGGATTGAACCTCTGGCATGAGGGATTTGGCAGGAGCTATGGAGGGACAGAGAGAAAAAAGACTTAAGAAAAATGTGAAGCTGGAAAAAAGCCAGAGACCCAAGGGCAGAAGACCAGATGGCCTCAGCTGTCAGTGATGGGAAAGAACCAGACTGTGGGAGTCCCTCCCAACAGTGGACTCCATCTAGCAGGTAACAGGGAGGCATTTTAGAGAGGAAACCAGTTGTAGTGACCAAGATTTCAAGTGACCAACCATCAAGATGGGCTACATAATTTGCAGGATCCAGTACCCCCCCAAAAAAGTGCAGAACACCTTGTTCAAAAATTAAGAATTTCAAGAGAGCAAGAGCAAAACATTAAACTAAGAACAAGGTTCTTCTTATTTTCGGTACTAAAACCAGGACAACAGATCTGAACAAACCAGGACTATTGGTCTCCCTACCAAGACTGACTGAGATTCAGAAGAAAGGAATGCCTACATCCCAACACTTCCAGCTGGCCATTTACCACCTCTGAGCCTTAATCTCCTCATCTGTAAAGTGGGGATGGTGATGCCCCATGCACCTCCTATAGTTGTGGTAAGAATTTCTATGAAGTGTGTTATTACTTTTGAAGGTTCTGAAAAGTAGTACTGGGAGAACTGATCTGGCAGCTGTGGGGATGTTGAATGAGAAAGGGACAGATCAACAAAGAGGTTACTGTCATGACGGGGACAGTGACCCGACCTCACCTGGCTGTAAGACAGACTGATGCCCGGTCCTGAGGTTCCATGAAATAGGTAGACAGCACCCTTGTTCTCCTGCTCTCCTGGGGACCCGATGGCCACGTCTGTCAGCTTGTCCCCATTGACATCTCCCAGCACTGTCATGGCTGCCCCAAAGCGGCCCCAGGGGTGGCCCTGCTCCCCACGGAGAACAGCCCCACACTGCCACCTAGCCCTCTGCTGAATAAAAAGAGTGTCAAGTCCCAACCAGGGCAACTCCCCCACCCCACACCCAGGCCCCACCCTGCCCAGGCTCCAATAATCACTCACCCCCCGAGGCAAGGGGCACACAGACACCTGGCCTCCCCTTGTCTGCTCGTAGTAATGGGGGGCCCCGATGAGGACCAGGTCAGAGTTGCCATCATTATCAATGTCCACAGAGCAGAGGGAGGCTCCAAAGTAGGAGCCAATCTGAAAGAGATGAGTCCAGGATCACATCTCTTGCCACCAAAATCAAAGTGTGAGTGTTTTCTCTCTGTGAGGAAAAATCGTACCAGCTGGGGAAAGCACTTGGAAGCAGATGTGATTTTCTGTATGATTCAGATTCTCATTTGAATGTACTGCCAGCTAAAGAAAAATATTATAGAGTTGATGGGCAGTGGCTGAGGATTTACCAACAATGGTGTTCCAGAGAGATGATTAGTATAGCAAAGAATTTGAATTGGAAACTACACAGAAAAGCCTGTAAGAGCATACAGAATACCTTTGCAATATATTGTTAAGTCTTTAGGGGGGTAAAAAATACAAAGTTGACAGTCTGGCTAGTAAGGAAACAACTGGCTTAGGTAAAAATAACTATTGCTACAGAAGTTTTTTTGCATGATATTGAGAGGTATTGTCTACCTTTTAAAATAATTTTTTTTTTTAAGATTTTATTTATTTGACAGAGAGAGACACAGCGAGAGAGGGAACACAAGCAGGGGGAGTGGGAAAGGGAGAAGCAGGCTTCCCGCGGAGGAGGGAGCCCAACGCGGGGCTCGATCCCAGGACCCTGGGATCACGACCTGAGCCGAAGGCAGACGCTTAACGACCGAGCCACCCAGGCGCCCCTAAAATAATTTTTAAAAAATAAAAAATAAATAAAATAATTTTTAAGTATGTTCCAAAAAAACAAAAATACGTTCGATGTCAATGTGTAGAATTCATCCACAAGACTCATCCATTTAGTCATGCATTCATTCATTCAACAAAGGTTTGCTATTTGCTGAGCATGAGGCTGGGTACTGGAAACACAGTGCTTGCCAGGGCTCTCCATGGAGCAGGGTAGAGCAGAGGGAAACAGTAACAGACAAATAGGGAGACGTATTTGGCAATTTCAAAGTGGGCCAAGTTCTAGGAAGGAAAAGTGCAGGAAATGTCAAGACATGATTCACTACAATCTGATTTCTGCCCCACACACCATTTAAAAAGGCCTCACTCATTGTCCAATAAAGGTATTTAAACCTTGAAATTGGGCAACATGATGCCCCCAGCTTTGTTTTTCCTTTTGAACATTTCCTTGGTGATTCGGGGTCTTTTCTGATTCCATACAAATCTTAGGATTGTTTGTTCCAGCACTTTGAAAAATGTGATTGGAATTTTGATCAGGATGGCATTGAAGGTATAGATTGCTCTGTGTGCCATAGACATTTTTTTTTAGGTTTTTTTTTTTAATTTTATTATGTTATGTTAGTCACCATATAATACATCATTAGTTTTTGACGTGGTGATCCACGATCCATTGTTTTCGTATAACACCAGTGCTCCATGCAGTACGTGCCCTCCTTAATACCCATCACCCCGCTAACCAATCCCCCCTCCCC
>NC_138373.1:14530566-14547537 GCF_054177405.1 Leptonychotes weddellii | reverse complement strand
GAGAAGTGTGTGTTCATATCTTCTGCCCAATTTTTTTTTAAGATTTTATTTATTTATTTGAGAGAGAGAGAATGAGAGACAGAGAGCATGAGAGGGAGGAGGGTCAGAGGGAGAAGCAGACTCCCTGCCGAGCAGGGAGCCCGATGCGGGACTCGATCCTGGGACTCCAGGATCATGACCTGAGCCGAAGGCAGCCACTTAACCAACTGAGCCACCCAGGCGCCCCCCAATTTTTGACTTGATTATTTGTTTTTTGGGTGTTGAGTTTGAGAAGGTCTTTATAGATCTTGGATACCGGCCCTTTATCTGTCATGTCATTTGCAAATATCTTCTCCCATTCTGTGGGTTGCCTCTTTGTTTTGCTGACTATTTCCTTTGCTGTGCAGAAGCTTTTTATCTTGATGAGTTCCCAAATTTTCATTTTTGCTTTTGTTTCACTAGCTTTTGGAGATGTATCTTAAAAGAAGTTACTGTGGCCAATGTCAAAGAGGTTACTGCGTATGTTCTTCTCTAGGATTTTGATGGACTGAGATAAACTTTGAGTTTATCTTTGTGAATGGTGTTAGAGAATGGTTGAGTTTCATTCTTCTGCATGTGGCTGACCAATATTCCCCGCAGCATTTATTGAAGAGACTGTCTTTTTTCCATTGCATATTTTTTCCTGCTTTGTCGAAGATTATTTGACCATAGTGTTGAGGGTTGATATCTGGGTTCTCTATTCTGCTCCATTGGTCTATATGTCTGTTTTTGTGCCAGTACCATGCTGTCTTGGTGATCACAGCTTTGTAATACAGCTTGAAATCAGACAACGTGATGCCCCCAGGTTGGTTTTTCTTTTTCACCATTTCCTTGGTGATTCGGGTCTTTTCTGATTCAATACACATCTTAGGATTATTTGTTCCAGCACTTTGAAAAATGTCATTGGAATTTTGAATGGGATGGCATTGAAGGTATAGATTGCTCTGGGTAACACAGACATCTTCCGATCCATGAGCATGGAATATTTTTCCATCTTTTTGTGTCTTCTTCAATTTCTTTCATGAGCCTGCCATGCTGTTACTCAGGCAATCCTGTTTGGGCAGAGATGCCCTGCCCCCTGTGGTGGGGGATGGTCTCTGTGGGAACCAGTTTTTGGGGGCTTTTGTTCTCTGGCAGCTTTCCCTGGCAGCTCTGAGTCTCTTCTGAGAGTCAGAGCAGAAGAGATCATTTCCCACCCTCTGCCTCAGAGCAGAGAGATTGCAGTCTGTTCTTCAGTGAGCTCTCCAGGCCACACTATCTTCTTTTCTGTCTGTGCTGCTATAAACTGCAGCATCCTGGGTTGTGCACCCTCAGCAGCACTTCCAGTCCTTGCCTCCCGGTCAGGCACGTCTCGGCCCTTTGTGCTTCTAAAACCACCAGCTGCCCGCATTTCGCATGCACATCCCAGCTGCTCTGGGTTTCAGTCTGGGGGGCTGCCCTAAAGTACTTTCCCAGTCGCTACTGGTCTCCAAGTCTGTGCCCCATCCCCAGTGTGGGAGACTATCGCTCACTGGCGGTGTAGGATCCCGACTGCTCAGCTCCCTCCCCCTTCCATTTTTCTTTGGATATGTGCCACCAGAATCACAGCTCCCAGCCTCATACCTTGAAACCAATCGCCTGCAATATTCTGTTTGTAAAGATCCAGATATATCTTCTTATATCTCAGGCTGATTTCGTGGGTGTTCAGAGTGATCTGGTAGATATCCAGCTCAATTCTGGGGACCGGTTGGAATAGGGTCCCCTACTCCTCTGTCATCTTTTCCTCCTGCCTCATTTTGCATTTAAAGTTATTTGCTTTTAATGGGTACAAAGACATTTTTCATTTTTTGAAATAGGAGTTAAAGAAAACTCGGGCCAGATGAGTCTCCTTTCTCTCAGAGGTTCTAAACCAGCTATCAAGCAGCTCTTAGGAGGTAGCAGAGAGCGGACACTCCATAATCTGATGCAGTTAGGTTTGAATCCCAATCTGCCACTTCCTGCTGTGTGTCCTTGAGTAATTATGTAATTTCTCTGTCAGGAAAATAGAAACCCACTGGCTATTTTACCAGAGAGAATTTAAGACCGGGAATTGGAGGACTGTAAAAGCCAGAAGGCAATGCAGAGTCGGAGTCTACTTTTTAAAACAACACTCTCACTTATCTACTCCCGTCCCCCCAACACTTCTATCTGAAGTGGAGTTCTGCCTTCTCCAGGCTCACATTCATGCAGTCGGGCCTCTGCAGCAATCTGCTTCATCCCTTCCACTTATATGCAGCCTGGTTTCTGAGGCCCCAGAGGGGTCCCAAGTCACCCTGGGTACCAGCTGGGTCTCATGGGCTGGGGGAGAGTGGTCTTCTGGGAAAGCCTGGCCATGAAAAAGGAAGCCAGATCTACAGAGGTGGTGATTGTGGGAGAGTATGGGGGATTTTCCCCAAGGGCATCTTTGGCCTCCTGCCCCTGCCTCTGTTCTATGATTAACCAAGAACTTCCTGACTGTGCCCCTCCTTCTGTTACTTCAAGGCCCTGAGTCAGTATTTTAACTTTCCCCCAGGGCACTGAGTGCCCTTCAGTGCTCTACTGCTCAGCTCTTCACTTCTCCTTCAATGCATGCTCAGTGATGGCTTTTGGAATTATGCTCCTCCTGGGTGGTGAGTGGAGGCCCTCAGGGCTGGGAGAAGCCTGGAGGGGGTGCATCTCTGTCTGGTAGGGCAGATTGGGGATGGTGGTTAGCTCATATAGCTCTCTGGAGAAGCTGAGAACAGGGGAGGGCCCTTGTGTTTAGAGTCTTGTGTGGAAGGAGGAATGGCCTGGAATCAGGGGAGGGTCATAACCTGAGCAAAGATGAGAGAAGATGGACTTGTAGGCTATGCTTGGGTGGAGGATGAGCTCCCTCTCCATGATTCTTCTTGTGGGGGTCCTGGTGTGTGTGTGGTACAGGGGACAGGAGTCTGCCCCAGGGCCCCAGGGGGAAAGCCATAGGAGTCACTAGGGAGGGGAAGTGTTGGATATCACCTGGTCCCACATGTCCCTCAAGTCTTGATTTCAGGTATGCTGTCCCACTGCTGCCAAGAGAATAGTCCAGAAATTGAAAACTGTATCAGGACCACATTCGCGTGTCATTTGAAATCACTTATGTATGTGTCAGTTAAAAATCAGATTCCACACAGAAGCCCAGACTGTCAGCTTCTCCTGAGAAATGGGAAGTTCCGGAGCTCTGAACACTAGAGCTTGGTAATGGCTACTTCCTTTAAAAGGGCCACAAACTCTAAGTGCCCGTAATTCCCTGGTGCTCACACTTACCCACTTCAGTCACTGATGTCACCTGCCTGGCCTCTGAGGCATTTGAGTCTGAGACACTTGGCACCCTCCTACTTGTCAGGTCATAGAGCCTATTTTCAGACTCAGAAACAGAGTCATTCTTTGAAAGGAAGATGTAGTATGTGAAGCTCCCTTGCATGTGGCCATTGTAGGGTTGTAGCACCTTCAACACCTGGCCTTTTCCTTAGAACCCTAGGGTTCAGATGTCGGGACCCTGCCTGTTACCTCCTGGCCTGATGCTTTACCTCCTTAGAATTTCCTTAGTTTGGGGGTTGGAGTTGACTCCTCAATCCAGACACTGGGAATTCTAGTAGAAATGGGGAGAAAAGATGCTATTTGGGAGTGAAGGTCTTGGAAAAAGCCCTTGAAATGTAGGGGGTCTTCCCCTGAGGTTTTTGAACTTAGTCACCAGAGAGGAGAATGTCAAGGGTCAAGAGAGTGGGTTGGAATCCTGGCTGCACCAGTGACTTGCTATGCAGTTCTGGCCCAGTCAACAAATAGTAATTAGTCATCTGCTAAGGGCCGGGCACTGTACCAGGCACCATGCAAGACAGTTGCAGTCCTTGCCGTCTTAGAGTCTAGCACCAATGGAGGGGGACATGGGAAACATAAAATTACAAATAATCATAAAATTCTCAGTCTGTTCCCTAATCTGAACCTTAGGGTCTTTGTATAATGAAAAGATGGAGCAGGACAGTCTTTAAGAAGGGTGACTATATGCCCTGGCCAACCTGGGCCAGTCCCAATGACCTTGGTGTAATTATTAATGGTGCCCCTTTCACTCTCAGAAGGGCTCAGTTTAGAAAATAAATTGTGTGGTCACTTTATCTTTAGGGGACACACCTGATCTAACAGACCAGGAGGTGACAGGCCTAATTTCAGATTGTGGATATCCTTTGAAATGACCTTAAGGGGGCATTTTTCTGGATTGTCGCTCTTTATATTGTGGTTTGATTATTTCTGATGGAGGGAGAGAGACAGGAATCACACAGATGGCAAATCAGGAAACAAAGAAAAAGAGAATACCCTTCTTTTTGGCACACGAGCTGGATTGGGGTGGGCATCAAGATCCCAAGAAGTCAGAGGTCCAGAGGAGATGAGGCTTTTCTGACTGTTCCTCCTACCCCGCTGCTCTCTCCATATTCCTCAGTCCTGACTTCTTATCATGGATTCAACTTGGATGTGGAGGAGCCCATGATCTTTCAAGAGGATGGAGCTAGCTTTGGACAGAGCGTGGCCCAGTTTGGCAGATCTAGGTAGGCCATGCCCCCCCCCCCCACCTCTGTCCCTTCAACCTGCAGGCAAATGGCTGAATATGGCATGCTCAAGAGGTGTCTTGGAGGAAGGGCAGCATGGGCAAGAAGCCTGTCCATCACTCCTCCAAGGCCCCTGGCACCCTTACTACTAACTATTCACAATCCCAGGGAGGACCACAAACTCTGGACAAGACAGTGCTTCAGGAGGGAGGTCTTGAATCTGTTCTCGGTGACCAGTACATGTGACCAGTATGGTCACCCTTGCGCTTGGAGTAATGTTTTGCAGTCTTCCTCTTGAAATTATTAATAATTTAATCTTAGCATGTGTGTTTTGTAAGTAAAATTGATGGGACAGTGGAGAT
Organism: Leptonychotes weddellii; assembly: GCF_054177405.1. Classification (NCBI taxonomy): domain Eukaryota; kingdom Metazoa; phylum Chordata; class Mammalia; order Carnivora; family Phocidae; genus Leptonychotes; species Leptonychotes weddellii. Next base: position 14,542,604 of record NC_138373.1, on the reverse strand, counting down.
GTGCTGGGGGCTTGGAGCCTTGGCTCACATGCAGCCCAGCCTTCTGGGGAATGTTTCTCAGCTGCCACCCTCAGCTCCTGGCATGAACTGAGCAAGGTCAGGGTTGGCTGAGGCACACAGTTCGCCCAGTCCTATGAGGGTTTGCACTGGTCCGGTGAATGTCCCTGTGCCTGAGGGAATGCAACACTAAAGAGCAAACAGGAAATACCAGGACAGGTAGAGAGGAGTACTGCCAAAGGAAAAAAAAAAAAGGAAAAAAACTTTTTCCGTGAACAAGAGGCCCCACATTTTTATTTCACTCTGGGACCGGCAAATTATGTACCTCACCTTGCCTCCAGAAGCTCACATTTTCAGGTCCCAGTGACAGGGACCCAAAATATTGAAGTTACCATGTGATGCAAACATAACCAAAGTCTGGGAGGCATAGGAAGGGAGAGATCAAACCCAGGAGGGAATTCCAGGAAGGCTTCACAGAGGGGGTGGATTGGCAATGAGCCTGAGAATACGGGAAGATTCAGCTGGCCAAGAAGTAACATCTTGAGGTCACTGAGTTCTACATGCACATCCATCTCCCCTCCTCACCCAGCTGGCAGGCTGGGACATGGAAGCAAGTGCCAGGTGCCAGAGTTTTGTTTTTTCTTTCTTTCTTTGTTTTGAAATACAGAGCTTGTAAACTGAAGTGCACAAACTTGAAAGGTCCAACTCAATGAATTTTTCATATGTGTATAGCCAGGTAACTGCTGCCTAGATCAAGGTGTAGAACATCTTCAGCCCCCCTCCCCTGGGTTCCCTTGGGCTCTTCCCAATGATGCAAAACCCAACAAATCCAAAGGTAGTCACTGCTTCACTTTTATCACCATTAGTTTGTGCTCAGGCCCTATTCAGAAGATACATATATGTATAACTATTGATTAACCACTGTTCCCCAGTATTTCCAATAAAGTAAATAATATATACTGGATGACATTCTGATTGCTACAAAGTTATTGTTTTTCCTGGTTTTTGCTGAATCATAATCTAAATACCAAAAAGACTAAGCCTATGTGTAAGGGATGGATGGGGTAAAGAAAAGCATGCAGATCAATGGTTTAAGATATTTTCACCCTTTTAGGTCAGCAGGTACCAGACTTCTATGTCTCTACCATCTATTTAGGTTTCCATCAGCAATTCTCAGACAGGGATTTCAGCTTTCCATAAAGGGATAGATTTCTAGAAAGAATCTTTAAATACTAATTTAACAAGGCTTGCTTGGCTAATTAATTAAAAGACACAAACATTTGTTTAGTTACTTGAGTGGAGAGGTTTTTGGTAGATATTACTTTTATTCAAAATTTAAAAATTCTCTCCTTTCAAGGAGTTTTGCAAAAATTGTTGCACTTATGTGACTATAGATTTTGGTATGGATTCTGATACTGCTGCTTCAAATTGTCATTGTAATTCAAATTGAATTGTAATTCAAATTCAATTAATTACAGAATCATCTATTTGTCTTGATAATTTGTGGCTTTAGCAGATTTTTCCATTTAACTTGAGGTGATCTATTTCTTGGGTGGCTCAGAATAATGGCACCCCCAAAACAAAACGCACTTGCCCATGGTTGGGAAATGCTGTTTTGCTTTGAATAGTTTTATTTTTGGTGAATGCTAAAAAAAGCAACCCACTCAAACCATTTTGTATATAAATACACATTTATTTATGTATACACACCCACAAACAAAGAAAAAGTCCAGCATGGTCCTTCAGCACATGTGGGTTAAACTCAGGCCCCGTTATTTGAAGCCTCATGAGTGGCAAATGCCAAGAGCTTCCCTCTCAAAGTCTCACTTCCCTGCTACACAGTGATACTTCCTCACCCGAAGCACCCTCTGCCCTTACCCCTCCTGCAATTGTATGTCATGCTTGCGCCTTCAGAGTCGTGGTGGGAGCCCCCCTGGAGGTGGTGGCGGTCAACCGAACAGGACAGATGTACGACTGTGTGGCTGCCACTGGCCTATGTCAACCCATACCACTGCACAGTGAGTGACTGCACCCAGGAATTGTGGCCCTCAATCCTCCTCTACTGCAGTGCCCCTTCCTTGGCCTCTAGCCCTGACTCTCCCCCCAAATGGGAGTGTGCCCATGAATGTAATCATGTGTATCTGCCCTCTCAGCACCCCCAGAGGCCGTGAACATGTCCCTGGGCCTGTCCCTGGCAGCCTCCACCAATGACTCCTGGCTGCTGGTAAGTTTCCCTGGGTCATAGGAGGGTGACAAGGGGAGGAGCAGGGGCCAGGGGAGGCTGGGGCTGGAGGAGAAGAGTATGGAGGGGTGACCCCTTGCTCACACAGGACTCTGCCTTTAGGCCTGTGGCCCCACCATGCACAGAACCTGTGGGGAGAATATGTATGCAGAAGGCTTCTGCCTCCTGTTGGGCTCCCACCTGCAGACCATTTGGACCATGCCTGCTGCCCTGCCAGGTAGGTCCCTATAGAGACAGCAATTCTATGTGAGTACATGCTGGTGCTGAAGAGTGGGCAGAGCATGAGACCGTCGTCTTGGCTTCATGTGCCCATGGCCCTTTCCCAGAGGCCTCTGCAAGCCCAAGAAGGTCTGGGAGCATGGTCTGGCCTGGCAGGGAGGGCAGCTCACAGCAGGAACTCTAAACTGGTCAAGGGGAGAAAGTTCTGATGGAGCAGAAGGGAGCCTCAGAGTGCTGGCTGCAGGAGGCATGAGGGTCTCACAGTGGTCAACATGTGCAGGGAGGCTTTTGGGGCTTTCAGAGGAAAGGCCTTGGGTGGTGAAAATGTGGTGAGGATGATAGTTCCAAGGATCCAAGAGGGAGGCTGTTCTGGATCATTCCCTGCTGAACTTCTAAGGGGAGAAAATGGTAGGGCCATGGAAAATGTGATGCACAATTTTGCCAGCACTGATACCTTCTACAGAGAATGGTGCCAGAGACACTGAGCAGCATCTCTCGGAGGGTTAGTCTGAATATGTTTGTCTTCTGTGTCCTTGGGGCAAGTGACTTCATTCCCTGGGCTTTAATTTCCTCATTGGTAAACTGGGTCTTAATAATCAAGGTGGTTACGAGGATTAAAAGATTTAATATATAGGGACGCCTGGGTGGCTCAGTCTGTTAAGCAGCTGCCTTTGGCCCAGGTCATGATCCCAGGGTCCTGGGATCGAGTCCCACATCGGGCTCCTTGCTCAGCGGGGAGCCTGCTTCTCCCTCTCTCTCCCTCTGCTTGTGCTCTCTCTGTCAAATAAAATCTTTTTAAAAAAAAGATTTAATATATATAAAGTGTTTAGACCTCTGCCTGACACATAATATGTGAGTACCATTATGACTGATCTTCTAGCTAGGACCATGTATTTGGACTAGGAGAAGGAGATAATGGGCTCCAAGTCAGAGGGGCCACTCAAGGTGCTGACTGAGAGCAATGCTTTGGACTAGAGATGCCATGATGCCAGGCATGGTGGGCTTTGAGGCAAAGGTGAAGTTGCAGCAGAAACACCTCCTACCCAAATTGTGAGAACAGTTTACAGAGGGGACAGAGAAAGTGGAGGGTGGGAGTCCAGGAGACATCTGGGATGTCTATGCAGCCAGAGTAGGGGATGTGGCATTTAAGCACTAGGAGGTAAGTCTCTTCTCCTAGATGTCTCCGTGATTCATGAGGTGGGATACCTGATGAAAATGGAACACAGACACATAAGCCTGGTGCAAGCAAAGCAAATTTGAGTAGAGGTAGAAGTGACTGGGTGCCAGTCAATGCCTGATGCCTGGTGTGCATCTTTATTGCACCCTCACAAGATTCAGGGTGGTAGGCAAGATGGTCCCATCTTACAAGCAAGAAAACTGAGGCTCAGAGAGCTGAGTTCCTGTTGTTAGGAAGTGACAGAGCCGAGACCTGGAGCCAACCTTGCCTGACTGACTTGGTCTTTTTTTTCAGAAGGCGCTCAGCTATAGCCTGGTGCCTGCTATTGGAAGCCCAGTGGAGACAGTAAAAGGAACAAGAAACAGAAATGATATTGTGAGGGAACTTGCCACCATTGTGGCCTGAGAGAGGATATGAGGGGTGGTTTTGTGGTGCAGCTAACAAAGTAAGCACAAGTGCAAGATGTGGGGATGGGGACCTTCAGCTACCCAGCTGTGGGGGATATCGGGTAAGGAGGGGAGCAGTGAGGGTTTCTTGGCCTGCCACGTGGGGGGCTGAACTTCCTGGTCAAGAAAGCAGGGAGGGAAGTGGCCTTCCATTTCTTCTCAGCAGGGGTGAAGCACCAGCTTGTTGCATAGGTGGGATGGGGGAGGTGTGGGGAGCGAGGAGAAAGTATTTTTGCTTCAGTGGCAGGAGGCCAGCTGCCACAGTTCAGCATCATGCCTCATTACTGTCTGTGGAGGCTGATCTCCCACCACCATGGGAGCAACACAGGATGTGAGGCACTGGTGGAAGAACCAACTGTGTCCTTCACACAGGCCACAAGCACTTATGTGAGTTTGGCGTCAATGTGAAGTGTCTTATTTGTTTATGGGTGTATGGTGTGACTTTCCATTATGGTGGACTCCATGAGGGCAGGGGTGGTATCTTTTTTTCAAGCTATGGTCTTAGACCAGGTTTCCTGAGAAATAGACTCTGAGGCTCATTTAGGAATACTCTTGGGAGCAATAGTTCTGAGAGCATGAAGGAAGTAGGACTGAGCAGAGAAAGAAGGTGGACTGTGATGGATCAGAACAGACCCTCAGCTAACCCAGAGGAGCTTGGAACATGGCTGGATGCAGGTCACCCCCAGGAGCAGGAGTTGTAATCTTGGGCAAGACATCTGCTGAGTTATCAACTGGGAGCCATCGACAGCTACCCCCTATAGCTGATAATAAGGACCTCTGTCCTGAGAGGGGGTAGGTCTTCTTGGTGGCAACCTTAGCATCTGCTGCTGGTGTGTTCTTGTGCCTGGAACAATGCCTGGCACATGGTGATGATATGCTAACACATCAGCTAATCCCCATCACAGCTATGGGAGGCCAGTCCTGTCTTAAGCATTTTGTGTACACATTAACACTTTTTAACCTACCCCGTGTGTTAGGCACTATTATTATCCCCATTTTACAGATGGGAAAACTGAAGCCCAGTGGAGTTATATAACTTGCCTGAATTCACCACTAGTAGGTGGCAGAGCTGGGGTTTGAGCCCAGCATGCTCAGAATGCACACTTGAATCACTTTCTAAATTGCCTTCCCCTTGTGCTCTATGACATTCCTAGTGTGTATTCAACAAATATTTGTTGAGTAATTGAATGAGGAACCCATCTGGCCTCTGTCCTTTACTTCTTTCTCCCCTTTCTAGGCCTTGTGGAAGGAAGGAAGCAAGGGACTCTGCAGGGTGGGTGTGGGGGTGCGGGGTCAACAGATTTTTTTTTTTAGTTTAGAATGCTTTTAAAATTAAGTGTTAATTTTAATTCCAGTATAGTTACCATACAGTGTTATATTAGTTTCAGGTGTACAATATAGTGATTCAACAATTCCATATATCACTTGGTGCTCCTCACAAGTGCACTCCTTAATCCCCATCACCTATTTAACCCATCCCCCCACCCACCTCCCCTCTGGTAACCATCAGTTTGTTCTCTTTGGTTAAGAGTCTGTTCTCTTCTTTGTCTCTCTCATTCTGTCTCTCTGTCTCTCTTTCTTTTTTGCTCATTTGTTTTGTTTCTTAAAGTTTGGGCAATGGATTTGGGCTTCCTCCGAGGAAGGTGTAGAAACTGGGTGGGAATTGATTCCTAGGCCAAGAATGGCCCCTTAACTCTGTGGAGCCGGAAGGATTTCTGGGCCCTGGCAGACAGCTGGGACCCACACACGCATCTCTGATTCCTTCTTCCTTCTCTACAGAGTGTCCAAGTCAAGAGATGGACATTGTCTTCCTGATTGATGGTTCTGGCAGCATTGTCAAAAGTGACTTTAAGCAGATGAAAGACTTTGTCAGAGCCGTGATGGGACAGTTTGAAGGCACCAACACCCTGGTGAAGACTGGGTCCCCGAAGCCTGGGGAGTGGGGTGGGGGTGGCAGCTGCCTTGGGGAAGACCAACCTAGGAGGAAGCCTGGTGTTGCTGGGGGTTGGCTCAGTGGGCCTGTGCCTGATACTTGTGTCCTGGTGCATGGCTGATTTGAGCCCTGACCTGAGGAAATTCCCCCATGGCATTTAATATGTCCCCACATGGCCTAGGAAATACAGTTTTTTACTGTTTAGAAGCATTGAAAGGATTGCAAAAGTAGTTTTGCTGTGAAATTAGACTGAAGGTAACTTGGCCAAATAATTAATGATTTCTTTATTACATTTTCCATGTAACTCATGATTTATCTTATTATTTTATTTCCCAGTAATTAGTGTATATGTATGTAGAAATTCTTGAGAAGTGAGGAAATATAGTCTACAAGTTGATTTCATGTAATGAAATTTTTAAAAAGTCCAAGTTTGGGGACGCCTGGGTGGCTCAGTCGGTTGAGCGTCTGCCTTCGGCTCGGGTCATGATCCCAGGGTCCTGGGATCGAGTCCCGCATCGGGCTCCCTGCTCCGCGGGGAGCCTGCTTCTCCCTCTGCCTCTGTCTCTCATGAATAAATAAATAAAATCTTAAAAAAAAAAAAAAGTCCAAGTTTAAGAAATGTTGAGGTAGGAAATGTTATTCCTTGCAAACTCTGAAAGAAGCATCATTTGGTTTTGATTTTCTAGTTTTCTTTTTGGGCCATGTTTCCCCTGGGTTTTAGCCTCAAGAACACATGGAAAGTGGTTTTTAAAACCAAAGTTATTCCAAAATAAAATGTTTATTGAAGAATAACTCCTGAGCTCCAGGGCCTTCCTCTTCTCCTTTGCAGTTCTCCCTGATACAGTACTCCAACTACCTGAAGATCCACTTCACCTTCACCCAATTCCAGAGCAGCTTGAGCCCTCAGAGCCTGGTGGATCCCATCGTCCAACTGGATGGCCTGACATTTACAGCCACGGGCATCCTGACAGTGGTGTAAGTTTCCCCTTCTGCCTCATGTGGATAAGCTGCCACAGCACTTCCTCATGCTGGTCTGCACAGCCCTTCTGCAGGGCTGTGGGAAATCTGGGGAAAGGGGCTCAAAAGGGAAGTGAAGGGGCTGTAGGTGGAGACTTCCCTGGAATGTTCTCTTCATATAGGACAGCACTCCTCTGCAGTGTTTCCTCTTTGCCTGGCTTGGGATTGGCTGGACCCTGAGTCCAACTAGGGAAGCCAGAGACATGGGCTTTGGTTCAGACATACCCGAGTTCTCATTCTGGCTCCCTGCTGGTGACCTGGGCCACCCTGGGATTTACTGACTCTTTCTAAGTCTCAGCAAACTGTTAAGTGAGGATAAACTTACAACTTGGTTTTAAGAATTAAAGGAGATAACATGCATGCAATGCTTCTGCACCAGAAGTGCTAGATAAGTGGTTGGTGTTTTATCCAGAGAATGGTGCACTCACGTTTTACCTCCCTGGCAGAGACTTGGGAATTGTTGCCAAGTGTTTTCTTTGCGTCTCTCTCCTCACTCATTTCCCTCTCTTCCCACATTCCTCATCCATATGAACTCTGCATTAACTGGGTGCTTACCATGTATGTGCCTGACCAGCTAGGACGACCATAAAGAAATGACTTAGGTGGTGGGGCCAGAACAGAAGATGTGGTTCTTATGGGAAAGAAATAGGCTAACTGTCTGGGATTTTCAACTTCCTGTGCACCCCTGGGTGCCACTCTGGGGATGGTACTGGAGAAATGCTGAATAAAGGATGCTCCTGCCAAATGTAACCTCTTTACTGCTGGGTGGCTTTTCTGCCTTGAACACTGGCCGCATGGGACTGGACAACCAAGAGGAATGCCTCTGTCCCTTGAATTGAAAGTCACACAGGAGCGGCATCCCTTCTAGCCCTTGGAACTCCTCCCAGTGGTGGGTGACGGTGTGGTTCTCCTCAACACCCATTCTGCTCCCCTCACCCAGAACAGCAGCTTCCCCACTCCCCAGAACCAAAGCCATCTCAGGGCTTCTCTGCCACTGTTTGTTTTTTGTTTTTTTCTTTTTAGAAGTTTCATTACAAAAAAAGATAAAAAATTGTAATAACATTAAGGAGATTTTTGGAAAAATATTACAGTCCCTCTACCAACCACCTCACAGTATTTTAGCAAAAAGAAAGGATAAAAACCAATGAATAAACAAATCCCACCCACAAAGAACAGGGCCATTTCCATCCTTGTTTTTATTCAGACATATTTCATATAGTCACAATGTGGGCAGAAACAAGTTGTGTCCTGCCTTTTTTTTTCATCTACTACATGAACCTGTGCCATGTTTCTCTACAGCTTTTACTGTTTTCCTTTGAAATGGCTCTGTACTTTCTTACAAAGCAGGTGGATCATGATTTGCTAAACCCCTTCCCTGATCTTGGACATTTAGCTTGTTTCCAGTATTATATGTTGAGTATGTGTGTGTGTGTGTGTGTGTGTGTGTTTATTCTGCATTTATAGAACTATATGAGCATATAGTTACATTTTTAATCATTTGTAATAGCTACCACAGAATTAATGCTTACCTTTGGCCATTCACTGTTTTAAAGGCTTTCCCTCATTTGATCCTCAAAATAACCTCTTATGATTTATCTCATTTATCTATTGTTGCCTAAAAAACCACTCCCAAATTTAGTGGCTTAAGCAACAACTCTTTTATTAATATTTTTCGTGATTTGGGACTCATCTGTTTTCAGAAGCTGGAACATGAGAGATTCATTCACATGGTCCTGCCTGGGCAGGACTCGCTGGAAGGCTGGGTTCAGCTGGGATGGAGGAGCCTTCCTCTCCATAGCTATAGAAGCTACAGAAGTCTTGAGCTATAGACTTCCCTCATGGTGGCTCAGGGCTTCCCAAAATGAAAGAGCTAACAAGGCTTCTTAGGCCCATAATTGGCATGGTGTCACTTCCATTTCATGCTACTGCTGAAACTGGTCACAGGTCAGACTCAATATGGGAAGGGAACCAGGTGTGGCACACTGGGGGTCCTCTTTGAAGAACAGCTATGGTACAATTATTATTCTCACCTTCACAGAGAGAAACAGAGGCTCAAAGAGGTAAAGCAACTGTCCAAGTCTGTCAGACTGTAAAGTTCCTACTCTGAACCATACTGCCTCCTGGAAATAAGGTTCCATGGTAGATGGAATTATAGAAAAAGGAATATGAGTACCTTTATTATTGATCTTACTAATCATTGCATGACTTTCAAAAAAGGTTGAGGCAATTTTTTTTTAAACATGGCTGACACAGTCTGATGGTACCAGGACTCCCCAATCTCTCCATATGAGCTTCTACTGCTACAGATTATTTCTTTCCAGAATCAATTTCATCTACAGAGAGTCATCTCCCTTTCTTCCTTGACAGGAAAGAACTATTTCATAGTAAGAATGGGGCCCGTAAAAGTGCCAAGAAGATCCTCATTGTCATCACAGATGGGCAGAAATACAGAGACCCCCTGGAGTACAGAGATGTCATCCCTCAGGCAGAGAGAGCTGGCATCATTCGCTATGCCATTGGGGTATGTCCTTTTCCTCATGTCACCCTCAGACTCAGGCTCAACCTCACCCAGGCAGAAAGGCTGGTGGGCTCCTCCTCAGCTGTCTCTCTGCCACAGGTGGGAAATGCTTTCCAGGAACCCACTGCCAGGCAGGAGCTGAACACCATTGGCTCAGTGCCCTCTCAAGACCACGTGTTCAGGGTGGACAACTTTGGGGCACTCAGCAGCATCCAGGAGCAGCTGCAAGAGAAGATCTTTGCAGTTGAGGGTAAATGCAGGGCGAGCTTGGGTCTTGGAATAGAAAGGTTCTGGACCCAGTTGTTCCCTGAAGTTCTGAGAGGCCATCCTTATTCACAGCTCACCCAAAATTGTGCCCCAGAACCTGAGCTTCAGATTCATTCTTCTCCTTCTGCTCTGAGTCCTTGTGGTCTCATGGCCCCCAGAGCCTAAATGACCTGTTTCCCCACAGGAACCCAGTCGAGGACAAGTAGCTCCTTCCAACATGAGATGTCACAAGAAGGCTTCAGTTCAGTACTCACAATGGTGGGTGGAACACGTACTTGATAAACAGGTCTCAGGCACCAATCCTGGGCCAACCCTGTGCTGGGAGTTGGGACGCAGAAGTAAATAAGAAAGCAGATTCTGTCTTCAATGTCACTGTCTGTTTGGAGAGAGGCATATAGGCAGTGTATGTAGGTGGTAGGAGCATAGCAGAGAACAGGATAGCCACAACTCCTGCTCTCATAGGGCACATATCCAGTGGGAGGAGACAACAAACAACAAAAAATATCTTCAGATTGTGCTAGGCATTAGGGTAGAGCAAGACAGGTGCTCAGAGGAGGCCTGAGGAGTGACAACTGAGGCTGAATGATGAGAAAAGGCCAGCCCTGGAAAAATCTGGGAGAGATCGCTCCAGGTAGAGGAAAAAGCAAGTGCAAAGGTCTTGAGGCATGAACATGGTTACTGCACTAGAGAGATAGAAGGGCCAGCATAGCTGGAGCAGAGTGAGAGAGGGGGGTGGAAAGATGGGAAAGACCAGATCATGCAGATAAAAGAAATAACAATATAGTGTGACTTGTGTGCGAGTCAATGTGTGCTCAAAATATCCAGAGGGATTTGCTTCAAAGTAATTTTGGGGGTGAGGAGGGGGGACATAGAAATGAAACAAGGTTGGTCATGAATTGATCACTGAAGCTGGCTCACGGGTACTTGGGAGTTCATTATGCATTTCTTTCTACTTTTGTATATGTTCTAAATTATCCATAATCAAAAGTTTAGAAAGGCAATAAAAAAGTATGCAGAGTAGGAAATGCCTATCACTCCCTGAGGGAGCCAACGAAGACCTCACAGAGGAGGTGAGTTTGAGGTTGACTCTTCCTGAGAGAGGAGTTGAGTCTTAGAAAGAGAGAAGAGAGAGGTGTCCAGGTCAAAAGCTTCATGTGTTTAAACATAGGGTAACTCCACAGGTTTGACTGGAGAGGACCCTAGATTCCATCCTCAGGGGCTTGGTGGCAGGGAGCCATGTTGGATTGCCAGCAGGGTGATGGCTATATGTTTGTTGGTTCTGAGGAAACCTACTCTGGGGTACTGGAGGATGGAGCAGAAAGGAGCCAGCTAGGAGGCAGAAAGGGCAGTGGATGAGAACAGTTGGGACTTACCGGAACAGTGGCACTGGGGATGGCTGAGAGACATTAGGAGTGAGGGACACTGAAGTTGCTGAAGAGGACTGGGGAGGGAGAAAGAGAATGCCAAATAATGAGCAGAGTCAGTGGCAGGCATTGCTTTGGAATAGGCTGTCTTCTTTTGGGTCAGGCCTGCTCAGCCCTGGAATCCTTTCCTCCCAGGATGGACCAGTTCTGGGGGCTGTGGGGAGCTTCAGCTGGTCTGGAGGTGCCTTCCTGTACACCCAAAATATGAGCCGCACTTTCATCAACATGTCTCAAGAGAATGTGGACATGAGGGACTCTTACCTGGGTGAGAAAAGGCTGTGGCTGGGGGCACAGGTGGGACATGAGCTGCCTGGGAAGGGCAGGAGCTCAGGGGTGGGGAGGAAGCCTTTGTGCTGAGGCCTGCCCTCCTCAGGTTACTCCACTGAGCTGGCTCTTTGGAAGGGGGTCCAGAGCCTGATCCTGGGGGCCCCCCGCCATCAACATACCGGGAAAGCTGTCATCTTCACCCAGGCATCTGGGCAATGGAGGCCGAAGGCTGAAGTTGCAGGGACTCAGGTTGGGTGTTGAGGAAGCCAAAGTGGAACATGAAGGTGGCAGGGTCTCCAGGGGCAGAGGGGGAGGAGATGAAGGGGTTTGGAAGCCTGTGGGGGGAAGGTCCTGGTGGCTGGGGAGAAGTGGGTCCTGTCCCATAAGGGGGTGCCTCTGGCAGGGGCAGGCAGGATGACTTCAGGCTCTGCCTTGCAGATTGGCTCTTACTTTGGGGCCTCCCTCTGCACTGTGGATGTGGATGGAGATGGCAGCTCTGACCTTGTCCTCATCGGGGCTCCCCATTACTAC
>NC_138373.1:14512267-14530066 GCF_054177405.1 Leptonychotes weddellii | reverse complement strand
AGCCTGTGGGGGGAAGGTCCTGGTGGCTGGGGAGAAGTGGGTCCTGTCCCATAAGGGGGTGCCTCTGGCAGGGGCAGGCAGGATGACTTCAGGCTCTGCCTTGCAGATTGGCTCTTACTTTGGGGCCTCCCTCTGCACTGTGGATGTGGATGGAGATGGCAGCTCTGACCTTGTCCTCATCGGGGCTCCCCATTACTACAAGCCGACCCGGGGGGGCCAGGTGTCTGTGTGCCCCTTGCCCCAGGGGGTGAGTGTCTGATGAGAGCTGGGCTGGGTGAGGCCTGGGTGTGGGGTGGAGGGATTGCCTGGGTTGGGACCTGACACTGGTTTTGTTCTGCAGAGGGCTAAGTGGCAGTGTGAGGTCATTCTCTGTGGGGAGCAGGGCCACCCGTGGGGCCGCTTTGGGGCAGCCCTGACAGTGCTGGGGGATGTGAATGGGGACAAGCTGACAGACGTGGCCATCGGGGCCCCAGGAGAGCAGGAGAGCCGGGGTGCTGTCTACCTATTTCATGGAACCTCAGGACTGGGCATCAACCCCTCCCACAGACAGGTGAGACCCCTGTCTGCAGCCTCTCCCAGTTCCATCTCCTTTTCTATGTCTCAGATTTGCCTGATGCCCTGTCTTGTCACTGACCTTAACAGTAGCCATGCTTCTTTTAGGGGTTTAGTGCCCTGAATGTCACCAGGCCCAGCTAAGTGCAAAGTATCTCTCCTTTCTCCTTTGGCTCCAAACAGACTTCAGTGTGTGGGCAGCTTAGTGGTTAAGAGATTGCAGGGCCTGGGTCAAATGCCTGTCCAGCCATGTCAGCTGTGTGGCCTTAGGCAAGTGACTGATTTAGCCTCTGAGAGCCTTAGTTTCCTTCTATGAAACATTAAATGAAGGAGCTCTATGTCTGGGGTCCCTGGGGTCTCACTATGCTTGCTTTCCATTCCTGCCCTCTCATCTCTCCTTTTCAATTTTTCCATTCAGATCTGCTTTCACTGCAGTTTCCTTTCCAAATCTTTCTTCTCAAACCTTTCAGATGCCCTCCCCTTGACTTCCGCTTTTCCTTTTCCTCTCTGGCCAGCGGATCGCAGGCTCCCGGCTCTCTCCCACACTCCAGTATTTTGGGCAGTCACTGAGTGGGGGTCAGGACCTCACCCAGGATGGACTGGTGGACCTGGCTGTGGGGGCCCGGGGACAGGTGCTGCTGCTCAGGTGACAACTCCTCACATCCCACCCTTGCCCACTGTGTGTCCATTCAACAAGCTTCCCCCTCCCTTGTCCTCCTCTCCGGGGCCAGAGTCAGGTCCTCAGCCCCTGTGTGCACCCTCAGGAGTCGGCCAGTGCTGAATGTGGGGGTGGCTATGAGATTCATGCCCTCGGAGGTGGCAAAGGCTGTGTACCAGTGCTGGGGAGACATGCCATCCACCCTGGAAGCTGCGAGTGCCACAGTCTGTCTCTCTATCCACAAAAGCTCACTGGACCAACTAGGTGAGTTCTTCCCAGTGGACCCAGCACCTTATCCCCCTTGAGGCCCCCAACCCTATCCTCAGGAGGAAATGAGCCCAGGGATCCAGATACCACTTGCATATCCACTCACCTGCCAGTGTTGGAAACCCCGGGTCCCTTCTCTTCCCCTCTCCCCACACCCAGGCCAATAGGCTCTAAGTCCAGGATACAATCTGGAATCTTCCCACTTCTCTCCACCCGCTCCAGCCACTGCCTACCTTGAAGCCACCACTTCTCTTTCCTACCTATACTTTGAGCTATTTCCATGTCTGTTCTTGCAGCCTGCCATCCTTTCTCCGTAGAGAAACTAGAGGGATCGGTCCTAAAACACAAATCTGGTCTCCTCACTTGCCTGCTTAACCACCCCGCAACCTCTCCTTTCTTCCATTTATAAAGACCAAAATCCTTCTCTACAATGCCCTTGCTGACTTTGCTCCTCCCCGCCCTTCCAACCTCACCTCATCGCACTCTCCCTTTATGTAAATGTGCCATCCTCCCTCTCCCTTCTGGTCTTAGCCATTGTTCTCATGGTCTGGGACTTCCCCCCCCCCCCATTCTTCACCAACCTTTGCTCATCCTCCAGGTTGGGGCTTAGACAAGGCCCACCCAGGAAGGCATTTCTGAGCCCAGGTCTGAATTAGCAAGCCCTCCTTGGTACTACTGAGGATCCCACCATTGGGTTGATTGTGCTGGGGGATTATGGCCTGCATGCTCGTCTCTCTTCCTAGACGGAGAGCTTTATGACAGCAGGGACCATATTTCTCTATCTTCTTCTCCACACATATCCTAGCACCTGATACAGCTCATGGCCCATAGGAAGTGCTCAGCAAATGTTTGTTGCATAAATAAACAAAAGCAGAACATTTGAGGTTCTCTTGGACTTTTCATCTTCTGTTCCTCCCTTCTGCTTCAGGTGATGTCCAAAGCTCCATCAGGTATGATCTGGCATTGGACCCAGGCCGTCTGATTTCTCGTGCCATTTTTGATGAGACCAAGAACAGGACTTTGACTCGAAGAAAAACCCTGGGGATGGGAGATTACTGTGAAACCATTAAGCTGCTTTTACCAGTAAGGACTTCGGGTTCTGGGAAAGGGAGGGGGAGAAGGAGCCCAAGGTGAGCCTCTGGCACCTCTGCTCCCTGTTGAGTGAGGGGAAGAGGGTGGGGATATTGGGGCTGGAGAGAGGAAAGTTGAGGCCAGAGAACCTGACTCCACAGCTAGGACAGAATGCTGTCCCAACAGCAGGGAATGGATGTAGTTGAGCAGAAGGGCCAGTGGTGGAAAGTAACGAGAAGGGTAGTGGGTTCTTGAAAGCCCATTCTCCCTCAGGACTGTGTGGAGGATGTGGTGAATCCCATCATCCTACGCCTCAACTTCTCCTTGGTGGGGGAGCCCATCCCCTCATCTCAGAACCTTCGCCCTGTGCTGGCTGTGGGCTCACAGGACCTCTTCACTGCTTCTGTGAGTCTTCCAATGAAATCCCAGGGATGTACTGATTTTCACTGTGTCTCTGTGTCTTAAGAACCTATTGTGGTTCTCAACTTTCCATCAACCACATTAAGTCCATAATGCCTCCACCCAGTTACCAAGGCCCTGCCTAGCTTGGACTCTTACACACATCCCAGATGGTCACCACTTTACCTCAACATAAACTCTCTGATTCTCATTCTCCAAATCCTTCCCAATGTCTGTCATTCCTTCCTCTGTTTCTTTGTCCATGTTGTAGTTCCTACTTGGAAAACATTTCCTTCTCTCCACCTCAAAGATCCTTTCTAGTTCTCTAAGCCCCAGTCTCATCTTCCCCCCTTTTGGAAATCATATTCAGCATCTCTCTCTTCTTCTCTGGCTTCCTATTACATCATAGTGATACCAAATATTACATGACTGGAATCATAGCAATCGGCATCTACTTTTGTGGCTCTCTGGGAATTGTGGGTTCTGTGAGTACAAGAGCCATGTCTAATTCACCTGTAGTTTCCACTTTTCCTAACTCCTCACCCAACCCAGAACCTGTCCCTTATTGACACTTGATAATGTTTGTCGAATAATTGTTCCAATGTGAGTTGGATTTAACTCCTCAACTAAACTTTATGCTCCTTGAAGCCAAGGATCTTATCATTCTGCCCCTCCCTTACTGCCCCACTTCTTGACAGTGTCTAGGACAGTGTTGGTGTGGGGTGGGTGCTCAGTAATATTCAATAATGAGCACTCAAGATGAGCGCTCCTAATGAGGGGAATGGAGAAAGATTAAGACATGGATGGGAAGAGAATTTACTGTTTTTCTGCAGCTCCCTTTTGAGAAGAACTGTGGACAAGATCACCTCTGTGAAGGGGACCTGAGTATCAATCTCAGCTTCTCAGGGTGAGCTCTAACTCCTTTCATTTCTAGACACTTAAGCTTTTGGGTCTCTCATCCGCATGGGATGAGAAATGCTTATGTTTCCCTTTGGCTCTCCTTCTAACAAAGAAATTAAATTTTGATTGGAATGTTATCAGTTCATGAGTTCCCACATTCCTGCCCCTACCCTTGATCCAATTCCAACCTATTTCCAGCAGAGTCTCTTTTTCAGTTTTGTCCTTCCTCCTCCAGCCTGCAGACCCTGGTGGTAGGGAGCTCCCTGGAGCTTAATGTGACAGTGACTCTGTGGAATGAGGGTGAGGATTCCTATGGTACTGTGATCCACTTCTACTACCCAGCAGGGCTGTCCTACCGACGAGTGCTAGGAACCCAGGTAAATAGCTTCCTTGTTCTCTAATGGCCTCTTCCCTGCCCTGGGTTATAGTAGGTTCTTTTAATTCTTTTATGATGACATGTAAGCACAGATACACACAATTCTGAAGGGGAGAGAGAGAGAGAGAGAGAGGTGCATAAAGCAGATGTATAGTTTAATGGATAATATTAAACAGATAGCATATAGCGTCCAGGTCAAGAAATAATACACTGCTAGCACCCCCAGAAGTTCTCCCTCCATGTTCATTTCCTCATCAAAACCTCACTCTCTCCCCAAGGTAACCAGTATTCTAACTTCGTGATAATCAATTCCTTGTATATTTTATGGTTTTACCACCCATGAGCACATCCTTAGAAAAAACTGTTGAGTTTTGTCAATATTTGAAATTTATAGAAACATGTTATATGTTCTTTTGTATATTTATTCATTTCTTCAGCATATGTTTGTGAAATTCATCCATGTTGTTGCTTCTGGATGTAGAACATTTTTATTGTATATAAAATCCCTTTGTATGACCATACCACAATTTATTTACCCATTTCACATTTTAAAAAAATGTTTTTATTTAATTTCCAGGTACTTAACATATAGTGTCATATTGGTTTCAGGAGGTAATTCATCCCGTACTTATAACACCCAGTGCTCATCACAAGTCCCTCCTTAATATCCATCACCCATTTAGCCCATCCTCTGTCCACCTCCCCTCCAGGAACCCTCAGTGTGTTCTCTATAGTTGAGTCTCTTATGGTTTGCCTCCCTCTCTTTTTTTCCCTTCCCTTATGTTCATCTGTTTTGTTTCTTAATTCCACATGTGAGTGAAATCATATGGCATTTATCATTGACTGACTGACTTATTTCACTTAGCATAATACCTTTGCAAATGGCAAGATTTCATTATTTTTGATGGTGGAGTAATGTTCCATTGTATATGTATACCACATCTTCCTTATCCATTCATTACTCAATGGACATTGGGGCTCTTTCCATAGTTAGGCTTTTGAATTTAATGCTGCTATAAACATTGGGGTGCATGTGCCTCTTTTAATCACTATTTTTGTGTTCTTTGGGTAAATGCCTCTAGTGCAATTGCTGAGTCATAGGGTAGTTCTATTTCCTAACTTTTCAAGGAAGCTCCATACTGTTCTCCAGAGTGGCTGCACCAGTTTGCATTCCCACCAACAGTGTAGGAGGGTTCCCCTTTCTCTGCATCATTGCCAACACCTGTTGTTTCTTGTGTTGTTAATGTTAGCCGTTCTGACAGGTATGAGGTGATATCTCAATGTAGTTTTGATTTGTATTTCCCTGATGATGAGTGATGATGAGGATGTTTTCATGTGTCTGTTAGCCATCTTTATGTCTTCTTTGGAAAAATGTCTGTTCCTGTCTTCTGCCCATTTCTTAACGGGATTATTTATTTTTTGGTTGTTAAATTTGGTAAGTTCTTCTAGAACTAATGATGTAATGTATGGGGATTAACATAAGAATAAAAAAAATGTGCAAAAAAAAAATTTGGTAAGTTCTTTATAGATTTTGGTTACTAACACTTTATATGTCATTTTCAAATATCCTCTCCCATACCATTGGTTACCTTTTTGTCTTGTTGATTGTTTTCTTCATTGTGCAGAAACTTTTCATCTTGATGAAGTCCCAAAAGTTCACTTTGGTTTTGTTTCCCTTGCCCCCAGAGATGTGTCTTGTAAGAAGTTGCTACAGCCGAGGTCAAATAGGTTCCTGCCTGTATTCTTCTCTAGGATTTTGATGGTTTCCTGTCTCACATTTAGGTCTTTATTCCATTTTGAATTTATTTTTTTGTATGTTGTATGAAAGTGGTCCAGTTTCATTCTTCTGCCTGTGGCTGTCCAATTTTCCCAACACCATTTGTTAAAGAGACTGTCTTTTTTCCATTGGATTTTCTTTTCTGTTTTATCAAGGATTAGTTGACCATATAGTTGTGGGTCCATTTCTGGGCTTTCTTTTCTGTTTCATTGATCTATGTGTCTATTTTAGTGCCAGGATCATACTGTCTTGATAACTACAGCTTTGTAATATAGCTTGAAGTCTGGATTGTGATGCCTCCAGCTTTTCTCTTCTTCAAGATTGCTTTGGCTATTTGGGGTCTTTTCTGGTTCCATACAAATTTTAGGTTTGTTTGTTCTAGCTCTGTGAAGAATGCTGGTGGTATTTTGATAAGGATTGCATTTTTGTGTAGATTGCTTTGGGGAGTATGGACATTTTAACAATATTTTTATTCCAACCCATGAGCATGAAATATTTTTCCCTTTCTTTGTGTCCTCTTCAATTTTTTTCATCAGTGCTCAGTTTTTGCAGAGTATAGATCCCTTACCTCTTTGGTTAACTTTATTTGTAGGTATCTTTTGGTTTTTCGTGCAATTTTAAATGGGATCAATTTCTTGATTTCTCACTCTGCTGCTTCATTATTGGTGTATAGAAATGCAACAGAGGTGGGGCAGGGGATGGGGTAACTAGGTGATGGACATTAAAGACGGCATGTGATATGATGAGCACTTGGTGATATACTCGACTAATGAATATTGAACATTATATCAAAAACTAATGATGTACTATACCTTGGCTAATTGAATCTTAATAAATAAAAATAAAATAAAACAAAACAATAAAAAATGCAACAGATTTATGTACATTGATTTTATATCCTGTGACTTTGCTGAATTTGTGTATCTGTTCCAGTAACTTTTTTGTGGAGTCTTTTGGATTTTTACATAGCATATCATATCCTCTGTGAATAGTGAAAGCTTGACTTCTTGCAATTTGGATGCCTTTTATTTATTTTTGTTGTTTGATTATTGAGGCTAGGACTCCAGTACTATGTTAAACAACAATGGTGTGAGTGGACATCTACCACACTACAACTCGTGATCATTTGAGTTGTTCCCTGATTTTGGCCATGACTATTCTTGAGCATGTATATTGGTGCACCTACGCATAATATTTGCAAGGTATTCGCCACATATGGCATTGCTGGATCTTAGGTTTCTGTATCTTCAAGTATAATAATTTGCACATCCATCAGCAGATTATTAGAGTTCCTGTGACTTTCTATCCACTGCAACACTTGGCATTGTCAGACTTTTAAATTTTTGTCCATCTGGTGATATTTCCTTATAGTTTTAATTTGAATTTCCTTACAGGTTTAATTTGCATTTCTTTAATAAATTTGAACAACCTTTCATCTATTTCCTGGTCATTTTAATTTCTTCTTTTGGGAAGTGCCTGTGCAAATTTTTTTCTTATTCTTCTATTGAGTTGTCCATACTTTTATTTTCTTTTAACTTTTTATTTGAAATCAATTTAGTTCACATATATTGTATTATTAGTTTCAGGGATATAATTTAGAGATTCATCAGTTGCATATTACACCTATATTACATCAAGTTCCCTCCTTAATGCACATCACCTAATTACCCCATCCCCCCACCCACATACTTTTCTTAATTGTAAGAGTTCTTTAATATTCTGGTTATCAGACTTTTCCAGTTATATGTGTTCAGATATATTTTCCAGTCCTATTGCATGTCTCTTCAGGCTCTTTAGAGTGTCTTTTAATAAGCCAAATGTGTTCATTTGATTGTGGTTGATTTTTACCAAAACTTCCTATATGTTTAGTGTTTTATGTGCTGATCATGTTTAAGAAATACTTCCCTACTCCAAGGTTATGAAGATATTCCCCTTTATTACCTTTTAAGAGCTTAATAATTTTGCTTTTTCACCTGAAATCTTTAATCCAGTTGGAATCTATTGTAATTATGGAGTGAGGTAGGGATTCAATGTTTTTTGTTTTTCTGTTTGCTTGATTTTTTTTGTATGGGCCAGTTTTCCTAGGATTATTTATTGAAAAGTCTGTCCTTTCTCCCACTGCTCCACAATGCCACCAATGTTATATATCAAGCCCATATATGCACATGGGTAACATTTTTGAATTAGTTTTCCTCCCCTGGAAGCCACCCCATCAGCGCCCACTCCGCTTGGCATGTGAGGGAGTGCCCACTGGGAACAAGGGCCTGAAGAGCAGCAGCTGTAACATCAACCATCCCATCTTCCAAGAGGACACCAAGGTGAGTGCCTCCCCCCAGATCCTCATCACTCTCCACCCTTGTCACGACCCATTTCTTTCCCTTACTCCTCCATGACCTTCCTTATTCCCATTCCTTCTTTCTTCTTCTCTCAGGGCACCTTCATAGTCACATTTGATGTCTCCTACAAGGCCACCCTGGGCAACAAGTTGCTTCTGAAGGCCAATGCAAGCAGGTGAGGCGAGGTGTATCCCTCACTCTTTCATCTCATGCCCCAGCCAGAGATTTCTCTCCTGGATTCCTTCCCAATGAGGCTCCCCTCCCTCTCTCTCTCTCTCCCTCTCTCTCTAGTGAGAATAATAAGCCTACAACCAACAAGACCACCTTTCATCTGGAGCTCCCAGTGAGATATGCTGTCTACATGGTGATCAGCAGGTCTGGACCTTTGACTCTTCTATAATCCTAGTACCTCCCCTTGAAGCCCAGGATCTTTGAAGGATAGGTATCTGAACTAGCCCTCTAATTCCTCACATGGGAATACTTGTGCCCAGTCATATATTTATGCCATAATAACATACACGATATACTTCTTGCTTCTTCTCTGATGAACTGACCTACTGGTGGGACACACACACTTTGCCACCACTCTGCACTCCTCCCTCTCTCTCCAAGGTGCAGGCCTCCTTAAACATGAAGCCAATTCTATTCTTCATGCAAATATGAGTGTGTTGAAGTGAAACTAACTAGATTAAGATTGAGGCTTTTATGAGCTCTCTGAGCTCTCTGTGTGGTTTGTCACCACACAGAGGAAAGAAAAGGTCAAGGTTTCACAAAACAAAGAGGAGGCCAGAGATGTGACAAACTGCTGGGAAAGTCTCTACGAGTCCAAGGCTGTGGCAGGCCACAGGAAAGTCAAGTGCAGGGCTGTTGCTCTCAGTTCGGAAGGTGGGTGGTGGAGCAGGGGCAGGCCAGGCTGGAAGCAGGGCAAGGAGACCCACATAACCTGGCTAAACTCCAGAGGTGTAGGGAGGTGGTCAAAAGCTTATAATATTGCCATGGGACAGAGTTTGCTACTGTTGTTGCTGCTGATGACACACGAATTTTTAGGGGAACTAGGGAGGGAGGATCAAACAGTGTCATTGCCCTTCCAAACTCCATGTATGAAAATAGTGGAACTTATATTAAGAGCTTACAGTTATATATACTTATGATATGCCAGGCATTTAAAAAGTACTTTACATGTATTTACATTCATTTAATCCTTCTAAAAACTCTGTGATTTAGTTATTGTTAAACCCCCTTTTCTACCAACAAAGAAATCAAGAGGTTGTTCCTCTCAGTCAGCTGCTAAGTGGCAGAACCAGGACTCAAAGTCAGATGGTCTGGCTCTAGAGGTTGTGCTCATGCCCATACACTGCTATGCCATTCCAAGGATTGGGGAAGCCGAGTGATTTACTCAAATTTGAAAAGAGAGTTAGAACTGGAAGATTTTAAGGTGAGAAAACTGAAGCATAGAAAGGGTTGGAGTGAGGAACATAAAGGCTAGCACAGTAAGGGAAAAAAAATAAATTCTAACATTTATATCATTGCTGCAGACTTCATCACAACTCTGTCACAGGCATGATCATTAGCATCCTCATTTTATACAGGAAGAATCCACAGAGGTTAAGTAACTTACCTTAAGTTACTTGGGTAGAAAGTGGTAGACTGAAATGTGAACCCAGATGGTCTGGCTCCAAGCCTGTGTTGTTAATCATCACACTGACAGTCACATCTGTGGGAAACTGTGGGGGGCCCATGGAGTTTCTGTATGGCTGCCCTGGCTTCTGTACACTAGGTGCTGGTGAAATGTGCAGCACCCCTGCTTGTTTGCTTGATTCCACTGAGACCTTAGATGTTAACTCTGGGAAGGCAGGGATTATGGTTTGGTAACTGTTGAATCCCCGGAGCCAAGCACACAGCCAGGTATAGGGTAAATTCTTACTGAAGGAGGCAATGCATAGATGGATGGATGGATGGATGGATGGATGGGTGGATGGATGGAAAGCCACCTGAAGCCTGGTGAACATTTATGTCCACTCCAGGGGCTTGTGTTCATGCACCATCCTTCCTCACATTTACTTAACTGCCCCAGGATAGCCACATCTCTTTTCTTCACTCCATCATGGAGGGGCTTGCACTGCATTTTTTCCCGGGTGATCCAACCATGATTTCCTCGAATCCCTTTAGGCTTATTTGTTCTGGCAACAGCCTCTGCAAGCATTGCTGGAGGCCAACAATATACCTAGTAAAGGAGAAAGCCGTGTGAACACCTTTTTCCCATGGGAAAAATGTGTAAATGTTATGAGAGGTAATGTTTAATTTGCGCCTTTAAGTAAAAATTTCCAAAAGGGGAGTGGTAAGGATGTTCCAAGCAAAAGAAAACTTGAACAAAGCTATGGGGATGTGAAAGAGCCAGGGTATCCAAGGACAAGCTAGCAGTTCTGGGTGACTGGGGCAAATGTTATAGAGAGGAGCTGAAGCTGAGGCTGCAGAAGCATGTGGGGATCATAACTATTTCACGGGATCATCTGCCAGGAGGCCCAATAGAGCCCTTAGCAGCAGACCGGGGCACAACTGAGGATGGCTCCAGGGCTGTTTCTCACCAACAAGCCCTCTCTCTCCAGGAAGGAAGAGTCTACCAAGTACTTCAACTTTTCAACTTCTGATGAGAAGAGCAAGAAAGAAGCTGAGCATCGTTATCGTGTGAGAAGCCAGGGAGCATCCATATCTTCCCTCCCATGGTGCTGCTAATGTTGGGAGCTGGTGGGAGAGAGAAAGAGGAGCTGAGGGCTAGATCCAGGAAAGAAGTAGGATTTGGGATGCTCCCAGGACCACAATAATGTTCTGTCTCAATTTTCTGCAGGTGAATAACCTGAGTCAGCGAGATGTGGCCATCAGCATTAATTTCTGGGTTCCTATCCTGCTGAATGGTGTGGCTGTGTGGGATGTGGCTGTAGTGGCCCCTTCACAGGTATCTGCTTGCCTTTCTAACTCTCCAGAGTCTGATCCTACAGTGCCTCACACCCTCTTACCAGTGAAATGTTGATCATTCTGTGGCTATTTCTCTCTCTCACTAGAGTCTCCCCTGTGTGTCAGAGAGGGAACCTCCCCAGCATCCTGGCTTCCTGACCCAGATTCCAGGGAGTCTTGTACTGGTGAGAAAGACCCTGGATTCCCATTGCAGGACCAGCTGCCTATTGGGGGATATAGGGAAATGCACTTGCTAGGTTGGAGATCTATATATATGACCTATAATTGCTCATCTATTTCCCCCCCCCAAACCTGATGGACTTCATTTTCTCCTGTGGTTCTTGCCTAAGTTAAGACCCTCCTCAACTTCATTCCTCCCCTGTCCCTAGAACTGCTCCATTGCTGACTGCCTGAGGTTCCGCTGTGACCTCCCCTCCTTTGGCATCCAGGAGGAACTTGACTTCATCCTGAAGGGCAAACTCAACTTTGGCTGGGTCAGCCAGGTGTGTAGGCCCAACAGCAGAGTCCCTCCCCTGGATTTGGGTGGTACCAGATGTGTCTGTGCCCATCCTCAAGCCAGGAGATTTCTCAAACTCTGAGCCTCTTCCTAGGATATTTCCCCAGCTCTGTCCCTGTGTATTTCAGACATTGCAGAAGAAGGTATTGGTGATGACTGTGGCTGAAATCACATTCAATAGATCTGTGTATTCCCAGCTTCCAGGACAGGAGGCATTCTTGAGAGCTCAGGTGGGGACTATGTGGTAGGAGTGGCCAGGCTGGTAAGAGGGATCCTAATGCTAAATCTTTGGTGCTGTGTGGGAGGCTCAGAAGCCTAGAGGAAGGCAGGATGAAGGCCCCTCAGCAGGAGAGTTGTCCCTAAGTCCATAAGTGTTTCTGTATCTCACCCCTTGAGCAAAGGAAGGAGGGGAGGCCCTTAAAGGTTGGGGAACCTGGGAAGAGTCTGGAACAACAAGGAGTCTGATACTTTCTCATGCACAAATCAGACGGCGATGGTGCTTGAAGCGTATGAGGTCTATGATCCTATTCCCCTCATCGTGGGAAGCTCTGTGGGAGGACTGCTGCTCTTGGCTCTCATCACAGCCATCCTATACAAGGTGAGTGTCTTCATCCCACTCTCAACACTACCAGTATCTAACCCAAGCCCTTCCAGAGACAGGATGGTATAGTGGGAAGAACTCAGACAATGGAATCAGACAGGCCTGTGTGTACATTTTGGCTCTATTCTGCTCACTCTTTAATGTCAGGCAAATTGCTCAACTTCTCTGAGCTTGTCTCCTCATTTTTGAAATGACAGTAATGCCTACATTACAGAGTAGCTGAAGTGAGACAGACATGAAGCCAGGCTATGTGTGTAGGCCTGCCTATGAATTTATGCTTTTCTACTATAGCTTTTATGCATAACTGCTGTGCTTGCACACAGTAAATAATACATGATAGCTGTAATTCATATAAGTGTTCTGGCACACAAATATGAGTCAGCTTATTTCTCTTCTCGTCTTCTCTCTCAGCTTCTTCCTACTCCCAACTCTCTTCCCTGCCCTCTTACCCAGCTCTTCTGATTTACTTCCCTTCACAGCTTGGCTTCTTCCAACGTCAGTACAAAGAAATGCTGGACAACAAACCTGAAGACACTGCCACATTCAGTCAGGAGGATGTCAGCTGTGAGGCCCCAAATTTGCCTTTGTCCTAATAATTCACTTTTCTGTTTGTCTCTACCTCCATGGACTGGTCTTGCCTTTGCCTACAAATCTACGTCCATGGGAAAAATTTCTGTATAGCTCTGGACTGGTCTGAGCAACTTATCAAGTGCTAAGCCAACTTCTCAAGGCATTGAAAGGTTTTTATATTTTAACATATTTGTCAGTTCTTCAGTAATGACTCACTTTTTACAGAAGCAAACATGAAGCCAGCATGAATTTTCATATATATAAAGAATTGCCACATTAAATGAGGATGTTTATAACACATTCTTCTTGTATGAAAGAGCTCTAATTCAGGGACCTGAGTCCTGTTCTAGGAAGAGTTGGGGGAACCTGCTTGTGGGCCTAGAAAACATTCTCTCACTTTTTCAGGTGACTGAGGCTGATAATCTTTTCTTAATGGTGCTATGAATAATATTAGGGGAGAAGCCAAAGGAAGAACTCTAGTGTGTGTTGCTCATGGGGCTCAGCACAGGCTTCAGGCTCCTTGTTAATGGTAAATGAGCAGAATGTCCTAGGAGGGGAATGAAATGTCCTGAACATGTTTGAACCAATATCCCCCTTGAATGAGGTCCCCAAAGACTGGGAGAGCCAGGCTTCCAAAAAGGAGCATCTGATTTCCCAGACAATACAGAAGACCCATTAAATGTGGTCATAGAGAATGGCTGAAATATTCCAAATCCAAAATTAGGTCATGAAGCCTCACACATAGGGCTGTAGGTCCTCTGTTTGAAATCAAGGTTGTCTCCAGAAAACCAGAATTCACAAATATTGTCAGTGTGTCAGGCAAAAAGTTGTCTGCAGCCCTGAGTTCCCAGGGGACTTCTGAGGAGGGCCTCATTTAAGTCATTTAATCTCTGAGAATCTCAATTCCTCCTCTAGAGAATGGGAACTAAAATTATATCTTGCTCCCAGAGATACTGTGAGGATTCAGTGTTATGTGAAAGACCTTTACAGCCTAGAGCCCTAATTATTAATAGGTGAGGGAAAAGGAGTAGGGATGAAGATCTCCTACCTAGTCATCAAGGACATTCCCTCGAGCACCTCCCATATCATGGCCTTGGGAAGAGCAAGCAGAGCACAGACTGCACTGTGTGCCTGCGCCCAGTAGAGCTCTTCGGTCCCCACCCCACCCCCACGGTCCCCAGGGAGGCTGCAGACACACAGCTTCCACACCTTTATTGCACCTGGTGGCATCTGCCTGGGCCTCAGGGCTGTTCATAGCCAGTGGGCAGAGGGTTGACATGGGGATTGTGGAAAAGGGTGTGGTTACCGTCTCCCCAGGAGTAGGGCTGTGAAGAAAGGGAGAGAGGATTGTCAGCGTGGTCTGGGCCTGGGGGTTCCAAGCCCCCCCTCCCGCAACCTTTGCCCTTCTGATCCTCACTCCCGCCCTGGGGGCAGAGGCCTCAGGCCAACGTACCTTGGTGCGGATACGGAGGTGGTGATAGGGGATAAACTTGGGGCGTTCATGGTGGCCCGCGTGGAGCCAGGAGTTGAGGGTGCAGAGGGCCACGCTGGGCAGCGCCAGCACAAAGGTCAGGAGGCGCCAGGTGCTGGCTGCAGAAGGAGGGGATAAGCAGAGATGAAAGAGAAGTGGGGAGGCCAGGGCCTCTGAAGGTCAGAGTGGGAGGGTTGGTCAGTGGGGGTGTTGTCAGACCCTGGAAGGCCACACAGGCAGGAGAGGGGTACAGGTAGGCAAGCCACAGGGTCAGGTCCCAGCCCCACTCACCTCCTGCCCCTCCATGGTCTCTCTTTGCTGCACTTGCCAAGCCCCGACTCAAGGACTTCAGAGGCAGAGCCATTGCGGTGGGTGAGAGAAGCTGGAAACTGCACCGTCCTTTCGCTCTCCTTCACCGAGGCCTAGATTCTCCTCCCCTCTTTTTGAGCCAATCACCTGTTGAGTCTGTAACATGGGTGGCTATTTTTAGGGGTTTTCTATATTTAAAATGAGGCCTTACTGCCATGAGGTCCTTCTCTCCGGACAGCTGCTGTTTGGTACCTCTTATTTTGGTAAGGGACACTTAAAAAAACCAATGTGCCATTCTTTTTATAGTTGCAGGGAACTATTTCCTTCAATACTCTATTCCCAGTGGCTGGCACACAGTAGGTCTTTAATAACTATTTGTAGAATGAATTAAGTGTCCTTTTGAATCTCAGTTTTTTCATCTGTACAATGTATAACAATTTATACCTTAAATGGGTAGTTTATGAAATTTAAGTAAAGTAAGAGGAATATGCCAGCTTAGTGTCTGGCATGAAACAGTAGCTCAGTATATGTATTAGTTACAGTTCTTTGCAAAGAACATAACTCACTCTAATTGGTTTTAAAAAGATAAGCAATTCAAAATCAGGTAGCTCAAAGTGTCTCTGGTATGGCCAGAGAAGCCAATAATCTGTGCAGCCAGAAGCAAGCTAATCTATGGGCCAGCTGCCATGAGACACCACCACAATTTGCACTGCTGGACTCCAGATACCAAAAACTTCACCCATGCTGCTCTGGAAAGCCAGATTCTTCTACCCTAACATCCTTCTTCATGAAGCTTGCATCCTTGAGTTGATGTTTTCTGAATCAGAGAATCATGTGTGCCCCAGTTGACAATAGCTAGGTTATTGTCTATGCTCTAGCTTCAAGAAAGGCTGGGAAATTGAGTTCTGCCTTCTACATTAAGGAGGCAGGAATTCTATCTTGGGGAAAATCCCCAAGTATAAGAAAAGCATTCAAAAGATACTGGGTAGCCACAGACTTGACAAGTGTCTACTGCTAAGTATATTATTCAATCTGAAAAATCTGACTACTTGGAGGAAAAAGAAGAAAGCCTAGGGAGACCTGTATAAGCCCTTTATCAAAGTAGGTCACTAGAAAGCTACAAGATAGTGCAGGGCTAATTCCTGGCCTGGTGCACTGTTCTGTCCTCTGCACTAGCACAGAACCTGGCATGAAATAGTTGTTCTAAAAATATGTTTTTATTGAATGCTTCAACCATGTTACATTAGTTAACCCTATATAAATGCCTTTGCAGAACCATAATCCAACAGGATGCCTCCATCTTTGATCAGGACTGATTTAACTAATATGAATTTAATATATAAAAGAAAAATGAATTTTTGTACTTAATCTGAATATATAAAAGAAAAATGAAAAAGGTACATTTTTAGGAAGGGGCTGCTCCATAACTATTCCTCCTGTTGGTTTGAAACTGAACACTAGCTTCTACTTAACTTTCTGAAGCTTTTTTTAAAGTAACCTTGTTGAACAGTCAAATGTTATATAATGCTTCTAAATTATTCCAGAGCCCTCACTGAGCTATAATGGAATTCTTCCTATGATTGATATTTCCCAGTTGGGGTTTGGACTTGCTGCTAAGAAGATGGGCCTTATTCCAGTTAAAGGTACATGGCATCTCCCTCCACATACAGTCCCCTCAGCTTATGATTACAGCTTTTGGAGAAAGCAAATGACCAAGGGTGTTTTTACTTGAAAACATTCTAAAGGACCCAAATAAATGAAATCATGAATGAAAGAGGAGGGATCACAACCAACACCAAAGAAACACAAACAATTATAAGAACATATTATGAGCAACTATATGCCAGCAAATTAGACAATCTGGAAGAAATGGATGCATTCTTAGAGATGTATCAACTACTAAAACTGAACCAGGAAGAAATAGAAAACCTGAACAGACCCATAACCACAAACAAAATCGAAGCAGTGATCAAAAATCTCCCAACAAACAAGAGTCCAGGGCCAGATGGCTTCCCAGGGAAATTCTACCAAACATTTAAAGAAGAATTAATGCCTATTCTTCTGAAACTGTTCCAAAAAATAGAAATGGAAGGAAAACTTCCAAACCCATTCTATGAAACCAGCATTTCCTTGATCCCAAAACCAGACAAAGACCCCATCAAAAGGAGAATTACAGACTAATATCCCTGATGAACATGGATGCAAAAATTCTCACCAAAATACTAGCCAATAGGATCCAACAGGATTAATCACCACAAACAAGTGGGATTTATTCCTGGGCTGCAAGGTTGGTTTAACATCTACAAATCAATCAATGTGATAGAATACACTAATAAAAGAAAGAACAAGAACGCTATGATCCTCTCAATAGATGCAGAAAAAGCATTTGACAAAGTACAGCATAGTTTCTTGGGATGGGACTACTCTTCACAGTGTAGGGATAGAGGGTACATACCTCAATATCATAAAAGCCATATATGAAAAACCCACAGTGAATATCATTCTCAATGGGGAAAAACTGAGAGATTTTCCCCTAAGGTCAGGAAGATGGCAGGGATGTCCACTATCACCACTGCTATCCAACATAGTACTAGAAGTCCTAGCCACAGCAATCAGACAACAAAAAGAAATGAAAGGCATCTGAATCAGCAAAGAAGAAGTCAAACTCTCACTCTCTGCAGATGATATGATACTTTATGTGGAAAACCCAAAAGACTCCACCCCAAAACTGCTAGAACTCATACAGGAATTCAGTCAAGTGGCAGGATATAAAATTAATGCACATAAATCAGTTGCATTTCTATACACCAACAAGACAGAAGAAAGAGAAATTAAGGAGTTAATCCCACTTACAATTGCACCCAAAACCATAGATACCTAGGAATCTATCTAACCAAAGAGGCAAAGAATCTGTACTTAGAAAACTATAGAATACTCATGAAAGAAATTGAGGGAGACACAAAGAAATGGAAAAACTTTCCGTGCTCATGGAGTAGAAGAAAAAATATTGTGAAAATGTCTATGCTACCTAGAGCAATCTACA
>NC_138373.1:14487071-14511767 GCF_054177405.1 Leptonychotes weddellii | reverse complement strand
ACCTCACTGATAGGAGGAATTCTTAATCTCAGGAAACAAACTGAGGGTTGCTGGAGTGGTGGGGGGTGGGAGGGATGGGGTGGCTGGGTGATAGACACTGGGGAGGGTATGTGCTATGGTGAGCACTGTGAATTGTGTAAGACTGTTGAATCACAGATCTGTACCTCTGAAACAAATAATACATTATATGTTAAAAAGAAATAGAAGAAGATAGCAGGAGGGGAAGAATGAAGGGGGGGAAATCGGAGGGGGAGAAGAACCATGAGAGACTATGGACACTGAGAAACAAACTGAGGGTTCTAGAGGGGATGGGGTGGGGGGTTGGGTTAGCCTGGTAATGGGTATTAAAGAGGGCACATACTGAATGGAGCACTGGGTGTTAAATGCAAACAATGAATCATGGAACACTACATCAAAAACTAATGATGTATGGTCATTAACATAACATAATAAAAAAAACCTTAAAATTAATAACACTCCTAAAAGTGAATACAAATTATACCAGACTACTATACTTGCCTCTTTTTCAGATTCTTTAAATGTTGTTTCTTTCTCTTTTACTCGCTGCATAAACTTTTGTTTCAGTTCTTCTTCTTCCCTCTGACATTGATCATAGAACTTTTGTCTTTTGGTTTCATAGATCTCTTGAAAACTATAAAAAAATATTTTAATACTCTCATATTAAAATGGTAATATAAATAGGGCGCCTGGGTGGCTCAGTCGTTAAACGTCTGCCTTCGGCTCAGGTCATGATCCCAGGGTCCTGGGATCGAGTCCCACATCGGGCTCCCTGCTCGGTAGGAGGCCTGCTTCTCCCTCTCCCATTCCCCCTGCTTGTGTTCCTGCTCTCGCTATCTCTCTCTCTCTGTCAAATAAATAAATTAAAAAAAATGGTAATATAAATAAACCTGTAAAAATATATATTGTATGATAAGTCCCATGTAAGGGTATTTACCAACATTTTCCTCATGTATAGAAATAGAAATTTTTATATCATGAGATGTAAAAAAAGTAAGGTGTAGTATTGAAGAATATATAGACAGTATGCCTTAAAAGTACTAGAATTTTGAAACAATTATATTACTGATTTCTTGTTACCACCACTTTTCAATATTTCACACTTCTTCACATCTTTTGATAATAAAATTTGGGGAAACCTCCACTTTATAAGGTTCTTATTTAAAATAAAGCCATGCAGCGATGCCTGGGTGGGTCAGTTGGTTAAGTGTCTGCCTTTGGCTCAGGTCATGATCCTAGAGCTCTGGGATTGAGTCCCACATCAGGCTCCTTGCTCAACAGGAAGCCTGCTTCTCCCTCGGCCTGCCACTCCCCCCTGCTTGTGCTCTCTCTCTCTCTGATAAATAAATAAATAAATAAAATCTTTTAAAAATAAAAATAAAATAAAATAAAGCCAGGCCTCCTAATAATAATAATAATAATAATAGTATAATACTGGCACAAAAATGGAACATAGTAGAGAGCCCAAAAACAAACCCAGGTTTATATGGTCAATTAATCTATGACAAAGGAGGCAAGAATATACAATGGGGGAAAGACAGTCTCTTCAATAATTGGTACTGGAAAACTGAACAGCTATATGCAAAAGTATGAAACTGGACCAGTTTCTTATACCATACATAAAAAGAACCTCAAAATTAATTAAATACCAAAATGTGAAACCTGAAACCCTAAAACTCCCTGAAGAAAACATAAGCAGCAATCTCCTGGACATTGGTCAACATTTTCTACCAACATTTTTCTAGCTATGTCTCCTAAGGCAAAAGAAACAAAAGCAAACATAAATTATTATGACTACACCAAAATAAAAGCCTTTTGTACAGTGGAGGAAACCATCAACAAAATGGAAAGGTAACCTACTGAATGGGAAAAAAAAACATTTGCAGGGAAGCCTGGGTGGCTCAGATGGTTAAGCATCTGCCTTCAGCTCAAGTCATGATCCCAGGGTCCTGCGATCGAGCCCCACATCAGGCTCTCTGCTCAGCTGGGAGCCTACTTCTCCCTCTCCCTCTGCCTCTCCCCCTGCTTGTGATCTCTCTCTCTCTGTCAAATAAATAAATAAAATCTTTAAAGAAAAACATTTGCAAATGTTCTTTATGTATTTTGGTTATTAACCTTTTATCAGATATAAGAACTTATATGACTCAACACTAAAAAAAAAAACTGATAAAAAAGGGCAGAGAACATGAATAGAGATTTTTCCAATGAAAATATACAGATGGCCAAAAAATACATGAAAAAATGCTCAACATTACTATCATCAGGGAAATGCAAATCAAACCACAATGAGATATCATCTTACACCTGTCAGAATTGCTAGAATCAAAAAGACAAAAATAAAAAAATGTTGATGAGGATGTGGCAAAGAGGAACCTTCATGCACTGTTGGCTGGAATGTAAATTGGTGCAGCCACTGTAGAAAAAAGTATGGAGGCTCCTTAAAAAATTAAAAATAGAAATATCATAGGTCCTAGTAATTCCACTACTGCTTATCTACCCAAAGAAAATGAAAACACTAATTTGAAAAAAATATATGAATCTTTATTTCAGCATTATTTTATTTTTTTTTTAAAGATTTTATTTATTTATTCATGAGAGACAGAGAGAGAGAGAGGCAGAGGGAGAAGCAGGCTCCCAAGGAGCAGGGAGCCCGATGCGGGACTCGATCCCAGGACCCTGGGATCACGACCTGAGCCGAAGGCAGACGCTTAACCATCTGAGCTACCCAGGTGCCCTATTTCAGCATTATTTACCATAGCCAAGATATGGAGGCAACCTAAGTTTCCATCAATAGATGAATGGATAAATAAGATGTGGTGTGTGTGTGGGTGTGTGTGTGTGTGTGTGTGTGTGTGAAAAGAATTTTACTCAACCTTAAAAAAAAGAATCTTGCTATTTGTGACATGAATGGACCTAGACAGTACTATGCTAAGGGAAATGTTAGACATAGAAAGAAAAATACCATATAATTTCATTTATATGTGGAATCTAAAAAACAAAGCAAATGAATAAACAAACAAGAAAAGGAGAAACAGAAGAATAAATACAGAGAACAAACTGGTGATTGCCAAAGGGAAAGGTAATGGGAGATTGGCAAAATGGGCGAAAGGGAGCGGGAAGTACAGGCTTCTGGTTATGGTATAAATAAGTCATGGGGATGAAAGGTACAGCGTAGGAAATATAGTCAGTGGTATTATAATAGTGTTCTATGGTGACAAATGGTAGCTACACTTGTGGTGAGCATAGCATAATGTATAAAGTTATCAAATAATTATGTGTACATCTGAGAGTAATGTAATATTGGGTATCAACTATACTTCATTTTTTTAAATTGACTTTGAGAGTAAAAAAAAATCTGGTTTCCACAACATCTTTATTAAAAAGCCCATCTCTTCTCCCAAAATAAAACTATAAAAATTAAGTCAGGCATCTCTCAAAATTTAATTCAGTTAAGATAGCCAGTTCAGTTTTGGTTGTCTTCAAAGTACCTAAAAAATCGATATACCTGGATCATACTACACTGTCATCCTTTGCAGTACAAATCCTATTCCTCTTAAATATATCTAAATACACCTGCTCTCAAACTATTTTCACTTGACTTCCACAATGTTACTGTTGCTTTTCCTCTTTCCTTCATCCAACATTCAATGTCCTTTGCCATCCTTCTCAATATCCTTTGCCAGCCTTTATCAGTCTTTGCCAATATTTGAAAATCTCCTCCATGAACATCTATTTCATATAAAATACAAAAATAAAAACAAAATAATATTTTTCTTTTGGATACACATTTCAACATATACACATATTGAATACTCATATTTGAGTATATAAATGGGCCTTTGAATTACATTGCTGCTAATAACTCTATCCATCTAAGTCTGATGATTAAAAAACATACAATTCAGGATGACCCAGAATGTGAAATGTACAGTTATTCTCATTCCCAAATGATTGAATCTCATGGTTGTAAGGGATTTCTAAATCACCCATTAGCTTGTTCTGACAAGATCTCCTCCACTCACCTAAGTGGCTTGTTGTCTGGGCTGACATCAGTAAAGTCCATTTTCTTCAGTTTGCAGCACCTATAACGTTCATAGTGCTGAATGTGGGTTTGTTCTTTCAGGTCTTCTGTATTTATACAAAGAAGCATATCCCGGAGCTTGACAAAATCACAGTGATTTTCATTTTCCACTAGGCAGAAAAATAAGAAAGCAACAACACTCATTATCCATCCTTGGCACACAGTAAGTATTCCTGAGTGAATGTATGCACGAAAAACACATTTAAAATAACAGCTAAGAGATTGTCATAATTAATAGATCTAATTCTTTGTAATTGTAACTATGATTATATGGTACATATCTATTATAGACAGAGTTTATTTTTGGATCAGGAAATTTGCTTTAATTTATTGGTCAAAATATAAATAGGAAACAGTGAATTAACATGTTATATTAGTGTATGGCATAGTTTTTTGTTAATAACTGTTAGTATTTTACAAACTGCTCCCAAGATATTTCACAGAGCACTAACAAAGAATGTAATATAATTTCACTAAAGTAAATAATTT
This sequence comes from Leptonychotes weddellii, assembly GCF_054177405.1. Classification (NCBI taxonomy): domain Eukaryota; kingdom Metazoa; phylum Chordata; class Mammalia; order Carnivora; family Phocidae; genus Leptonychotes; species Leptonychotes weddellii. The sequence continues at coordinate 14,507,179 of NC_138373.1, read as the reverse complement.
CATTAATCCTTCTACCATGAAGGCATTAAAATTATGCATGTTTTAGTTCTCAAATACTGTTTATACCCCATATTTATGAAACCAAATTAGTTAATATTTAAAATCAATCAATAAATTTACATGGCTCTCTCCTGTGTTTGTCATATCCAGACTACTGAGAACTATATATATTTTATTGTGCATGATATTGTAACCAAATTTAATATTCATTAAAATATATTATTTTGTGTTTCATAAATTTAATTTTTAATATATCAGTTAATAAAACAACATTTTGGAAACTAGCACAAGTGGAAATAATCCAATCCCCAGTAATTTGTATTACAACTATATAAACCAGAGAATACATGACTGCCTGTTAGAGTATTTCAACTCATCACAATGTTAGATAACTAATATAAATATTTAAGCATAATTTTTCTAAAGGTAAATTATATTTCTTTATTTTAAAAATAGTTAACCATTTTTTTGTCTAGTGACCACTTAAAAATGCCTTATAAATTAAGTAGTAATTTATGTAACAGGTTTTAACACTAGCATTTATGCTTTAATGTTGCTCAAAGTTCTTTTGTTCAAAGCACTTTCCAACATTCTGAATGTAATTATTTATGCATATAGAGATACTATGCATATGTCAGATTGGGGTAAATGAGGAGGTTCTACCAAACCTCTGTGAATTTTTGTCTAAAGCACCACCTAGCAAACTCTTATGAGAATGAATTATAGTCAAAGTAAGAATTCGCTTAAATGGAAAATAATTTGTGCTCTTCATTAGTAACCCTTAATTTACTGTTTAGCAACAATTACCAATATTGACTCAAGTTAAAATACTTTAAGACTATAAGAATACACACACACACACACACACACACTTTCCAAAGCAAGCCTGCTCACTTTCATCACATTTACCTTGTAAAACTCCCCAAGGGTACTGACGGCCTCTGACCATTCTTTTTCCAACTTTCACTTCATCCATACTCCCTACTACAGCAAAAGGTAATTGTCCCTAAAAGTAAGAACAACTTTAATTATGTTCCCTTATAACAATATGGCCTACTCTGTTCTTTCTTTCTTTCTCTTTTTTTAGGGAGAAAAACAAATTAGATTTTTATTTTTTTTATTATGTTACTTATTTCTGTTATGGGAATCAATAGAGAGAAGAATATCATAAGTTTATTCAAACAAGGCATCTACCCTGTCTCAGATTTTAAGACTTAGTAGTAAATATGTGCAAATTAATTTTTGCAAGCATTATCATCAGGCCATGCACACAACTGAAAACTATCTACTGAGTAGAACTTAAAGCAAGGGGTTCTGCTGTGGGGAATACAAATAAAAAATATTTTTACTAGATACAAATTTTTTCACATTATCTTTACCCTGAAATACAAACATGTTGAGGAAATAATATGTAAACCACTTTTAACTCCAGTACACAAGTTAAAATGGAAAGTATTAAGAAAAAATTATAGGGGTGCCTGGATGGCTCAGTCGTTAAGCGTCTTCCTTCCTCTCAGGTCATGATCCCATGGTCCTGGGATTGAGTCCCACATGGGGCTCCCTGCTCCGCGGGAAGCCTGCTTCTCCCTCTCCCACTCTCCCTGCTTGTGTTCCTTCTCTCACTGTGTCTCTCTCTGTCAAATAAATAAAATCTTAAAAAAAAAGAAAGAAAAAAACTATAATAATTAGTTAATGGGTATACAATTAGAGTATACTAATAAATATACTCTATACATCTCAATGAATTCTAAATAAAATTAAAGGGTCACTCTGGGAGGTGAGAGTCAGAGGGATCTGAAAATTAATGTGCAACCCAAGGGAGATTGGGGAAGATGATAAGAAGAATAATCATAGGTAAAATAGGGTTTTGAGCAGGATGGAAAGACAGCAGAAATATGCAAGATAAATTCATGATCTGTCAGAAGTTACATAGATTGAATAGAAGGGTTGATATACAAGAAATGTCAATGATAAAAATTATTAAGCATCATTTTAAATATTTAATAATTAACAATATTTAATTTATTAATTAATTTTGGTTAAAAAAATATTCCCTATGAATCCCTAGAGGTAAAATTAAAGAGGCAAAATCTTTAAGACAAAATCTAAAGAAAATACAACACAGAAGAATAAATAAAAATCTTACATTACTCAGCTTTTCAATTCAGAAAACTAGTTTGTGAAATCTTAAAATAAATGGTGTATGAAAAATAACAAAAGAAAATGGAAGAAACAGAATTAGTACTTATTTGTTATATCTAGACACCGTGTATCAGGGACTTTGCAAGAAGTTTTACAAGAAGCCTCAATAGTCGTATCAGTGATCCCATAGTATATATAAGTTAACAGGCTCAAGGGAGATAGGAATTGTATAAGATCCTGTGGATTTTTTAAATAGTTTTACTCTTTTTTAAAGTTTTTATCTAAGTTTCAGTTAGTTAACATATAGTGTAATATTAATTTCAGGTGTACAATGTAGTGATTCAACACCTCCATACAACACTTGGTGCTCATCACAATGCACTCCCTAATCCCCATCACCTATTTAACCCATCCCCCAACCCATCTCCCCTCTGATAACCATCAGTTTGTTATCAAATAGTTAAGAGTCTGTTTCTTGGCTTCTCTCTCTCTCTCTTTCTTTTTCCTTTACTCATTTGTCTTGTTTCTTAAATTCCACATATGAGTGAAATCATATGGTATATGTCTTTTTCTGGCTAACTTACTTCCCTTGGCATTATACTCTCTAGCTCTATCCATGTCATGGCAAATAGCAAGATTTCATTCTTCTTATGGCTGAATAATATTCCATTGTATATATGAACCACATCTTCTTTATCCATTCATCTATTGATGGACAAGTGGGCTGCTTCCATAATTTGGCTATTGTAAATAATGCTGCTATAAACATACAGGTGCATGTATCCCTTTGAATTAGGGTGTTTTTTTTTTTTTTTTTAAATGTTGGGGGTAAATACCAAATAGTGCAACTACTGGATCATAGGATAGCTCTATTTTTAACTTTCTGAGGAATTTACATACTGTTTTCCCTATTTTGCTTCTTATATTCCAGTTTTCTTTTTGTTTCCTTTACATCTTTTATTAAAGATTTTATTTAATTATTTGACAGAGAGAGACCAAGCAGGGGGAGTGGGAGAGGGAGAAGCAGGCTTCCTGTGGAGCAGGGAGCCCGATGCGGGGCTTGGTCCCAGGACCCTGGGATCATGACCTGAGCCGAAGGCAGATACTTAACAGCTGAGCCACCCAGGCACCCCTCCATTTACAACTTAAATGTTTTTTCATACCTTCACTTTTAATCTGTGTGTGTCTTTAGGTCTGAAGTGAATCTCTTATAGACAATACATGGGTCTTGCTTTTTTTTTTTTTGCCATTTTAACCATTTTATTATTTTTTAAATTTAATTTAATTTTATTATGTTATGTTAGTCACCATACAATACATCATTAGTTTTTGATGTAGTGATCCACGATTCATTGTTTTCGTATAACACCCAGTGCTCCATGCAGTACATGCCCTCCTTAATACCCATCACCTGACTAACTCATCCCCCCAACCCCTCCCCTCTAAAACCCTCAGTTTGTTTCTCGTGTCCATGGTCTCTCATGGTTCCTCTCTCCCTCCAATTCCCCCTCTTCATTTTTCCCTTCCTTCTCCTAATGTCCTCCATGTTATTCCTTATGTTCCACATATAAGTGAAACCATATGATAATTGACTTTCTCAGCTTGATTTATTTCACTTAGCATAATCTCCTCCAGTCCCCTCCATGTTGATGTAAAAGTTGGGTATTCAGCCTTTCTGATGGCTGAGTAATATTCCATTGTATATATGGACCACAGCTTCTTTATCCATTCATCTGGTCTTGCTTTTTTATACGTCCAGTAATTCTGTCTTTGGATTATTTAAAACATTTACCTTTAGAGTGATTAATGATAATAAGTACTTATTACCAGTTATTGTTTTACAGTTGTTTTTATAGTTCTCTCATCCTTCCTCCTTCTCTTGTATTCTTCCCTTATGGTTTAATGTTTTTCTCTAGTGTTATTCTTCTATTTCTTTTTCTTTTTACTATCTATTTTAGATTTTTTATTTTTTTTACCATTAGTTTTATATATAATATCTTATGTGTATAGTAGCTTATATTAAGTTGATGGTCATTTAAGTTTGAACCCATCTTAAAAGAACCAAATTTCTATTCCCCCCACCACATTTTAAATATATGGTGTCATACTTTACATCCTTTTATCTTATGAATTCTTGACTCATATTTGTGGATAGGATGATATGGGTTTTTTGGTTTGTTCTGTTTTGTTTAAATTCAAGTTAGTTAACATATAATGTATTATTAGTTTCAGGGAGAGAATTCGGTGATTCATCAGTTGCATGTAACACTCAGTGCTCATTATATCAAGTGCCCTCCTTAATGCCCATCACCAAATTGCCCCATCACCCAAATTAACCCATCCCCCAACCCATCTCCCGTCTGATAACCATCAGTTTGTTATCAAATAGTTAAGAGTCTGTTTCTTGGGGTGCCTGGGTGGCTCAGTCGTTAAGCGTCTGCCTTCGGCTCAGGTCATGATCCCAGAGTCCTGGGATCGAGCCGTGCATCGGGCTCCCTGCTCAGCGGGAAGCCTGCTTCTCCCTCTCCCACTCCCCCTGCTTGTGTTCCCTCTCTCGCTGTGTCTCTATCTGTCAAATAAATTAAAAAAAAAAAAAAAGAGTCTGTTTCTTGGCTCCAGCAGCCCTCAGTTCATTCCATATAGTTAAGAGTCACATCTGTTGTTTTCTGACTTGTTAATTTTATCCATTCTGACTAGTGTGAGGTGGTATCTCATTGTGGTTTTGATTTGTATTTCCCTGATGCCGAGTGATGTTCAGCATTTTTTCATGTGCCTGTTAGACATGTGTATATCTTCTCTGGAGAAATGTCTGTTCATGTCTTCTGCCCATTTCATGACTGGATTATTTGGTTTTTGGCTGTTGCATTTGATAAGTTCTTTATAGATTTTTGATACTAGCCCTTTATCTGATATGTCATTTGCAAATATCTTCTCCCATTCCATAGGTTGCCTTTTAGTTTTGTTGTTTCCTTTGCTGTGCAGAAGCTTTTTATCCCGATGAAGTCCCAAAAGTTCATTTTTGCTTTTGTTTCCTTTGCCTTTGGAGACATGTCTAGGAAGAAGTTCCTGGGGACGAGGTGAAAGAGGTTGCTACTTGTGTTCTCCTCTAGGATTTTGATGGATTCCTGTGTCACATTTACGTCTTTCACCCATTTTGAATTTTTTTTTAAAGATTTTATTTTATTTATTTGACAGAGAGAGACACAGTGAGAGAGGGAACACAAGCAGGGGGTAGTGAGAGAGGGAGAAGCAGGCTTCCCGCCGAGCAGGGAGCCCGATGTGGGGCTTGATCCCAGGACCCCGGGATCATGACCTGAGCCGAAGGCAGATGCTTAATGACTGAGCCACCCAGGAGCCCCTCCATTTTGAATTTTTAAAAAGATTTTACTTACTTATTTGACATAAAGAGAGAGAGACAGAGCACAAGCAAGGGGAGTAGGAGAGGGAGAGGCAGACTCCCCGCCAAGTCAGGAGCTTGATGCAGGGCTCAATCCCAAGACTCTGGGATCACGACCTGAGCCAAAGGCAGATGCTCAACAGACTGAGCCATACAGGCACTCCTGAATTTATTTTTGTGTATGGTGTAAGTAGTCCAGTTTCATTCTCCTGCATGTAGCTGTCCAACTTTCCCAACACCATTTGTTGAAAGATTGTCTTTTTTCTATTAGATATTCTTTCCTGCTTTGTCAAAGGTTAGTTGGCCATAGAGTTGAGAGTACTTTTCTGGGTTCTCTATTCTGTTCCATTGATCTATGTGTTTGTTTATGTGCCAGCACCATCATGTCTTGATGATTACAGTTTTGTAATATAGCTTGAAGTCTGGAAATGTGATGCCTCCAGCTTTGCATTTCTTTTCAACATTATTTTGACTATTTGGGGTCTTTTGTGGTTCCATACAAATTTTAGAATAGTTTGTTCTAAGCATGCTATCACTTTTAAATACAGAAGGTAGAATTGAAATTTAAGTCTAACTACAGGGTTTACCTTTCAAATATGATTTGAGGAGGAGTTAAGATGACAGAGGAATAGGGGGATCCTAAGCTTGCCTCATCCCTTGGACACAGCTAGATAATTATCAAAACAGTCTGAACACCCAAGAAATCAGAGGCCTGAAAGAACAAAACTGCAAGTCTACAAGTAGAAAAGCAAGCACCTCTGGAAGGTAGGAGGTGCGGAGTGGATTTAGGGGAGATAAGAATTTTGAGGACTGTGGAGGGGAGGGAGCCCTGCTTACAGAGACTCCACATGGTAGTATAAGCAACAGAGCATTACCCTGCTGTGTCCACCCTGAGAGATTATAATCTCTCTCCCCACCTCCCCCTCTTTTTTTTCTCTCTCTTCTTTTTTCTTTCATCTTATTGATTTGGATCATCTTGGCTTTAGTGGTGTATCTGTGGTAGCGTTCGACCACTTCAGATTTTTTCTACGGAGCATTTTGCTTGGGGCATGGTTGATATTTTGGACTGTGTCCATTCCCTCAATGATCCCTCAACATAATGAGGAGGAGGAGGAACTCCCAACAAAGAAAAGAACCAGAGACAATGTCCTCTGCCACAGAACTAATGGATATAGATATAAGCATGATGGCAGAGACAGACTTCAGGATAGCAATCATGAAGTCAATAGCTAGGCTGAAGAAAAGCATTAGTGACAATATAGAATCTCTAAGGGCAGAAATGAGATCTAATCAGGCCGAAATTAAAAATGTTATGAATGAGATGCAGTCTAAACTGGATACTCTAACAGCCAGGGTGAGGCAGAAGAACAGATTAGAGATCTAGAAGATAAGCTGATAGAAAGGAAAGAAGCTGAGGAAGATAGGGATAGGCACTAGTAGCCCATGGAAATAAACTTAGAGAGATCAATGACACAATGAACATTCCAATGTCAGAATTATTAGTATCCCTAAGAGGGTGGAGAGAGAGAGGGCCAGAGGTGTAACTGAACAAATCATAGCTGAGAACTTCCCTAATCTGGAAACAAGCATTTGTGTCTAAGAGGCAGAGAGGACCCCTCCAAAACCAATAAAAATATATCATATATATTATGTATATATATGATATATGACATATAATAGTGAAGCTTATAAATCTTAGAGCCAAGGAAGCCTATCCTGAGAGCAGCTAGGGGGAAGAGATTTCTTGCGTAGAGAGGGAGGAACATCAGAATAACATCAGACCTATCCACAGAGACCTGGCAAGCCAGAAATGGCTGGCAAGACATATTCAGATACTAAATGAGAAGAACATGCAGCCAAGAATACTTTATCCAGCAAGGCTGTCATTCAGAATGGACAGAGAGACAAAGAGCTTCCAGGACCAGCAGAAACTGAAAGAATATGTGACCACCAAGCCAGCCCTGCAAGAAACATTAAGGGAGATTCTATAAAAGAAGAAAGATCCCAAGAGTAATATGCACCAAAAATTAACACAGACAATCTATAGAAACAGGGACTTTACAGGCAATACCATGGCACTAAATTCATTTCTTTCAAAAGTTACTCTCAAAGTGAACAGCCTAAATGCACCCATGAAATGGCACAGGGTTTCAGATTGGAGAAAAAAGCAGGACCCATCCATATGCTGTCTACAAGAGACTCATTTTGAACCTAAAGACACATCCAGACCGAAAGTGAGGGGATGGAGAACCATTTATCATGGTAATGGCATTCAAAAAAGCTGGGGTAGCAATTCTTATAACAGACTAATTAGATTTTAAACCAAATACTGTAGTAAGAGATGTAGGGGGACACTATATCATACTTAAAGGGCCTATCCAACAAGAAAGTCTAACAATTGTAAATATCTATGCCCCCAACGGGAGCAGCAACTACATAAGCCAACTAATAACAAAAATAAAGAATCATATTGATAATAATACATTAATAGTAAGAGACATCATCATAGATATATACAGAACATTCCACCCTAAAACAACAGAATACTCATTCTTCTCTAATGCACATGGAACTTTCTCCAGAATAGATCATATACTGGCTCACAAATCAGTACCAAAAGATGGGGGTTATTCCCTGCATATTTTCAGACCAAAGTGCTTTGAAACTGGAACTCAACCACAAGGAAAAATTTGGAAGGAATGCAAACGCTTGGAGGTTAAAAAGCATCCTGCTAAAGAATGGATGGGTCAACCAGGAAATTAAAGAGGAACTTAAACAATTCATGCAAACCAATGAAAATGAAAACACATTGGCTCAGAACCTAGGGTATACTGCAAAGGCGGTCCTTAGAGGGAAGTACATAGCCATCCATGCCTCTCTCAAAAAAGTAGAAATATCCCAAATGCACAAGCTAATCTTACAACTAAAGGATCTGGAGAAAGAACAGCAAATAAAGCCTAAACCAAGCAGGAAAAGAGAAATAATAAAGATTAGAGCAGAAATCAATGAAATAGAAACTAGAAGAACAGTAGAAGTGATCAATGAAACTAGAAATTGGTTTGTTGAAAGAATGAATAAGATCAATAAACATCTGTCCAGACTTACCCAAAAGAAAAGAGAATGGACCCAGATTAATAAAATCATGAATGAAAGGGGAGAAATTACAACCAGTACCAAGGAAATAGAGACAATTATTAGAACTTATTACCATCAGGTATATGCCAAAAGCTATGCAATCTGGAAAAAATGGATGCTTTCCTGGAAACTTATAAACTACCAAGACTGAAACAGGAAGAGGTAGAACATCTGAACAGACAAGTAACCAGCAAGGAAATTGAAGCAGAAATCAGAAATCTCCCAAAAAACAAGAGTCCAGGGCCAGATGGCTTCCCAGGGGAATTCATTTAAAGAATGAAACATTTAAAGAAGAAATCATACCTATTCTACTGAAGCTGTTCCAAAAAATAGAAATGGAAGGAAAACTTCCAAACTTGTTCTATGAGGCCAGCATTAACTTGATTCCCAAACAAGACAAAGACCCCATCAAAAAGGAGAATTACAACCAATATCTCTGATGAGCATGGAGCCAAAATACTCACCAAGACACTAGCCAATAGGATCCAACAGTATATTGAAAGGATTATTCAGCATGACCAAGTGAGATTTATTCCTGGGATGCAAGAGTGGTTCAACATTCAGAAATCAATCAATGTGATAGAGCACATTAATAAAAGAAAAGACAAGAACCATACAATCCTCTCAATTGATGCAGAAAAAGCATTTGACAAAATACAGCATCCTTTATTGATTAAAACTCTTCAAAGTATAGGGATAGAGGGAACATACCTTAATATCATAAATCCATCTATGAAAAGCCCACAGTGAATATCATTCTCAATAGGGAAAAAAATGAGAGCTTTTCTCTTAAGGTCAGGAACATGACAGGGATGCCCACTCTCACCACTATTATTCAACATAGTACTAGAAGTCCTAGCAACAGCAATAAAACAACAAAAATAAATAAAAGGCATTCAAATTGGCAAAGAAGAAGTCAAACTCTCTCTTTTCACAGATGACATGATACTTTATGTGAAAAACCCAAAAGACTCCACCCCCAAATTACTAGAACTCGTACAGCAATTCAGCAACATGGCAGGATACAAAATCAATGCACAGAAATTAGTTGCATTTCTATGCACTAATAATGAGACTGAAGAAACAGAAATTTTAAAAAATCGACCCCATTTACAATAGCACCAAAAACCATAAGATACCTAGGAATAAACCTAACCAAAGAGGTAAAGGATCTATATTCTAGAAATCACAGAACACTTATGAAAGAAACTGAGGAAGACACAAAGAGATGGAAAAACATTCCATGCTCATGGATTGGAAGAATAAACATTGTGAAAATATCTATGCTGCCCAGAGTAATCTACACTTTCAGTGCCATCCCCATCAAAATACCATTGGCATTTTTCACGGAGTTGGAACAAACAATCCTATAATTTGTATGGAATCAGAAAAACCCCAAATTGCCAGGGGATTGTTGAAAAAGAAAACCAAAGCTGGGGGTATCACAATGCTTGACTTAAAGCTATATTACAAAGCTGTGATCAAGGCAGCATGGTATTGGCACAAAAACAGACACATAGATCAATGGAACAGAGTAGAGTCTCCAGAAATGGACCCTCAACTCTGTGGTCAACTAATCTTCAACAAATCAGGAATGAATATCCAATGGAAAAAAAGTCTCTTCAACAAATGGTGTTGGGAAAGTTGGACAGCCACATGCAGAAGAATGAAACTAGACCATTCTCTTACACCATACACAAAGATAAATTAAAAATGGCTGAAAGACCTCAAAGTGAGACAGGAATACATCAAAATCCTAGTGGAGAACATAGGCAGCAACCCCTTTAACATTGACCACAGCAACTTCTTTCAAGACATGTCTCTAAAGGCAAGGGAAACAGAAGCAAAAATGAACTATTGGGATTTCATCAAGATAAAAAGCCTTTGCACAGCAAAGGAAACAGTCAACAAAACTAAGAGGCAACCCACAGAATGGGAGAAGATATTTGCAAATGACATATCAGATAAAGGGCTGGCATCCAAGATCTATAAAGAACTTCTCAAACTCAACACCCAAAAAGCAAATAATCCAGTCAAAAAATGGGCAGAAGACATGAACAGACACTTCTCCAAAGAAGACATACAAATGGCTAACAGACACATGAAAAAATGTTCAACAACACTAGCCATCAGGGAAATACAAACCAAGACCACAATGAGATACCACCTTACACCAGTTAGAATCACAAAAATTAACAAGGCAGCAAACAAGTGTTGGCCAGGATATGGAGAAAGGGGAACCCTCTTGCACTGTTGGTGTAAGCTGGTACAGCTACTCTGGAAAACAGTATGGAGGTGACTCTAGACATTAAAAATAGAGCTACCCTACTACTCAGCAATTGCACGACTAGTTATTTACCCCCAAAATACAGATGTAGTGAAAAGAAGGGCACATGCTCCCCAATGTTCATAGCAGCAATGTCTACGATGGCCAAACTGTGGAAGGAGCCAAGATGCCCTTCAACAGATGAATGGATAAAGAAGATGCAGTTCATATATACAATGGAATATTACTCAGCCATCAGAAAGGATGAATACCTACCATTTGCATCGACATAGATAGAACTGAAGGGGATTATGTTAAGTGAAATAAGTCAAGCAGAGAAAGACAATTATCATATGGTTTCATCATATGTGGAATATAAGGAATAGCATGGAGGACCACAGGGGAAGGGAGGGAATACTGAATGGAAAGAAATCAGAGAGGGAGACAAACCATGAGAGACTCTGGACCCTGGGAACCAAACTGAGGGTTACAGAAGGGAGGGAGGTGGGGGATCAGGTAACTGGGTGATAGATATTAGGCACGTGTGTGATGAGCACTGGGTGTTATACCCAACTCTTGAATCACTGAACACTACATCAATATTTTTGATGTACTATATGTTTGATAATTGAACATAATAAAAAATTTTAAATAATAAAAATATTTTTTCAATAAAAAAAAAAACACTTGGTATTAGGATGTTCCTGCTGATCTTCTGGTGGAGGGTTCTGTTGTGCTGATTCTCAGGTGTCTTTGCCCTGTCAGAATCGCACCACCCTTGCCAGGAGGCCAGGCTCGTTGTGAATGCCTTCAGATTGCTCTACGTGGCTTTTGTTCCCTGAAAACTTTCTCCACCACTTTAGAGGATGAAAATCAAAATTGCAGTCTCCCAATCTCCAGCTGGGGATCTGAAATATTGCACCCCCCACCTCTTCAGTGAGTCTTCACAGAAAAGCAGTCAATCACTCTTGTCTCCCTGGTTTCCATCTACACTCTGTTCACCCAACCTGTGACCAAGCATTTTTATCTCAGGCTCCTGACCCCATTTTGAGTCTCCAAACTTTACAGACTCCTGTGGCATGCACTTTCACCACTCCCCCTGGGGTATAGAGAGGAGTCTTGCCACGGTTCTACCTCTTGTTGGGCCCCTGCTTGGAGAGTGGTTGCCTGACCGGCCAAGGTTTATGGTTTATGGCAACACAGCTGAAAGCCCATTCCTGGGCTCTCTGTTTGCAGTCGGCTTCCCTACTCCAATGTTTGGGAACTCTGCAGCACTCAGGCACCCCCATTCTTTTTGTGACCCCAGGAATCCTGAGACCACACTGTTCCACCTAGGATTCTGCCCACTTTGCCACCTGAGTGCCTCAGACAGGAACATCCCTCACTGGAGCAGACCTCTAAAAGTTTTGATTTTGCACTCTACTGCTATATCACTTTCCAGTAGCCGGCTTATGGAGGTTCCCTCCCTCTGCCCCCATGGTTTATCTTGATATACGGCCTGGGATTCCTTGCAAAAAGTAGTTGGTTCTCTATTTGTAGAATTGCAGCAATTCTTTTCTTAGATCTCCAGTTGAGTTCACAGATGTTCAGAAAGATTTGATAGCTATGTAGATGAATTCCAGAGGCCAGACAAAATTAGGGCCCCCTACTCCTCTGCCATCTTCCTCTTAAATCCGTTACATTTGTATACACCATTAATGAAGCAGCAGATAAAGAAACCAAGGAATCAATCCCATTTGCAATTGCACCAAAAATGGTAAGATACCGAGGAATATATCTAACTAAAGAAGTAAAAAATCTATACTCTGAAAACAATAGGACACTTATGAAAGAAGTGAAAGAGGACACAAATAAATGGAAAAACATTCTGTGATCATGGTTTTGAAGAACAAACATTGTTAAAATTTCGATACTACCCAAAGCAATCTACACATTTAATGCAATCTCTATCAAAATACTACCAGCGTTTTTCACAGAACTAGAACAACAAATCCTATAATTTGTATGGAACAAGAAAAGACCCCAAATAGCCAAACAATTGTGAAAAAGAAAAACAAAACTGAAGGCATCACGATTCTGGATTTTAAGCTACATTACAAAGCTGTAGCCATCAAGACAGTAAGGTACTGGGGTGCCTGGGTTGCTCAGTCAGTTAAGCGTCTGCCTTCAGCTTAGGTCATGATGCCAGGGTCCTGGGTTCAAGCCCTGCATTGGGCTCCATGCTCAGTGGGGAGCCTGTTTCACCCTCTCCCTCTGCAGCTCCCCTTGCTGGTGTTCTCTCTCTGTCAAATAAATAAGTACAATCTTCAAAAAAAAGACAATATGGTACTGAAACAAAAACAGATATATAGATCAATGGAACAGAACAGAGAACCCAGAAATGGACCCTCAAATCTATGGTCAACTAATCTTCAATAAAGCAGGAAAGAATATCCAAAGGGAAAAAGACAGTCTCTTCAACAATGGTGCCAGGAAAACTGGGAAGCAACATGCAAAAGGATGAAACCAGACCACTTTCTTACACCATAAAACAAAAATAAATTAAAAATGGATGAAAGACTTAAATGTGAGACAGGAATCCATCAAAATCCTAGAGGAGAACACAGGCAGAAACCTCTTTGACCTCAGCCTTGCAACTTCTTATTAGATACATCGCCTGAGTCAAGGGAAACAAAAGCAGAAGTGAATTATTGAGACTTTATCAAGATAAAAAGCTTCTGCACAGCAAAGGAAACCATCAACAAAACTAAAAGGCAAGCAATGGAATGGGAGAAGATATTTGCAAATGACATATCTGATAAAGGGTTAGTACCCAAAACTTATAAAGTACTTATTAAATTCAACAACCAAAAAACAAATAATCCAGTTAAGAACTGGACAGAAGACAAAAATAGACACTTTTCCAAAGAACATACAAATGACTAACAGGCACATGAAAAGATGCTCAATGTAAGTTATCATCAGGGAAATGCAAATCAAAACCATGATGATATACCACCTCACACCTGCCAGAATGGCTAAAATTAACAACACAAGAAACAAGAGGTGTTGACAAGGATGTGGAGAAAGGGGAACCTTCTTGCACCATTGATGGAAATGCGAACTGGTGCAGTCATTCTGGAGAACTGTATGGAGGTTCCCTCAAAAAGTTAAAAATAGAACTGCCCTAAGATCCAGTAATTACACTACTAGGTATGTACCCAAAGGATACAGAAATACTGATTTGAAGGGGTACATACACCCCAATGTTTTGTAGCAGCATTATCAACAATAGCCAAACTATGAAGAGAGCCCAAATGTCCATTGAATGTCCACTGAATGATGAATGGATAGAGAAGGTGTGATATATATATATATAATGGAATGTTACTCAGCCATCAAAAAATGAAATCTTAACATTTGCAATGATGTGGAAGGAAATAGAGGGTATTATGCTAAGCAAAATAAGTCAGCCAGAGAAAGACAAATAGCATATGATTTCACTCATGTAGAATTCAAGAAACAAAACAGATAAACAGAGGGGAAGGGAAGGAAAAATAAAATAAGACAAAATCAGAGATGGAAACAAACCATGAGACTCTTAACTATAGGAAACAAACAGGGTTGCTGGAGGGGAGGTGGGTGGGGGGATGGGGTAACTGGGGGATGGGCATTAAAAAGGGCACATGATGTAATGAGCATTGGGTGTTACATGCAACTGAACTCACTAAACTCTACCTCTGAAACTAATAATACATTATATGCTATTTAATTGATTTTAAATTTTAAAAAAAGAAAAAAGAAAAATTTCAAATCTACAACCTAACCATTAATTTTAAGACACTAAAAAAAAGAAGAAAGATCTAAACCTAAAGCAGGCAGAAGGAAGGAAATAATACTGGGTAAAGTGTGAATTAATGAAATAAGGAACAGTAAAATATAGAAAAATCAAAGATATTAAAAGTGGGTTCTTTGAATAGATCAACAAAATTGACCAACCTTTAGCCAGATCAACCAAGATAAAAAGAAGAGACTCAAGTTACTAGAATCAGAAATGAGACACATTACCACCAACATTGCAGAAATAAAAATAATCATAAATGAATACTATGAACAACAGCACATCAACAAATCAGAAAACTAAATAAAATGGGCATTTACTCATTTCTCCACTGATGGTATACAAACTTAAAAAACACATATAAAGATGCTCAACTTCAGTAATCATTAGGAAAATTCAAATCAAAAGTACAGTGAGATACCAGCTCACATCCATTAAGACTAGCTATTATTTAAGGGAAAAAAAAAAAAGCAGCATTGGCTAGGATGTAGATAAACTGTAGTTGATAATGAAACAGTGTGACAGTTCTCCAAAAAATTAAACAGAATTCCATAAAATCTAACAATTCCACTTCTTGGAAGGTACTCAAAGTAATTAAAAGCAGGACTCAAAGAGATATCTGTACAGACATTAAAGGACAAATATTGTATAATTCTGTTTTCAGGAACTACCTTGAATAGTCAAATTTATAGACAGAAAGTACAATGGTGGTTTCCAGGGGCTGAGGGGAGGGGTGATGTGGAGTTACTGTTTCTTAGATACAGGCTTTTAGTTTTGCAAGGTGGGAAAACAGTTCTGTGGATAGATGGTGATGATGGGAGCACAAAAATGTGAATGATGAATACCACTCCACTGTACACTGTAGAATATTTAAGATGGTAAATTTCATGTTATGTGTATTTTCCATAATTTTTTAAACTCTTAGAAGAAAACATAAATATTTATTACCTTGGATTTGGCAAAATATTCTTAGATATGACACCAAAAATATAAACAACAACGACAACAACAAATAGATAAATTGGACTTCATCAAAATTAAATCTTCTGTGTTTCAAATGATAGCAAAAAGAAAGGAAATGACCAACAGCTTGGGAGAAAATATTTCCAAGTTATATGTCTCATAGGGAACTTATATCCAGAATACATAAAGAATTTACAATTCAATGATAAAAAGACAAAAGCTCACTTAAAATGGATCTTTTTTTCCATTTTCCAGATCCTTATAAAATGGATATAAGCAAACATTTCTCCTGGGAAGATATGCTAATAGCCAATAAGTACATAAAGAGACTAAATATCATTAATTCTATTCATATGATGTGTCCAGAACAGAGAAATCATCTACAGAGAGGGAAGTTGATTAGTGGTTGCCTATGGTTGGTGAGGAGATCTGACAGATAGGAGAGGAGAGGAAAGGAGAGGAGAAGAGAGGAAAGGAGAGGAGAGGGGAGGGGAGGGGAGGGGAGGAGAAGAGAGAAAGAAAGAAAGGTGGGTGGGAAGGAGGGAGGGAAGGGGTGAAGGGGAGGGGAGGGGAGGAGAGAAAAGAGATTTCCCACAATAGATTTTAAAGTCTCTTTGTCAGATACAAGTTACAATTTATTACTAATATTGTTACTTACAAATTATATTTTTATTCCCACACAAAATAGAATTGATATTCAATAGTTAAAAGCTTACATTCATTGAGGAGTTCATCTTAGCAATAGTTTCATCATCTGTTGGAAACTGATATATCTGGATGCCATTACTAACCAATTCACTCATTATTTTACACTTGAATTTCTGTAAATCATTTTTAGAAATTGTATCTGCTTTGGCAATCAATGGTACAATGTTCACCTGTAAATAAAGAAGCAAACAAAATCTCACCATTGAGGATTTGTTGTTAATCCTGGAATTTTTATGTCAAAATCTCACAAGCTCTGACAATAAATTTTTACAACTAGATAATCACTGGCTACTACCATACCTTCTTCACAAAATGGCTTTCCAAAATAATCATTACTTTTGAAGATTAATCTTTTATCAGAATTCAGGTTTAGAAGTTTCAAATTTCTTTTCTCAAACTTTTTTACACTTTCAACACATTTGGAGTTAGTAAAATGTAAGTAGTAGAATAAGATAGTCAAATTAATTCATTATCAATTTAATTTCTTAAACTGAGTACTAAAAGTCATAAGAGTCTTTCGTCAATACTGTACACTAAATTAATTTTGTCCTTCTACATGTCATTCATTTTCATCACCTTCTCCATAAATCCATCTTTGTAGATATATTTGCTTGTGTTTTCCAAAGGTCACCTAAAATAATAGACCCTTTTTTGTTACCATACTCTGAAGACTGAGTCTATGTGTATATGTGTATAATACCTTGCTCACAAATATCTTCATTTGCAATTTGTAAAAAGGTACTATTTCTGTATTGCATATTTGAGGTTGAAATTTTATTCATAAACTTTTCTTCCTAGTTCTACAATATGATCACTCCTGTCTCCATGCATTTACATTTTAATAATTAAACTTTGTAGAAATTAAAAATGTGCAAAATTATAAAATATTTTATTACTGTTAAAGTATCTTATTAAATCATAGCTACATAATGTCAAGTTCTGTGATATAGTAAGAGTGCATAAAAGTCAGTTCTAGGTATATTGTTTTTGTTTTAGATTCTTCAAAGTACATTTTAAAAAATCCTTGTACAAATCTAGGGCCTCAATATAACACTGATGTTCAAATTTTTATCTAATTTTAGAATCTTAAATAATACCTTCCACAGTAAAAAGCACACAACTACTAAGGTAGGTTCAAGTCTAACATAAATATCTTGGATTGTATTGCTGAGAAAGCTATCTTCTAATGATAGTAAAATCTTAACACATAACAAATGGAAATTTTCCATGTTAATAATTCTTTAGGTGTTCAGATTTGAGGAATGAAAGTCACTTATTGCAGAAGGGAACTAGGCAACCTAGAGGAGAAGACAACAGACACACACACCACTGCTCACCCCTTTATGTAATGTTCCTGTAAAAAAAAAAAAAAAAGTAATTTTCTATATCTGGAAATTGTTTAATGATAAGAGCTACCCATAAAATTAAAAATAAAACTGTGTGTCCCTGGCAATTGAATATAGTAATACTCAAGAAATTGAGGCAGCTCTTCATTTTAACTAGAAATCTAACTTCTTTCAACAACTTGGTGACATATAAGATTAGGTACAAATTTTTTTTCCAGTTTGAACAATACATAGCAAAGGTCAGGCCTTCTTTGATAAAAACAAACCAAATTTTAGAACTTTTTCTCTCTTCAACTTAAGAAAGTATAGAAAAGAACACATGACAGGGCGCCTGGGTGGCTCAGTTGGTTAAGCGACTGCCTTCGGCTCAGGTCATGATCCCGGAGTCCTGGGATCGAGTCCCACATCGGGCTCCCGGCTCAGCGGGGAGCTTGCTTCTCCCTCTGACCCTATCCCCTCTCATGCTGTTTCTCTCTCTCTCTCTCTCTCAAATAAATAAATTAATTAATTTAAAAAAAAAAAAAAGAAAAGAACACATGACATAAAAGTTTCTTTCACATATATATTTACCCTCCATTGGAAAAAATATATACATACATGTTACATTCTGAATACTCTGTGATAGGACCACTAGCCAGGATCATGAAAACTTCATGATAGTCAAATTAATTCATTATCAATTTAATTTCTTAAACTGAGTACTAAAAGTCAGAAGAGACTTTCATCAATACTGTACACTAAATTAATTTAGTCGTACCACACAATCAGCGGTAACAGGTAATGTTAATGGGATTGTTTTATACTACTGTAGAATGAATTCAATTTTAAAAATACAGCCAAATTACCACAACCTCTATGACTTTAATCACAAAAACCCATAAATTTTTATTTTAATATTTTTTAACCTTTATCTTATTTTCCTAATACATACCTAATTAAATTTTTCTGGAAAGCAAACTAAGGTTGAAATTTATCAAATGCTATTATGTGCTGAATGTATCATCCCTCCCCAGTGCATATGTTGAGACCCTAACCCCCAGTATCTCAGAACAAGACTCTTTAAAGAGGTGATTAAGTGAAAATAAAGTCATTAGAATAGGCCCTAATCCAATGAGACTGGTGTGCTTATAAGAAGAGGAAACACAGACATATAGAAACATCAGATATGGGGCGCCTGGGTGGCTCAGTTGGTTAAGCGGCTGCCTTCGGCTCGGGTCATGATCCTGGAGTCCCGGGATCGAGTCCCGCGTCAGGCTCCCTGCTCGGCAGGGAGTCTGCTTCTCCCTCTGACCCTCCTCCCTCTCATGCTCTCTGTCTCTCATTCTCTCTCTCACAAATAAATAAAATCTTAAAAAAAAAAAAAAAGAAACATCAGACATGTGCAGAGGAAAGACCATGTGAGGACATGGTGAGAAGGCAGCCGTCTATCACTCAAAAAAAGAGGTTTTAGAAGAAAAAAAACCTTGATGGCATCTTCATCTTGGACTTCTACTTCCCATAACTGTGAGAAAATTAATTTCTGTTGTTTGAACTACTAAGTTTGTGGTATGTTGCAGTTGCAATGTCATCCCTTGGAAACTAAGAGCAGTGCTTTAAAGATTAACAGAAAAAATTATGTTTGGGGGTGCCTGGATGGCTCAGTTGGCTAAGTGTCTGCCTTCAGCTCAGGTCGTGATCCCAGGGTCCTGGGATCAAGCCCTGAGTTGGGCTTCCCGTTCAGAGGGAAGCCTGCATCTCCCTCTCTCCTGCCTGCTGCTCCCCCTGCTTGCACTATCTCCCTCTCTCTGTCAAATAAATAAATAAAATCTTCTTAAAAAAGAAAAATTATATTTTAACATATTAAAATTAACAAGTTCTTGTATGCAAATACCTTCAAATTATATATTATCACAAAATAATTATCAAACCTTGATAGACTGATGGATTTATCTAACACACCTTACTGTCAATGTTCTTCATAGTTAATAGATCAAGGGACTTCAGAGAATGTCCTGTAGGTGAAATGAAGTAAAGGCACACATGTATACGGGAATCATGGTAGTCAATGAAGGAACGTTTAATTTTCAATTCTTCTTGAAAATAGGCCTCAAATTGAGCATCTACATAGTCAACTACAGGCTGATAGCTGAAAAAAAAAAAAAGATTATTTCAACAGAGTAGCATGACGGATTAATAACACCTATAGTCTGTCTTTTCACCATTTAATAAATAGTTAATATGGGGGAGCTTGGGATGATGGTGGAGTAGAAAGACGCTGGGCTCACCACATCCCATGTTTAAAAATAAATATCATCCACATCTAAGTCAATAAATCAGAGATCCAAAGACTGG
>NC_138373.1:14470374-14486571 GCF_054177405.1 Leptonychotes weddellii | reverse complement strand
ATTTGCTCAAATACATCTTCTAGTCCTCTCTCTTTCTCCACTCCCTCCGGGATTCCAATGATTCTGACATTGGAATGCTTTATGGTGTCACTTATTTCTCTGATTCTATTTTCATGGATTCTGAGTTGTTTTTCCCTAGCCTCCTCTTTTCCCTTTTTATCTATTCTATTGTCTTCCAGGTCGCTTATTTGCTCTTCTGCCTCAGTTACCCTAGCTGTTAGATTGGATTGGATCTCATTGATAGCATTTTTAAGTTCTGCCAATTCACCTTTCATTTCTGCCCTTAGAGACTCTATGTTGCCATTAGTTGATTTCTCCATTCTAGCCATCATCTTCACAATTGCTAGCCTGAATTCCATCTCTGACATCTTGGTTATATCTGCATCCATTTGTAAATCTGTGGCATAAGTCATAATCTCTGAGTCTTTTCTATTTTGGGGGCTCCTCCTCCTAGTCATTCTGTTGATGGGTGTTTCAGGGAATGTTTAGAGTCCAAATTATTGACCAAAACCCTAGCAAGATGCACCTGTTTTCTTGGGGCCTTAGGGTTGCTGGCCTCTTGTTTTTCCAGCCTGTCTTCTGGGGGAGGGGCTTGCCGCGCTGTTACTCAGGCAACCCTGTTTGGGCGGTGTTGCCCTGCCCCCCTGTGGGGGGGGGATGTGTTCAGTGGGAATCAGTTTTGGGGGGCTTTTGTTCTCTGGCGGCTTTCCCTGGTGGCTTTCCACGTCTCTTCTGCGAGTCAGAGCAGAAGAGACCATTTCCAACTCCCTGCCTCAGAGCAGAGAGATCGCAGTCTGTTCTTCAGTGAGCTCTCCAGGCCACACTGTCTCTGTTTCTGTCTGTGCTGCTATAAACTGCAGTGTCCTGGGTTGTGCGCCCCTCTGCAGTGCTCCCAGTCCTGCCACACATCTCTGCCCTTTGTGTTTCTAAAACCGCCAGCTGCTCCCAGTTCGCCCGGGCGACTCCACTGATCTGGGTTTCCGCCCTGGGGGCTGCCCTAAAGTCCTTTCCCCACTGCTACCA
This sequence comes from Leptonychotes weddellii, assembly GCF_054177405.1. Taxonomy (NCBI): domain Eukaryota; kingdom Metazoa; phylum Chordata; class Mammalia; order Carnivora; family Phocidae; genus Leptonychotes; species Leptonychotes weddellii. The sequence continues at coordinate 14,485,548 of NC_138373.1, read as the reverse complement.
GTCTGCGAGTCTGTGCCCCATCCGCAGCGCGCGAGGCTGTCACCCACCAGCGGTGTAGGATCCCCACAGCCAGGCACCCTCCCGCTGCCATTTATGCTCTGATATCTGCCCACGGAATCAGGGCTCCCCGCTTCGTACCTCAAAACCAACTGCCTGCGATATTCTGTTTGTAGAGATCCAGATCTTCTTACATCTCAGGCTGGTTTCGTGGGTGCTCAGAGTGGTCTGGTAGATATCCAGCTCAATTCCAGGGACCAGTTGAAATAGGGTCCCCTACTCCTCCGCCATCTTTCCCCCCGAATCAGTGTTTTAGTTTCTTAAATGTCTTTAAATCATTTCAGCTTTGACCCAAGAACTTTATAAAATCTAGTTTTTTGGAGGGAAAAAGAAAAGTCTTTGAGCTGGGAGCTATGTTAGAACAAAAAAGGTGAGGAAGCAAAGGGAAATGCAATCCTACCTTAGCCTCATGGCTTCTTCAAGCCATGCCTGAGGAGAGACAAAAACAGAAAACCAAGAAACTGAAGCAGCCCCAAAGGTTCAGCTGTTTGTGGCTTATGACAGTTCACATTTATAATGCTTTTTAACATCAAAATGTGATTATCTGTTAAACAGGGCAGTATTCACAAAAATAAAATTTAACCACCTTAAATTCTTTCTGGAAACGTGTTACATAAATATATTTCAATAAATAAAATGAATTACTAAGCCAATTAGTAATACTTCCTTAGTTGTTTATATAAGCCAGTTAGAGTCTTCCCTGGTTCTTATCCTTATCATGGCACCACAGCTCAACATCTGGTATAGTCTCCTACTTCCTGTCTCTCACAGTTGTGCAGGGATGTGTAGGGACTCTCAGCCCCTGGTCATTATAGAAAAACAAAGCAACACAAAACAACAACAAGAAACTCCTCTCTCTTCAAACCCACAAATATAGCAGGAATACCCATTTTAGTGAAAACAATCTGTTTGCTACAAGGAAATTTAAAACTAGAACAACAGAATAGAAAAGTAGACTTCTCTGAATCACTTTTTAAAGTTAATCACTATGACCCTCAGTCTCCTCCAAGACTCTTCTTAAAGTGATCCTAGGACTTGTTTGATGAAAATTCAAAAGTTGCTAAAACAAACAAACAAACAAACAAATAAACACTGTCATATAGCTGTCACATTGTTTCTCAAATAAAGGTACAGAAGATTTAGGTGGTACATCAAACGGATATTTTTAATTTGTAAGTTATATATTTTGATAAATATCTATTTATTTTAGAACAAATATAATTGGCATATAAAACTCATAATTTCCACAAATACTATTTCTTAGGACAAGGTTAAAAATTCTGAGTCTCTTTAAAGAAAAATATTAAGTAAACACTGAATATGATAAAAACTGTAAAGGAAACACACAAATGACTGAAGTTTGAGAAATATTGCTTTTATGTTTATTTCAAGTTTATGTGACTAGTTACACCACATCATTGCCTTAATCAATGTTTACATAATTTAAAAACTTTATATCATAAAAGTTACAGGTGAATAATTACAGATTATTGCCTACAAGATTTCTGGTCATTGAAAAAAGTTTTATATCAGATTTGGAACATGACTCTTAATATAATCTTATTTATAAAATAAATTATTTTCACTATTTATAATCTCTCCTGGGAACATGCTAATTTAAGACCTAAATTTATTTAGTTTCTATGTATTAAAAGTTTATTTATAAGCTTTCTCTCTATGAATAATTTGATATTGAATGGGATGAAAAGATCTGACCAAAAGTTTTCCCAGATTTATATATTCATATGATTCCCCCCGCATGAGTTACGTGCTGCTGGGTAAGTGAAGGACTGGGACTTAAGGTTTTCTCACATTTATTATATTCACATAATTTCTCCCGAGTATGGATTTTCCTATGTTGGTTAAGGTGTGCACTCTGGCTAAAGGCTTTCTCACATTCATTACATTTATAGGGTTTCTCTCCTGTATGAGTTCTCTCATGCTGATTAAGATGTGTCCTCTGGCTGAAGGCTTTCCCACAAAAACTACATTCATAAGGTTTCTCTCCGGTATGAAGTCTATGATGTTCAGTAAGGGATGTGATACGGCTAAATGCCTTACCACATTGATTACATTTATAGGGCTTCTCCCCAGTATGAATTCTCAGATGTTGAGTAAAGGATGAATGTTGACGGAAGGCTTTCCCACATTCATTGCATATAAAAGGTTTTTCTCCTGTGTGAATTCTCTGATGTTGAATAAGATGTATCCTCTGGCTGAATCTTTTCCCACATTCATCACACTTATAGGGCTTCTCTCCTGTAAGGACTATGTGAGGTTGAGTAAGAGATGAATTGTGGCTGAAAACCTTTCCACATTCACTGGGTTTCTCTTCAGTGTGAATATGATTAGTAAGAAGAATATGTTGATTGAAGATTTTTCCACACTCATTATATTCATAAGGATTATTTCTTACATAGTTTCCCTGATAGTAAATCAAGTCTGAATTACGTTTGATGCTATTTCCTTGTGTGTCAGAATTAAGGGGTATTTTAATTGAAGGAATTCTCTGATGCATAATAAGGTTTGAGTTCACATTATAGTTTTCTCCAAATCTATTACAGTCATGGCTTCTCTCCTGTGTGATCTTTTTGTGGGTGAAAGATACTTGTGCTAAATGTCTCTGCTGGTTTTCTTGGTTAAACTCTAACTGGTAATCAAAATCCCAGAGTCCTCCCAAGATGGAGTACCAGAAACTATCTCCTGTTAGTCTCTCCATTATCATGTCATGATTTTGATTTTCATCAGAAATATTCCGGTTTGGAGTTGATTTTTTGATTTCAGGTCTACTCTCCCCATCTAAAAGAAATTCAGAACATACAAATATTTTGCCATCTTCTCTGTTTTGAAAAAGCAGATTGTTGCACAATGAATTACCAAGTGAAACTGATCATAATGTGGACAAAGCATATGTGGCATAAGTTTTAAAATATGGCCATGTGGGGCGCCTGGGTGGCTCAGTTGGTTGAGCGACTGCCTTCAGCTCAGGTCATGATCCTGGAGTCCCTGGATCGAGTCCCGCATCGGGCTCCCTGCTCGGCAGGGAGTCTGCTTCATCCTCTGACCCTATCCCCTCTCATGTGTTCTCTCTCTCTCATTCTCTCTCTCTCAAATAAATAAATAAAATCTTCAAAAATAAATAAATAAAATAAAATAAAATATGGCCATGTAACAAGGAAGACTATAATCGTGGAACACTTCATCTAGAACTAATGATGTAATGTATGGGGATTAACATAAGAATAAAAAAAAAACAAAAAAACAAGGGAAACTATAAAAGTATGACAGAAAGCAGTGAGCAGGGGGAAATTTTAAAATCTGTATGGTAATCATAAGAGATCATCCAGGAGTACCCATGGTTGAAAGGAAATGGAAAGGAGAATAAGAAATATCAGAGAAAGGTCTGTGCTTAGAGGTGGAAGATATTAGAGGAAAGACTATATTTGGAGAAGACAGGTCCAAGTACACCACCTTATAAATCTCATCTGTGGATTATTCTATTGTAGTGCCAGCTACTTGTTTATTTAGTATTTCTTCTTATTTTTAATCTTTTGTTTAAAATGATAAAATGAATACTTGCTTATAATAACACATTCAAATAATATGGAAATGCATAAAGGAAGAATTTCACCCTTTAGAGGTCATTATTGTTAATAGTTTGGAGCCTGTCTTGCCAGTTTTTTCCTCTGTTCATATAAATATAAATGTAAATCATATTTTGAACAAGCATGAATTGTGATAAAAACAAAACTTCATTTCAGTCCCCTACCACTTCTTTAAACTTAATTTAATGGGGGGCATTCTTATTCTGCTTCTGGAAGAAGATTTGGGCAGGTTCCATGGTTCCCCCTAATTCTTAGATAACAGATACTCCTACTGTTACATTAAGTTACAAACACAGTCTCTATTCAGTAGTTAAAATGTTTAGTCACTTGTTTAATAATCAGAACTCCAAAATTAATCCCTTTTCCCTCCCCTGGGCATCATATTCTTCCTTTCTCCCCACCACCTGCCTCTTTCCCCACCCTACTCTCTTCCTGCTAGTTTTTTCCGTGGCTACTCTTTCACTTCTTTTCCCACTTTAACTATTTCCTTGGCCACCTCTTTCTTCACTCACTAACTGTTGTTTAGTTCCCTTTCTTTTTTTGCGGGGGGGGGGAGGAGCAGAGGGAGAGGGAGAGAGAGAATCTTAAGCAGACTCCACACCTAGCACAGAGCCTGATGTTGGGCTTGATCTCATGACCCTGATATCATGACCTGAGCCAAAATCAACAGTTGGACACTTAACCAACCGAGTCACCCAGGTACCCCGGTTTAGTTCCCTTCTAACAAGAGTTTGAAGGTAGAAGCTATGTGGAGGGAGGGATTAAGAGGCCAATTTTTGTATGACTGGGTAGCTTCCCATTCTCACTTTGGCAGAAGATTAAATAGGACCCACTTTGGGAACTCTTATGACTCTTGGGAGGTTTTAGCTGGACCTCTCTTTCTCCTCTCATTTCAATGATCTGGATAGATAAATCTCTATTTTGGACATTCCCTTGGGACCATCCCTATAGCAATGAATCCTATTGAACAAGATTGAAGATGTTGGATGACTCATAAACACTCATGACACCTTGTCTTGACAAACTTGGGTAGTACAGACAGATCCTAACTCAACAGTTTCTCCTGGCTCACCTATAAAAGCCATTTCATCAGTCAGCTGTTCTTGGGCCTTGGACTGCTTTAGCTTTATCAAATGTAAGTTATGCACTAGTCTTGGTCTTTCAACCATAAGGAATGCATATAAAAGCTGAGAGTGTTTCCCTTGAAGCTGGCACATATGATTATCATCCTAATTAGGACACTTGACAGTAAAAGGGTGCACCATTAATAATTATGCCAAGAATCATCCTGCAAAAATAAAATGGAATTACACCATAATACTGTTTTGTATTTTTTTTTTTTTAAGAGAGAGAGAGAGAGTGGGGGAGGAGCAGAGAGAATCTTAAACACTCAGTGTGGAGCCTCATGTGGGGCTTGGTCTCACAACCCTGAAATCATGACCTGAGCCAAAATCAAGAGGCCGGAACTTAATGGACTGAGCCACGCAGGTGCCCATGTATATTTCTTTTTTTCATTACTGCATATCTTGAACACATTTCCATGTCAACAAATACATTTCCATAATTTTTAAAGGTTGTAAAATATCCAATTTTATGGATGTATCATATAAGTATTTTTAATCAATTCACATTGAGGTTGCATTAGACTTAGTGTTACCACAAACAGCATGGCAAGAATAGTTAGTTGGCCAAACATGAAATAGAAATTGTAGAAAGAAAAAAGAAAATTGTGAAAACAGATCAATATGCTTAAAGATAAAAAAAAGATACTCAAACAGAACTTACTCTGGTCTAAAATTGTATGTGGAAAAATAGTGATTTAAAAGATTTGTTTTAAACCAATTGACCATTTCAACCAAATTATCAACTGGATCACTTTATTTTCAGCCAAAATTCTTTTGTCTGCCTAGGGACTTTCGCTCTAAAATGTTTAGAATAATTGACTGGAGTTTGAAGACACAACTCCTGCCTAGGAGTAGAATTCAGGGCCTTCATTCCCTATAACCCAGCTTCCAAAACTTTTGTTTGTTTATTCCTGGAAACATGGCAGCTTGATCAACATATTCATGGCCACTTTGGTGACTGCCTTCTTTCCATGTCTTGTCTCTGAGTGAAAAGGGAAAAGTGCTGCTGGTTGGCAGACTTGCCATCTACTGACACCAGGAGGAGTGACAATGCATGGACTATACAGGCACTGTTCCCCCACTCTGGATACCCTCAAGGCACATCAGATCTTCAATCTCAGGGCTACCTATCTACATCCCAGTGGGATGCCAGGGTATAGAGTCTAGACGCCAGGCTGAGACAGTGATTATCTTGGGCTTTTTGTGAAGAACAAATTCTAATCCATTTGCTCTAGCTCCTTACCTAACCTAAGCCTTCATGTTAGCAGACATGACTGCAACTTACCTTAAAAGGAGCATTGATGAGGATGAACACTTTATCAAGCTAGGTATATGAGATCATGTAGAGGTGCTGTTCTCTCATTATCCACTGTCTACTTTCTTCCTGGTTTGGCCTTACCTGGCTAGAAACCCAACCATTCACTGAAGCTCCCAAGTCCTACTTTATACTTCTGCTGAATCAATTCCCTATCACATCTTATATTGCCTACCCCTCTGTTGTCTGAGATTATAGAAAAAGTGCTGCTTGGGAAGAAAGTGTTTTCAGATATGGAAGCAGAAGAGCCTCCTGTGTCTACACTGTGAGAATGACATGAATTCTATTTTGTGCCCAAGTTCTAAATGAAGTGCAATATCTTGGTCACGGCTACAGACTAAGACTCTTTAGCTTATTGCAGGAGTTCATCAGGCTTTCATTATTCTTGCAGGAGCCTAAGGGCTCTACATCAGGAAAAATAGGGGATTTGCACAGACTACTGTAGTCTCAATGTGGTTACTATTTGTCCCCACTGACTCCATATTCCCTGGATCAACTCTTGGGGTTATGAGCTTTTAATAAAATTAGATTTCTAGGGTACCTACACCTCTGACATCCTTTGTAGCTAGGAAGGGATACCTTCTAGATAGGATCTTAGTATAAGCATATTGTGATGCCACTGGGCAACCACAACATCTTGAAGGGCCTTCTGCACTACTGCATACCTCATCTAGTAGACAACTTAGCCTCATCCAATGCCTTTTGAAAGAAATTATTTAGAAATAGGAAGAAAGGAAACAAGAAAGGAAAGAGGAAGGGATAGAAGGAGGGAGAAAAGGAAAGAATTAGGGAGAAGAGGGAGGAAAACATTTTTAAAAGTTTATCCTTTTTTTAAAGATTGTATGTATGTATGTATTTATTTATGAGAGAGAGAGAGAGCACGAGCAGGGAGCCTAATGCGGGCTCAATCCCAGGATGCCAGGATCATGACCTAAGCCGAGGCAGACACTTAACCAACTGAACCACCCAGGCGCCCCAAGCTTATCCTTTCTATGTGTAAAGCACTATAGTATTTCTAGTTCTCTTTTGTTAATTAAAAAAAAAAAGTGCCATGATTTATAGTGGGTTATAAAATTAATTTAGTGGGTAGAACCATAAATTAAAACTGAAACAAAATAGGCTAAAAAAGATTAGAAGCTATCAAAGTTCATCAGACATAGCAGTAAGGATAAATGTTGTTTGGTAAGATTTTGTCTCAATTTTATAGATTATACATACCTTATGGGTTGCAATAAAAATGAATTTTTTAATGAGTGGTGGTTATAAATAATTAAAAACTGTTTTGGCAGAGGTCAGTAAGCTCTTTCTGTAAAGGGTCATATAGTAAATATTTAAGGTTTTGTGGGTCATATGGGCTTTATTGTTTACTCAACTCTGCTGTCATAGTGTGAAAGCAGCCACACACAATATGAGTGACGGAGTGAGTGTGGCTGGGTTCCCATAAAATTGTTTACAAAAACATGTGACTGTAGACAATGTTTTGTTCATACAAAGAGTCTACAACACCAAACAGGGTTATCTGGAAAGGGAACCCCCCCTTGATAATCTAAGATATCCTTATGTTGACCGGTGGTTCATCTTATACTAGCAATGTATGAGAGTACTTTCTTCCCTACAGACTTATCAACAGTGTGTGCAGACAAATTTTTGGACTTTTGCTAAACTGATGGATGAGAAAAGGTCACCTGTATTTTCAATTTGTGTTTCTCTTATGAGTGAGGCTGAACATTTTTCCTTATGTTAAATATATTTGTATTCCTTTATCTAGGAACTGTTCAGATATGTGTATCTATTGGGCTGTTGGCCTCTGCTTTAGAGGAGCCTTTTATTAATGGGAGCTTAGCCCTTTTGATATAAGTTGCAAATATTTCCCTTTACTGCCACTTGCCTTTTACCCTGCTTATTATTCTACACCATGCAGAGTTTAGGGATTTGTGTCTTTTGAATGTATAAACTTTTCTTTTATGGCTTCTAGATTTTAAATCATAGTTGGAAATGATTTCCCTATTTCAAGGTTATAAAAGATTTTTCCTGTGTTTTCTTCCAGGTCTCTCTTTTTTTTTTTTTATTCTTATGTTAATCCCCATACATTACATCATTAGTTTTAGATGAAGTGTTCCATGATTCATTGTTTGTGCATAACACCCAGTGCTCCATGCAGAATGTGCTCTCCTCAATACCCACCACCAGGCTAACCCATCCTCCCACCCCCCTCCCCTCTAGAACCCTCAGTTTGTTTTTCAGAGTCCATCATCTCTCATGGTTCGTCTACCCCTCCGATTTCCCCCGCTTCATTCTTCCCCTCCTGCTACCTTCTTCTTCTTCTTTTTTTTTTCTTCCAGGTCTCTTATTGTTTCATGTTTTACATTTAATGTCTCTGATTCCTTTGGAGTATCTTGGTTTAAGGGTAAGTTATGGATCCAATTTTATCTCTTTCCAGATGGCTACTCACCATTCATTAAAAGGTCTACCTTTTATAACTACACCTGTGGTGAGCATAGCATAAAGATGAATCACTATGTTGTGCACCTGAAACTAATGTAACATTGTGGGTCAATTATACTCAAATAAAAAAAAGGTCTACCTTTTAAATACCAGTTGTCTCAATACCATTTTATTAAGATGTCCACCTTTTCCCTCCTGATTTGAAATAATGTCTTTATCATATACTAAACTCCTGCATACATCTGGGTCTATTTCTGGATTTCCTATTCTGTTCAGTTGGTCTGCCTTGTTCTAATAAAATTTTATTGTATATTATCTAGTTTAAATAATCCCTTTTATTGTTTTTCCTTTCAGAGTTTTCCAGATTATTTTTGTTTTGGCTCTTTTCTTTTCTATTTTTTTTTATATGTTCAATTAGCCAACATATATAATCAATATGAACTTTAGAATGAGCTTCTAGATTCCTCTAAAATCTTGAAGGCACTTTTTATGGGATTACATTACATGTATATTAGGGACACTGACATCTTGGTATGTCCATTTATTCAAGTTTATTTTTGTGTCTGTCAGAGTGTTTTTTAAAATTTTTTTTAAATTAAAAAAATTTTTAAAAACATTTTTTAAAAGATTTTATTTATCTGAGAGAGAGAGAGTGAGAGAGAGAGAGTTCACGAAAGGGGGTAGGGTCAGAGGGAGAAGCAGACTCCCCACTGAGCAGGGAACCCAATGTGGGACTCGATCCTGGGACTCCAGGATCATGACCTGAGCCGAAGGCAGTCACTCAACCAACTGAGCCACCCAAGTGCCCCTGTCAGAGTGTTTTAAAGTTCCTCATGCAGGTGTTGCACATTTCTTGTTAAAAGTTTATTTCTAGTACATTTAATTTTGCTCCCTAATTGTTTTGAATTTCTCTTCTGTTTGAACCCTGTATCCTGATGGCAGGGCTTTATTTCAAGCAAGCATTGGAGTATGTGTGAGTCACAAGGTGATTAATTTTGGCTGTGTGGAGATTGGGGGAAGGCAGGCAAGTGTTCTGCCTGGCTTGTTTCCAGGTGGGCCTTTGTAGCACTGGGGCTGCCTTCCTTCCTTGAGACCTGGTGACCCAGAAACAATACTCTGCTTCATGTATAGAGTGCCCGTTTTCCTGGAAAATGCCTGGATTTATTTTGCTTGGAGAGAAAGAGAGAGAGAGAGAGAACAAGCAGGGGGAGTAGGTGGGGGAGAAGCAGGCTCCTCGCTGAGCAGGGAGCTGATGTGGGGCTCAATCCCAGGACCCTGGGATCATGACCCAAGTCGAAGGTAGATGCTCAACCAACTGATCTACCCAGGAGTCCCATCCACATTCTTTATAATGGTTATACAGTAATTAATGTATGTGCATACCATAATTTATTTAACCTTTATTGGTCAACATTTAGGTAGTTTACAGTCTTGTTGTTTCCCCCAAAATGAATATCCGTTACATAAGTCAGTTGTCACATGTGACAGTTCAGGTGGGTTTTGATATATTGTTTGATATATTTGATATATTGTTCTGTTACTTATATTTATTTTGTGCATAGGGATGACTAGAAACCAACCAACACCATAAATGTCTTGATTGAACAATAAAGGATTTTCTATCAAAAGCAAAAAAATTTCTTTTTCTAGGTGTTTTATTTTTTTAGTTATTATTAAATGGGCTCTTCTCTTCCATCTTATTTTCTAACTGGTAGTTGTTTGTGCTTTTATCTTCACTCCACTTCAACAATTATTTACCTGATTAATACAGTTATACTCTGAACTTAGATCCATATAAAGAATCTCAAACTCAGTGTCACACTCTCTTGCCCAGTGAGTAGACTATGCCCTTATTCACATTCTACTTGCTTTCTGATCTCATCTAGAACTCCACTGCTTTGACTCTTCTATTGTTTTCTAGTTTCCAGTCCTCTTCAGGCCTTACTTTACTTCTTGTCACTTCTTGGAATCTGTCAAATCACCTGAATTAACAAACTCTCAGTTTTCCTCCTTTAGTTCCACCCATCTAACAGGCCCTCAGCCTGAGCTCTACAAAGCCTTTCTGGTGCCAAGTAGAACAGGAGAAATGGCATATGCATAGACACTGGAAACCACAAACCCACAGGGCAAAATCTCATTTGGATCCTGCTTGGTAATCTCTTTGGTCAGCTTCCACTGACCTTAGTAAGCTAGAGCAAGTGCTCCTCAAGTTCTGTACTTACCCCCACCATTCCTTTACATTCAATAGGGGACCGTGCCTTCAACTTTATCAAGAAAATAGAAAATAACCATGTGTGAACTCCCCCAAATCTGCCACCAACAAACTTACTTACACACAAAATCACCCTAATCTCCTTCCTAATCCCACTTCCATCTCTTCTAGAACCTTGCTCCGTATTTTGTATCTATTTTCTACTTGCTCCCTCTTTTAACCCCTCCCCTTCAGTATTATAAACAAGCTAAAACCATTCCTGCTTAGAACAACCCTCTTTTGACACTACCTTCTATTCTCCCATATATCCTCTATTGTCTCCCTTTCTCATTCTAGCATCTTGTAAGAATACTGCATACTTACCAGGTCTACCTTTTTACCTCCTGTTCACTCAACAATGTACTAACTGGTAACTACTAATCACTCCCCTGTTATTTCTCTTATTAATTAATATAATTACTAACCTCTTTGTTGCTAAATCCACTGGACATTTTCTGGATCTTACCTTAGTGAGGAAGATGTTTCTAGGTAAATAGGCATCAGTAGATGCCAGTAAGGCAAGCAGTACCCCAGAGGGCAAGCCAGAATTAGATGAGTCCATCAACTGAAATGTTTTACCACATCCTCATAAGAGGAACCAGTCACTGTGTTCCTGTGTCTTACAGGATATTGCAAAAATGCAAGCTGTCTCCTTGGAGGAGATGGCCAGGCTGCTTATTCCTGACAAGGAAGGAGGAAGTCATTTGTTCGAGCTGACCTGTGAACAAAGAGCCTTAGGCATCCACAAAACAAGTTCTGGAAATTTTAAGTTAGCGATTATTTTCTCTAGCTGGGGGTCTGTGGATAGGGACATAATGGGAGACAGCTTGGATCTTACAAATGGATATGCCTGTGGGGAAAAAATACATACTTAAGGGAAATTCTTCGCTGTAAGTGCCTATGCTGGCAATTCACGTGGGAAGGGAGTTTTTCATTTTCTTCCTTTAGTTTTCTACTTCCCAGGTTTCAAGGTGTGGAGATTCATAGAAATAACGTCACCTACTGTTGTTGGGGAAAGTGTTAGGGGTTCCTGAAAAAATGTTTTATTAGCTTCTACCCATGGGATGCCAGCACTGGTCAGACCAAAATTCAGGTTCATTGAGGCTGAAAGAGGAACAGGTTTCCTACCCAAGATGACCTGGAGCACTAGAAGCAAGAAGGACAGCCAAGTCAGAGCCACCTTGAAAAAGAAGCTGAAGTTTGAATGACAGAAAACCAAGTCCAAATGGGAAAACCAGGTGCCAGAGCAAAGAATCAGGGTGGAAACTAAATAGAGATGGGGTAGCTTAGCCTGGCTTAATAAACTAGAGTGTAAAATACCTAACTCAGTATCTGGCATACATTTAAAAGTCAACTACTTACTAATATAACCGGGCAGAACATTGTAGGTGGTATACCAACAATAGGGAGCTGAGGTTTTGGGGTTTTTGTTTTGTTTTGTTTTTTTGGTTAAGAACTCTCATATTTAATGGATGCTTTAAAGAGAGAGTATAACGTCAACAGATCCAGGTTTTGAAATACTTAATTAAAATGATAGCATGACATTCATAAACAAAAATATAATCTAAAAATCTGGGAGGAGAATACGGGTGAAATATTGAGGCTAAAAATATAGAAATGAGAAAATACCATAGAAGGGTTACTTAAAAACAATGTACTACAGAGCAGAGCACCAAGCCTATAGGAATGCATGCTTTTAGAAGAATAAAAAGGGAGAGAAAGCAGTGAAGGAGCAGATAGAGATACTGGACACAGACTACAAGAAGCAAGAATTGTGTACATCACAAGCCAGAGTGGAAGAAAATTTCAAGAAAGTAAAGTCAACACAATCCAATGCAACAAGATCATAGGAGACAATAACTGTTTTTTGTTTGTTTGTTTGTTTTAGCCACTGGATTTGACTGAAGGAAGTTAGTGGTAATCTCCAAGAAAACAATTTTAATAGTACAGATAGGATAGGGGTCATATCACAAAGGTAATCAAGAGAATTAAAATTGAGGCTATGCGTTTTAGACAAGTTTAAAGAGTTTGATAATAAAAGGAAAAAATGAAAAGCAGGTAAAAATGGCAGAAGACCTTTGATATGGAAAAGAAAGATTTAAAGAATACTGAGAGGATGTATGAATAAAAAACAGAAAGTGCTATGTGGAGATTTGCAACATCAAGGTATTTATGAATGTTAAAATTAATACCTTCACACTAACTTTTGTGTTGTGTGAATTTTTTAATAATAAGTATATATTGGGGCGCCTGGGTGGCTCAGTTGGTTAAGCGACTGCCTTCGGCTCAGGTCATGATCCTGGAGTCCCTGGTTCAAGTCCCGCATCAGGCTCCCTGCTTGGCAGGGAGTCTGCTTCTCCCTCTGACCCTCCCCCCTCTCATGTGCTCTCTCTCTCTCAAATAAATAAATAAAATCTTTAAAAAATAATAATAATAATAAGTATATATTATCTGTTTAATTGGAAAAAAAATAAGAGGGCCATTTCCACTTTGGAACAAAGTCAAACATAAACTGGATTTTTAAAAAGGCCTCAGTATTCTTTAAATCCCAGAGGCAGAGACTTGGAGCACAGTAAGTTGAATATTTCAGAAGCAACTGCTTCTCATCACTGAGCAGCAAATACCCAAATGCTTGCTCCTCACCTGTGTGAGTATCCAGTGGGCTGTCTCTTTCCATCACCCACTGCTCCTCTTGCTCCAAATGAGAGATCACCTCTGGCTTATAAAGTTGATGCCCTATTCATGGAAAAAATGTATGTCATAGAAGTTTGTACAAGGAACAAAAATTTCTCTCAGAACTCATTTCCAACCTTTTTGGTCTTTAGGGCCTCTGGATTTGGAAAGGGGAAACTTCAGAAGCAGCAAAATAAAGCTACCCATCTCAAACTCAATAAAGTCAAGACCTTTTACCTGAGGAGAAACAGCAGGAAACAAAAGTCCTCTGTCTCCAGCACTGATTAGCATTCTGAACTACATTCACAAAAGATTTGGAAATTTTCACCACTTAATATAAATAAACCCATTTAGAATGGTTTCTACTTTTACAGGGACAACATCCTTACCCAGTGCTACCAGATTCCTGTAGTTCTCCAGCATCACATCTCGGTAAAGGTTCTTCTGAGCAGGGTACAGCTGGTCCCATTCTTCTCTGGTGAAGTTCACTGCCACGTCCTGGAATGTCAGTGATTCCTGAAAATATCAAGTGCATCCCTGCTTAGCCAGACACCAGTTTTTACAGGGGCCCGTAGGGGAAGGGGCAAAGGTGCAGCAGTGAAAAAGGTTAGGATGTCTGAGCCGTTGTGCTGACTGTCTTCAGGGCTCTCTCTCAGTAATCTAGGTCAAAATTTTTGAAACAACAATTAGTATCTATCATCTTTCAAGTCAGACATAAAAACATGCACGAAGTAATGCTTGCTTTTAAGCTTTTTACAGTTTGTTGCAAGGGAAAGACTCTCATCATCTAAACAATTAAAAAATATGGGAAATTTATGCTGTAAGATTTCAGAAATAAGAGATTTCAGAATTGGTTGAAATACTGTAAGGAGGTGTCAAGTTGGTGGATTTTGTGTATCCTTAACAGATTTTTAAACACTGGACAGAATTGGAGAGAGGATAATCCAGTGGGTTAAAAAAAAAAAAAAAAGCAACAAGGGCAAACAGTTGGTTCAGAGTAGGAGACACATGATGCATGTGGGGATCAGTAAAAGACACTGCCTCATTACAATTAGGATATTCAAATAAAAAAGGGTCACCTCTAAATCTTCTCCACTGTCAATGCTTTTTTTAAATTATGTTATATTAATCAAATAACAATTATGTTATGTTATGTTAATACATCATTAGTGTTTGATGTAGTGTTCCATGATTCATTGTTTGTGTATAACACCCAGTGCTCCGTGGAGTACATGCCCTCTTTAATACCCATCACCAGGCTAACCCATCCCCCCATTCCCCTCCCCTCTAGAACCCGCAGTTTGTTTCTCAGAGTCCATAGTCTCTCATGGTTTGTCTCCCCCTCTGATATCCCCCCTTTCATTCTTCCCTTCCTGCTATCTTCTTCTTCTTCTTTTTAACATATAATGTATTATTTGTTTCAGAGGTACAGTGTAGTTCAGAGGTGATTCAACAGTCTTACACAATTCACAGTGCTGACTATAGCACATACCCTCCGCAGTGTCTATCACCCAGCCACACCATCCCTCCCACCCCCCACCACTCCAGCAACCCTCAGTTTGTTTTCTGAGATTAAGAATTCCTCATATCAGCGAGGTCATATGATACATGTCTTTCTCTGATTGACTTATTTCGCTCAGCATAATACCCTCCAGTTCCATCTACATCGTTGCAAATGGCAAGATTTCATTCCTTTTGATGGCT
>NC_138373.1:14454284-14469874 GCF_054177405.1 Leptonychotes weddellii | reverse complement strand
CACAGGGAGCCAGTGAGCAGCCGTTCAGCAGCAGGGACAGAGAGGCACGGGCAGACCTGGTCACAGCTTTTCTCTGTGCATCACAATAGACTCCAGCCACTGTGCATACGTCATGTGACTGCTTTTCTGGGACAGAACAGTGCCAGGTGCACTGTGAGGCTCTCCTCCAGGGGAGGGGAGCAGGTCAGAGCCTTGCCAGGCCCTTTAAGATTTGAAGTTCTGAATCCCAACCACCAGCCAGAGATAAAACAGGAGAATTGTGAACCGGGCATGCCAACAGCTGGGCACAGACAAGTTGAGGGCAGTAATCTGACCAAAGCCTAGAACACAGGCGCTTGTTCCCTTTTCTGTGAGGGCCTCCTGAACAGCGGCAGCCCCAAGTTTTCCCCTCTGCAGACAGACAGGGAGGCACCATCTTCCACCCTCCCTGCCGCCCAGCACTGTCAGACTTCAGAGAGAAACAGCGCCTCCAGTGGAGGCTGGAGTCCCTTACACCAAACCCCATCCCCTGCTCTGTGCAGGGGCATCTTTCCAAGGGCAGGTCTAACTGTGAGCCAGCACAGCTGGCCTCTCCCTCAGAAGACCAACACAGGCACCCCTGAATGTACCAGGTCTGATGATCGTAGAGTGCTCCAACGCATCAGCATCAGTTCTGGTGGAAATAGGACCAGGCTTGCTTGCTTGCTTTTAAATTAATTTTTTATATAGTATTTTATTTTATTTTTTATCTTTATTTTTTGTTGGGGATTAGACTTATAGTTTTAGATTGTTGGCTTCATCAGGCTTATAGTTGTTTTTCTGTTTGTTTGTTTATAGACAACTCATTATTTAATGAGTCTCATCTGGGGACAGAAAGGGGAGGTCGGCCAGCCCTCTTCACATGGTTTTGTGCAGTTAAGTCCTTCAAAGGACCAAGAGTGAAATCAAGTCATTTCTCCTCCTGAATTTTTCCTTCTTATTTTTCTTTGTTGTAAGGTATATATATATAAATGTATGAGTATAGGGACATTTTTATAAAAGAGAAGGGATCTCCTGTGAGGGAGGAAATCAGACAATAAATCCAAAAACACTATGGAAATTACAAATCTGAACTTGGGGGAGGGTGGGAGGCAACACGCTCGTTTCACAGAGCCCTTCCTTACACGCCATGCAGCTGTCCTCAAAAGTGGGAATGGAACAGACCAGACACTCAGCTGCAGGACGGAGCCGGGGTCTGGGCTTCAGGGCTGTTCATGTCTTTGGGATTGGGCTGGGCATCAAGCACCTTATCCGGAATAGGCCAGAGAAGGTAAGTCCAGTTTGGTTTTCAAGGCTTTAGTCAGCTCCGTGGCCAGCAGCTCGTGGAGGGACATGCCTTCGTGTGCATACACCCAGTTCTTCCCCATCCAGTCGTAGTGCTTGGGCCCACTGAAGGGTGAAGTTAACCAGATCTGCTTGTTTGGGGTCTGCTTGTTGATCAGGTAGGTTCCTAGATCTCCACCCAGTTTAACTGTTAAAACACCACTCCCAAAGGAGACATCATAGTCTTCGAATGTGTAAGGTTTGTCTGCGAGGTCTTCGAAAAACTCTGCTAAGGAATCCAGTGTCTTCTCCGCCAGTCTTTCATAGCTGGTCTCATCCAGAGAGCCAGGGTCGCCCGAAGTTCCTGCTGTCCTCATATCAAACAGACACTCTGCTTTTTGACAGTCATGATCTGATTGAGGCGGTGGAGGTTGACTAATGTGGCTGGGTACGCGGGTCGCTCCGTTCCTGATGTGCAGGCCCCAGGGGCCGTAGAGTGGGGCGTTCCTCATCGATCCCGGCGGCCGGTGCCCACGGGGACTGAGCCCAGGGGTGCCGAGCGGCGCCCCAGCATCCTCATGCTGCTCCCAGTCTGCAGCCGCTCCACCCTCCCGCTCTGGGGACGTGGCGGCGACACCTGGTGGCTATGGGTGGCAGGCGTCAGGGTTCGGCTCCTCTCTAGGCTTATAGGTTTTTCTTTGTTTCCTTTTATGTTCCTTTTCCTTTTCTCCTTTCTTGGATGAGGTCTTTTTTTTAACCAGGTTTATCTTAACAAACAAATCAAACCACACCACACCCTACTGCAAGCAAGGAGGAACTGTGTAGAAGACTCACCTGAGGGAAAAAGCAGCCAAAACACATCAGAATGCACACAACATACACCAGAAACACTTACTGAAGCACCAGGTTGTGGACAGTGTATGACCCCTTCATAATACAGTATTACTCTCAGGAGCAGGAAACATAACAAGCTTTCATAACACAAAAAAATCCAGAAACCTAGACATAATAACAAGATGGAGGAATTCTCCCCGAAAGAAAGATCAAGAAGAAATCACAGCCAGGGATTTGCTCAAAACAGAAATAAGCAATATAGATGAACAAGAATTTAGAGCAACAGTCAAGAATACTACCTGGGCTTGAAAGAAGCATAGAAGACACCAGAGAAACCCTGGCAGAAGAGATAAAAGACCTAAAAACTAGTCAGGCCAAAATAAGAAATGCTATAACTGACATGCAAAACTCACTGGATGTAACCACAATGAGGATGGAAGCAGAGGATCAGTAGGTGATATAGAAGATAAAATTATGGAAAATACTGAAGCTGAAAAAAAGAGGGAAAGAAAACTATTAGATCACTAAAGTAGATTTAGGGAACACAGCAATTCCACAAAGCACAATAATATCTGTATCATAGGAGTTCCAAAAGAAGAGCAGGAAAAGGGGGCAGAAGGTTTATTTGAACAAATTACAACTGAGGACTTCCCTAATCTGGGGAAGGAAACAGGTATTCAAGTCCAAGAGGCACAGAGAACTCCCCTCAAAAATCAACAAAAACAGGTCCACACCAAGACATGGTGAAGCTTGCAAAATACAAAGATAATGAGAATTCCGAGACAGCTGGAGACAAAAGGTCCTTAAACTACATGGGTAGCCACATAAGGTTAACAGCAGACCTGTCCACAGAAACTTGGCAGTCCAGAAACAAGTGGCATGATATATTCAACGTGCTAAATGGGAAAAATATACAGCCAAGAATACTTTATCCTGCAAAGTTAATCTATTCAGAATAGAAGGAGAGATAAAGAGTTTCCAAGACAAGCAAAAACTAAAGTTGTTCAAGAATGCTAAACCAGCTCTGCAAGAAAAACTAAAGGGGACCCTTTGAGCACAAGAGAGAGACCAAAAGCAACAAAGACTAGAAGGAAAGCTACAAGAACGGTGACTTTTACAGGTAATACAGTGGCACTAAATTCATATCTATCAATAATTACTCTGAATATAGATGGACTAAATACTCCAATCAAAAGACATAGGGATTCAAAAAGGTTTTAAAAAAAAGACCCATCACTATGCTGCTTACAAGAGACTCATTTTAGACCCAAAGTCACCTCCACATTGAAAGTGAAGGAGTAGAGAACCATCTGTCACCCTAATGGACATCAAAAGAAAGCTGGAGTAGTAATCCTTGTATCAGACAAACTAGATTTTAAACCAAATACTGTAATAAGAGATGCAGAAGGGCACTATATCATAACAAAGGGGTACATCCAACAAGATCTAACCACTGTAAATATTTATGCACTCAACTTGGAAGCAGCCAAATATATAAATCAATAACAAGCTTAAAGAAACTCACTGATAATAATACAATAATAGGGGACTTTAACACCCCCTTCACAGCAATGGACAGATCATCTAAGCAGAAGATCAGCAAAGAAACAACGGCTTTGAATAACACACTGGACCAAATGGACTTAACAGACATATTCAGAGCATTTCATCCTAAAGCAGCAGAATATACATTCTTTTTGCATGCATATGGAACATTCTCCAGAATAGATCACATACTGGCTCACAAATCAGGTCTCAACCCATACAAAAAGGTTGAGATCATACCAGGCATATTTTCAGACCACAATGCTATGAAACTTGAAGTCAACCACAAAAAAAATTTGGAAAGACCACAAATACATGGAGGTCAAAGAACATCCTACTTAAGAATGAATGGGTTAACCAAGAAATTAAAGAAGAAATTTAAAAAATACATGGAAACAAATGAAAATGAAGAAAAAACAGTCCAAAGCCTTTGGGATGTAGCAAAGGCAGTCCTGAGAGGGAAGTATATAGAAATCCAGGCCCTTGGGCGCCTGGGTGGCTCAGATGGTTAAGCGTCTGCCTTCGGCTCAGGTCGTGATCTCAGGGTCCTGGGATCGAGTCCTGCATCGGGTTCCCTGCTCAGTGCAGAGCCTGCTTCTCCCTCTCCCTCTGCCACTCCCTCTGCTTGTGCTCTTCTGTCTATCTCTCTGTCAAATAAATAAATAAGATCTTTAAAAAAAAAAAAAAAAGAAAGAAATCCAGGCCCTTCTCAAGAAACAAGAAAAGTCTCAAATACACAACCTAACCTTACACTTAAAGGAGCTGGAGAAAATATAGCAAATAAAGCCTAAGTCCAGCAGGAGAAGGGAAAATTAAGATTAGAGCAGAAATAAATAATATAGAAATAAAAAAAGAGAGTAGAACAGATCAATGAAACTAGGAGCTGATTCTTTGAAAGAATTAACAAAATTGATACACCCCTAGCCACACTTATCAAAAAGAAAAGAGAAGGACCCAAATAAATAAAATCACAAATGAGAGAGGAGAGATCATAACCAACATGGCAGAAATACAAACAATTGTAAGAGAATAATATGAAAAATTATATGCCAACAAATGGGGCAATTGGAAAGAAATGGATGAATTCCTAGAAACTCATAAACTACTAGTGAAACAAGAAGATATAGAAAACCTGAACAGACCCATAACCAGCAAGGAAATTGAAGCAGTAATCAAAAATCTCCCAACAAACAAGAGTTCAGGGCCAGACGGCTTCCCAGGGGAATTCTACCAAACATTTAAAGAATAATTAATACCTATTCTCTGAAGCTGTTCCACAAAATACAAATGGAAGGAAAACTTCCAAGCTCATTCTATGAGTCCAGCATTACCTTGATTCCAAAACCAGACAAAGACCTCACTAAAAAGAGAATTACAGACCAATATCCCTGATGAGCATGGATACAAAAATTCTCAACAAGATACTAGCAAAAGGATCCAACAGTACATTAAAAGAATTATTCACCACCACCAAGTGGGATTTATCCCTGGGCTACAGGGATGGTTCAACATCTGCAAATCAATCAATTTGATACACCACATTAATAAAAGAAAGGATAAGAAACATATGATCCCCTCAATAAATGCAGAAAAAGCATTTGACAAAATACAGCATTCTTTCTTGATAAAAAACCTTCAAGAAAGTAGGGGTAGAAGGAACATACCTCAACATCATAAAAGCCATATACAAAAGACCCATAGCAAATACCATCCTCAATGGGGGAAAACTGAGAGCTTTTCCCCTAAGGTCAGGAATACAACAGAAATGTCCACTCTCACCACTGTTGTTCAAGATAGTACTGGAAGTCCTAACCTCAGCAATAAGACAACAAAAAGAAATAAAAGGCATCCAAATCAACCAAGAAGAAGCCAAACTTTTACTTTTCGCAGACAACATGATCCTCTATGTAGAAAACCCAAAAGGCTCCACCAAAAAAGTGCTAGAACTGATACAAGAATTCAGTAAAGTGGCAGGATACAAAATCAATGCACAGAAGTCAGTTGTATTTCTATACACCAACAGTGAAGCAGCAGAAAGAGAAATCAAGCAACTGATCCCATTTACAATCGAACCAAAAACCATAGATACTTAGGAATAAACCTAACTAAAGAGGTAAAAGGTCTGTACTCTGAAAACTGGAACACTTATGAATATTGAGGAAGACACAAATTGAAAAACATTCCATGCTATGGATTGGAAGAACAAATATTGTTAAAATGTCTATGCTAAAAGAAGATGTGGTTCATATATACAATGGAATATTACTCAGCCATCAGAAAGGATGAATACCCACCATTTGCATCGACATGGATGGAACTAGAGGGGATTATGCTAAGTGAAATAAGTCAAACAGAGAAAGACAATTACCATATGATTTCACTCATATGTGGAACATAAGAAATAGCGGGAAGGACCACAGGGGAAGGGAGGGAAAACTGAATGGGAAGAAATCAGAGAGGGAGACAAACCCTGGGAGTCTCATGAGAGACAGAGAGAGAGACAGAGGCAGAGGGAGAAGCAGGCTCCCCGCAGAGCAGGGAGCCCGATGCGGGAATCGATCCCAGGACCCTGGGATCATGACCTGAGCCGAAGGCAGACGCTTAACCGACTGAGCCACCCAGGCGTCCCAGGCCTCAATGTCTCTTGATACAATGTGCATCAAAGTCATATTGTAAAGAAAGTGTTTCTGATGGGAGATGTTTTGGCCATTTTTCTGAAAATGCAACTTGTCACACACTCATACCAGCAGTATAAGAGAGTGCCTGTTTCCCCAAAAGCTTTGTGAAGAGACTATGTTACTAAGCTTGTGGATTAGTGATAAAATATCAAGCTTTCTCTAGTTTTAATTTAAATTTCTTCTGTTATGAGTATAGATGAACATATTACTTGTGTTTGAGATATGAATTTTCTTTTCTGTGAATTGTCCTTTTATGTTGTCAACTTTTTAATTGGACTCCTTTTCTCTTATCGATTTAGAGGAGTGTTTTGTATATTTCAAAGATTAGCCCACAGTTAATTTGAGTGGCAAAATATTTTTCTTCATTTGACAATGTCTTTTTATTTTGCTTATAGTTTCTTTTGTCATGCAGATTTTTTTGGATATTTTTAAGGAGTTGAACTCATCAATCGTTTCTTTTATGGCTTCTGGATTCCCAGTAATTATAAAGTCTTTCCTCAGTGAAGGTTATAAAGAAATTCTCCCATGGTTTGTCTCCCATTTCTTATTGAAGTATAATTGAGATAGATTGTTAATTTCAGGTGTACAACATAATGATTCCACATTTGTATACATTGAAAAATGATAACCATATTAAGTCTATTACCATCTGTCACCATACAAAGTGACCACACTTTTTCTCTGATGAAAACTTTTAAGATTTACTTTCTTAGCAACTTTCAAATCTGCAATACAGTATTATTGACTGTAGTCCCCCTGCTATATATTACATCCCCATGTTTTGATTTAATTAATTAATTTGCAGTTTCTTTTATTTAAATTTTAGGTAGTTACCATACAGTGCAATATTGGTTTCTGGAATAGAATTCAGTGATTCATCACTTTACATACATTACTAGTGCTCATCATAAAAAGTGTCCTCCTTAATACCCATCTCCCATTTAGCCCATCTTCCACCAACCTCTCCCCATCAACCCTAGTTTGTTCTCTACTCAAAGTGTCTCTTATGGCTTCTTTCCCTCTCTTCTTTTTTTTTTTCCCCCTTTCCCATAGGTTCATCTGTTTTCTTTCTTGAATTCCACATATGAGTGAGATCATATAGTATTTGTCTCTCTCTGACTGACTTATTTCACTTAGCATAATATACTCTAGCTCCATCCACATCATTGCAAGTGGTAAGATTTCATTCTTTTTTTCTTTTTTTAAAGATTTTATTTATTTATTTGGCAGAGATGAGCACAAGCAGAGGGAGTGGCTGGCAGAGGGAGAAGCAGGCTCACGGCTGGGCAAGCCCGATGTAGGACTTGATCCCAGGACTCTGGGATCATGACCTGAGCTGAAGGCAGACGCTTAACTGAGCCACACAGGCATCCCAAGATTTCATTCTTTTTGATAGTTGAGTCATATTCCATATATATATATAAAGAAGCCCACCTGGAGAGGAACTAATGCTCACAGCTGAGTCCTGCCCAAATTGCAGATTTGTAAGCAAAACAGTTGATAATTGCTGTTTTAATCCCCTATTATTTGGTTTATTACACACCCCATTGATAGATAGATTATCTGTCTATCAATAGATAACTGTTACAGATTTTGGTACCTGGAATGGGGTACTGTCAAAACAGAGACCTAGAACATATGGCATTGGCTTTTTAACAGAGCTAATTGAGCAACAGACAGAGGATAGAAAGGAAAAGACAGTGAAATCATAAAGGGCTTCAAGGAGAGTTAGTGGAAGCCTAAAGGACCTTTGTCAGAGCTTAAAAGCTAGTAAAGAAAATGTTGTTATGAGCTCGGTAAAAGGAGACCTTCAAAGAAGAAATACTGAGAAACATTATCACCTTTATAACAAGGAAAATAGAAAATATACTTACAAGCTCAATGATCTATCTAAGGAGATTTTCAAGTAGAAAATTGAAAGCCCCAACTGTTTTAGGGTTCTGGATACCTAAAGCAAAATGTAAAAGAAAAAGCATAGGCTAAAAAAAGAACTGTTAAATATAAAGAAACTAGGAGTTACTGGGTTTGGAAATAAAACTTTCTCGTTCACACCTCTCAACATGTGCACAGTTCAGCTGCATTTTAGAATTTCAACAAACTGCTATTTTCTTGAGTGGGGGTGTCTCCAGTGGTTATTTCTGTGCCTTTCCCACCATTGTAAAGGGGGGGGGGTTGAGGATGGGGCCAAATAACTACTTCTTTATTTCACCAGTCATGATATAGAGAGAAAGCATTCAAGGAACCATACCTGAGGATCTACACTCTAAGATCCTGATCTGTATGTGGACCTAATTTAGATGACAAGATCCTGGACTTCAAGCCAGGATATGGAATGAAACTTGGGGGTCTTGGGGAAGAAGATGGGTGCTTTTTGTATGTGGGAAGGATGTGAATTTTTTTTTTTTTTAAGTAAGCTCATATCCAGGGCGCCTGGGTGGCTCAGTTGGTTAAGCGACTGCCTTCGGCTCAGGTCATGATCCTGGAGTCCCTGGATCGAGTCCCGCATTGGGCTCCCTGCTTGGCAGGGAGTCTGCTTCTCCCTCTGACCCTCCCCCCTCTCATGTACTCGCTCTCTCTCTCATTCTCTCTCTCTTAAATAAATAAATAAAATCTTTAAAAAAAAAAAAAAAGTAAGCTCATATCCAGAGTGGAGCCCAATGCAGGGCTTGAACTCACAACCCTGAGATCAAGAACTGAGCTGAGATCAAGAGTAACTGACTGAGCCACCCAGGCACCCCTGAGTTTTTATATTCTGGAAGGTAGACTGTGGCAGAGAGTATTTTCCAAAAATGGCATAATTTCTCCCATCCCACAGGCTCCTCTTATAATGTAACTTAAAAACTTCATCAAGAGGTGAGGGGGCGCCTGGGTGGCTCAGTTGGTTAAGCGACTGCCTTCGGCTCAGGTCATGATCCTGGAGTACCGGGATCGAGTCCCGCATCGGGCTCCCTGCTCGGCAGGGAGTCTGCTTCTCCCTCTGACCCTCCCCCCTCTCATGTGCTCTCTCTCTCTCATTCTCTCTGTCTCAAATAAATAAATAAAATCTTTAAAAAAAAAAAAAAAGAGGTGAGGGACTGTCTCTTCCCCTTGGATCTGGGCAGGCTTGTGACTATAGGAGAAGTGAGTGATGTGACCACTGAGGGTGGATCATAAAAGGTGATTCTCTTGTGAATTTTATACTCAGGATCCAACTACCATGTCATGAAGAAGCCAAAGCAGGCTGTTCAAAGGCCCATATGGAAAGAGACTAAGGCCCCTGACTGAGCACCCATCTGACAGCCAGCACCAACTTGTCGGCCATATGAGCAAGCCATCTTAAAATTGAATCTTATGGCCCAAAGTTGAGCCACCCCAGGTGAAACCAAATGGGACAAAGATAAGCTAGCCCCACTGAGTCCTGCCTGTGTTCCAGATTTTGTGAGCAAAATAAATGGTGGTTGTTGTTTTGAGCTACTAAATTTTGGGGTAGTTTACATCCTATAACAATAGATTGTTATAAGATGTAAATTAATAGAACCCTTATAAGAGATCAGTTTAACAATATATATCAGAATTCCAGATCCATAGATTCTTTTACTAGATATCTTTGGGAAATTGATTCTTCAGATAGACTTGTTCACAGTTACAAAATAATATACATACAAGATAATTCATTGTAACATTATTTATAATAGCAAGAGTAGAAAACAGCTAAAATGTTTAATAGATTAATTAAATGTGTAACTGTTCAGTGAAAAAAGCAAAAATGCGAAAGAGTATCTATAGTACACTATTTTTTTTGCGTAAGAAAGAAGAGGAAATAAAAGCATATATATACATGTATTTGCTCATTTGAGCAAAAAGGAACACCAAAAGGTTGAAATTTAGTCTGAGATTGGTTGCCAATAGGGCTTGAATGAGAATGGGTGAAAAAAAGACAGATGAAAGGGTTGGGAGTTGTTGGTTGTTGAGGAAAAGGAGGGAGAATGGGAGGAGGGCCTAAAATTGAATGCTAGCAAAAACAAATGAACCAAACTGTATTTCAAATTACTGACATGGCCACACTGAAAGAAACAGGAAAAGGAGTTAACCTTTAAAGCTAAATAGTTGGGACTCTTACCCCAGAGGCTAAAAGCAAAGCAACTGTGAACACTGAACTGGTAGGCTTCTTTTGTGCAGAGGCATGAGTTAGCATGAAAAGAGAAGAGGATAGAATGAACTCTGCCACGTTGGATTAGAATTAGAGGTATCAGTGTGAACTCATGGGTGTTAATACATATAGCTATGCGTAGAAATGATTGTGATGTTGTGTGTGTGTGTTCATGTATACATACATCATTACATACATATCTCTATTTCCCAGATACAACCAGAGGGGCCTAGAATCGATAATATCCCAGTAGCATTGAACATACCTAGTGCCCATATCTTAGTTTTTAAATGCCATTCTCCATTAAAAGGAACTAGACATAACACTCAGTATTTGACCAACAGAACAGAGCATGAGACACTGCAACCCTGCAGATCCTCTAGTTAGAAGCAGAGCCACTCAGTATTTGACCATTAGAAGGAACCAGGGATCGTTGGAGAAATGGCTAATTCCAGCTGTGAGGCAAAAAAGCACAAAATGTACCTTGAAAGGATGTTTTTCTGTACCCAAAAGTAAAATGCTCAAAAAATGATAAGGATATGTCAAAAAGACATGGAAGCCAGTTTGAATGGCTCCTACCGGCTAAATCTAGGACAATCTGAGCAGTAAAATAAGTAGTGATAACAAATGATTATAACTCATTGAATATAAGTGAATAAATCCACCCAATATAAATTAATTAATGAATAAGAAGGGAAACCTCTTCATCACAGTAGAAAGCCAACTTATACAAAGAATGATAGATTTAGAAAAGCACCATTTAGCAACTATCATAATTATAATTGATTCAGGCAAGAAGTATCAGTGCTAAAACTACTGGATAAAAGTTTGAGGAAGAACAAAATATTTACACAGTCTCAAAGTATCTCCCCCACAAGATACTTATTAATTACAGGATGAAATAGTAATTTTGCAGTGGATATTACTGGTAGATAACCACTTTAATGACATTACCAAAGTTAACATTGCCAGGAATGGAACTAGTCAATAATGTGCTTCCTGATGATTCACTGACAAGAATCGAGTATCCGTACTATCCCTGCCAAAAGTGTATGGTGTGAATCTACTCATGAGGAGACATTAGAGAAGCCCAAACTGAGGTTTATTCTCAAAATAACTAGCCTGTCCTTTTCCAAATATCTGTTATAAAATGTAAAGAAAGGCTTAGTAACTTGCAGATTAAAGGAGACAAAAGATAGAAGACAAATGCAGTGCACCATCTTGAATTTTCTTTTGTTATAAAGGACATTTAGTGGAATCTGAGTAAGTATATGGTTTAGACAACAGTACTGTATCAATGTTAATTTCCTGATTTTGATCACTGTGCTATTGTTATGTAAGAGAATTCCTTGTTTTTAAAATATAGGCATACCTTGGAGATATGATGGGTTCGGTTTCAGACTACTGCAATAAAGCAACTATCAAATGAAAAAAAAAAAGAGAATTCCTTGTTTTTAGAGAATAAACACTGAATTTTTTAGAGGCAATGGGACATCATATCTGCAACTTACTTTTAAACAGTCTAGAAAAATTATAGAAAGAAAAAGGGAGAGAAGAGGGAGGAATTTTTTTTTATTCTTGCAACTTTTCTTTAAGTCTGAAATTATTGTCAAAATTTTTTGAGTTTAAAAACAATAATGAAGCCATATCCTAATATGTCTGAAATGGTAAGATTTCCAGCATTAAATTGTTAAGTTAAAAAACAATGTATACAGGGCGCCTGGGTGGCTCAGTTGGTTAAGCGACTGCTTTTGGCTCAGGTCATGATCCTGGAGTCCCTGGATCGAGTCCCGCATCGGGCTCCCTGCTCGGCGGGGAGCCTGCTTCTCCCTCTGACCCTCCCCCCTCTCATGTGCTCTCTCTCTCTCATTCTCTCTGTCTCAAATAAATAAATAAAATCTTTAAAAAAAACAAAACAATGTATACAATACATTACCTCTGAGGTAAAAAAAAAAAAAAGTGGGAGGAAATGAGAATCCATATTCATATTTGCATAAAGAATTCTGGGGAAATACACTAAAAACTATGAATAGTGATTGGGTGTAAGAGCTGGATAGAGAGGAAAGAAGCCTGGGAGAGTGCTTTTTTTTTTTTCACCAAGTACTTTTTTGTATGTTTTTATATTAATATAAATTAATATTCTAATTAAAAATAGAATTCAAATAAGGATATTTTTTAAAAGAAGAAAAAAAGAGAAGAAACTGGCAACCCAAGTGGAAGATCATCATTAGAATATATAGAAGGAGGGGCTCCTGGGTGGCTCAGTCGGTTGAGCGTCTGCCTTTGGCTCAGGTCATGATCCCAGTGTCCTGGGATCAAGCCCCACATTGGGCTCCGTGCTCAGCAGGGAGCCTGCTTCTCCCTCTCCCTCTGCCTGCCTGTCTGCCTACTTGTGATCTCTCTCTCTCTCTCTGCCAAATAAATAAAATCTTTAAAAAAAAAGATATAGAGGGAAAGTACTAATTAAAATAGCCAAAAAAGGAACTACAAAGGCAGATATTAAAG
Organism: Leptonychotes weddellii; assembly: GCF_054177405.1. Classification (NCBI taxonomy): domain Eukaryota; kingdom Metazoa; phylum Chordata; class Mammalia; order Carnivora; family Phocidae; genus Leptonychotes; species Leptonychotes weddellii. Next base: position 14,456,902 of record NC_138373.1, on the reverse strand, counting down.
AATGTAGACTATTAATTTCTTGTTTTCTTCACCCTGGTGCTACCCTTAAGAAGCATGGGGAAAGTAGAATGGAAATTAGAAATAAAAGTCACAGAGAGAAAATATTCATAAATGCAGAAAAGACATCTTTGTGGTATGATGGTAAGACCATAGGCTTTAGAATAAGATCAAAGATGAAATCCAGTTCCTGCTGTTTATTAGCTGTATGTTCTTGGATAAATTATTTAATTTCTTCCAGCCTTGGTGATTCATCTCTAAATTGCCTATGTCACTTAATTGAAATATATTTTAGGAAGATATGTTATCAAAGCATGAAAATTAATTTAAGTAAAATGCTACTGCTGTACTTAAATATTGACTGTTAACTTATGGGGGAAAGCACTTATTTGTAACACCACACTCATTCTAAAGAGTATTATACCCATGAAATGGGTGGTATTTTGGAGGGATTAGGTAGTAAGGGAAGAGGGGGAGGTATATATTGGTTCTATGTGCCTGTGTTTATGTGTGTGTATCTTAGAGCAAAAGTATTATTAAAAAGCATTGACAGTGGAGGACAGGGAGGAGCAAGATGGCGGAGGAGTAGGAGACCTGGGTTTCGTCTGGTCCCAGGAATTCAGCTGGATAGGGATCAAACCATTCTGAACACCTACGAACTCAACAGGAGATCAAAGAAAAGAATAGCAGCAACTCTCTGAACAGAAAAGTGACCACTTTCTGGAAGGTAGGACATGCGGAGAAGTGAATCCGAGGCGATATTTGGGAAGATAGACAGCGGGGGAGGGGGCCTCTGTCGGCCGCTTCTGGCAAGTGATAGAGCCCCGGAGCACAAAATCGGAACTTTTAGAAGTCGGCTCTGCTGAGGGACGTCGCTCCAGTGGCTAAGCGGGGACTAGAACCCTCGTGGGGACAGCGTAGTCTCAGGACCCTTGGGGTCACAGGAAAACCGGGGGTGCCTCAGTGCAGCAGAGCTCCCAGGTAATGGAGCAGGGAAGCCGGCTGCAGAGACGGAGCCCAGGCGCGGGCTCTCAGCTCAGGGTTGCCATAAACCGTGATCCGTGGCACAGTCGGGCCACTGCTCCTCCAGCAGAGACCCAACAAGCGGCAGATCCAGGGAGACCCCCCTTCCTCCCCCGGAAGGAACGACCCAGGAGTGCACCGCAGGGACCTACTGGGTTTGGAGACTCCACACAGGGTCGGGTGCCAGAGATAGAGATGCTCGGTCACAGGCCGGGTGAGCGCTGAGTGTGGCCGGAGACGGAGGAGACAGGAGTGATTGACTGCTTTTCTCTGGGGGCGCACAGAGGAGTGGGGCCCCGAGTTCTCAGCTCCTCCGGGGTGGAGATTGGGAGGCTGCCATTTTCACTCTCGTCCTCCAAAGCTGTACGGAAAGCTTGCAGGGAACAAAAGCTCCCGAGAGCAAATCTGAGCAGATTACTTAGCCCGGACGGGCAAGGGCGGGGCAATTCCACCTCCGGCAAAGACATTTGGGAACCACGGCAACAGGCCCCTCCCCCAGAAGATCAGTAAGAACAGCCAGCCAAGACCAAGTTTACCGATCAATGAAATGGCAGAACTCCAGCACTAGAGGAATACTGCACATAGAATTCATGGCTTTTTTCCCATGATTCTTTAGTCTTTCAAAGTTATTTTTTTTAACTTTCTTTTTCTTTCTTTTTTTTTATTTTTTCCCTTTTTCAACCAACATCTTATCAATTCCTTTTTTAAAAAATCTTTTTTATTTTTCATTTTTAGAGTCATATTCTATCCCTTCATAGTAGTTAACCTTATTTTTGGTATATATATATATAAGTTGTTCTCTCTTTAAAATTTTGGAATATAGTTTCTTCTAATAGACCAAAATATACCCTAAATCTCTAGTGTATGGCTTTATTCTAGTCTCCTGCCTGATCACATTCCTCCCCCCCTTTTTTAAAAATCCTCTTCTTTCTTTTTTCAACCAACTTCTTCTCAATTCCTTTTATAAAATCTTGTATAATTTTCACATTTACAGTCATATTCCATCCCTTCATCATATTTACCCTTATTTTTGTACATATATAAGTTTTTCTTTCTTTAAAATTTTGGGAGGCACTTTCGTCTAACAGACCAAAATATGCCCAAATCTAGTGTGTGGCACTGATCTATGCATCAGCCTGATCATATTTAATCATATTCTGTTTTCTTTTTGTTTTTCTTGTTTGTTTTTATCTTTTTTTTTTTAATCTTTTTCCTTTCTTTCCCTTTCTTTTCCCCCAGTTTCAGGTCTCTTCTGATTTGTTTAGTATATATTTTTTCTGGGGACGTTTTTACCCTGTTAGCATTTTGTTCTCTCATTCATCTGTTCTCCTCTGGACAAAATGACAAGATGGAAAAAATCATCTCAAAAAAAAGAACAAGAGGCAGTACTGACTGCCAGGGACCTAATCAATACAGGCATTAGTAAAATGTCGGAACTAGAGTTCAGAATGATGATTTTAAAGATACTAGCTGGGCTTGAAAAAAGCATGGAAGATATTAGAGAAACCCTTTCTGGAGAAATAAAAGAACTAAAATCTGAGTCGAAATCAAAAAGGCTATTAATGAGGTGTAATCAAAAATGGAGGCTCTAACTGCTA
>NC_138373.1:14423876-14453784 GCF_054177405.1 Leptonychotes weddellii | reverse complement strand
ATTGTCTTCCAGGTCGCTTATTCATTCTTCTGCCTCAGTTATCCTAGCTGTTAGATTATCTAGATTGGATTGGATCTCATTGATAGCATTTTTAAGTTCTGCCAATTCAGCTTTCATTTCTTCCCTTAGATACTCTATGTTGTCATTAATTGATTTCTCCAGTCAAGCTATTGTCTTCACAATTGCTAGCCTGAATTCCATCTCCGATGTCTTGGTTATATTTGCATCCATTTGTAAATCTGCAGCATAAGTCATAATCTCTGAGTCTTTTCTATTTTGGGGGTTCCTCCTCCTAGTCATTCTGTCCATGGGTGGTTGAGGGAATATGTAGAGTCCAAATTATTGAGCAGAACCCAAGCAAGATGCACCTGTTTTCTAGGGACCTTAAGGTTGCTGGCCTCTTGTTTTCTCAGCCTGTCTTCTGGGGAAGGGGCCTGCTGTGCTGTTACTCAGGCAACCCTGTTTGGGCAGAGTTGCCCTGCACCCTGGGGCAGAGGATGGGTTCAGTGGGAATCAGTTTTGGGGGGCTTTTGTTCTCTGGCAGCTTTCCCTGGCAGCTTTCCACCTCTCTTCCTTGAGTCAGAGCAGAAGAGACCATTTCCAACCCTCTGCCTCAGAGCAGAGAGACCGCAGTCTGTTCTTCAGTGAGCTCTCCAGGCCACACTGTCTCCGTTTCTGTCCGTGCTGCTATAAACTGCAGCGTCCTGGGTTGTGCACCCCTCTGCAGCGCTCCCAGTCCTGCCTCCAGGCCGGGGCACGTCTCTGCCCTTTGTGCTTCTAAAACTGCCAGCCGCTCCCAGTTCCCACGTGCAACCCCACCGCTCCCGGTTTCCACCCCGGGGGCTGCCCTAAAGTCCTTTCTCTGCTGCTAGTGGTCTGCGAGTCTGTACCCAGTACCCAGCGTGTGAGGCTATCACTCTCTGGTGGTGTAGGATCCCCCCGGCCAGGCTCCCTCCCGCTGCCATTATCCTCCAATATCTGCCCTCGGAATCACGGCTCCCTGCTTCCTACCTTGAAACCAACCGCCTGCGATATTCTGTTTGTAGAGATCCAGATCTTCTTACATCTCAGGCTGATTTCGTGGGTGCTCAGAGTGGTCTGGTAGATATCCAGCTTAATTCCAGGGACCAGTTGAAATAGGGTCCCCTAGTCCTCTGCCATCTTTTCTTCTCTCCCTAGCAGTTTCATTTTAATGTATCTTGGAAAAGGTCTTTTTGCACTGAGATAATAGGTGTTCTATTAGCTTCACGGACTTGTATGTCCAAGTTTTTGGAAGTTTTCAGCTTTTATTTCTTTAAATAAACTCCTCTCCCTCTCTTCTCCTTCTGGCACATCAATACTTATATTTGCCTTTCTGATTGAATCAGATAACTATCATAGTGTTTCTTCACTTTTTAAAAATATTAATTCTCTCTCCTTTTCTAACTGAATTATTTCTCAATTCCTATCATCCAAGTCACTTATTTTTTCCATCTGGTCTGTCCTGTTACTGGTGCTCTCTATTGCATTTTTACATTTTTTTCATTGAATTTCTCAGCTCCAGAATTTGTTTAGTTTCTTTTTATAACTCCAATCTCCTTGGTAAAGAACTCCTTATGTTCATTGATTTTATTCTTTATGTTCATTGAATTATCTTTCTTAGTGTTCTTGTAGCTCACCAAATTTCTTCCTAACAGCTATTTTGAATTCTTTATCAAATAGATTGCAATATACCATACCTTTACATTTAATCACTGGAGAATTATTATTTTCTTTTGGTGGTAGTATATTTCCTTTATTTTCCATAGTGTTTGTAGGAGTGAACTTCTGCTTTCACATTTGAAGTAGCAGACCCTTCCTTAACTAAGCTTTTATGTCTTCTTTGGTTCTTACAATTCAACAGGCTGACTATTAGAAACCTTTCTTTTGTATTCCAGAAGGTGGTGTTATAGCTCAAGTTTATGATTTCTCTCTTGCTCACATTTCTTGGCCTATTATCTGAGCACCTTCTGTGTCTTCTGGCAGATATACTTGCAAGCACACAAGGAGCTGACAGCAGAGTGGGGGGAGTTGTGGGTTTAGCACATAGTGCTTTAGGGGTGCCCACAGCTGGTGAGGGTACCCTTGAGTGGGGTACTACCAAAGGTTTGAGTGGATGTCTCACTGAAGTCCTGAAGTAGATGGCAGGAAATGTTTCTTCAATGCCCTTTGATATATTTATCTGCTTTATTCCCTTTTTCCTTCTTTCCCATAGTGGTCCTCAGAAATCCAGGTGCTGCTGGAAAGAAATGGATTTCTCCAGGAGCAACCTGCACAATTAGGATAGCCAAGCAGTCACTCACCACTTTTACTTTCCACCTACTCTGTGAGACAGGTCACCACTTTCCACCTCTGCTGCCAGAGAAGTGGCAGCTGCTCTTGCCAAAAGTCCACCCCTGTAGTGTTGCCCTGGGAGAGGTGCCCCCTTGGTGAGTTCCTCTCTCTCTCATCTGTGTCCACACTTGTCCTTATCCTTCTCCAATGGCATAATGGAAATCCCCCTTAGGCAGGCTGAACTTCCACAAATTTTCTCTTGTTTGTGGGTATCTCCCATTTTTGCAATCTCCAGGTTCTTTTCCCCCCAATTGTGGTGAGTGGGGGTGGAGCAGGTTTGCTGACTCCTTTGGTTCTGTAGGCTTTACTGAGATTCTCTTTATTTTCAGATGGAGAGGTGGGCTAGAAACCTCTTGGATTCTTTGATGTAATGCGCAGTGGCACATTTGTTCAATTATGGATGTCACTGGTTATTTTTAAAGGGGGGAGAGAAAAGAAGAACACCTTACACTGCCATAATGATGACTTCACTCCTACAAGTCTGTTCACACTACTTCTAACTCTAATCCATTACCACATGGGTAATTCTTAACTTTCCCCCCTTGACTGTCTCTCAATTCCCACTCTAACATTGAAAAACCAAACTCCAACCATCTATTTATGTGTTTGTTTAATTCCAATGTGCATATATAACAGTATCAGAATTATTAACAGGCATTTCTGTGGGAAATAATTTTGTCAACTCTATCATGTCCAAAGTCACTTAGGTTAACACCTTTTATTCCCCCATCCCCTTAGTGAGGCTGTCTTGTACATTTGTAATACATTTGGATTCTCTTGTCATGTTCTGTATTCTTTCCTGCAATTCTTTAGACTTATCTAACTAATTTTTCTTTAAATTTACATACATTACAGTACATTCTTTGTGTCATAAAGTTCTATGGATTTTGAAAAATTCATAATGCCATGTATCCACCATAACAGTATCATACAGAATAGTTCCACCACCCAAAGAAATCTCCTATGCTTCAGAATCAGAGTCACAGTCAGGTTGTTTTAGTGTAGGGTGATGATCAGAGTCAGGTTCAGGGTAGGGTCAAGGTCAAGTTGAGGGTCAATTTCAGGTAAGGCTCAAGGGAGAGAGGAGGTCAGAGTTAGTGTCAGGTTACATCAGAGTCAGTTTTGGGAGATGGTAATAGAGAGGGTGAGGATGAGAGTGTTTTTTAATGTAGGTTTTATTATTATTCAAGTAAGGTGAGGCCAATAAATCAAGATATGATTACCATTAAAAAATATTTTGCTGGGGTGCCTGGGTGGCTCAGTTGGTTAAGCGTCTGCCTTTGGCTCAGGTCATGATCTCAGCGTCCTGGGATTGAGCCCCACATCAGGCTTCCTGCTTAGCAGGGAGTCTGCTTCTCTCTCTCTCTCCCTCTACCCCTCCCCACTGCTCGTTCTCTCTTTCTGTCAAATAAATAAATAAAATCTTTTTTAAAAAAAGATATTTTGTTACTTGCAGCTCCCAAGAGGAAGGGGCATGGCATGTCACACAGAGCCACATGGGGAAGCACTGGGGTTAGTCAGGAAACAGAAAGAGTGAAGGCAAAGCATAGGCTTTATTACAGTTTTCATAGAAAGGAATGGGCCAGATAGGGTAAACAAGCTAAGCATTAGCTAGTTTGAATAATTCCAGTGGGTTCTGAGGCATAAGGGCTGTCCCAGGTTGTCTGGTACCTGGCTCTGGGATGATTAAGGCAGAGGAATACTGGGCAAGAATCGAAGAGCCTTGTGAAAACCCAGTAAAGGAGGTAGTTGGGAGGCATGGACTTTGGATTGGTTGGTTTGCATATGAAAAGCATGCTACAATGGAAGTCATTTGCTATCTGTAGGAGTTAGCTAGTCCAGGGAAGGGCAGTCTCTCTCAGGTCAGCAAAACTCCAATTCAAAGTATCATAAAGTACAGAAAATTGTAAAACATGATTAATACAAAGTGTCAGGGATGGCAAGGATTAGGTTCAGGGCAAGGTTCTTATGGTAATGATCAGGTTGAAGGTCATGGTGAGGGCAAAGGTAAGAGTAAGTGTAGCACCAGGGCAAAAGTCAGGTTCAGAATAAGGTTTAAATAATCAGGGTCAGCATAGGTAAGGATAAGAGCTGAATGTAGGTCAGATTCAGGGTAAGAGTCAGAGTCAAAGTCCCAATCAGGGTAAAGGTCATGGTGAGTATAAAATTTGGGGTAAAGGTCAGAGTTAAAATCAGGGTGAACGTAGGTCAAGGACAAGTTAAGTATGAAGATGATAATCAGCCTGAGAGATCAGAGTAAGAGTCAGGGTCAGGGTGATGGTCAAGGTCCTGGTCTGGTTGAAGGTCACCTTGAAGCTTCAAGGTGAAGACAAGAATCAGATAGTATTTATGTGAGGACCAAGTTTCAGAGTCAGCATGTTTGTTATGGTCAGAATCAAGGTGGAGTGATAATCAAGGTCAGGATGGTGGTCATTGTCAGGGTCAGTGTGAGGTAAAATTTCAAGATCAGGGTGAAGATGAGAATTAGAATCACTGTCAGGATGAGCTTCAGGATCAGAGTCTGGGTGATGATCACAATAAGGGTCAGCATTGTAATCATGGTAAGGGTATGGAAGAGTATGAGGGACAGAGTGAGTGTCAAGTAAAGGTTAGGGTAAGGAGGAGGGTCAGAAGAAGGATTGGGGTCAGATTCTGATATATTGTCATCATAAGGGTCAATGTGAGAGTCACAGTCAGGATCACGGTCAATGTGAGGGCCTCCTATATTAGTGTGGATGAGAATGTGAGTTGGTATCAGGGTGAGCACAGGGGTCCAATCAGGGTAAGAATCAGCATCAGAGATATGGTCATTGGCAGAGTCAGTGGCTTCTGGGTGAAGTTAGTGTCAGAATTGAGTGAGGGTAAGTGTCAGGTCAAGGTCAGGTTCATGATGAGGGTCAGAATGGTGTCAGGATGAGAGTGAGGGTGAAGGTCAGGTTTAAATTATGGATAAAATGAAGCTAAAGTTCATAATTAGGATCAGAGTCAGAGTCAGGGTAATGGTCAACGTGAACTGCAATATCTTAGTGAGGATGAAGTTAATGATTAGGGTCAGAGTTATGTTCACGGACATAGTGAGATCCGGTCATTTGAGTGTCAAAATGAGGTTTTAGTTAGGTTGACAGATTAGGTGAAGTTCAGAGTGCAAGATAAAGGTAAGTATGAGGGTGAGGATCACATTAGGGTCAGGTTCAGGAACATGGTAAGGTTTAGAAACAAAGTTATTTCTAGAGTAAGAATCAGGGTATGATTCAGAGTATGAGATCAGGTTCAATGTCAGGAGAAAGGTCAGAATCAGGTAAGTTTAAGGGTGAAGATCAGTGTCAAGTTCAGGGTGAGGGCCAAAACAAATTGCTGGGTCATGCTCAAGGTAAGGGTCATGTTCAAGGTAAGTGTCATGCTCAAGGTCAGATTGAGAGTCACTGTGAGTGTCAGAGTGAAGATGAGAAGTCAGGAATATGAGGCAAATATTAAGAGTCATGCTCAGGTTCAGAGTCAGGGTCAGTTTCAACATCAGAATCAGAGTGCAGTGCCAACCTAGGTCAGGGTGAGGAAGGGTTAGTGTCACGGTCAGGCTGATAGTCTGGTTCAGGTTCAGCATAAGTTTCAAATTCAAGGCTCTTTCTTGGACATAATGAAGATATGTGTAAGGGTCATTGTAGAGTCAAGGTGAGGTCAGGGTCAGGGAGAAAGTCATGGTCAAGTCAGGGTAAGTAGAGTGTGAGCATCAGAGTCAGGGTCAGGTAAGGGTCAAGTTTATGGTCATGGTGAGGTTAAATTCAGGGGCAGGGGGGAGGGTCAAATTGAATGCTGGTGTAGGGATAGCTTCAGGATCAGAATATGGATGAAATTGAAAGTAAAGGTGAAAGTGAGGGTCACGACGAACATGACACAGAGTGTCTAAATGAGAATTAGGATCAGAGTCAGGGTGAGTGTCATGATCAGACACAAGGTGAGAGAGAGCATCAGGGTAAGGTTTAGGTATAGAATAGAGATAGTGTCAGAATGAGAGTCAGAGTCAAGGTGACAGTGAGTATATACCTCAGAGTCAGAATCATGGTCATGATCAGTATCTAGATCAAACTGAGAGTCAAGGTCATGGTCATGGTGATGAAAAGTGTGAAAGTTGAGGTCAGTGTGAGCATCCAGTAAGGGTAAGAGTGACATAGAGGTTCAGTGTCAGTGTGAAATTCAGGGACATGGTGAGGGTCACGGTAGGATCAGCATCAGAGTATGGTAAGGATCATAAGAAAGTCACTAGCACAGTCAGTGTTAGGTTGAATATCAAGTCAATGTTAGAGTCACAGTCAGTTTGAGGAAGCAGTTGAGGGTCAGGGTGAGGATCAGAGTCATGTAGTGTGTGAGGTTAAGGGTCAGAATCTAAGTCACACACAGGGTCAGGCATGAGTCAAAGTAAGGTTTAGGGTCATGGTGATTATGTATGTCAGAGTAAAAGTCAACTTCAGAGTTATTGCCTAGGTCAGGATATCAGTCCAGGGTCAGAGTAATCAGAATCAGGGTCAGCATTAGGTTCAGGTCAAAGACCAAATTCAGTTTAAATTTTGAGGGGTGGAGAATATAGAGTCAGTGTTGGGATCAAGTCTGGGTCAAAATCAGTTGAAGGTTATGGTCATGGAGAGGGTGAAGATGAAGTTCAAGGACAGAGTGAGGGTTAGATTCAGAATCCAATTCAGGGTCAGGATCAAGTTGGTCAGGTTGAGTATGAGGTTCAGAGTAATGATCAGCTTGAGGGTCAGTATTAGGGTGAGTGTGAAGGTCTCAAGAGTAAATTTGAATATCAGTATTGGCTTAGATTTAGGTTGAAGGTCTAATAAAAGTCACGTGTATGGTGAAATTGAAGAAAATGGATCAGGTGTACAGTGAAGTTAAAGATGAGGGTCTGAGACAGATAAACTTTAGGATTGAAGTCAGGGCTTGGGTGAGGGTCAGTATAAACATGATTCTTGGTGATAGGATCAGGCAGAGGATGAATGTCATGGTCAGGATTGAGAATAGGGATATAGTGGGGTTGAGTCCGTTTCATGTTCATAGTCAGGGTCTTGGTGAGAGGCAGGTTCAGGTAAGGGTAAGGATCAGGTTGAGGGATAGGGTCAGTGTCAGGGTGAAAGTCAACATCAGGAAATTTTGATAGTTAAGGTCAGTGTCAGGGTCTTGGTGGTAATAGTGTCAGGATCAGCTTCAGGATCAAAGTCAGCACATTAGTGTCAGGTTGATGATCAGGGTCAGGGTGAAGATCAAGTTAAGTGTTGGGTTCAGAATCAAAGTCAGCATGAATGCCAGAGCCTTAGTAAGGGTCTATGAGCGTCGTGGTCATGGTCACAGGGTCAGCAACATGTTGAGAGTTAAGAGTCATGTCATGGTTAGGGTAAGGTCATAGTGAAGGTCAATTTCAGGGTAAGGATCAAAACAAGATCCAGGTTGAGAGTCAGGGTCAGAATCAGGGTGAAAAGTAAGGTCAGGTAAGGTTCAGGGTCTAGTTAGACATCAGGATCAATGTGAGGGCAGCGTCCTGGGATGGAGCCCTACATCCGGCTCTCACTCAGTGGGGAGCCTCCTTCTCCCTCTTTTCCTCTGCCTGCTGCTCTGCCTCCTTGTGCACTCTCTCTCTCTCTCAAATAAATAAATAAAATCGTTAAAAAAAAAAAAGGAAAAAGGAAAAAAGAAAATGAGAGAGGTCAGCATGAGGGTCAGGGACAATTTGGGAGAGTAAGGGTGTCTGTCATTGTCAGAATCAAAGTCAAGTAGGACTGGGTGTCAGGGTCAGGGTGAGATTAAATGTGAGGTTAAAATTCAAAGCTACCCCCTGGGTCAGGTGAGATTAAAGGTGAGGTTAAAGTTCAGAGTCAGCCCTAGGGTCGTCAATGTTAGGGTCAGGATAAGAGCAGTGTTATTGCTGTAATATTTCATTCTTCTGTTTACAATCTTACTTCCAGCATTAATTCAGGTACTGCTGTCAGAACAAAAGAAACATTATTCTTCCTGCTAATTTTGGTTTATTTTTCTGCAGGAATAGTAATGGATTTGGGGTACTCACTGGCACAGTAATTTTAATTGTATTTTTATGCACCATCAGATCCTGATGATTCACACCTCTGAAAAGTCAAAATATTCCAAATTGTATGCCTTTGTAGATTTACAACCAGTGCTTGGGTGATAGGAATGCAAGAATAAGGAGCCTGGGTGGCTCAGTTGGTTAAGCGACTGCCTTCAACTCATGTCATGATCCTGGGGTCCTGGAATTGAGTCCCACATTGGGCTCCCCCTGCTTTGCAGGGAGCCTGCTTCTCCTTCTCCCTCTGCCTACCACTCCCCCTGCTTGTGCTGTCTCTCTCTGTCAAATAAATAAATAAAATAAAATAAAATAGTAATGCAAGAACATGCAGTACAGTTTTAACAGGTTTCTGTCCTTAAAAAAAAAAAAAGTCTTGCAACTTCTAAATTTCAAGCTTATGGAATGACTGGAATAGAATTTAGATGTTGAACTTCCCATTCCACTACAACATACCTGATAAATGATCATCTTCCTTTGAGCATTTGAGAAATGGCTAGCTAGCAACTCCCAAGGTTAGATACTTACAAATTTATGGAAAATTTATCATCATTAATTGAGCCAAAGTGGCTTCTGACCATTCTTTTCACCTTCATACAGCAACAGACTAAATCTAATACTTTTTTTCATATGGCTCCTCAGTCTGTCTCCTCCACTCATGCACAGTAGTGCAGGTCTTTCTGCAAAAGTAATGCTATGACCACTGTCCCATCTGAGCAGACCCTGGGTCCCATTAACAGGCTGAAATTTCCTGAGGGGCACAGTGGGAAGGCCCTGGCCTCTACCTGGACCACCAACCACACCTCAAAGGTGCTCACTGCCTGATTCCCAGGAAGGCTGCAACTCTCCTGATGGGTCCTGACATCCTCACATCCTAAGTTTGGAATGATGGCTGGGGGCACTGGGCTTGTTCCCTTTGGACCCTGTGATGTAGGAAAGACAACATTAGGGTTCAAAGCTGATGGCCAAGAAAGAATTCTTGAGATATCTTTGGTGCAAAAAGGTGATTTTATTAAAGCATGAGGATAGGACTCGTAGTCGGAAAGAGCTGCAATGGGGTCAGAAGTGGCTCATTATATACTTTCAAATTGGGAGGGGGTGGGGATAGCATAAGTCTCTAAGGAATTTTGGAAGCAAGATTTCTAGGACTTTGAGGGGTCTAGCTATTGCTGGGGAAAGATCATTTATTACCAGCTAATAAAACCTTAGTCATGAGACCCTTCAGATGTATATTGGTAGGCCATGTGCTTGGGGGATGATTGCCAACACATATCTTGGGGGGTTTAGAGATAAAGGAAATTTCTAAAGGAATTTTTATATGTTAAAGTAGACTTACAGGATGGGGGGCGGGGTGGGCAGATCCGGCTAGGATTGCCTTTTGCCCTTAGCAAAGTGTCAACATGGAGGCAATTGAGTCCCTAGAGGAATGCCACTCTGCTTGTTTTAAGGACTTGTCAATGGGCTGTAGGTAGTAAGGAAATTTAATTTAATAATTTTTCTTCTGCCTTTGTTTCCCACATCACCTGAACTAGACTAACGAGGCCCCCAAACCAAACCAAAATCAGAGGTAGGATCTGAAGGGAAGACTTGCTGAAGGTTGGAATGAGAAAACAACCCCTCTCACCACCAAACTTTTCTGGCTAAAGAGAAAACAGGAAATGACAGGGAGAGCTCCTTGCTCCCTCCTGCCAGCCCAGGCTTTGGGCAGCCTCTGATTCCCATGCCTCGCCCCTAGACCAGCATTTCCTGCCCCTTCCCCACCTCTATCCCTCCTTCCCTGCTCACTGGTGCTGGGCACCTCTGATGCTTTCCGCAGATGTCACAAACCTTGTGGGATATTCCTCTTTCTAACACCTTCATTTCATTTTTTTAAACACTTGTGAGCCTGACCCCACCGTGATTCCACCCTGCAATGAATAGGTTTACAAGGTTTAGAGGTTGAAGAGAAAAGAAGTCTAGGCCAGGGAATGTCAGGAAATGGTTGAGGCCTCAGAGGCAGGCAGAAATCTTGCTTCCCAAACCTGGGATCTGAGGCTGAGGAATTATAGAGCCAAAGGTTTTCCTATCTGAAAAATAAGGGATGTATTGAATGGTTCCCAAGATCCTTTCCAATTCTAAATCACAACGATGCTCCAGGGAGGTATTCTCTGGTATTAGAGTCATTAGTTCCTAGAACTTTGTTCAAGCTGGGGCTAAGGGAAAGGAATTGGAAAATTGAGGCGGGTGGCCTCTTGATTCCACCTAGCGTAGGATGAACAAGACTGGGAGTCTTCAACAGCTTTCTTCTAGACAAGAATGCCACAGGGCCACAATTTCTGGAGAGCTTTTTTTTTTCTTTTTTTTTTTACGACCCCTCCCCCAGCATTTTCTCTTTAGTCTCTGCCTGCCTGGCCTCTCCTTCAGGCTATTTTAATACTGCCCAGTGGTTACTTAAGGCTATTAACCTCTGCTCTAAAGAAATTAAATATCCAAGATCATATCTAGGAAGCAGAGTTAAAGGAAAGGGAACCAAATGCCTCCGCAAGTCAGGGACCAACAACTGAAAAAAAAAAACAGAAGAGCCAGGAAGACCAGCAAACCAATTTGGTCTTTATTGAGGTGTCAGGGTAGAGTAATACCATGAAGGAGCACAGCCTGAGCACTTGAATAACACAGAGGCAGGATTTAATGCAGGCCTGGGTATCTGGGCTAGGAGAAAGGCTGTGGGTGATTTAGGTGCTCAAAAGGTCTTCAGGAATGCCTTATACTTGGCCAGGAAAGGGGCGGACAGAATATTTAGCTCTTGCTGAAGTTCCTGTAGAGCCCTCTCCTGCTCTTGCTGCTCCCCCACCATCTGCTTCCTGTAATAGTTGATGTAGAAGTCCACCCAGTCATCCACCATAGTCACCATGGCTTCTTCAGGGATGGGAGGATTAGAGAAGACCTGTAGGGTGAGGGGGTAGCAAGGGAGAATGTGGTCAGCAGTGTGATTCAGGAATAATTCACAAACTCCAACATCCTCCTTTCTCTGATTTGTATCCCCTGTCTCTAATTGTTTCCATCAACTGCACCACTGCTCTCCCAACTCCAAATTATTCTCTCTTCTCTGCCCTCACCCACCTGCCAAGAGTCTAGGGCTGTCCTTTGAAACAGTGCCCGGGCTTACCTGCTGATTCAGCAGAACATTAAATTCCTTCATTCCTGTAGAAATGAGATCCTTATTGGCCTGAAGAAGAGCCATCTGCCTAAGTTAGAGAAAGAGATAGAATTTAAGTATCCTTTTTCCTCATTCTTGGGTATTTCCCCCAATTCCCTCATTCCCCTTAAAGATCTCTGCTGCCTTGCAGGACCACCTCTCCAACACCTTTCAAATCATGCCCCTTTTGAGATCACATTTCTCCCAGGTTGGCTCACCTGCAGGTCTAACAGTGCTATGTATGTCTCACCCACACTTTCCAGGGTATGTAGGTCCTTCTCTGAACTAAATGTAGGCAAGGAGTCAAGTATCAGCCTAAAAGGGAAACGCCCTGCATCTAGGTCCTGAAGGAGGGTGATAGGTCAACCAGGGGATGGGAAGGAGGGAGACGTTTCCCTGAAGTTAAAAGATAGCAAGGCCAAGAAAAACAGATAAGTGGGGAGACCCAGAAAACCAAACCCAGGACAGATCCTTGCCATCTGCCCCACATCCCAGTATTCACTCTCCAAAAGTAAAATTCAGGCCAACAAAACTAATATTAATTGACTCCCCATGACATGACAGACACTTTTTTCATTTTATTTTAACTCCGGTGTACTTAACATGCAGTGTTATATTAGTTTTAGGTGTACAGTATAATGATTCAACAATTCCATATGTCATCCTGTGCTCATTATGACAAGTGCACTCCTTAATCCCCATCACCTGTTTCACCCATCCCCCTACCCACTTCTCCTCTAGTAACCATCAGTTTGTTCTCAGTAGTTAAGAGTCTGTTTCTTGGCTGGTCTCTCTCCCTCTCTATCTCTGTCTCTCTTTCCCTTGCTCATTTGTTTCCTAAATTCCTCATATGAGTGAAATCATATAGTGTATTTCTCTGACTGACTTATTTCACTTAGTTCCACTTATATTCTCTAGCTCCATCCATGTCGTTGCAAATGGCAAGATTTCATTCTCTATTATGGCTGAATAATATTCCATTTATATATGGTAATTATTCTCCAATTCATAGATGATACATTATAGCAGCTACATTAATCATTTGTGTCAGGCACTGTTTTAAGCATGTATTAAGGTATTTATCCTTATAAAAAATCCGACTGGGCAGAGACAAATAGAAGCCACATTTTGTGGATGAGACACCTGTAAGATGTGGGAAACTGAACTCTACCAGGCTGTGCTCTGTAAGAATGGAGACACATTTGGGGCGCCTAGGTGGCTCAGTTGGCTGAGTGTCCAACTCTCAGTTTCAGCTCAGGTCATGATCTCAGGGTTGTGAGATGGACCCCCCCCCCCATTGGGCTCTGTGCTCAGTGGGAAATCTGCTTAAGATTCTCTCCCTCTCCCCACTCGAACTCTCTCTTTCTCTCTCTAAAATAAATAAATAAATCTTTTTTTTAAAAAAATGGAAACAGATTTGTCTTGTTCTCTACCGTATCATCAGGTATTCAACAAAGCAGAAATACTTTTTTCTTTTTAAATATTTTCCTAATGTTTTCCATTTTTAGTAGATTTTTTCAAATTTTGAAATCACCAAATGCCAACTGAAGTAAGTGCTTTGAAACAATTGTTTCAAAACAATACAAAAATGTACACTGAAAAAGTTAGTCATTTTTGTTTCCTCCCCCAACAAAGTTACCAGCATTAAAGATGTATTTATTTCTTGTCACATCTTTCTCCATTCAAAAACCAACATTCATAGGCACCTACATACTCATACAGGCTTTGTTGATTTGCTTTTTTGTTTATAGCATGTTCTTAATTAACATACAACAAAATTGATTTCCCTTTGTGTACATTTATGAATTTTATTACATAGATTCATATAACCACTACCACAATTAGGACACAGAATATTTCTATCACCCCAAAAAGCTCCTATATGCTACCCCTTTGTAGTGACCCCCACTCCCATACCTAAACCTTGCCAACCACTGATCTGTTCTCCATCACAACAGTTTAGTGCTTTTGAGGATGTCCTATAATGGAATTATACAGTATATAACCTTTGAGAGTGGTTTCTTTCACTCAGAATAATGCCCTTAAAGTTCATACAACTTGTTGCAAGTAGCAGTAAGTTGTTCCTTTTCATTGCTGAGCATGCATCACGTGGATGCACTGTAGTCTGCTCATTCACTCACCCACTGAAGGACATCTGGACTATTTGCAGTTTGAGGCAAGCATGAATAGAGCTGCTATAAATATTTGTGTACAGATTTTTGTGTGAACATGTTTTCATTTATCTAGGGTAGAAAATATTTGTTATCACTAGGAGAAAAAATTGCAATACAACCTGACAAGGAACATGTATACAGAATTTATGACAAACTCTTATATTTTGATAATAAGACAATCTAGTCTTTTAAATTGCTAAAAGACTAATATAGACATTTCACAAAGAAGATATACAAATAGCCAATAAGCATATGCAAAGACATTCAACATTATTACTCATCAGGGAAATACAAATTAGAGCTACAAGGCGATACCGCCACATGGCCACTACAATGACTAAAATTTAAAAAGGCAGATTAAGTGTTGGTGAGGATATGGGAGGAATAAAATTCTGATACATTGCTAATGGGAGTGTAAAATGGTGCAACCACTTTGGAAAACAATTTGACAATTTCTTATAAAGTTCAACATACACGGGGCGCCTGGGTGGCTCAGTGGTTAAGCGTCTGCCTTCGGCTCAGGTCATGATCCCAGGATCCTGGGATCAAGCCCCTCATCGGGCTCCCTGCTCCGCGGGAAGCCTGCTTCTCCCTCTCCCACTCCCCCTGCTTGTGTTCCCTCTCTCGCTGTGTCTCTCTCTGTCAAATAAATAAGTAAAATCTTTAAAAAAAATTTAAAAAAAATAAAAAAAAAAGAATAAAGTTCAACATACACTTACCACATGACCCATCAATTTCAGTCCTAGGTAGAGTTCATGAGAAATGAACATACATGTCTACAAAAACACTTAACATGCAAATACAAATGTTCACAGGAGCTTTATTCATAATAACCAAAAAATGGGAACAACCCAAATGTCCAATAACCACTGAATAGATGTACAGATTGTGGGTATATTCATACAATTATATACTACTCAGCAATAAAAAGGAACAAACCAATGGTCCTCATGACAACATGGATGAATCTCAGAATAATTATGTTGAGCAAAAGAAGTCAGACATACAATAAAGAGGAAGAAACGGGAATAAAAAAGACATGAAGCGGGGAGGTGGGTGGGGAGATGGGTGAAATAGGTGAAGGGGATTAAGAGTACATTTATCCTGATGAGCACTGAGCAATACATGGAATTGTTGAATCATTATTTTTTATACCTGAAAATTAATATAACACTGTATATTAACTACACTGCAATTAAAATTTTTTGAAAAAAGAGAAGCCAGAGATAAAATATTATATACAATATAATTCTCTATGAAATTCTCGAACAGGCAAAAATAGGCGATAGTGACAGAAAGCAGATCCAAACACAAGAGTGGAGATTAAAATGCAAAGCTGCCCGGGTGCCTGGGTGGCTCAGTCGTTAAGCGTCTGCCTTCGGCTCAGGTCATGATCCCAGGGTCCTGGGATCGAGTCCCACATCGGGCTCCCTGCTCAGCAGGAAGCCTGCTTCTCGCCCTCCCACTCTCCCTGCTGTGTTCCTGCTCTCGCTGTCTCTGTCTCTGTCGAATAAATAAATAAAATCTTTAAAAATAAATAAAATAAAATGCAAAGCTGCCCAAGGGAAATTTTTTGGACAATAGAAATATATATATCCTGATTATGACAAGCAGTTCCATGCACTGTTAGCAGGAGTGTAAATTGGTAAAGATTTTTAGAAGGATAATTTTGACAATACTTGTTCAAATTAAAATATGCATATGCTTCAATCCAATGATTCTGCTTTGAACTCTATTTTAAAGAATTATTCAGTTCAATGCACAGAAAGGCCTGTACAAGGAATTTGCCATAATAATAATGAAATTATTTGTAATAATGAAAAGGCAGAAAAACCCAAACGCTCATTAATATGAGGAGTCATTAAAGAAATTATGGCATATTCATACTATGGCATGACATGCAGCTATTAAAATAAATGAGATAGATATTTATGTGCTGATATGAAAAGATATCTAAGATAATGTTAAAAAGGGACGTCCGGGTGGTTCAGTCAGTTAAGTGTCTGCCTTTGACTCAGGTCATGATCCCAGGGTCCTGGGATCGAGTCCCACATCAGGCTCCCTGCTCAGTGGGGAGCCTGCTTCTCCCTCTGCCTGCTGCTTCCCCGGCTCGTGCTCTCTCTCTCTCTCTCTGACAAATAAATAAAAAAAATCTTTAAGATAATGTTAAATGAACCACAGAGCAGACTACCCTATAGGAGTAAGGATTAAACATAAAACTCTCTCTCTCTCTCTCTAAGTGTGTGTGTGTGTGTCTAGAATAGTAAACAATGTTCACTTGTGGGGATTGATTAGTATTTGCTGGGAAATGTAAAAAGGAATAAATGTCAAGGGAGAAATTGACCTTACCTATCTATGTTATTGTTTGAATTATTTCACAGAAAGAATGCATCCTTCTATTATTTTTATAATTCTTACAAAGAATACAAAATTTAAAAGATAGAAAGAAGATGGTGTAGTTCTAAAATCATTAGCCTCAAATTTGAATCCTGCCTCAGAGCCTAGAAGAACTAGGCCTAGCAGCTGTTCACTAAATATTTGTTGAATGAATAAATAAATGAATGCTTTTGCCGCTTTTCAGCTCTGTGACGTTGGTGAAGTCACTTCCCATATATAAATTTCAGTTTCCTTGTTTGCAAAGAAGGAAGAAAAAAAAAATAACTACCTTACAAGTCCTATTGAGAAAATAAATTCATTCATTCCACAAATTGATATTTGGCACCTACCTTGCACCAGACACTGGAACAGGGCACTAGGAATATATTCAGTGCCAAAGACAAAGTTCCTGTCCTCCTGGAGCTTATGTTCTAGTGGGAGGAATAAGAGGATGAATGGTAAGGGCAACATCTGAGAGATAGGGCAAGACCCAATCTTCAGAGCTTTGTGGGTCATGACAAGAAGTTTGTGTTTCATTTCCAAGTGTGAAGAAAAACCACTGAAGGGTTTGGAGGAGAATGTTGCAATCTTCTTCCACAAAAGTAATAGGAAGCCACTGAAAAGTTTAAACAGAGGAGCTTTAAACTTCATGGAGAGTGGACTGTAAGAGAGCAGTAGTGGAAGTGTGGGGATCAATGAGAGTAAAGTCAAGGAGACAAGCAGCTTGGACTATTCTGCCCAATGTTTGGTATTCTGTTGAATGCAGACTACCAAGAGGTTTCCTGGGGGTAGGAAAAGGGGAACCATCACTCATCTCTTTGTCAAGCCATTGATCTGGACACTTCTCAAAGAAGTGTATGATGAGTCCTTGTCCTCACTTATAGTTCAGTTGGAAAGACAGGACATAGGTACCTAATAAAAGCAAATACCAACTGGCTCCAGAAAGCATATGCTAAGGGCTAAATAAGTGCTACAGTGAACAAGGGCTGCCATGGTCTCTGAGCAGGAGAAATCAATGTGGGTAATGGTGGTCAGTAAAGCTGAGAGGTTCATGATTAGTGTGACAATATATACCAATATGCCCAGAACAGCTCCAGTCTGTTTCCCCAGTGTAACTGTTAATAGTGCCTCCTCTAATGACATGCTCAAAAATTCTGATTTGGATAATGAGTTATATGGTGATGCTAGTCATGAGGGCCACTTGCCTCATATGGAGAAAAAAACCCCATATTTGAATACTTGACATTAGCTCCAAATAATGGCCAACACTTAAATAGCATGTACTGTGTGCCAAACATAATTTAAGAGCTTTACACATGTGATTTATTTAATGCTCAATCCAAACCTATTGTGGTAGATATTAGTATTATTCCCATTTTATAGATGAAGAAACTAAAGAACAGAAAGATAAAAAAATTGCCCAAGATCTCACAGATACTAAGTAACAGAACCTGGATTCAAACTAAGGCTCTCTGAAGGAATTCATTCATAGAGGTTGGCTTCAGAGTTCAATGCATTCACAGAAGCTAATATTTAAAATATTACACATTTGTCAGTATGAAGGTTCCTCAGAAAGTTATAAATAGAACCACCCCATGATCCAGCAATTGCACTACTTGGTATTTACCCAAAGAATACAAAAATACTAACTTGAAAGGATACATGCAGCCCAATATTTATAGCAGCATTATCTACAATAGCCAAATTATGGAAACAGCCCAAGTGTCCATTGACTGATGAATGGATAAAGAAGATGTGATATATACATATATATTTATTAATTAATATTTATATATTATATACAAAACACACACAATGGAATATTACTCAGCCATTAAAAAGAATGGCATCTTGCCATCAGCAACTACATGGATGAAGCTAGAGTATTAGGCTAAGCGAAATAAATCAGTCAGAGAAAAACAAATGCCATGATTTCACTCATATGCGGAATTTCAGAAACAAAACAAATGAGCATAGGGAAAAAAATAGGACAGAGAGAGACCAACCAAGAAACGGACTCTGAACTATGGAGAACAAACTGATGGTTACCAGAGGGGAGGTGGGTAGGGGGATGGGTAAAGTAGGTGATGGGGATTAAGCAGTGCACTTGTTGTGATGGGCACCGGGTGCTGTATGGAAATGTTGAATCACTGAATTGTACCCCTGAAACTAATATTACACTTTATGTTAACTAACTGGAATTTAAATAAAAACTTAAATAAATAATAAACAAATAATAAATAAATAAAAATATTACACATTTGTAACCCTTCAATTCTTCACTCTAACACGAAACTCAAAACTTAAGAAAAGAATAATGAAGTGCCCCAGGTCTATCTTAGCATCAGAGAGACTCTGTGTAGGTCTCAGATAAGGTGAGGCAGGGTAGAAGGGTGTTCCAGGCTGAGGTCCAAGAAGAAGGTGATAGTTCAGGAGAATCAGAAGTTTAAACCAGGGAGTCAGACTGTGGGAGTCCAAGAAAGCCAGCGTAAGAAACGAGGATGTTTTATTTTCTGATAAAAAAGAGGGCACTTCTGGCAAATTTCTACTTTGGAATCCGTACATTACACAAGATGGAAGGAGAAAGGGAGAGAGGGAAAGAGAAAAAGAGATGAGCTAGGAGAGAGAGAAACACTCTGTCTTTAGACTCTCACCCCAATTTCATGGACCCTTTCCACCAATAAACACACAAGAACTTCTCTATTTCTCATTTTCTGAGACTATTAGCTGCAATCCCTTGATTTTCTCATTTTTCAGATGTCCTAAGGATCCTTTCAGAAATAATACTCTTCCAGGAAAAATAAGATGAAAACAGAGAGGGAGGCAAACCATAAGAGACTCTTAACCCTAGGAAACAAACTGAGGGTTGCTGGAGGGGAGGTGGGTCAGGGGAAGGGGTAACTAGGTGAAGGGCATTAAGGAGGGCACTTGATGTGATGAGCACTGGGTGTTATATGCAACTGATGAGTCACTAAATTCTACCTCTGAAACTAATACAGTGTATGTTAACTAAATTGAATTTAAATTTTAGAAAAAGAAAGAAAAGAAATACTACTCTTCCAGTCTTGGGTAAGGCACAGGACCTCGGGGATCATTTGCTCCAACTTCTCATCATGCATTCCTTTGTTTGTTCATTCATTCATTCATAGTATTTTTTTTTTATATAAAGATTTTATTTATTTATTTGACAGAGACAGAGACAGCGAGAGCGGGAACACAACAGGGGAAGTGGGAACATAGCAGGGGGAGTGGGAACACAGCAGGGGGAGTGGGAACACAGCAGGGGGAATGGGAGAGGGAGAAGCAGACTCCCTGCTGAGCGGGGAGCCCGGATGTGGGGCTCGATCCCAGGACGCTGGGATCATGACCTGAGCCAAAGGCAGCCGCTTAACGACTGAGCCACCCAGGCGCCCCCGTTCATAATATCTTTTCAGCACCTACTATGTGTTAGATGCCGGGCATAAAATAAGGAGTAATATATAGTCCCTGCTGTCACAACAAAGAAGGCACCTAAGCCCAGGGAGGGACACTGACTCGCCCCAAATCAAAAAACCCTGTGGCCGTCCTGGGTCTCAAACACAGCGGTTCCCCGGGGATGCCCTCTTCCCTTCCGCCCATAGCTGAAAGTTGCGGGTTACAGGACCGCAGCTCTCTCCAGGACTTGGCGGGCTCAAGGGCTCCGATGGCTCCCGCGGCCCAGCAACAAAATGCTACAGAGAACAAAGGCAGAGAGCAGCCCTGAGGTATCCGCAGCGGGGCCCAGAGGCCCCGGGAGGAAGTGTGGGATCCTGAGCGGGACAGAGGAGGACGCAGCGGCCGGCGGCCCCTTCGCAGAGAAAGATTGCCCCTCTAGAGCCGCCGTAGCCGAGCCGGAAATGTAGTTCGGCCGCGTTTCGCGTGTAGAGGCCGCGCAGGGCGAGTTCTGACATGGCTGACGGCGGGAGCCCTGCGGCCCAGCTGTGCTCCGAGCAGTTCGGTTCCGGGGCGGCCCGGGGCTGCCTCGCCGCCGCCGACGGGAGCCTGCAGTGGGAGGCTTGGGGGTGGCGCTGCTGGGGGTTCTCTGGGCCCTTCACAGTAAAACCCCGAGGACGGGACGGCGGCGCAGGGGGGACTCCCGGGGCCGCTTCACCGCCTCTCTCGGGGCTCACGGCCGTGTTCCTGCCGCAGGGCTTCCCCGATAGCGTCAGCCCGGACTACCTGCCCTACCAGCTGTGGGATTCCGTGCAGGTCAGCCTGGCCGACCGGGGTCGGGGGCAGCATGGAGCCACGGGTGAGGGAGACAATGCGGGCCACCCGTCTGCATGTAGAGGTTGGAGACTGAGGCCCAGAGCGGGGCTGTGACATGTTTCAGGTCACACATCTATGAGAGCTGATAATAGAACTTAGACCTCCGTGCCCCTGCGCACACTCCTCACTCCACCTTTTTTTTTTTAAAGATTTTATTTATTTATTTGAGAGAGAGTGAGAGAGCATGAGAGGGGAGGGGGTCAGAGGGAGAAGCAGACTCCCCGCTGAGCGGGGAGCCCGATGTGGGTGGGACTCGATCCCGGAACTCCAGGATCACGACCTGAGCCGAAGGCAGTCTCTTAACCAACTGAGCCACCCAGGCACCCACTCACCCCACCCTTTTTCCTCTCCAGGCCTTTGCTTCCAGCCTCTCAGGCTCCCTGGCCACCCATGCAGTCTTGCTGGGCATAGGGGTGGGGAACGAAAAAGCTTCTGTTTCAGCTGCCACTGCCACCTGGTTGGTGAAAGGTGAGCTGGGCCCCTGGAACCTTACCTGTCGCTGCTGTCAGCCCTGCCACCCCACTGGCCTCTTTTTCCTCCTCCTGGGAAGCCCAACCCCTCCTTTCCCCCATCCCAGTGTTCTGGCCTCTAGTTCAGGGCTGTGATGTGTATTTGTATGGACTCGTTCCTGATTGGATCTGGAAGGCAGCTCTCCCCAGCCCCTAAAACAGAATTTTTATGGGTTTTATTCAACAATTAATTAGTCGCCCACGACCAGAATATCCTCATCCTGAGACCAGCCTTGCAGCCGCACTCAGTTCCCCACACTGTTCAGAGCCTCTAAATCATCTGGAGCTCATATCCCTAAGTTAATCACCCCCTCTCCTCTACCCCTAGGCTTTTTGTGGAGCACTGCGTTAAGAATGCGGTTATTGAATAAAACGACCGGCTGCTTGAAATGTGGGAAATTGCTCAGTTCTAGAAAAAAACAATTTTGTAGTTAGTCCTGAGTAGGAAAGAGGAGGTTCTGGGAAAGACGGAAGGCATTTTAGAACCTCTGGGATACTGGATGATGATAATAACTGTAGTAACCTTCTGTTGGATGTGTACAGCTTTTTGAAAAACCACTAATGAAAGATAGAACATATGGTTTGGTACCATGCCACCTAAAGAGTGAGGTAGAGAAGAAAAGGGAAACTGCCACGGATTCCACATCAGGACGGCCTGTGGCTCTCTCCATTGTCCTTTGTCTTTCATTACTGGTTCCCTGTGGGAACTTAAATCAGACCCAAGGGAAGGCTCTTTCTGCTCCTAGCATGAGCCTGGCCACATCTCTGGTGAGTGTCCATGGATCTTTCGGAGGATCTGGAGGCTCCTGCTTAACATCCTTATTAAGACTGAGCAAACTGGCCAAACGTGAGTCACCTCTTGAAAGAAGCCTTTCTCTGTGGCTTCTTGTCCTAGCTATCTCTTCTCTTAATAATAATAGTTCACACAAACAGTGTTTATTATTTGCCAGTCTTTAAATATGCTGACTTCACAGTAGCTCTGAAATAGGTATTGTCATTACGCCCATTTTACAGATAAGAAAACTGAGGCACAAAAAAGTAACTTGGCCAGGGTCACAGCCAGTAAATTGTAGGGCATGGATTTGAACCCAGGAGGTTTAGTTCCGGATTCATTTTCATATGTCACACCAAACTGCTTGATTTGGACCTTTTCTGTTGCTCTTCTGTTGGCTGAGTGTTTGGAATGCAGCAGGAACATGAATCAGTAATTGATGTTTTCATGTCATTTCTAAGCACCCTAGTCTTACCACCAACATGCTGCCCATATATGTGTTTAAGGTATTAAGAAAAAATAAGACCATTTTAAGGGAGGAAAAAAAATACCCACTTTTTAAAGCCTATTGTTGATATTAAAGGAAGCCTTAACTAGAAAAGAGTTTCCAAACTCATTTCCATCAAACCTGGGAAATTTGTATGTGGAGCTTTATATAAGAAACTCCCTTGGGGGAAAAAAAAAAAAAAAACTCCCTTGGAATTTTTTTTAAGTCCTTTTTGGTTACAGATCTCTTAGTGGAACGTGGTGTTAATTGTCATAACTAACAATAGTAATACTACTAGCAGCTAATATTTTAACAGCCTATACTGTATGCCAGGAATTTTGTACACTTACATGTAATATGTAATTTAATCTCTACAGCAGCCATATTAGGTAGATACCATTATTAGTCCCTTTTTCAGAGAGGTTTCGTAACTTGCCTAAGTTAACGTAGGGCCAGGATTTGGACCCAGACCGACTGACTCCTGTGTCCCACTCTTAACTGCCACATTCTTGCCAGTGGGATTTAGAGTGGAGCCTAGTACAATTTGTGGACAGCTGATCCCTTACAACTGCTCAAAAGTTTCTAGATCGTATAGCTCAGCTAACCGTAAGTGAGGCAAAGAAGAGCAAATGGGAATTAAGATTCCTATCTAGCGGACAGTGTTGACTTTCAGATACAGGGAAGGTATGTGTCATTCTTGCATCCTAGTGCCAACTTCCAGATTCTGACAAGGGCCCTGCAGACTGCTGATGAAACATAGAGTAGGTCCCCTTTCTACCCAGTGGCCCTTGTATGCAGGACATACACCCTATTGGATGCGTGTGCAGTCAGAGGGAAGAAAAATAGAGTCTGGCCCAGTGAGCTGTCAACAAGTAAAAGTAACCTTGCCATGTTCAGTGTCACTAAGTTGAGCCAATACAAGAATCTTAAGTGGAACAATAAAATTTTTGTGGAGAATAAAATATAGTTGAAAGAAAGAGGGTAAAGTGGGTGATAGAGGAAGCCTATAAAGCCACCTGCTGGGTATTACTTCCAGGGATATACAGGGGACAGAAATAGAGAAGTGGAGCAGGCCCAGTAAGAAATGTACATATGCCTCATCTGAAGTAGCCACCGCTCAGCCCCAGCCAGTTGTGGTGGTAAGGGAAGATAGGTTCAGGGTTGCCATGTCTTCAGGTTCTTGCAGAAAAGCTGGAAATCCAGATTTTCTCATAAAATGTCCCATTTTTGTTGATCTAGCTTCTCTGAGCTTTAGTTACTTCATCTATGAAAGGGAGGATCTCTCAGAAGTTCATAGGATTGTGGTGAAGGTTGAAAGGAGGAGGGATTTCAGGTGACCACCAGCCTGTTTACTGGTGTTCCTCAGGCCCCGAGTTTCATAAAGATGTCTAGGTAGAAGGCCTCACTGCCCAAAGATGGAGGTTGGGGCGAGGGGTGAGTACCCGCTCTTTCCAGTGGAGAATGGGGAAGGCCAGCCTGTCACCACCTTTTTATGTTGTAGGATACTCCCAACCCTCCCCAAAACCTAGTTTCCCTTCTTGCATTCCCTTAAGGGTCCATACCCTCGAGTTCAAACAAGTCAGGAGTCTTCTGCCTACTGTATCTTTGCTTTCCAGTATCCACTGTATGAGGCCTTCCCAGTTGTTTGGTTCTAAAACAGTCCTTTGTGATCCCCCTGCTGAACTTAATGAATGCTACTCTCAATATAAGGGGTTTATATCAGGGGGTGGAAAACCTTCTGTAAAGGACCAAGTGGTAAATATTTTACACTTTGCAGGCTGTATAGTTTCAGTCACAGCAACTGATTCTGCCGTTGTGTCACAAAAACAGCCAAAGACAGTCTGTAAATGAATGGGCACAGCTATGTTCCAATAAAACTTTATTTATAAAACAGGGCGCAGAAGACTGTAGACCACAGTTAACTGATCCTTGGTCTAAATCAGTGTTTCTCATACCGATTGCTGTTTGCTTTTATGCTGTGTTTTGAGTCTGGAACCATGACCTTCTGGGTCACGGTATCCCCTTACCTCTTATAATGCCTGGCACAGAGTTAAGTAGCCAGTAAGCATTGTTGTGCAAATGAAGGTCTAGCTGATTCTGGAGACTTCTCTGACTCTGTCTAGCCTGAGGAAGCCTCTCCCTCTGCCCCACACCCCCAGCTGTCGTCATCAAACTGTAATTCAAATCCTTTTTTTTTTTTTTAATTGATACTCTAATGACCACCCGTGAACCCATGGCCCAACCTAAGAGCTAGAATATCAACAATAACCTCTGAACTTTCCACACAGGATTTCTTGCTTTTCCTTTTTTTTTTTAATAGTTTTTCCATATATATATATGCATATATATATAAACACTGTATTGTTTCGTTTTAGAGCCTTATGAAAAGTGTATTTTGCTGTATGTAGTCTTCATGGCTTACTTTTTCATGCAATATTATAATACTAGGATTCACCCATTTTGATATGAGTAGTTGTGCATTAGATTTTTGCTGCTATCTAATATGCTACTGAGTGAATATACCAGAATCTGTCTATGCATTCTCCTGCTGATGAGCATTTGCATTATTCCCAGTCTTTGGCTGTTTATGAACAATGCTGCAAAGGGTATTTCTGGTCCATGTCTCTTGGTGTGCATGGGCACATAGTTTTCTTGGGTACATACTGAGGAACTGCTAAGTCTAGACACTTCTGACCCCATCATACAGCTCTGTCTATCCAATATTTATTTTGCCAAACTGAGTTCCTAAGAGCAGTGATGCAAGGTGAATCGGCCATTTCAGTGCCAGGGTCTGCGAGGCCCAACAGCCCCCAAGGCTCTTCCTTGTTCCTTACCAGTGCCTCTCTCCCCCAGATTCAACTGGCATGCTGGGCCGCATCATCTTTGCCTGGTGGAAGGGGTGAGTTTGTCTTCCTGGTCTGGCCACTCTCCCCAGACGGGGGTCACGTGTCTCATCCCTGGCTGTATTTTCAGCAGCTCCTCTCCTACCAGTCTCCAAGGGAGGGGAGATTTAGCAATTATTTCATCAGAGCTAAGGTATTTACTTAGTAAGTACCCAGTCCAGGTGGCTCGCCCTAGCAATGAAGCCAGAGAGCCTTTGTTATGATCGCGCCTGCCTTCAAGAGCACTGATTTGCCATTCTGCTGCCCATCGTGGAAAAATACAGCCACAAGGCTCTAAGTGTCCTCTGTTTGCTTGTTGAAAGAGAAGCCTGAACGGGACAATGCTGAATTCAAAAGGAGTGATTTTACTCCAAAAGCTACTTTGGTGGCTCAGATACTTGATTGGACTTTGCCGAGCCTAGTGGGGAGTACACTTGGGCAGGTCATCCGTTACCATTTATCTAGAAGGAATTAAGGATCTTTTTTTTTTTTTTTTAAGATTTTATTTATTTATTTGACAGACAGAGACACACGGAGAGAGGGAACACAAGCAGGGGGAGTGGGAGAGGGAGAAGCAGGCTTCCCGCGGAGCAGGGAGCCCGATGCGGGGCTCGATCCCAGGACCCTGGGACCATGACCTGAGCTGAAGGCAGACGCTTAACGACTGAGCCACCCAGGCGCCCCAGGAATTAAGGATCTTGTGCTGCCTTCTTCCTCCTCATGTCAGTAATGGGCAACCTCAGGAGTGATTTAGTATCTGCAATTAATTGTAGGCAGACACTACCTACAATGTGTGCAGTGAGATGGTTTATGCAAAGTGCATAGCATATTGTGGCACATAATAAGTATAAAATTAACACTTATTATTAACACTAATAAGTGTTAGCTGCTGCTAACAGCTCTGTGCCTCACAAGCTCTCTACATATCCTCTCTCATCCTCAGAGCAACTTTGTAGAGAAGGATTAAATGTGTACATTTTAGCAGACCTAAAAGGGGAGGTCACTTACCCAAGTTGCACAGCTTATAACTGTTAGTATCAGGCTGCTTTATTGGGCAGAGCCCTAGACCAAGCCCACGTGTTCTGGTCCTGCCTTTGCCATTTATTCCCGCAGAAGTTTCTAATGTGTGTCCCATACCCCACCTAGGAATGCTCCTTTTCCCTCCAGGAGATTTTAAAGTAAGGGACAGGGCTAATGCTGCAGATTCTGAGCTGGTCTGGGGCTACAACACCCTCTGTTGGAGAAGAGGTCCCCAGGAGTTTGTGCAAGGGCCAGGGAGTCCCTCTGCCTGACAGAAGAGGCATCTATCCTCTTGGTGATAGAAATATCCTAGGCCTAGATGTCAGAGCCTGCCTCTCTCTTGATCTTTTTTTTTTTTTCCTTGGCCCCTGCTTTCCATGTGATCTGAGGGAAGTCATGTCCCCTCTCTGGGCTACTTATCTGTAACCTCTGGGGGGTTACACTAAATGTAGTTGTTTACCAGTCCAAAATATGTGGACTTCTTGCTGGGTACCCTCGATCAAGTGGGAGGAAGGGGTGGGGAGCTGTCAGAGGGACCCAGGGATGGCTTCTCCCAGAGGAGGGCCAGAGGGTGGGGAACAACCACAAGACAATCACTTCTTTTCCCTGATGCATCATGGGTTAGTGAAGGGCAAACACTAAGTAACCACTGAAGGTCCTCCCAGCTAATGGTATTTCAGGCAGCAGTGACAGGGTGTTGGGACAGATGTCTGCCTGGGGTATGGATTTTTCTGAGTCCTTCAGACCTTACCTCAGCCTGCCCACAGGATGTGTTTTCTCCTTAAATTCAAATTGCAAACCAACGTCTCCTCCCCAACAGGAGTAAACTGGACTGCAATGCCAAGCAGTGGAGGTAAGGAGGGGCTGAGACAGAGGGGAGGGAAGTCTTCTATTATGAAGGTCTCTTACCTCTGATCTCTAACCTCTGATCCCTCCCCCCAGGCTTTTTGCTGATATCCTCAACGATGTAGCCATGTTCCTCGAGATTATGGCTCCCATATATCCAGTCTTTTTCACCATGACCATCTGTACCAGCAACCTGGCCAAGGTATCCACCTCTGGGGCACCCCTATACCTGCCTTGGTGATGCTGTGTGTGGGCTTACCTGGGGCCCACAGGTGAGACCAGCCTGGGCCCTGTGTTCAAAGCACTTGCAGAAAAATGAAGAAGTTCAGATTTTTTTCTACTCGAACTCAACCATATTTTCTGATTCTCCTCCAGCCAAATAGTGCCTCACGTAGTCTAAGACAGTGTCTGAAACCACAGGATTGGTGAGGAGCTCTGAGCTGAAAGATAGAAGAGGTGCTCCAATGTCAACATCTTGGGACCAGCTCCCTGGCTAGCTTTCATTCTTTCAGGAAAATATTTATTGAGTGCCTACTGCATGTTTGGCATAAAATATAGGCCCTCCCATTTTTTTCTTTGAAGAAAGCTGCACATAATTAAACAAATGTTTATAACATTGTAGCTACAGGTATTCCAGATGAGAAGTGTAGGGGGCTACAAGAGGGTTGAGCAGGGATTCTGGCCTAGTCAAGGGATGGGCCCCTTCCCTAGGCCTGGGTCCTGAAGAATTGAGTTTAAGGTGAAGGGTGGATGTTTTTGAGTAGAAAGAACAGTGTGGGTCAAGGTCCAGGGGCAAGACAGCATGAAGTGGTTGTGAGGCTGGAGGGTCACATGGGGTGAACGTGGGCTCTTCCTCTCTGCCAGGCTGCTCACCCTCACAGTTCCTTCAGGTTGGCCGCATCCAGGTGAGGAAGCTGAGGCATAGCAAAGTTCAGCAAAGAGCTTAGCCTGTCTTCACCAGAGGGTTAAGTACCTGGCACAGAGCAGTGACTCAAGAAGACATAAGATCCATCTCAAAAGCCCATCTATCTATTCAAAATCACTTCAGAGCAGTGGCTCTCCACAAGGCACTAGTGACATTTCAGATACAACAGTTCTTTGTGGTGGATTACATTTAGCCCAGGTACCAGTCCCTGGCCCAGGCACACTGCCCTGAGCACCCCCTCCAACTCCAGGGCAGGAAACACCAGAGAAAACCAGGGCTGTAGCTGTAGACCAACGATTGTGACCTCTGCCATCTGTTTGAAATTATGCATTATACTTTGCCTTTGGGGCCTCAGTCTCTTCATCTGTCAAATAAAGGAGTAGGATAGGGCCATGAACTTTCCCTGACCACCTCCCACCCTCTCGAGTTCTAGTCTCAGTGACTAGTACCTCCGTATCCCAGGTACACTGGTCAGAAGCCTGGCTGTCATCCATGCCTTCTCCCCGCCCACTGTTACTTTCGTGTTCCCTTCAGCTAAACCTCCATCTGGTGGTTCCTTGTTGCTGAAAAAGCATGGTTGCTTCCTAGGTAGTCTCCCTGCTTCCATTCTCACCTCTCTTCATTACTTCTCAGAGCAGCCCATAATCCTTTTAAGAATGGAAATCAAATCCGGTCACTTCCCTGCCCTCATTGCTCCTTAACAAGGTCCACATGATCTGGTCACTCCAGCCTCATTTTGTACCATATTCCTCTTAACCTTTGAACAAATTATTTCTTCTGCCTGCGTGACAACTTGTTTATTTATTGTCTATTGATTTATACACTTCATGAGGGCAAGGGTTATATCTGAATTCTATCACAGCACTAAATCTGTGCCTGGCATCTAAAAAAGATTTGATAAATATGAGATGGATGACAGTGATCAGTGACCCTCATTGATGAGTTCTACCATCCTAGATCTCAGGGATTGAGGAGGCCCAGGTGTCCTGGGAGGTCAGGGCCATCACTGTGGGTTTTGAAGTGGCCTGGAAGACTTGACTGGGCCTCCACTGGGACAGGACGAGAGTGGAGTTAGTTACAGGCAGAATGGAAGCATAAAGTTGGAAACCAGACTGGGCCTGGGAGCTTAGCAAAGGAGCAGGTACAGCCAAAGTAGAAATTGGGGGTTGGAGAAGTTGTGGGCTAAGAACAGTGTTTGGGCCTCCACCTTGGGGAAATAAATGGAGTTCCTTGGGACTAGGCCACAGGGAGGTGTGACAGGCAGGGCTTTAGTTTTCTCCAGGAATAAGAGGGGAGGTGGATCTAGTGGAAGTGTGGGGATGAGAATGAGATACCCAAGGACAGCATTCAGGGTTTTGCTGTTTGGTCACCTGATGCCTGGTTTTCTCAAACTGCTTTGAGTCATTTATTTGGCTCAGCTACAGACGTGCCTATGTTGCCACAGCACGTGGCCATTCTGACCTTCCTTCTCCCTTTCCCTACCTAGTGCATTGTGAGCGTGGCTGGCGGGGCCACGCGGGCTGCCCTGACCATGCACCAGGCCAGGAGAAACAACATGGCTGATGTGTCAGCCAAGGATAGCAGCCAGGTGAGCAGCTGGAATTGGGGTTGGGGGGAGTCGGAGCAGGGAGGCAGGCCAGGCCATGATTTGGGAGTATGGAGAGACGCACCTGAGTGCTCCTGAGGGTAGGGTTGGGAGACCGACACACAGGAAGAAATGTCGTGCTCCCTGCTCCGACTCACATAGGTAGTCAGGTTGAGGGCATGAGTTCTAGGGGCAAAAGTCCAAGCTGATCATCTCAGCCCCTTCCCACTGCCTGTGTGGCCAAGAGTGGGCCCTTGCCCTGGCCTTCGCCCTCTCTGGGCCATAGCCCCAACCTGGGAGGTGGATGTCTGACCACGTGAGGCCCCATATGTTAAAGCACTTGGCAAGTCAAAAAGTGCTCAGCGTGTGAGGTAGCTGGGGTCATTGGCCAGAGGTCTCCACTTGACAGTTTCGTAGGCCTTTTTGACCCAGCCCCTCACCTGACCAG
>NC_138373.1:14391229-14423376 GCF_054177405.1 Leptonychotes weddellii | reverse complement strand
GTGCTCTTCCAGCCTTAGATT
Source organism: Leptonychotes weddellii (assembly GCF_054177405.1). Classification (NCBI taxonomy): domain Eukaryota; kingdom Metazoa; phylum Chordata; class Mammalia; order Carnivora; family Phocidae; genus Leptonychotes; species Leptonychotes weddellii. The sequence goes on along the minus strand of NC_138373.1, from coordinate 14,423,355 downwards.
CACCCTTCTGGGGCCAACTTCTCATGCCACCAGCTCCAAGGCCTCAAGCCTGGGCAATTTAGAGGCTGCCTGGTGTCCTGAAGGGAGCTCTAGACTAAGACCTGGTGCATTCAAATTATAGCTGCATGCCCCAATGAAATTCACATTGTCCCTGTGTAAAATGAGGCTGACAATACCTGCCTTATTGTCTGTGTGTTTTTATAAGAATCAGAGAAGGCGATTATGTAAAGCAATTTATGTATTGCAACGTACTCAAATAAGATTATGACCTTTGGTTACCCCGGGAGAACTTTTCTCTCCCATCCAGAGTCACCTGTTAAGGAAACGAGTACTAGAGTTTACCGGTCTGCTGGTTGTGTGCTAAAAGGTGCTTATTCTTACTAGACATGCAAAGTAAACCCACCTCAGTGGGCTCCTATAAAGTTATATTTGGAAATTGGGCATTTCAGTTTGGCCAGAACATTGGGACAACAGGAGATGAAGATGGAAGGGAAGTGGTGAAAGATAGCCTCCATCCATGCCAGGCTAAGGCCTCAGGGCAGACCGGGATGAAGCAGGTAGGTTTGAGGGTGTTTAGGGAGGTGGCCCTTCCCTAGTACCAGTCTGTCTCTGGGTTTCTCCAGACCAGGTGCAAGTCGTTTTGAGCCAGATGGCAGGCCCTGAAACCATCCTAAGGGCTGCCGTACACGGACTGGTGCTTGAAGCCCTGCAGGGAGATGGGCCCCTCCCAAGAGAACTGGAGGAACTGAGGAACCTAGTACGGGCAGGTAAGCACCTCACAGTCTAGACTGCTGATGGCTCGAAGAGGGGTAGAGAGAAGAAGGACTGTGTTCCACTTGGGGACCTGACAGCTTCTGGTTCTGCACCCACCTCCAGGCCCTGAGAAAGAGAGCTGGGTCATCGTCAGGGAGACACACCGAGTGTTGGACAGGCTATTCCCAAAGTTCTTGAAAGGTAACATCCTTAAGCTCCACGGCTCTTTGGCCTCTGGGGCCTTCTCCCCAGAGACCCTGCCTAGTCTGTTTCCCTGTCTGCAGTATGGGGAGGGTAGGGATACTGTCAGTATTGACAATCTGTATAATCCCAGTTGGCATTGAAGAACTGGGGGCGGGGAGGGGGGTGGGCGGCTCACAAATGACTAATGATGATCTTTCATTTAGCACCTAGTCCATTCCGGCTCTTTTCCATGTGCTAACTCAGTGAATTCTCGCTACAGCCAGATGAGGTTTTAGCCTCATTTTGTGCCAGAAACGACCCAGCAGAGGCAAGAGGAGGCTGGGCAGTACACAGAGCATGCACCTGGCCCGTGCTGCTCCTTACCACTCTCCCCAGACTCCCTAGAGCCTTCCTCCCAGCAGTCCCAGCGGCACCCTTATTATGACCTCTCCCCAGGACTGCAGGATGCAGGCTGGAAGACTGAGAAGCACCAGCTAGAGGTGGATGAGTGGAGGGCCACATGGCTTCTCTCTCCGGAAAAGAAGATCTTGTGAGCAGCCCAGATAGAGGCCCAGGTCCCAGGATAGGAGCCTGGAGCAGGCACACTTTGGCCACAGCAGGATGTGGGAACAGTGGCTTTATTTTCGTTTAGGGGAATTGCTGTGGCAGTTTGGCCAAGGCCTCATGGGCTGTAACCGCCAGTCGGATGGACAGGGGCCCCAGACAGAGACAAGGTGGAGAGAAGGGGAACCAGGGCCTACCCCCCGACTCCTGCTCCTGCCGTTCTCCCTTCTCACCACTGCAGGCTCCTCACGCCCATTCATTGTGAGGCTGAGCCCTGTCCTGGCTGTGGCTCATGGTGTCCAACAGGGTTGGCCTCAGGCATAAAAGCCCCAGAGGAACGTGGCCACAGCCATCATTAGCAGGGCATTGAAGTTGACCACACGGGCCCAGCTCGAGTCCTCGCTGATGTCCTCCAGCCGCCTGGCTGCGGCAGCCACCTCCTCCTGGGTAGGGGCAGCGGGGCTACCGGCCCCAGCCCCGCTCATTCCACAGAACCAGAGCAGGCACCTGCGGACCAGGCCTGGAGCTGGGGACTGGGGCTCTAGGAAAAATTGACACTGTACAGTTAGTTTCAGGGGACCTTGGCTCCCCTAGTCCCTAGCCCCACCTCCTGAAGTAGCGCCTTACCCTCCATGTCCACTGCATGCTCCGGACACCCATTCTGGATAGGGGGGGAGGCGGGACCTTCCGGCTCATCAGCATCCAGGTCCTCTCGCTCCTCCTTGCTGTGCCGCAGACTGAAAACCAGGCGGTGGAGCTGGGGAAGGGGGCAGGGACCAAGTGAGAGTGCTGCTCCCCCACCCGGGACCCTCAAGTCTCTTGTCTCCTGGTACTCCCTCAGCTCCCTCTGTCCACCCTGTACACACAGTTCAGACTCCGTTCACTCAAACCCGACCTTCCATGGCTGCCCTTTGCCCTCAGACTGAACCTAAGTTCTTCAACTGTGTCTTTAAAGCTCTTGGCCCCGGTCAGCCCCTGCTTCATTACCCCAAGTCCCTGTCTACACTCAAATTATAGTCCTTTAGACACTAGTCTTCTAGTCCTGCTAACAGTGTTCCTTCCTGTGGATATTTGTTCACAGAGTTTCCTCCTGCTACCTTTCCCTGCTCCTCCACCTGTGCAGCCCCGCCCATCCTGCCCAGCTCCTCTGTCCTGGCCCCAATCAGCCCTGCTCTGGGGCACCTACCCTGCAGCAGTACAAGACCAAACCCTTCTGTGGGCCTTCAGGATAGTACTCTGTCCCTCTCAGCCACCAATCAGATCTGTGGTCTGAGTCCCAGGGGCCATTCCAAGGACTTTGGGGGGCTTTCATCACCTCCCCCCCCAGTCTTCAAGCCACCTCCCCGCCCCCCGCAGAATACCTCAAATAAATGTCATTTAAATAAAACATTGTGCTTGCTTTGCGAATGCAGCTCCCAACCGGATTGCCAGTCTACCCTCATGAACCCCCAGCACAGAAATCCAGGTCCTCCGCACCGGGCATTCCTGGAAGTGGATTGGCAGGCTAGGGGGAGAGAGGGCTGCGCAGACTCCCATGGTGCACGTTTGGCGCCCATGCAGAGGCCGGCACTTACGTGCTTGCGTGGGATGGGTGCTGTGCACAGGGAGACGACGAGGGTGAGGAGGCCGGAGCAGATGAAGAGCACGATGGCGAAGTAGAGGTAGTGCATGCCGCAGAGGAGTGCTGGGCACGCCGAGGGTTGCACACAGCTGCCCGAGCCAAAGGAGAACTCAGGAATAAGTCGTGCCAGACCCATAAGCAGGCCCCCGATCAGTCCCCAGAAGGCACCCTGCCAGGGGAGAGAGTGTCCGCGTCTCCGGGATGTCCAGGTTCTGCCCCAGGCTCACCACCCACACACACACTCACCTTCTCGTTGACGCGGGGCACGAAGAGCGCCAGCACGAAGATGGCAGACACAGGTGGCGCCAGGTAGCTGGAGACGGCCTGCATGTAGTCGAAGAGCTGCCCGCCCTGCGCTGCCTGCACCACGGGCAGCCAGGCCACGGAGACCGCCACGATGAACACCACCCAGAGCCTGCAGCGGGTGACCATCCAGACATTTCACCCAGGACTCCCCGTCTGCCCCTAATCCTACGAGTGTTCCCTGCCCCCCCCCCCGCCCCCCGGGGCTGATTGGTGGGGCAGGGCGTGGGGGGAAACCCAGGCCGCACCGTCCTACTAGCAGCAGCTCGCGGTCGCCTGCGCGGGGCCGCAGGCGCGTGTAGATGTCCATGGTGAAAAGCGTGCTGCTGCTGTTAAAGATGGAAGCCAGCGAGGACATGAGCGCGGCCAGCATGACGGCCAGCATGAGTCCGCGCAGACCTGCGGGCCGATGCGAGCTGTGAGTCCCGGGCCCCCGGCGTATCCCCGGGAGGGTGCGGACTTGGTGAGGGGTGACTCCTCCCAGGGGCAGTCTCCGCAGCCGGCCAGCCCTTACCGTTGGGCATGAGCTTCACAACAAGGCGCGGGTAGGCGATGTTGGAGCAGCCCACCTCGGTACCGCACACGCGCTTACACACCTCGGGCACCACGCACGCCACCTCGTCTGCGGGAAAGAGGCCACGACGTGGCTGGGACGGGACCTGGTCTGGGAACTCAGATCCCTGAAGTGGGGACGGGAAATCCTAGCGGAAGAGAGATGGGACCTCTGCTGGCAGGTGGGACTGGGTGACGGGATTTCCAAAGCAAAGGACAGCAACGGAAATGGGAAATAGGTACCGGTAGCCATACACAAGAAAGGGGCTGGATGGGGCACAGGACTCTTGGTGGGGGCGGGGTTTGCAGACGTTACCCGGATAAAGAATGCGGCTGATCATGCCTGGCATGACCATGAGGAACATGGGCATCAGCTTCAAGTAGCCACACAGTATGCAGCCCGCCTTGATGTGGGTCAGGCTCTTCCCGGCCAGACAGCGCTGCACGATGACCTGCGGCGGGGGCTCTTCAACTACCCGCGTCCAATCCTGGATACGTCGCCCTCTCAGGCCTTGCCTCTACTCCGCTGCTCTAAATCAGGCCTGCCTCTGGCTCAGCAGTGCTCCCAGTTCACCTTCATTCAGACCCAGAGTCTTTGGACTCCGCCGGGTCTGGCTTAGCTCCGTCCTGGCCGGGTTCCTGACCGCTCAGACCCGGCCTTTGAGCGCCCCCATATGGGTTCCGGTGCCACCCATCTCAGCTCCTCCCACAGCGGTTCTGGTTCTGCCCCGGCCTCCCTCCCGGCCCAAGGCCTGACCCCGCACCTGGTCGCTGCACCAGTACCAGCCCGAGACGATGGTAAGACCCAGGAGCAGCGCCGGCCACGGCAGGTCCCCCGTCACAGGGTCCCGGAGCAGATGGTAGGAGTCCGGGCGGGGTCGATAGCAGGAACTGGAGATGTTGCCCACCGCCGGATCCTCGGAAACCGTCAGCGACGTCACTGCCCCCAAGTATTTGTCGAAAAGCCCCGAGTACCCGCCCACCTCGTGGAAGGCTGTGAAGGCAAGGCTGTCAGGGGCCCCGGCAAGGCCCTCCCTAGGACCCACGTGCTGGAGACGCGCGATGTCTCTGCTCCCAGGTTGAGAGCTCTGTGACGCGCATCCTCTGTGCCCCTCCCCCACTGGCTGAGCTCCATACCGTAACCCATGAGGATGAAGGCCCCCCCAAGAATGACGAAGGTCTGCACGGTATCTGTGTACATCAGCGCCGCCAGCCCTCCTGCAACGGGCCTGGGTCAGTGGAGACAGCCCAAACAGGATGCCACGAGTACATACGGTGTCTTTGTGCGAATTTGACAAATGGGCCCCTTCCTGGAGAGCAAATTTCAAAGAAATGGCCCATTCTCCAGGATCATGTACCCGGGCATCAGGAGGCAGGGCTTAGCGGAATGTTGCTTCAGTGACACTCCCACCCAGCACATCTCTTGAGACCACTCCATCCCTAAGCCCCTGCCACAGCCACCTGTCACAGTGTAGATCATGGTGATGCCCAGAAGGGCGATGACAGAGGCATAGATGTTCCAGCCCAGAGCCTGTTGAATGAATACTGCCCCGGAGAACATGTCCACCTTGGGGGAAGGAGCGATAGCACGGGTCACGACCCAGGGACCCGGACAGGGACCCAGGTCTCCCTCATGCCCAGACCACGACCCTACGTGGCCATGCTTCAAAGGGTCTCTTATTTTCCGATGGTCTGGCCTTCCCAGGTCCCACCCATTGTGGCCGCGGCCCCAAACCTTTTCCTTACAGACCCTGCTTCAGTCATGGGTCTTACAAGCTCTTTCCCCTTGGTCCCGCCCCCTCCAGGGTTTTCTAGAGACCTCCACTCCATGGTCCCTCCCTTCCAGGGCCCCGCCCCGCCCTCCGTGAATGCGCACCGAAATCTTGGTGAAGATGTACAGAAAAAGCGAGAGCACTGACAGGTAGAGGCGGATACGATGGCCTCCGAAGCGCTTGCGCAGGTACTGCGGCATGGTAATGACGCCCGCGGTCAGGTACACTGGTGCGAAGACCCAGCCCAGTAACAGCACCACGAACAGCGCCTGTGGGCACAGCTGACGGCTGAGGATGACTGAGAGATCCGGCTAGGAGTGAGCCCTCGCCCCTGAAGGGTGTAAGAGACCTCTTCCTGAAAGTGCTATACCAAGGAAAGAGCTCACTGGGGACCCAGAGGATGCAACTGCAGAGGATGTCCCTGGGCCCGGGATATTAAGGGACAGGGTCTTGACACCTCCTTGGGCCCTTAACTAGAGCCCTCCTAGTCCTCTCAGGCCAAGACCCCTGGCCAGTCCCTCCCAAGATGGTCCCTATCCCTTCACCCCCCAGCACATGAATCCAACCACAGACCCCTCAGCCTGACCACAGCCTCTGCCAGGAAGGGCTGCCTCCCCTCTCCTCTCCACCCAACCAAACCTTCTGTCCCTCAAGACTCAGCACAGAGACCTCCTCCTCCAGGAAGCCCTGATCTCCCCAACCCTCAAAGACAAGCCTCAGTCCCAGAGCTTTGCCTCCTTCCCACTTCTGCAAGGGACTTTAATTTGGTCCAGGGATCTTCACAGGCCACAGCTTCAGAGAGCATTAGAACAAGCACTTCACCATCTTTGAGGCTGTTCACCCCACTTCAGAGAGGAGTAAATCAAGGCCACAGAGGGCAGTGGCTGGTCCAGGCTTACACAGCGAGTCAGGAGCAGGCCCTGAAAGTCGTCATCTCCAACATCCCCCTGCCTGCAAGCTGGATGTGTGACCCTCACTTGAGGCCCAACCACACCCCACCACTTGGAAAGTCCCGCCTCCAGTCTTACATCCCCCCACCCCGCTTGGAGCCTCCGCGGGTGTGACAGTTCTAGGGGTCCCCACCCGGGGGGGGGGGTGTCAGCAAAAAGGAGGTCTCACATTCCACTCAAATCCAGCCACAGCCAAGCCGCTTGCAGCACCAGTCCCTGCCAGGCCCACAAAGTGGCCACTGCCGATGTTGCTGGCAAAGAGGGAGGCGCCGACCTAGATGGCCAGAGCGGGCGGTGAGCTAGGCTGCTTCTTCAGGCCTCCCCGCCTCCACCGCACAGCCTCTCTCACCGGCCACCACACCATGCTTCGTTCTGCCAGGAAGTAGCCGCCGACAGTGCCTCTGTTGGTTCTGCACATGGACTGAGGGACAGGAGTGGGGGAGGAGGGAGACGTGGGTTCCGAGCACATCTTTGGACCTAATTAGCCCTCTCGACACATTCCTCAGCCTTGTTTCTGGCTGAAGATTAACCAGTCCTCGGCTCTCTTGATGGTTCCCACCCAACCCCCTGCCCCAACCTCCCCTGAGGCATCTAGAGCAACCCAGGCCCTAACCTAGTGCCCAGCTACCTAAGCTTGAGTGTGGCGGGATTGCCTGACTTTTCCTGGGGCCTTGGGTAAGGATGGGCTTCTGGTCAGATACCGTGTGGACAGGGGAACAGAGACCTCATTTAGAATGCTGTCCCTGATGAAAATCCACTGATCCCTTCAACTAACCCAGTCCAAAGGTGGGAAGACAAGGAATGAGTATTGGCTGGGCCTTCCTGAGGCTATCAAAAGACTCGCTTGCCCCCCAGCCCCAGGTTTCTTCCTCAAAGATCCAGGCATCCCACCCCTACTGAACATGGGGTCTCCCTGAGACTTTCCCCCCAAGCCCCAGAAGCCTGGCCCCCAGCAGCACCCCAACTTCTCACCCACAAGCCGACACCAATGACCAGCAGGAAATAAGCAGCAATGACCAGGATGTCAGCAGAGTTGTTAATTAAAACCCTCTGGTTTCCCAGTCCCGGTACGGAGCCTGCCTCTGTGTGTTCCTCCATTCTGCCTAGGATCTGTCCCTCAAGGGACCAGCCCGTGGATTTCCTCAAGGGAGGGATTAATGGTTACCTCAGGGGCAGTGAGCCGACAAGTCCCATAGGTCTTGTCCCCCCTCCCCAGCTTTGTTTAGCTGAATCAGGTCTCATCAAGGCCGAAAACTCGTCCTGTGGAGCAGACACTTTCAAGTTCAGGAGCACTCCTTCCTGGGCCTTAGCCCCCACCCCTTCCCCAGTGACCTGGGCTCAAAATTACTCCTTTCACCCATGCTTACCCTTCAGCCTTGACCTAGGGAGCGTGGCTGAGCCAGCCTCCTGGTTTTGACTAATCCAGAGGGATCATTTTCAAACCCAAATCTGACAGTGTCACTCCCCTGCTCCGAAACCCTTCCTAGCTTCCCATCATACTAAAGGAAGTAGGAGCTCTTCAGCCTCATGTTCAAGGCCTGTCATCCCCTGACTCTTGCCCACCCTTCCCCTTGCTCCTCCACACCAAACCTGGGGTGATACCACATTTCCCTCCAACTCCTTTGCCCGGCCCGGCCCCTGTATTTTCACACACCCAAACTTTTGCCTAAGCTGTGCATTCTGCTTAGAGTGCCTCTCTGCCTCCCAGATGGCCCACTCATACCTCTCAGAGGTAACCTTCAGTACCCAGCCCATGTCAACTCTCCAGGAAAGGCTTCTCTGACTTTTCGGATACAGTTATGAGCACATTGTGTTGTCCTCATCTGGGTCCAGGTCTGCCTTCCCAACAGACTAGAGATTACCCACAAGCAGGAAGTGGCCTGATTCATCCCTGGAGTCCCATTGCTTAGCACAGGGCTGAACCGAAGAAGGGAGGGTATTGATAAGTATCAGTACCTCTGCCTTTCTAGAAGAATTGACCAGACTTGGATGTCTGATTATGACAAGTTGGGTTCATGCCTGAGATGAAAACAGAAAACAATATTTTAGGGGAATATAATTAAGGAATGCCTTAGTTTGGGTCCCTTCAAAGCAGACCCGAAGATGAGAATTGGGTGCGAGGACTTTCCTGAGGAGGCGACCCCGGGAAGGAAGTGAGACAAAGAAAGAAGAAAAGCCAATAAGGGGCATGTTGATTAAAAGGTTGCCACTATGAACAATCCCAGCGGGGCCTCTTTGAGACACTGTGGGGAACACACCTCAGAATTGACCCCTCAGAGCCAGGAAGCGGGAGTATTCATTCACCAGTTCCTGTCTCTAAGGTCACAGAACCTCGCCCTCCCGCTTCAGACCTGCTGGGTGCAGAAGCACACTTGTTCCCCCAGAGAGTACCCTCACACAGAAACTCGGGGAGCAGCTGGGGAGACCAGGTGTCTGGGAACTAACTGTCTACATATGACTTCCCAGGTGGGCCGAGTGGGTATGGGCAGCACATCCACAGCTTCTGCTTCAGGGGGTGATAAATTTGAAGTGCCTGAGAGAAATCCAGGTCCAAATGTCAGAGGATACAAGGGGGTTATAGGCCCTTAAAATCTATATGCCCTCTTTGTGACCTGCAACGCCCTTCATGACGTGGCACGTATTTCCTCTTTGACCTCATCTCCTACTACTCTCCCCTTTACTCACCCTAATCCAGCCCTACTAGCCTTCTTTCCTTTCGTTCAATATGCCAAGCTCCTTCCTACATCCTGGCCTTTGCACTTGCTGTTTCCTCTGCCCACAATGCTCTCCTCAGGCTCTTTGCCTGGCTGTTTTCTTTCCTCAACCTTCGGAGTCTCAACTTAGACGTTACATATTCACAGAGACTGACTATCTGGTTAAAAGTAATCCCTTCCTGGTGGCACCTGGGTGGCTCAGTCGTTAAGCGTCTGCCTTCGGCTCAGGTCATGATCCCAGAGTCCTGGGATCGAGCCCCGCATCGGGCTCCCCGCTCCGCGGGAGGCCTGCTTCTCCCCCTCCCCCTGCTTGTGTTCCCTCTCTCGCTGTGTCTCTCTCTGTCAAATAAATAAATAAAATCTTTAAAAAAAAAAAAAAAGTAATCCCTTCCTCACTTTCTCTAACTTAGTTCTGTTTTTTGCCCCTTTTCCCCTTCCCTCCTTTCCTTTCTTCTTCATTCCATCCTTCATTAACAAGCATTCACTGAGCACCTACCGCAGGCTAGATAGCATTCTAGACACTGGAGAGACAATGGTCAGCAAAACAAACACGTAATCTGACAGACAAATTCTCAGGAGCTTGCATTCCAGTTTGAAAAGCAGACATAAACAAGCAACAAATAAACACCTGTTTGCAATAGTGATAAGTGCTATGAGGGACTTGGGAGGTGCTTTGGATGGAAACAAGGAGGAAGAGTGACCTTTACTTAGGCCATCAGGAAAGTCTCCATTAGTTCATCACATGTGTCACTTGGTATTTGTCATCTGTCTCCCCTACTAGACTTCAGCTCCACGAGGTCAAGAAGCATGGCTGCTTGGCTCCCTATGGTCTCCCCTAGAGCCTGGCATAGTACATCCTCAATAAACACTTGGTGCAATGAATGAATCGAGACTAGAGATGGCCAACTGGGGCATCCTCAAGACAGGAAGGTGGTTACAAGCCAGGAAATAGAATTCTCCAGAGAGAATATGTGAAAGGAGAAGAGCAGGAAGCCTGAGAAGACCTAGGGAGAGGAGCCTCCAAGAGGAAAGAATCTGGGGGGTCAGGCCGAGGTGAGGACAGAGAACACCTCACCTTTGTCTTACCCACACATGCTCTCCTTGGCTACCAGCTCCTCCTCAAGCAGGAAGGGCCTCTGAGAATCCATCATTTCCAGCTTCAAAGTCTCCTACAGTTTGGACCCAGGAATCCAAGCCCTCTCCCTAGGGAACTGCAGGGTCCAAAGTGAAGGTTCGGAGGCTCAGAAAGGCTCTGGGGCTTAGGGATTCAGATGGAGCCTAAACTCCACATCTAAAAATCCGTGGCCCACCCATTTCTGTTGGGGCTTAGCTCAGGTGTCTCCTCCTCCAGGAAGACTTACTTGACTCCCAGTCTGAGTTAAAAGCCTTCTTCTGGCTCTTACAGCCCCTAGTGCTTCCTTTGGTCACTGCTCTGACCACCCCAAGTGTCATCCTCTGCTTAGGGGGGATGTTATGAGTCAATACGAGTTAGAGGGAAGCTGTGCCTTAGTGCCCAGATCCAAAGAGTGGGCACAGATTGGCACTTCTGGATGGAGCCCCATCTCTGAGGGTCTTTTCAGGAGGGGAGAAAAATGTGAAAATTAGACAAGGTGACAAGGGTGGGAGGGAGTGGGAGTGGGAGGTGGGGGTGGAGACAGATTAAGTGCTTATTTCAAGGATACAGGTTGCTGAAGAAGTGGGGAATGAGGGTGGGAAGTTTCCCTGGGGCCCAGCCTGAGCTCCTGTTCTGGTCCCCACTATCTGTACAATCCAGCGCAGGCTCATTTGACGTGTGAAGGGCAGCCTGCCAAGGCTGAGGCTGCAGGTCCCACTGCAGCCACAGGGCAGTGACCTAGAACCCGCTGCAGCCCGAGCCAGCGCAAGAGGCAGGGCATCTCCACGCAAGGCTTTCCCGAGCACTCAAGAGACACCGCACCAGCATGATGTGCCATGTGTTTTTATGTGGGTACAAAAAAAGTGCACAGAACAGTGAGGGAGCGGGGAGCAGGTCTGTCCTGGCCTGTCCTCTGATTAGGCGGAATTGCAAGGGCCCACCTCCAGTCAGGGGCCTCCCTCAAGGGTGGGGATAAAGTGAAGACCTCAGGCGGGGTTGCTTTACCGTGTACGACCCACCCGTGTGGTCTTGAAATTGGCCGGACCTTTTCTGAATTTGACCATGGAGACCTCAAGAGTGGAGTACCTCAGGGGCGGGTCTCTCCAGTGGGTGGGGCCTCACAGGGTGGGCTGGGGAGAGACCCCCCAGGCTCAAAGAGCAAGGCCCTGGGGTCTGGAGAGCACGTCTTTTGGGGAAGGGTGGGGTCACTGGGGCCTTGGGCTCTCGCAGGGCCAGGCCTCACAGGTTGATTAGCCGAAGAGCTTGACGAAGCAGGGCTGGCAGTAGGGCTTGCCCGCGCGCTCCTGGAAGGAGCCCTTGGTGAGTGGGCGCAGGCAGAAGGTGCAGGTGAAGTGGTCTGGGTGGAAGCGGCGGCCCAGGGCGGACACGCAACGGCCGGTCACGGGGAGGCCACACGTGGCGCACAACGAACCACGCCGCGCGTGGAAGTGGTTCTCGCACAGCGGGCGGCCCTCGTGCTCAAAAAAGCTGCCTCCCGAGAAGGGCGCGAAGCATTCCTGGGGGCGGGAGGCCGCGAAAGGATAGGTCAGCCGCCAACCCCCTCACCAGATAACAAGCTTTAGGAGCTTAATAACCCAACGTGGGAACCCCGCAGCCCACAGCCCCGCCCCAGACGTGAAGCCCCCTGCCCTGAATACCTGAGTAATCGCCCCGCCCCAGGCTCCTCGTTGGGCTCCGGGTTGGCCCAGCTCCCCTCCTCCCCCCACCCCCCCACCCCCTCCCGCAGCAGCGCACCCTGCAGACGAAACAGTCCGGGTGCCAGAGTGCGCTGAGCGCCGAGATGTAGTTATCCAGAATGGGGCCTTGACAGCCCTGGCAGCGCGGGGCGAACAGCTGCAGGAAGTCCCGGCGGCAGTAGGGGCGGCCCTCTCGCTCGTGGAAACCTAGGGGCGGGAACGGAGCGGGAAGAAAAAGAGCTGCTGGCTGCACCCAGGACTTGCAAGATCTGAGACTTGCAAGATCTGGGGCCAGATGAGGGGCAGTCCGAATGAGCAGTAGAGAGGGAGGGAGGGATGGGGTCTAGGGTGGAGGCCAAGCGGGAGGGGATAGGAGGGGCCCCCGCGTGTGGGAGAGGGTGGGGCCGGAAGACTTGGGAGGTTGTAGGAGGCTGGACCACAGCGCCCGAGGCGGGATATCGCGCAGACAGGTATCTTTCAGGACTGGAGCCAAGCTCTCACCCTCATCTCCGAAGGGCTCCCCACAACTGACGCAGCAGAAATGCTCCGGGTGCCAGTGGGTGCCCAAGGCAGTAACCATCTTCTGCGGAGAATGAACGGGGACACTCAGCGTGGCCCTCCATCCCTTCTACCCTCCCTCTCCCATCATGAACCTATGTAAGCGGGTTTAAGTAGGAGTTTGAGGCGCTGGAGACCTAACGAGGGACTTGGAAGTCCGAGAGAGTGGGCGGAGTCCAAAGGGCCTTGGATGAGGCCAAGGGGCGGGGCATGGCTGGGCGGGGGCTGTGGGAAAGGCGGGGCTCACGTGTCGGATGGGTTGATTGCAGAGGCCGCATCGTGGAGAGAAGCGCTCAAAGTAGCATTCAGGGCAGAAGGGGGCTCCGTCCTTCTCAAAGAAGCTGCTGCCTCCCAGGGCCATGGAACAGCCACCGCAAATGAAGTGCTCAGGGTGCCAAGCGCGGCCCAGCGCGGTCACCACCTGCGGGTTGGGGGTAAGGCCTGGGTCAGAGTGGACCTCGGGTTGCCATGTGCCCAGTGAGCTAAGATTTACATGGCACATTTCAAGTTTTCTTTTTTCTTTTTACCATTTGAGTCCCTTCACTCATTTCTCCGCACCCACCCTGAGAGGCCAGGATGAAGAACCTAATGTTCGAGTCAGTCTGTGAGTGACAGAGATTTCAACCCAGGTCTTCCAGCACAGTGCCTAGGGCCCTCAATAATTTTAGGAGCCCATGAAAATGTTGGAATTACTTTTAAAATCAGAAGAAAAAAATGAACTAGAAGAAAACGATTTAATGTATAATATTAATATATTCGTCTTTACACCAACACAGTCATAAAACACAATTTAAAAAAATTTTTTTTAATGGAGGAAGGGGCCCATGAAGATGAACATGCCTAGGGCCCACAAGAGTCATAATGCCACCCTGCTTTGCTAAGATTGGAAATTTGGGGATGGAAGCAGGGCACTAAATATAGCAAGAGGATCTAGGTCAACCACTGGGCACAGTTGTTATCAATAATATCTACTCAGTCAATAAGCCAAGAACCAGAGCTCGCAAACCAGATGCTGGTGGAGGAGAAACAGTCTTTGTTGGTGCCTGAGAGATGGTAGGTGGCACCAGCAAGACTTTTGTGAAGACTGAGATGGAGGTGTGTAAAGGAGCTAATACGGTGCCTGCACACAGTAGAACTGCAATCAATGGTAACTGGGTTGGGAGTCTCATCCCGCCACTTATGTGCTGTGTGGCTCAGAGCTTTAGTCTCCTCATTTGTAAAATACGAACAATGGTAATACCCACTTCCCAGAGTCATTTATTAAAAGGGAACAGCACGAAGTCTGGCTGTCAGAAAGGATGGGTCCATGGGTCTCTCCATCCCTACTCACAGCGCTCCACTTACTTGCCCAGCAATAGGTTTATTGCAGGAGCCGCAGAGACCCTTGGTCTGGGTGGGAACACCACGGCGGCTGAGATCGGACTGCAGCAGCCCCAGCATGGTGTCGAGGCTGCCCTTGCTAGCCGGCCCTGGTGAGGATGGGGAGCCCTCATTCACAGAGCTTGGCACTGGTGGCTGGGTTGGCCCAGAGGCTGGAAGCTGCAGCAAGGAGGACATGAGAGTTCAGTCAGCAAGGCAGCAGATGTGGAAGGTTCTAAAAGGGGTTGGGAAGCCACAAATCTACACTGGCCCACACCCCACCTGATTCACGTGGTTTTGGACACGGAAGTCAGACAGCGAAGCCATCAGTCTATCCAACTCCAGGGTGGCTGAGGTTGCTGAAGGCTTTGGGAGAACAGGGGATGGGCTGGGAGGGCTGTGAAGAACACAATTTGTGTCAGCTCAGAGCCCCCCAGAGTAATGAATGCTATCCTCCAGTAACTCAGGTATCCATCACATCTCTCCCAGCTCTGCCAGCTATGTCAAACTCACAGGCTGGGCCTTTTCTTGTCCTCAGATTGGTCCTCCTTCTGTTCCCCTGCAGTCTCCTTGCTTGATGGGAACTGAGACATTATTTCATCTGCAGAGAGGAAAGAAGGGCACTGGACATGGGACCATACTCCACCCTCTCCCACTTAAGGCTTGTGTTCCTTTAGCTGCTACTCTGCGAAGAGTATACCCCTCAGTCTCTGCCCTTCCCTGCCCTGTCCCCATCCTGGTCTCCGTAACCTGGTACCTGTGATGTTGAACTGGGTAGCATTAAGTTCCTGAAGCAACCGGTCTAGCTCACAGAGCCCTGTGCCCAAGACACCGCTGGAAGAGGAGAATGGAGGGGCTGCAGGGGCCGCAGGCTTTGGGGACCGAGGCTTGCAAACCGTACTGGAAAACATGGTGGGAGTCTGTGTTCAGGGGTGGGGAATCCAAGCCTCCTTACCTGCGTCTCAATTGCCTTCACCATCCCCCAGTTCCCAGGCCCCTCACCTGTACAGATGGTCCTTGTCCCCAGAGGCTCCTGAAGACTCCCCAGACCCTGTCTACAGAGAGAAGGACACAAGTGTGGGTTGATAGGCCTGTACTTTGCCCCACTCAAGCCCAGATTCCCCTAGCCCTAGCCAAGCTTGGCCCTAGTTATGCTCCAGTCCCTAGTATTTGATCTCACCTGTGGCTGGTGGCCATAGGGCAGGGGACCTGTGAGAGGCTCTGGGGACCGCTCTTTTGGAACCCCTGACCTTGGCATGTGTGAGGTGGTGGTCTCCAGGTCGGAGAGCAGGGCATCTGCAGGGAAGAGGCCGTCAGGATGAGAAGTTGAGAGGTTAAGGTTAGAGCAGAGACAGGGCCTTAAGAGGTTAGAGGATAAGGGTTCCAAGTAGGCAGTAGTTAAGGAGGACAGAAGCCAGTATTAAGAGCAGAGGTCAGGAGTCAGACAGAAACACAGGTCAGACCAAGGCAGAGAAGTAGAAGGGCAGCAAGGAGTATTTATGACCAAAACATCCCAAATGGCTCATCTTGGGAGTCATGCACAAAAGCTGCCTGATTCTTTTATTCTCTGCATCTTCCCTAATGCAGTCAAAATTGACTCTTTACTCAAGCCAAATTTGGCTTCACCCCAAATTGCTCAACTGGCTGTATGCCTGGCACCCAACTTTCTGATTGGGTGCTCTTTCTGCCCACTAATTCCTGCCCCCCTCCTGGACCTAAACAGGCCCGCCCAGCCCTGGCGCATCTCCAGGCTCTGGGTCCCACCCTATTCTCCTCATTGGCAGGTCTGCTGGGACCTGCATTCTGATTGGCTTATTTTCCACAGAGCCGGTTACCCCTGCTGAGCAGCACCCCCTATCGCAGGGTGCCTGAACCCCTTCTCTCGCCTGGAGAGCACAGCCTTCCATCCGTTTCCAACAGACCAGAAGGAGGAGATGCCTGGGTCCTCCTTCCTCCACCAAGACCCCCCCCCCCCCGCCACCTCCCTTCCCCAGATCTAGATCCTTTAAACCCTTTCCTTCCCAGAACCTAGAAGTCCCTGCTCCTTTACTCATCTCTGAGTACCATAGTGGGACCCTTAACCTCTCCCTGGCATCTTGGCACTCATCTATTCTCTTTGTGCCCCCCAAAGGCCCGACCCCTACCATATTTAGGGGTCCTTAATTATTTTCTTCCCCAAACCCTGAGACGGGCCTGTTCTCTTCTCCAGAATTGGATGTCATATTCTCCCTTCCTGTCTACTTTCCCAGTGCCCGGACCCCAGACCCCTTTAACCCCTCCTTTCCCAGCGCCCCTGAGCCGAGGCGCCCACTGGCGGGCGCTGCACCTCCCTGCCCATCCGTCGGCAGCTAGTGATGGAGGAGCTGAGCGAGGGAAGAAGGGAGGGAGCGGCCCGTCCAGGAAAAGGCAGGAAGGGAGAGACAGGAAGGGGGACGTGGAGTCGGAAAGGAGGCGCGGGCAGAGACCAGAATCAAGAAGACAGGAGGCGGGGATGGGAAGATGCGGGGAGTGCGAGGGGTTTCCAGCATGGGGAAGCGGGTCCAGATGGCGGTGAGGAGCTGGGGAAAAGGGGACTCGAGCCCCACTCACCCAGGTCCTCCATGGCGGGGCGCGGGCGCACC
This sequence comes from Leptonychotes weddellii, assembly GCF_054177405.1. Classification (NCBI taxonomy): domain Eukaryota; kingdom Metazoa; phylum Chordata; class Mammalia; order Carnivora; family Phocidae; genus Leptonychotes; species Leptonychotes weddellii. The sequence continues at coordinate 14,406,594 of NC_138373.1, read as the reverse complement.
GCGCGGGGCGAGCAGGGCGGGGGCTGTGTCCGGTGGGGGCGGGGGGCGGGGGGGACGTCCGGGAGTTGGAGGCCCGGCCGTGACCATGTAAGGAAGCCGGGACCCACTGGGATGGGGCTTGGGGGGGGGGCGGGGGTGCAAAGAACGGGAGAACTCGGGATGGGGGCGTGTAAGGGAGGGAGGGCCACGGCCCACCCAGGCCCAGCCCGCCTGTCTGCCGCGGAGGCAGCCACACCCCAGCCTTGGCCTCAGCTGCCGGGAGCCCAGGCGGCCAGAGCCAAAGTCAGAGAAGTGGCTCTCCCAGATCCAGCTCGGGATCCTCTGCTCAGTTGAGACTCTTAGACACAGACTGAGGACCTCAAGCAGACACCTCCCGAAGCTAGCACCCTGAGTCCTATACAGAGCCCTGTCCACTGAGGCCATTCCTGAGAGACTTGCTCCAGACAGAATTTTTGGGTTTAGGGCAGGAGTGATGGGTCTAAGGATCAGACAACAGGTTCAGAAGACACAGGTAAACTGAACCCAGGCCCAAACCCCATGCAGACTCGGGGAAAACATTCCCAGGGAGCCAGACCACAGCCAGCCTTCAAGACAAAGCCCTTCCCCAACACCGAGGCAACCCAGACCTGTTCCAAAAGAGCCCTTTCCCAAGATACTGGTGAACACAGACAAGCAAGACACAGACTCCAGTCACAAAAGGGACAAGAGGTCTTCCCTGGACTGAGACCCTGAGAAATCAAAGTGGAAATGAACACTTAGAGATGAGTATGGACAGACACAACAGTGTTGCAGCCGCTGGACTGTGGGTCTCCACCCAGCCCTCAGTCCAGACATGAGTATTGGGCTGTGGGCTTCAACCCAGGGGCAAATTAAACTGACCTGGAGAGCTTTTTAAAAATACTGATGCCCAGGGCATCCTCCCCTCAGTCAATTCAGTGAGAAAGTACCTAGACACCAACATTTTTAAAAGCTCTCTGGGTGGTTCTAATGCAAAGCCTGAGAACACAGAACTGGACACAGAGGCACAGATGGCAAGTGTCAACCTTAGCTCCCCAGAGGCTAACAGGCAGGCCCAGTCCAGGCACGCTCCTCAGTCAGGCTGCCACCCGAGTGGTTAGTGATCTGGGATCCAGGTGATAGACCCTGCCTTGAGAGATCATAGCGCAACATAAGCCCTTCCCTCACCTGAATGCACCCCGGGGCCCTGGCTATCTCTGAGCAAAACTAAGACAGGGCCTGCCTCAGGGACTCCAGGAACACAGCAGGGCTTCCCTTAGGCTAATAGCAGAAGGATACATAAGTGGCCCAAGAGATGAAAACAGACCCAGAGACTGAAGGCCCAAGATGAGTGAAAGACACTCAGGAAACAGTAATGCCAAGGCCTTGGACATACAGCCCCACACTTACTGCATTCCCTCAGCCCAGCCCCTTCATCCCTGACCAAAGTCTGTATGTCTAGCTGGGTATTTGTCTGAGCAATGAAGTTGCATGAGCAGGAAGCAGGGCTCCTCCCAGTACTCTATTCTACCCCAGGACTCCAGGAACTTATTTAGTAAACTCCTACATGCCAGGCGTGGCCTATATTGAGATACAGCAACCTGAACAAGACGCTGGTTGATTGGGGGGTGGGGGAGTCCCACAGGAAAGTAAGCAGAGACACCACACAATAGGAGTATCCAACTCCAAAGTTTTTAATCTCAGCTCTGGAAGGCTGGGCCAGGCCAGGTTGCCTGGGGCCCTGGGCTGTTCTCCATCTGAGGGCTCCATACTACAACCGCGGCCTTGGCTTCTCACTCCTGCATCTTCAGACCGTCACCTTGGGGTATAGTTCCATTCTCTCATCAATCCTTGATGGTGACTTCTGCTCAGCCTCCTCTCATGCTGCTCTGAGGGAGTCCTCCGTCATAGCCAACTCATCCTTGGATCCCCTCCCAGGGAACATCAACAGTCTAAGCTGGAACCCTTGGCCCCCAATTCAACCCCCATGACCACAGCCAGTAAAGCCTCAGTCAGGGGCCCTGCCTCCTCTCCTGCTGCCTCCACAAGCCCCACTAAGGCCAAGGCCCGCTTCCGCGGGCACTGCCCTGGCCCCAGGGTCCAGCGGGCACAATGAGCAACCAACCGGGGCCGGCCCAGGCGGAATACCTCACCCACTGACTCTGGGCCACCATGGGGTCCCAGGTGGATATGGCCCACAGCCTCTTCTAGCTCCTCCTCCAGCCCAGGCAGCAAGAAACGGCCAGCGGCCTCCAGTGCCTCCTCAGCCTCTGAGCCCAGCAGGGGCTGGCCTGGTGGGGGAATGGGCCTCAGGGCAGCCCCACAGCCCCGGCAGCCATGCAAGTGATGCAGGATAGGCCAGGCTGCGCTGGGTGACAGGCCTCGAAGTGGCACCAGGTCCATCTGGGCTTCGGCAAAGCTGCCAGCTAGCAGAGCCCGGAAGAAAGGCGAGGCAGTAGCTGAGGCAGCTCGCTGGGCAGGGAGCCGTAGGCCTGAGTCCAGTAGGAAGTGCAGGTCAGGGGCTGGGATGGGGGCTGGGCCCAGCAGACGTTCATAGAGGCAAGGGGATGGGGAATCTAGGTCCAAGGGGATTGGAGGTGGAAGGACTGGGATCACAGTGGGAGACACCAGGCCTTGGAGGCAGGAAAGGGAGTCGGCAGCAAAGAAGAGGAAGAGTGGATGTGGAGCTGGCCGAGTTAGTGCTGAGAGGAGGAGACGGAGGCCGCCCTGGTCCAGAAGTAGCCGGCGCCACAGAGAGGGCTTCCTTTGGGAAGAAAGGTGAAAAAGGATGACATTGCGGAATAGCAACCTTGCCCCCCTGACCCCTGTGAGACACCCACATCCCCCTCACCGACAGATGAAGGGCAGGGTCAGTGCACAGGCCACACGGTCCTCAGGGCTTCCAGAGAGCAGCAGGTGAGTGAGGGCGCCCACGCCAAAGGGTGATTCAGCCTGCACGGTCAGGTTCTGCAGCAACATCTCACCTGCAGAGATGGACACAGCAGGTCAGGTTGGGAGTTGATGTCCCAACTCTGGGTCCCTGAAAGGAAGCAAAAACCTCAGGGCACGGAAGAGGGGATGACTACAGGCCCTAGAGGGAAAGGGTCCAGATGCTAGGAAATGGGAGGTCAAGGACAATAACAAAGTGTGATGGTCAGGGAGTGCAGTCAGAACACAGAAGATAGGGCAGTTCCTGGCCGTGTGGGGAGTAGTGGGGGGGCCTGGGAAGACATGGGGCCTGAGCCGTGGGTTTCCAAGTCAGTGTGGCCAGTGGGAAGGCAGTCAGGACAATGCAGAACCAAGAGCAGACTGGGTAAAGAAATACAGACAAGCATGATTCTAAGTTGTGGGGGCCAAGCCTGGTGTTGGGGTATCTAGGCCCAAAGACTTGGGCAGAGGACTGGGCAGAACTTGGCATCCTGGGAGTCCCTCTCCTCCTCCCACGTGGTGACTGAAGTTGGATGGTAGGCTGGAGAGGGCAGTGAGAACCGTGAGCAGCACGGTGAGGTTCTTGGTCCAGAACTAGAGGGGGATGGGGCCTCTTGTAGGAGACACACCCAGCTCCCGGTGCTGGCGCCGAGCCGGCCGGGCACGCAGTGAGGGCCAATCATCCGGGGCAACGCCTAACACGAGCCAGGCGCGCAGTAGTGCAGCACCATAGCTGCGCACGAAGGCCTCGAGACAGGCAGGGTTGCAGGTAAGGCGTGCCAGGATGCGCAGCGCGCGGGGGCTCGGTGGGCCTGGCGAGCCCGTCACATAGGCCAGCAGGCCACACAGGGCCGGGCCGGTCACCAACGCCCCGCTTGGGTCAGGAGCCTGGGAGAATCGAGACAGGAGCAGCAGCGCTGGCCCCTCGCGGCCCCAAGGCTCCTCGGAGGCGGCAGCAGGGCTGCGGCCAGGTGTGCGCAGCGTGCGGGGCGTCCGCAGGGAGGTGGGACCCAGGGTGGAGCTGGTTTGTTCAGCTGGCTCGGGTGGTGGTGGAGGCAGGGGACATCGCTCAGGGGACCAGTCAGGGGAGATGTCTCCTGGGCCTGCGGCATAGCCCTCAGAGATCAGCCACGACCTGCAGAGGGAGAAAGGAGAGACTGAACCCACAGCCACGGTAAAGGAGCAGGGCCGCAAGAGCTGTCATGCAAAAAGAGGTGACTGAAGCCGGGAAGAGGAGGTGGGGCCGAGGGGAGAAAGGGGAGAAAGAGAAATGGGGGAAAAAAAACCCCAACTCATTTAGCAATTCCTGATGCCTATTATGTGCCAAGCCCAGTATCAGGTTCTGGGCACAGACAACGAACAAAACTAAAGTCCCCAGCCTCCTAGAATTTATATTCTAGTGAGGGGCAAACAGACAACAAAATAAAAAAGGCCCAGTGAACCTGTCTGGGTCCCAAAGTTCAGAGGTGCTGGGGCAGAGTCAAGGCCAAAGGCAGACCCAGGAAGAGAGGACATGTGTTTAATGGTGACTAGAAAGGGGTCTTGTCCGGGGAGAACGAGGAATCGATCCGAGTCAGTAAGAGTCCTCCTGAGACAGAGTGGGGGATGAGGGGAGTGAAGACAGCCAGAGCCCTCAATCCACAGCAATCAGGTGGGCACTCACCTTAGGCTTCGGAAGCTTCCGGCCTCTGCCCGGTCAGGGGTCCGCTCCTCAGGAAAGTCCCAAGAAGCAGCTTCTCTTCCCTCTTCTTCCTCATCACCAGCATCACCACACAGCTGTCCAGCCAAGAGAGGTACAAGTCCCAGAGCCTGTAGCCGGCCCAGGGCTCCAGTATCGTAGAGGAAGCCCACCAGGGCAGCCACGACACGAGGGTGCCAGGCACTGGCACGAGGGTCCCGTAGCAGACCCATCAACAGCTCCAAACCACCCGCGTCCCGCAGCCGGGCCCGGTTGATGGCCTCCCGGCACAGCAGGCACACAGCCCGCACCAGGGGCTGCTGGGAGGCTGGGCCAGCCCCATTGGGCCCCCTGCGCCGCCGGAGCTCACCCAGTAGCACGTCCACACCACCAGCATTGCCCAGTGCAGGCCGGACAAGGCCTTGGGCACACAGGTTGGCAAGGATCAGGATAGTTGCCTCTCGTACTGCCTTTTTGGGGTGGGAGGCCAAACTGACCAGTGGTCCTAGTCCCCCACCCAGACTCAGCTGCTCAGCACAGGCCCGGGAGCAGCCTCGACTCAGCTCCAAGAGTGCCCGAACTAGGGCCAAGGTCAGCGCAGGGTCTGGGGCAGCGGCCAGAAGCTCAGCCAGAGGGCGCACTGCTCCCTGCTGTGCCAGGGCCAGGCGGTGCTGGGGTGAGTCCGCCAGGTTGCGGAGCGCGCGCACCACACTCTGCAGGCACTGTGAGTCCTGGCAGGCTGTCAGGTTCTCAACGAGCAAGGGAACAGCACCTGGAGAGGGAAGAGGAGGACAAAGAGTGAGCAAGGAGATACCCAAGCCCCTCTCCCACCGCCAAGCCCTAGCTAACTCCACACTCATAGCCTTCTCACCAGCAGAATGGATGTCCCCACAGCTCTCAGGTTCCATGGCTAAGTTCCCCAGAGCACGGGCTGTTCGGTTCTGGATGCTGTCTGTCTTCACACACTGAAGAATAGTCACTGCAAGAGAATTCGGCCTCTTGAGGGTCCTACTCCTTCTTGTCTCTCTCATTAATGACCTCAAGAATGTGACCCGAGAGGGTCAGGGACGGCCTCCAGAGAGGCTAACACTTAATGGGTCTGAAAGGTTAAATAGATAGGTATTTGTTAGAAAGATGGTGGATGGGGGTGTTACAGGGCATTTCAGGTTTGGAAGCAGCCTTTGCAAAGGCCCAGAAATGAGATCCAATGTCTGTGCTGGGCCTCAAATGCCAGGCCAAGGGATCAGACAGGACTTGAATATGAGGGCACCAGGAACCACACAAGATTTTAAGAATAGGAATGCTGTGATACAATCTGGTAGCCATGGAGGGAAGCAGGTTATGGAGGAAAAGAATAAGGCAGGGGGAGCAGCCAGGAGGCTGTCCCCATTGTTAAGGTGAGAAAGGACAGTGGCTTAAACAAAGCTACCAGCACAGCCCCACACATGGGCACCAGTCCCTGGGCACATGAGGGGAGAAGGATAAATGGGGATGGATTCAGGAGATATTTAAAATGTAGAATAGTGACTGAATGACAAGGGTCATATGCTAATAACAAAACCTGTAATTTATTGAGGACTTATTAATGTACCAGGTCTCTTGTCAAACATGTTATGGTCCAGATGCATTTTATACAAATTTAAAATATGTTTTAAATAAGTTTCGTTTTATCCAAAAAATTAAGATTTTATCAAAATTGGCACAATTTCCTAACAGGCGGCAGTGTATAAACTATATTCCCAACATTGCCACTAAGAGGCGCCAACTTAGCTGGTAAACAGAAAGGCTTGCTATCTTTTTTTTTTTTTTTAAGATTTTATTTACTTGACACAGAGAGAGAGAACAAGCAGGCGGAGCAGCAAGCCGAAGGACAGGGAGAAGCAGAGCCCCCCGCCGAGCAGGGACCCGACGCGGGGCTCCATCCCAGGACCCTGGGATCATGACCTGAGCCGAAGGCCGACCGACTGATCCACCCAGGCGCCCCGCTTGTTATCTTCCGTTAGGATTTCTTCTTATTGTATTAGTTTTTAATGACTCAAAGTAGCCAGTCCATGCTTAGAATATCTGCGTTCTCTACTTGTATTTCATTTTCTCCCTACCTCAGTTTTGCGAGGTAGCTATTATTCCATTTCTCACTGCAGAGAACCATTACACCTTCTGACCCAAGTTCGTCAAATGGTAGCCCTGTACAGGGCCACCCACTAGGCATTGAGTGTCTGCTATAAACCTCATAAATGGAGAGTAAGAATCACCTAGAAGTCACCATATAAGCCTTTGGTCTCCACTGGCCCAAACTCGAGGAAACAACCAATACGCAGGTCATGGCTGAATTATCTGATCAGGTTCGGGTGTAGATAAAGAAGGCTTGAGGGCTTTATGGGTGTTGCGCGGTCAGAAGGCATGTTCTTTCAGGCTACAACACAAAAGATCTCAAAACTCCGCCCAGGCCCAGAAACAGAAGTTCCCGGGCGCGTGGAATCCTTCTAGGAAATGAGGGCGGAGCACTTACCCAAAGGGAGAATGCCTCCGAGTCTGCGCACTTCAGCCCGGCACGCCCCTTCCGTACAGCAGTTGGCTAGGATGCTGAGCGCCAAGTCCAGAGTCTTGCGCAGGCGCGCTGGCGGCGAGGGCGCCGACGACGACGCAGCGGAGGGGGCAGGGCCCGGCGAGGGGGCGGGGCCAGCAGAAGTCGCTGACTCGACGGACGAGGGGGCGGAGCCGGGGCCAGCCTGGGACGGGGCGGGACCCACTGCAGCCGCTCGCCGTAGCAGCGCGAGAAGGGGGCGGAGCCCGCCGCGCGCCCGGAAGCGCTCGATTCCCCCTGCAGCCTTGACGTGGCGCGTGCGGAGGGCTAAGAGCGCACGGCCCAAGGGTGTCTCGTTGGTAGCTGTGTCCTTTCCCCCACCTAGACCCTCCCCGGCCGCCGCCGTGAGCTGCGCGAGGCAGAACGAGAGCGAGTCCGTGAGGGTGGGTTTCGCAGCCGCCATCTTGGCTCAAGCCTAAGGCTCCGCCCCCCTCCTCGCCGCTCCTCCAAGGGAGCGGAACTGGAAGAGAGGGGCGTGGCCAGGCACCGCCTCTCGACGCTTTTTAAGTAGCGCCGCCGCAGTTATTTTGCAAGTTGGAAGTTGTAGTTCTCAATCCCGGGACTCTGGGCAGTCGCAGAAGGCACGTAGAGAGTAGTGGTTATCTAATCGTTGTGCGAACCCAAGAGGCGCGTGTGGTGCATGCTGGGATCTGTAGTCTGCGCCTTGCTTAGCACGCCAGGCTTAGGTCGGAGGAGAAACTCTCCGGGGCCTCGCAGTGGACTGATTCCTTTGGAGAACTCAGACATCCGACCATGGAGTCTCAGTACCGTGCTGCTCCCGGTGGCGTGGCTACTCCACCCCCCCCCCCCGCGTGTTCACGACAGCGACTGCCTTTTCCTTCCAGCTCGCTTTCCTGCCCCACAGCGATGGCCCGGGCACCGAAATCCGCGCTGACGGACTCAGGATCGCGAGCCAGGCCCAAAGTATCAAGTTCCTGACAGCGGCCACTGATGGTGAGCTCTTGCTCAGTTAAGTGAATGAGAGGGTTAAACCTACCGAGACCGTTCCCTGCCACTTCCTAGAGCGGCACGGGCTAGTGGACATTTCCGGTTCCGGTGCCGAACCCCTCCCCCCCCGCCCCCTTTGGGTCCGGAATGTCTCCTGGTCAGCCTCAGCTTGTGAACTGAGTGGCTGGTTCTTAGGAAACAGGTCTTCACTGCGATGTAGTCGACATCGCCAGAAGTGGCAGGGGAATCGGACATAGGATCCCGGGGGTCCCAGAGCTCCTCCCTCCTTAGGGGAGTTGTTCCACGTGAGCGGCCCTCCCTGGTGTGTATGCGACAGCCGGCCTCCTGGGAAATGCTGCTGGTCCTGAAATACCATGTAGGTCAGGGTCTGGACCAGGGAAGAAGCCTCTAATGAAGAACGACTCAGCGTGGCCGTGGCTTTAGTGAGCACGCCCAATTCATTGAGCACCAGTGCATCCACTTGGGTGAACAACTCTATGCCTGCTCAGAATGTGGCAAAACCTTCTACCCCAGCTCCAAGCTCCTTAAACGCCAATGCTCGCACACAGGCAAGATGCCCTATAAATGCTCCAGTTGCAGCAAGAGTTTTGTAGACAGTTCAGATCTGCTGCAGCACCAACATACTCACACAAGCCAGAAGCCTTACACTTGCAGTGAGTGTGGCAAGAGCTTCAGCCAGAGTTCTCACCTGCTCATCCACCATGTGGCCCACAGTGGTGAGAAGCTCTATATCTGTCTGCAATGTGGCATTTGCCAGCAGCTCCAACTTCGGCCAGCACCAAGAGACGTGCCAGGGCGGCAGTTGCTGCCAATATCCCTGGCTTCAGTTTCAGCCCAAACTTCAGTTCTGATTTGGTCCAGTCCTCAAGGAGCCTGAGTATCTCTAAGCAAATCTCCTTTCTGCTCCTCTGAGGCTGTTGATTCATGGACTGAATCAAGGAAACCCAGGCTGGAAGAATTAGAACAGTAGAGCCTTCCCCCAAAAGAAGGTTTAACCCTGTTTTTTGAGGCCCCAGAGACAGAACTCCAACTGGAGGGAGGGTTTTGGATGGTAGGAGCTATCCCATACTGGCCCAGCTGCTTCCAGATGTAGGACACCTTTGGCAGCTGCTAACCAGATCCCTTCACAGGCCTAAGGAATGATGGGATTAATCATTCCAAGAACAACAGCTGCCTCATCCCAGAGGAATGGGACCAGATGTCAGACACCCCTGTGAGGAACACAGCTGGTGGGGGGTACCTAACCTCCAGAAGGGATCATAAGGCTGTGTTCTGGCAGAAGGACCAAAGAATTTGTACTTGGGACCACTATGTGAACTCGGGTATATGAGCCCTGTGAAAGAGAACAGTCTTTATGGAGTAAAGCTAGGGCTGGTAGGGCCCAGAGCCAAAGCAAAGGACCAGGAGACCTGTCTGTTGAGTTCATGCATTGTGACATTTCTAGGCAGGGGCAAAAGGCCCAAGGTTTGTCATCTGCCCCTATCCCTTCTCTAGTCCCTTCCCTTGTGGGTTCCCCAGATCCTTTTTCGGATCCCTCAACAGAGAAAAAGTAAAGGTTCACTTGTGCATCTCATAAAGTTCACATTGAGGACTAAACGTGGCTCTTTTGCCTGGACATTGGAGAGAGCTGCCTAAATAAATGCACTTTTATTGGTAAAACTTATAGAAACCAGAGGGAGGCTTCCTAAAGCACTACCTAATCTATGCCCAGAACAGAGTCCAAGCTATGAGGGACTTCTTTTTCCTTCCCATAGCTGCCTGTGTTCCTGGGAGACGCACAGGCTAGTCTTTTTGAGGTTGGAGGAGGCTTAATGCCCACCCCTGTGCAACCATCCTTCCACCATTAGCCCCAAGCATGTAGAACCCTATCCCCAAATTTTGCCTTTTATCAGGTTTGCTACATCTAGAATTGTACTCAGGTAGAATAGGGGTAAAGGAAAGGAATGTGCAGCAACCCCTCTCTCAGCTTCTAGCAGAATGTCCAGGTCTGTCTTTTCCTAGCTGTGTGACCTTGGACAGGTCTACCTCTTCTGATCTTCAGTTTCTTCATCTGTAATACAGGAATGATGATGGCTACCTCACAACATTGTGTTGAGGATTCCATGGGATCATGTACATGATACACCTGGGTCAAAGGGGTGACTATAAACCTCAGCTCTCCTATCTCCTTCAAGTCTGGACCTTTTCACTGGTGGTGTCAGTCAAGAAAAGCATCATGCCAGCTCATGTACTAGCTCCTCCATAAAGTTACAGAAATGAGCAAGCAGCCTAGATCCTGGGGTAGCTTGGTGTCATGAAGGAGATGGACTCAGGACCAGTAACAACACGGAGTGCACAATCCTGGCAGTGGAGAAAAGGCTTCACCAGGACCAAGCCTGAGAGGCTTCACTGAGGTGACATCTGATTAATACTACCTGTCTCCTCAAGCTGGGAGCAACAAATGCCCCTGGGCATGGGGTCATTGATAAAGGGAAGGATTCTAGCTATGTTCCCCATCAATGGCACTTCAAAGAGCACAAGCTAGGGTCTGAGTTGGAAGCCTGAGTCCCCAGCACATACATAGTTGGCACTCAGTAAATAGTTGTTATGATAGGGTTGTGTTTATACTGCTTACCTGTGTTGGGTCTTGCCTTCTTAAAAGCTCTATTATGTATGCTACAAAATCTATAATTGTATATGAATATTAGGTACGTGGCAGAGTTGGGCATGGGAGGAAATTTGTTTGCAAAGTCCCTTTCAGTGAACTGGAAGCTAATTTCTCACATTAAGGCAAGTATCCCTAGGCTCCATCTCTCAAATTGTTATGTGCTTGTAAATCTCTTATCTTCTCCTTTAGGTTATGTTTAATTCTTTTATAAGTGTGTGTAATACTTTTATAATTCTAAAAAGATTAAAGTTGGGGTGCCTTGGTGGCTCAGTCAGTTAAGTGTCCAACTCTTGGTTCTGACTCAGGTCTGATCTCCAGGTCGTGAGATGGAGACCCACATTGGGCTCTGCATTCAGCGGGGAGTCAGCTTGAGCTTCTCTTTCACTTTCCCACTGCCCCTCCCCGCCCCTCTAAAATAAATAAATCTTTAAAAAAAAAGATTCATATGATGAATGTTATCCATTTATCCCTCATCTATGGAGTAATTAAAATACATTATTTAGTGTTTATTTTAAATGGTTTTTACTACAAGAAGAAGAAAACTATCATAGCTCAATTATATAAATACACACACATACACACACACACAGTGAAATTCAAAACACACAGTGAAGTTCGCTGTCTCTGGCCTAAGCACTGTGTATGTGTGTGTGTGTTTACACAATGGAGCCAATCAGAAGATTTCACATCACAATCTAGATTTCTAGTTTGGTGTTTGGGGGAGGAGAGCAGGGAGGAGGACCAGAAAATACCCGACTCCAGCTGCAGGGTTGAAGTTGCCAGGGCTATTAATTTCAGGGCATGGGGTATGTGAACCCCTGGGCAAGCGCAGAGACTAGGGGATCATTTGGAAGCAGTTTGAAGGGGTGGCTAGCCAGATCCAAGACCTGCGAAGAGGGGGGCTCAGGGATTCCCTGATCCCAGCTATCTATGGAGGGTGGGAGAGGGAGAAAGGGCAAAGAAGTCCAGGAATATGACAGCCTTCTCTAACATAGTAGGACACTCCCCTCTCCACCTTACCTCCTATCTGATTTTGATCTCAGTGGTGTGAAGATCTCTGGGAATGTCTGAGGTAGGTCCTGGGTTAAGGGCTAGAACTCATGGCTTAAGAATCTCTGATGTATGGGAAATGCCCATGGAGCCTGCTTCCCCCATCCCATGCTGTTCCAGGTCATGAACATGCTGCATCTCACCTCCCGCTTAGCCCTTGTGCTGCAGTTGCTCAGAGTTGGAAGGGAAGTGAGGAGTGACAGAGCCTCCATTTGGGCCATGACTGTGAAGAACTTGAGGATGGAGAAGTTTCATGAAAAAGAAGTAGCCTCCACTCCTGTTATCTCTGAGCAAAGTTCTGACCCAGAGGGCTCACTATTTCTCCCTAGGATTAGCTGGAAGAAGCCAGGATTGGAATTCCAACACCCATAGCTCAGGATACCTGCCACCTGAGAATCCCACACTTTTCCTCTCCTGGACCCCAGGGGTCCCACCCACACAACTCATCTACCTCTCTCCACCATGTCAGCTCTTTGAGCTAACCACAGACCTAAGTTCCTAGAGGTTCCCTAAGTGATAAAGAGAATGTCCTATCTGCCATGTGTGATATGCTCACCAACCTCCCAGGCTCACCAGTCTTCCATATGCAGAATCCAGCTGAGCTCCAGGAGTGAAGCAAAGGGAGCCTCTGGAATTTCAAATGTTTCTAAGCCCATGCACCCAAGCTCAGTCAACTCAACTCCCAGGAAAGGTCTCACTCAGAACCTAGGGCCTCTCAGTTTACTCAGTATAAAAAAACTTTGTATCATGAAAGAGTAAGTGAATGAATTAATGAATCTGGTTTCTGAGCCAGTGACTTACTAGAAATAGCAAATTAGAAGAAGGAAGAATGTTAGAATTAGGCAGACTAAAGGGACAAGTAAGAAGAAAAAAGAGGAAAGAAAAAAAATTTTCAAAGGAGATAGGCTCTTTCTCCTTCCACCCCCCCTTCCCTGCCCTCCCCTAACTGAAAAAGTAGACCTTAAAGCCTTTAGGGGCAGACGGAGCAAGATAAGCAATTTCTGAAGGTGGGGGTGAGACACGGGGCCGGTGCTACGTGTCAGGCCTGGCAGGGTAAAGAGGGTGTCCACAAGAGGTGATGGCCTAGCATGGGTGCCAGAGCCTAACAAGGTTGGGAGGGCATCATGGAGGGGAGATGGAAGTCTGGTTATACCGGCTGTTGATCAAATAATTACATATATTAAGGATAATGAACCAGGTTTCTCAGTGTCAGAGAAGGAAGACACAAATAAGGAAAAAGAGAAAACTCAGTTCTTATGGTTCTGGGTTGGAATTGGAGATATCAGAGTGACTTTATGATTTTCAGCAGACATGTAGATAGATACAGAAATAAATATAGATATAAATGTATATATGTGTATGTACACACCCGTGTATATGTTCATATATTTAATAGCTCTGAAGGGCCTTGGAACTGTTCCATCCCAATAACAGAAAGTTTTAACATGATCAACATCAAGAAAAGGCTGGAGTACTGTTGTAGAATAATGGAAACTAAAAAGACGTGACAAGTAAATGCAATATATGCTTTAAAAAAAAAAATTATTTGCTTGACAGAGAGAGACACAGCGAGAGAGGGAACACAAGCCGGGCGAGTGGGAGAGGGAGAAGCAGGCTTCCCACTGAGCAGGGAGCCCGACGTGGGGCTCTATTCCAGGACGCTGGGATCATGACCTGAGCCAAAGGCAGATGCTTAATGACTGAGCCACCCAGGCGCCCCTGCAATATATGCTTTTGGAATGGATCCTTTTGCTGTAAAGGACATATTGGGTTAATTGATAAAACTCAAGTAGTGGCTGAGGTTTCAATGGCAATTTCCTGATTTTGATGGTTGTATTGTGGTTATACAGGAGAATGGTCTTGTAAATACACGCTGAAGTGTTCAGAGGTGGTAATGCATCAAGACAGCAACTTATTCTCCAGTAGTTCAGGGAGGGAGTGGGGAGAGTTCCTTGTACTAGATTTGCAACTTTTCTGTAAGTTTTTTGTTTCAAAAAGAATTTTAGGAAAATAAATCTAAGTCCTCAAAGAGTATGATAGTTTGGGAATGTTTAGTTAAGGGTGCTTAGACCGACACCAAAAAAAAAAAAATGTTACTGCATTAAAGGTTGGCAAGAGAACTGATGTCCTTAATGGTGGCCCAGAATCATCAAAGAAGTTTACCTTTGCTAAGTAACTCCGTTCATTCATGATCATTTACTGAATGTTTGCCAAGTGCTAGATTCTGTGCTAGGTTCTCAGAATACAGCAGTGAACAAAATAGATGTGGTCTCACCTCTCAAGGCTTTTTCAGTCTGAGGAATGAGTTATGATCCCTGCCCTCAAAGAACTCACAGTCCACTTGATTCAGGCCTTAGGAACACAGAGGAAAGAGCCACTCCAGAAGACAGGCAGGCTTCCCAGAGGAGGTGGTCTTCACTAGAAAGGCCCTAGGGCTTTTTCTTTTCTGTTTTCTTTTTGGTTTTGTTTTCCTTTAAGAAAACAGGGAAATCAGTAACCCAAATAATGGCAGTTCAAATAGATCTAGATCTGAAAGGAGCAAACCCTTTCTGCAAACATAACCCAGCTCCCCAAAGGCTGCCAGAAGCTTTAGTTTTTGCTGCAGTATGTAAACGTGGAATTACTCTGCATACCTCCTTCCGCTCTCCTCATCTTGGGCTCCGTGGGCAAAATAGGGAATGGGAGCCCCAGAACCAGTGCAATAGTTGCAAGAGTCTGGAGTGGATTCACCCAGGAGCAAGGTGAGAGCTAGACTTTGGAAATCTGATACCCACCCTTCTGCACATAGTTATTGTTCTGCCTATTAGGCAGAGCAAGGGGCCAGAGTTAAGAGTCTTGGTCACCTCAGAAAGATGAAGTTGGGGGACTGGGGACTGAGACAGGTATCGAAGTGAAAGACTATAATCCAAGTCTCCTCTAGCTTATATAACACCTTCACAACTATACACAAGTGACCTTAGCTACAGTTGTGTGGTTTTTCAACTTAGTAGTTCTGAATGCAGCCTCCTGGTTCCTCATTTTCATGGTTGCAGCAGAAGCTCTTCTAGTGAGTCAATTTGGTAGTGTTGACAGAACCATCCTTGTAAGTCTAGCCTAGCCAACACTTGTAGTCAACTAATTCACAGCTAAAATACCTATAGTAGTATTGCCCTGACATTTTCATGCATAAAGTATGCTAACTTATTTAAATTTCAGTGAACTCACCTGTACAATGGGTAAGATAATGCCTACTGCGAATAATGAGATAATGTATATAAAGTATCCAGCACATACAGGGTCTCAGTGATGATATCTTCTACCATTATTATAATTATAGGGAATACAAAAAGGTAAAATGATGAAATAAAGGGGGGCAAGATGGCAGAGGAGTAGGGGAACCCATTTCAACTGGTCCCCTGAATTTAGCTGGATATCTATCAAACCATTTTGAACACCCACAAAATCAGCCTGAGATGTCATTCTAACTGGTGTAAGGTGGTATCTCAATGTGGTTTTGATTTGAATTTCCCTGA
>NC_138373.1:14361765-14390729 GCF_054177405.1 Leptonychotes weddellii | reverse complement strand
TTGTTGTTTCTTGCCTTGTTAATTTTTGCCATTCTAACTGGTGTGTAAGGTGGTATCACAATGTGATTTTGATTTGTTGAACATTTTTTCATGTGTCTGTTAGCCATTCATATGTCTTCTTTGGAGAAGTGTCTGTTCATGTCTTCTGCCCATTTTTTTACTTGATTATTTGTTTTTTGGGTATTGAGTTTGAGAAGTTCTTTACAGATCTTGGATACCAGCCCTTTATCTGTAGTGTCATTTGCAAATATCTTCTCCCATTCTGTGGGTTGCTTCTTAGTTTTGTTGACAGTTTCCTTTGCTCTGCAGAAGCTTTTTATCTTGATGAAGTCCCCAAAAGTTCATTTTTGCTTTTGTTTCCCTTGCCTTTGGAGATGTGTCTTGAAAGAAGTTGCTGTGGCTGATGTCAAAGAGGTCACTGCCTATGTTATCCTCTAGGATTTTGATGGATTCCTGTCTTACATTGAGGTTTTTCATCCATTTAGAGTTTATCTTTGTGTATGGTGTAAGAGAATGGTTGAGTTTCATTCTTCTGCATGTGGCTGTCCAATTTTCCCAGCACCATTTATTGAAGAGACTGTCTTTTTTCCATTGGATATTCTTTCCTGCTTTCTTGAAGATTAGTTGACCATAGAGTTGAGGGTCCATTTTCGGGGTCTCTATTCTGTTCATTGATCTATGTGTCTGTTTTTGTGCCAGTACCATGCTGTCTTGGTGTATCACTAATTAAAAGTCTGTTGTAGTAACCTGGGTATACAGCAGTAATTTCTTAATTTGGGAGGAATAGGATCACAGACCTCTTTGCGAATCTGATAAAAGCCATAGACTAGGGCGCCTGGGTGGCTCAGTCGTTAAGCGTCTGCCTTCGGCTCAGGTCATGATCCCAGGGTCCTGGGATCGAGTCCCACATTGGGCTCCCTGCTCGGCGGGAAGCCTGCTTCTCCCTCTCCCACTCCCCCTGCTTGTGTTCCTGCTCTCGCTATCTCTCTCTCTGTCAAAATAAATAAATAAAATCTTTAAAAAAAAAAAAAGCCATAGACTATCTCCCCACAAAGACCTATAGATACACACCAAATTTTACATATACAATTATGTAGAGTTCAGAAGCTCCCTAAAACCTTCCTACACTGACTTTAGATTAAAAATCCCTAGAATCAGAGATGATCCAGACTCCAGAATTTGATCCGTCTTTTTGAGTAAGGGACAGCCAGCCCTAGGTAGGGAGAGATATAATAGGGGGCCATGTGATCAGGCTCACAGAAATCCCAAAAACGTGGAGGTGTGGGGAAACCAGGGATAAGGGGACAAACTAGACCACCCTACCCTAGGTGTGGGGGGTGGCTGTCCTTTTTATGATAATCACCTGTGACCAAAAAAGAATAACCAGACCCTAGGAAGAGGTGGGCCATTGAAGGTGTTATCACTAGTCCTTGCTCAATGGTGATATCAGTAGAGATGTTAAAAGGGTTTAAGTTCCTTGGTTAGCTTTCTATAAAAGACCAACCCTAAAGGCCCTCATTGACAGCCCTGTTGGGAACCCTCTCACTCTTGATAGCTTTTTCTATATCTTCACTTAATAAACTTCTATCCCTTTACTCACTCTGTTGTCCATGAGATTCATTCTTCAACTCTGTGAGACAAGAACCTAGCTCTCCCACATCATTTTCAAAACCTAGTGCCCTGGGACTCAAGG
This sequence comes from Leptonychotes weddellii, assembly GCF_054177405.1. Taxonomy (NCBI): domain Eukaryota; kingdom Metazoa; phylum Chordata; class Mammalia; order Carnivora; family Phocidae; genus Leptonychotes; species Leptonychotes weddellii. The sequence goes on along the minus strand of NC_138373.1, from coordinate 14,389,036 downwards.
ACCATGACTTCTTTTTAATTTCCTTGTCAACCTTTTCTCCATCCAATATGCCTAGGTATCCTCTCTCTGTTCACCTTGAATAACCAAAAGGCAACATCATTTACAACCACTTTTGTCCTCTGCTCATGGGTTCTTCCCTCTTACATTCTTTCCTTGGGCTTCAGGGTCATGACTGGGCCTTGTCAGGGTGGGAGTGGGAGAACTACATATTTCTTATAAAATTTATTGTTAGTTTTATTCCCCCCCCCCCCAGAAAACTGTTTGTCTTTCAAAATCTAGGGGACTAGGCCTGAATCCAAACTAAAAACACAACACTTCAAAACTGATCATGAAGAGCTATTTCAGGGCATGATAATGCAAAGATTCACCAGGGATAATTCATACTTGGAGAATTCTAGAATGTGATGATTCATCCAGAGTCCCACAAAAACCATGACAGATCCACAGGAAAACCCTCATTCATGAGAAGGAGCATAATTAGAATGAATCCAATGACAGTGTAGTCTGAACACAAACCTTGGTTTGGGGTGTGTTGTTGTTGTTGTTTGTTTTGTTTTTACAAACCTTGCTATATAAAAGGACATGAAGGAAAAGACTAAAAACTCACACTTAACTCACCATAAGAAATGCTTTAATGTTAACTACGCTGGAATTAAAATTATGAAATAAGAAAGGACCATAGTAAGCAGTCTCCAAAGGTGGCCCTGGTGAACCACACCTCGTGATATTTATGCTCTTGTGTAGCCCCCTTCCCACATTGAATCTAGGTCAATTTCTGACTTACTTTATCCAATAGAAACACACAAGATGTGATGTTCTGAATTCTGAGTCTAGGCATTAAGAAGGTTTTATAATTTGGGGGAGTTCTGTAGAGGTTATACACACTCTTGGAGGCTACAAAGCCCTCACATAGCACCCATAGAAGGGATATTTGACATACCAAGCTTTTTAGTAAAGGATTACTCTTACCCAAAGAAAGGTTTGGCCCTTTGCCCTGGCTCCTGGGAGGTAATCTTGTAAGCTATTGGAATGTCTTGCCTGACAAGAGTGAGTCTTTCTAGTGATTTACTGAACCTGAGGGTAATCTTGGGGATCTCCTGAACTCATACAAAGTTTCTCCAGTCCAAGTCTCATAAACAATTTCTACTATATCCTATTATCTCTGCTTCCTGATGTTGTCGTGTTGCTTCCCCCCCACCACCCCAGCATTGCTTTTTACTATTTTGGGGGAGAGAGAATGGGGGTGGGGGAACAGTCCCAAGGAGTCTCTGGAGTGATTAAGACTGGTAGTACAATGAAGGGACGAGATGGAAGGCCCCCAGGATCCTTTTTGCTATTGATTTCTAGACTCTGATGAGCATGATATGACACGTGTGTAGTTGTCTAGCATGTGATATTCAATAAATGTCAGTTGCCTTTTCTAGCCGGGCTCTCCACAGGCTATACCTAGGTATCTCCATCCTTCCCATTTCAGGGAATGAAGCTCGCCTACAGAACGAGGGAACAAGGAGTACAGTACAGTTTGGGTAATGCAGCTGGCTAGCTGGCTCAGTGGCAGGGCCTCACTGTGTCCCCATCTTCCCCAAGCTGCTCTGCCAGGGTGGGGCCAAGAGTTGAGGTTCCCAAGAGGCTTCCCTGAGGCCTAACCAGCTTGTCCTAGAAGATTCCCTGTGGAGGACTATGGGCTGCAACTCTCTAGTGTACAGTCCTCTCTTTTTGACGATAATTGTAGGGAAAGAAGCGGACACACATGCTGATTTCACGGGCTGTCTTCAGGATCTCAACAGCTTTGCTGTGCTCAATATCTTGCAAATCCACATCATTCACAGCTAGGACTTTGTCCCCTTCCTGAAGTCCTGCCTGATGTGCATCCAAGTCGGGAATCACGTTGGAGATAAAGATGCCTAGCTGGGAGGCCTTTCCTCCTAGAATATTAAATCCCAGCTGAGGGCGCCTGGTGGCTCAGTTGGTTAATCGACTGCCTTCGGCTCAGGTCATGATCCCGGAGTCCTGGGATCCAGCCCCTCATCAGGCTCCTGGCTTGATGGGGAGCCTTCTTCTCCCTCTGACCCTCTCCCCTCTCATGCTGTTTCTCTTTCTCTCTCAAATAAATAAAAATCTTAAAAAAAAAAAAAAAATCCCTACTGAGCTCCAGGGGGTTTCTTCAGTGTGACAATTCCGGGGCAGAAACTGGGTCAACTCATTGTTGTACTCTGGGTGATATACCCTCTCATGAGGTGGAATCCATGCTGGGGGATTCTCATAGGCAGGCAGGAAGACCACGGGATAGTCATCATAAGGAATCCAGCTGTCCATCTCCAGCAAGGCCCCGCAGGCCTCAGGAACCTCAGGCTCCACTCACTGCCAATTCAGTCTGGAAACTGGAACTGTTGTCATTTTACTAATAAACACTATCTTAGGGCATTATCCAGGGCTGGTGATGCGGGTGAGCTAGGTTCTTGTCTCACGGAGTCGAAGAATGAATCTCGCGGACAACAGAGAGTGAGTAAAGGGATAGAAGTTAGTGAAGATACAGAAAAATCTCTCAAGACAGGGGTCCCAACAGGGTTGCCAATGAGGGCCTTTAGGGTTGGTCTTTTATAGAAAGCTAACCAGGGAACTTAAACCCTTTTAACATCTCTACTGATATCACCATTGAGCAAGGACTAGTGAAAACACCTTCAATGGCCCACCTCTCCCTAGGGTCTGGTTATTCTTTGTTGGTCACAGGTGATTATCATAAAAAAAGACACACACCCCCCCCATGCCTAGGGCAGGGTGGTCCTAGGGTAGGGTTGTCTGATTTGTCCCCTGATCTCTGGTTTCCCCACACCTCCACGTTTTTGGGATTTCTGTGAGCCTGATCACATAGCCCCCTATTGTGTCTCTCCCTACCCAGCCCTGCCTGTCCCTTACTCATTCCTCCCCCTGGAATAGTAACCCTAACTGCCATGGGACGATGACTGCTCTGGCTGCTTCCTGCTGAAATGGGGTGGTGGGCTGTATGGCAGTTAGAATTTATCCAGGGGTTGGTCCAGGGGTTTGTGTATGGCTCCAGGTGGGTCATGATGGGCAGCAAACAGTACTTGCATCAGCACATGCAAAAGGATGAACATAAAACAATTATTAGGCCCCAAATTATGATCACATCCCTTATATAAGATCCCCATTTACCAATTTTGTCAAATAGATCAGTGGATATCTTGATCTTAATTGATCACAAATGTCCCCTATTAATTGGAGTTAACTGTAATGTTAAAACACATGAGGAAATTCAGTCAATAGTGGCGCAATTCTTGAGAATTTCTTCTCTAACTTCATTTAATTCTTGGCTTGAGGGCACCCAGTGCCTGGGTTGTATCATTTAGAGTCCTGCTGAGCAAGCCTACTGTTTTGCTTATTTTATATTGCAGTCCTAACGTAAGCCCTAGAAGTCCCATAGTGAGCTTTGAGACTCTTTTTACCAGGAGGGTTGTTGTATGCTTGGTTAAAGCCTTTGTTTGCAATCGTATGTCAGTAGAGGTGGCTTCTAGGATAAAAGACTATGAGGGATGAAACCATCAAGAAGCCCTTTTTGTTTGAGGTCCAGCCTTAACAATATCCTAATTACAAGGAATCACTGGCAAATGGGAGAAGACTTGTCTCAGGAGATAAGGGCATCCCCAAGTGCATCATCCAATCTAATCATAATGTGGGGCCATCCATTATCTCCATGGGGTACCCTCTGGCTTTTTTTTTTAAGATTTTATTTATTTATTTGACAGAGAGAGACACAGTGAGAGAAGGAACACAAGCAGGGGGAGTGGGAGAAGGAGAAGCAGGCTTCCCGTGGAGCAGGGAGCCCGATGCGGGGCTCGATCCCAGAACCCTGGGATCGTGACCTGAGCCGAAGACAGACGCTTAACGACCGAGGCACCCAGGCGCCCCTACCCTCTGGCTTTTAAAGAGCGATTTTGTCATCCCAGCCACATAGAGTTGGTCCAGGTGATAGCTGAGTTATACAATTGTTGAGCAATCTATCCCATTCCCATTTGTTTGAGGAATCATATGCCCATGGGGTCATGTTATCCCCACAGAATAACAAGCAAGGAGATTGTCTATACATGAGCTACTGTGGCAATTGCTCTGAAGTTTACCTCAAGTTGTCTAGCTTAGGCAAACAACATTAAAGACAATCAGAACAAAAATTTAGCATCCGCAAAGGTGTGTTATTGAAACATAACTTCTCTGGGGCGTCTGGGTGGCTCAGTCGTTAAGCGTCTGCCTTCGGCTCAGGTCATGATCCCAGGGTCCTGGGATCAAGCCCCGCATCGGGCTCCCTGCTCAGTGGGGAGCCTGCTTCTCCCTCTCCCACTCCCCCTGCTTGTGTTCCTGCTCTTGCTATGTCTGTCTCTGTCAAATAAATAAATAAAATCTTTAAAAAAGAAACATAATTTCTCTTTATAATAACCCTCATTTCCAGAGATAGCCAAATAAGACTAATTTATTTGAAAAACAAGTCCAGTTTTAACAAACGGCATAATTATTTACATAAGCTCAGCAAGAATGATCATATAGATCTTTTAAAATCTGCTTTGCTGGAACTTTTATAAGGAATCTCTAGGTTAAACTTTTAGTTTGCCTCTCCAGGCCAGAAGCCAAGCCCAGTACTTGCCATCAGACATGCCTGCAATACCTGTAGATGTGGGTGGATTCCTTTTCATGAGGTCCCCAAAGTATCCTGAGGTTCCTGCACCTGCCAGGAAGTGACATTCTTTACTCACCTGGTGAGGCTGCTGGGAACACTGTAAACAAGGTATCAGTTCCAAGGGGCTTTATGGCTCCAGGTTTCATAAAGTCAGCCTTAGTTCCTCAAAGTTGTCTGGTCATATCTGAATCTATGCATGTCTCTATCAAATATGATATTCCAGTCAAAGCCTTGGTAAAATAACCAATGTTTCCAATGGTGTCCTGTTACAAGAACAGATTCTTATTGAACTTATGCAAATGACTATGATTGCCATGGAAGAAAGAATACTTACTGAGACCTTTTGAATTTCAGAGGGTTCAGGTAGAGAAAAGTTAAATGCTTCAATCTGTTTACAAATGAATACTTTCTGAAAGTCATAGATATCTTAAAAGTTTTCTTAATTGGGAGAGCAAACATTAGAGAACCAGCAATGTTGTAACCAAGAGTTACAAAAACCCATAATCATTTTTTTTTCCCAATTCACTTAGTCCCATGTTACTACTATTCTTGTTTAGTTTGGATGCAGCTTTAGTTCTGGAAATTCTTACCCATTTCAGTTTTGATCTTAAAGATACTGAATATCTGTATTTGTCCTGAAGTCCTTTTTATGAACCTCCTTGAAGATGAAACTCATTTTGCAAGAGAATAAGAACAATTAAAAATGATAAAAGTTCTGAACGGACATGGTTAAAGATCTGATGAGAGGTTACAACATAGCTTGCAAGGAAATCTGGTTATTTCTGTGACACGTAACACTTCAATAGCTAGAATATGGAGTGATAATGACCTTATGCCAGAATGTACCATACCAAACAAACAAGTCTAATTAGTCAACAAGACTTTGCTCATGATTTAAATCTTGGGGAAGTTTGTTAAAACCTTAGAAAGTTTTAAAGCACATGCCTAAATAGGATTGGGGATCATCAAAGACCTGAGAAAGGAAAAACACAGAAACTTTCTGCGCAGACAAAAAAGAAAAAATAGCTGTTTACATTTTATCAAGAGCACCAACAATTCAAGAAAACTTTGTCTTTTTAACAGAGAGATAGCAGACTTTTGATCTTATACCAATGTACTTTTTTTTTTTTAAGATTTTATTTATTTATTTGACAGAGAGAGAGACAGCGAGAGAGGGAACACAAGCAGGGGGAGTGGGAGAGGGAGAAGCAGGCCTCCTGCGGAGCAGGGAGCCCGATGCAGGGCTCTATCCCAGGACTCTGGGATCATGACCTGAGCCGAAGGCAGACGCTTAACAACTGAGCCACCCAGGCGCCCCCCAATGTACTTTAAAATCCCTTTAATTTTAGCCCATCCTGACCACACCTAAAATTCCCTTCAAAGATTTCCCTTCACAAACCTACAACTTTCTTTTGCATTCAGATTTTGTCCCAAGCCATTTCTCTCCAAATAATCATCTTATTTAGGAAAAAGTTACCTTTTTTTGCCTTCAACAAAAATGTATTCCCATTCCTTATATCTTTCTTACATATCTCCTACTTTTCTACATACAGAGTTGCCGAATTTTACACTCCTAGAAATCTTAGTCTCCAGTGAAGACTAAGTAGTAACCAATTGTGAACTGTCACACCAGAATTCTTTAGATGGCAAATTTATGAACCAGTTAAGCACAAAGCATGTTTGCCAGCAGATTTAAATATCTTTAGTTTCTCTGCAATAAGTAGTCAAAAGCACAAACCTACATCCAGTAATCAATGATTTAGCACCTTATCCTATTTGGAAAAGACCTAGATGTCCAATGAATTCAATCCCAAAGACTTTGAAAGCTATTTTAACAATTCTCTATGAAAACTTTGATGGGACAATTAACCATCATTTTAGTCATCTTTTTGCTAACAAATTGCAACAGAGATAACACGAGCTTATTTGACCTTCAGCAAACCTTGGCAGAATAAAAGTTTCACATTTAATGCTGATAACTTTAAAGACATGTCTATCTTAATCAAACCAACAAACTTAACTTAGTTTAAATACCAAGTTATGTTCCACCTGGGTCCACTTTTAAAAGTCAGTTTGTTCCCCATTGTCAATGAGACACTGGTGGGGAATGTGAAGTGAGCAGTGTATGTAGGCCATACCCAAGATACAGAAAAAGGAGGGGGTGGGGCAGACAGAAGAGGCAAAGAGCCAGAGGACAGAGGAAATGGGTTCCCAGTTCTAAAGCTCATCCACTTGGACAATGAGTAAACACCATGTTTATCCACCAACGAGTGGGGTTAGGCAGTCCATGTCAGGCCAGAGAAGACAGGGAACTTCCCTGAAACAGAGAGTTTCAGCAGCTGCTTGGGAATATTCCTTAAAGTCCCTGTCCTGAGGGAGACTAACCAGAGTTGGCTCCACTTACAGCCATTAACCTGAGAAATGAGGGAGAAGCCCTCACATCGATTAGGAGGAGGAACAGTGAGAGAGAGTGAGAGCAGCATCCTCCGCTTTGCTAGGGTTGACCTGTTTCTTCCAGCAACCTGGTTTTATTTGGAGGAGACCTACTTAGACAATCATCCAGTATGGTAGGGAGTTTACTGGTCTGGTTACCACCAAACACGTTCTGCAAGAGGGCCTTAGGTCTGGGTCCTGATTTAGAGCCCTGAAAGCCTGGATGGACTTAGGGTACCTGTCTATTTGCCCTGTTTGCTGCAGGAGAGACCTGATCCCACTGTGGCCATGCAGTGAGTGTTACAGGAGCTCAATCCTTTCCTAAATTTGCAATACAAATTGTTTCCAGCGGGTTAAAAGGCACCCCAAGGGAGAGTCCTTGGGAACTGAAGAGACCATGCTTTGCCCCAAGGTCACACCTTATTTTAAACCCGCCGTTTAACCCATGGAAAACACTAGAAAAGTTTTACAAGGGGAAATTACCCAATTTTGCAGTACCGAATCCATGAGTCCCCGCAGAGAATGGTTTCCCATCTCGCGATCCCGGTAGGAGTTACCCCGTACCTGTTAATAGAGAGGTGACTATGAAGGTGTCCCTACATATCAGCTCTCCCCTGTGAACCAAGGCATCCCATGGTTTCCTACCCAAGCTGAAAGAGTGGCCTAACATCTTGGGTTGGGGAGGCATCAGGCCGACAGGAGTAGCCACTCTTAGCCATCCATCACCTGATCCTCCTTTTCTCCTCTGGATTCATTTCCCCTCGTCCCCTTCCCCCACCCCCACCCCCACCAAAAAATCTGGCCCAATCATAAAGGCTTAGGGAGGTTAACAGCTTAAACTTTTATTCAAATATGTTCCCTCGCCTTACCCCTGGGCGCTTTTTCTGTCCATATACCTGAGGTCCCATTTGCAAGCATGGCCCTGTTGAGGAGTACAGACCCCGAGATTTAGCATCATCATAATTTCATATTTCTGTTGTCGGAACAAGAAAGCCTCAATTATATAACCCATTAAAGTCCCAGCCGCTAATGCAACCAATCGAGGAAATGGCTGGGGGGTTCGTAATTCCCTCCTTAATACCCAAAGTATTCCAAGAGGAGTAAATGCCCAGGAAATATTTGGCTCCTTCCAACTTAACATATAAAGAGATAGCTCTAATCCTGCTTGCAGATTAACTTGGGTTTTGATCCCTGGCCCTGATTAAACCTAAACTGTACCTAACAGAAAAACATATGTCTTAGCAGGCAGCAAAAATGAGGAAAAGATTTTCTTCCTGACCTAAGTTCTCATGAAAAACATCTTTAAATGAAGAAACCTTGTATCTACATAGGCAACACTCTTCCTGAAATGAATCCCTTATTAAAGGGGCATAGTACCACCAGAGATTGAAAGGGCCCTACTAAGGCAAAGTCCCTGAGGTGGGAGAAAGCCATTTAAGAAAAGTCAATGAAGGGGCGCCTGGGTGGCTCGGTCGTTAAGCGTCTGCCTTCGGCTCACGTCGTGATCTCAGGGTCCTGGGATCGAGCCCCGCATCAGGGTCCCTGCTCGGTGGGAAGCCTACTTCTCCCTCTCCCACTTCCCCTGCTTGTGTTTCCTCTCTCACTGTGTCTCTCTCTGTCAAATAAATAAATAAAATCTTAAAAAAAAAAAAGCCAATGAAGGGAGAAAGCAGAACTGCCTAGAATTAGGCCAACAGACCCTTCTTTTGAGGAAGTGGGATTGACCAAACCTTTGTCCAGAAGCCTGTCACCTGCGATTTAAGACTGGCAGCAGCGCTTAACTGGCCTTTAATCACCTTTAACTGGCCAACAGGTGCCCGGCTTTGCTGTTTATGAGAAGAGGTCATCTAAGGGAGAGACGTCTCCCAGGAAAGAAAAGAGTCCGCTTCTACTCACCCTTCGGTGGAAGTGATCCTGGGATTCAGCACCAAAGTGATGCGGGAGAGCTAGGCTCTTGTCTCACAAAGTCGAAGAATGAATCTTGGGACAAAGGAGAGTGAGTAAAGCGATAGAAGTTTATTAAGTGAAGATAATAGAAGTTTATTAAGTGAAGATACAGAAAAAGCCCTCCAGAGTGAGAGGGGTCCTGACAGGGTTGCCAGTGAGGGCCTTTAGGATTGATCTTTTATAGAAAGCTAACCAGAGAGGGAGACAAACCGTAAGAGACTCTTAATCTCAGGAAACAAACTGAAGGTTGCTGGAGTGGAGGGGGGTGGGAGGGATGGGGTGGCTGGGTGATGGACACTGGGGAGGGTATGTGCTATGGTGAGCGCTGTGAATTGTGTAAGACTGATGAATCACAGACCTGTACCCCTGAAACAAATAATACATTTTATGTTAATAAAAATTTTTTTAAAAAAGAAGCAAGCTAACCAGGGAACTTAAATCTTTTTTTTTAAAGATTTTATTTATTTATTTGACAGAGAGAGACACAGCGAGAGAGTGAACACAAGCGGGGGGAGTGGGAGAGGGAGAAGCAGGTTTCCCCGTCAGGCTGGGAGCCCGATACTGGGCTCGATCCCAGGACCCTGGGACCATGACTTGAGCCAAAGGCAGACGCTTAATGACTGAGCCACCCAGGTGCCCCGGAACTTAAATCTTTTTAACATCTCTATTGATATCACCATTGAGCAAGGACTAGTGATAACAGCTTCAATGCCCCACCTCCCCCTAGGGTCTAGTTATTCTTTGTTGGTCACAGGTCACACTTTTTTTTTTTTTAAAAGATTTTATTTATTTATTTGACAGAGAGAGAGAGAGAGCAAGCAGGGAATGAGTAGGCAGAGGGAGAGGGAGAAGCAGGCTCCCTGCTGAACAAGAAGCCCGACGTAGGACTCAATTCCAGGACCCTGGGATCATGACCTGAGCCAAAGGCAGATGCCCAGCCGACCGAGCTACCCATTTTTAGGGGCTTTACTTTTAGGTACCATTATGAACTCATGGATTTTCATATATTTTATGGTTTTCAATCCATTGCAGTTATAATTCTCTTTAGCCTCACATAATTTCATCTTAGTTCAGTGGGAACTCCTTCAGGTTGACTTTTGACCTGACCCCATTCACCTTTAATAGCTCTCTTGATTTCTGACACAAGATGTCCCAAGTTTAACTCACACACTTCCTGCTCCAGACCTGAAGTCAGTGATTTTTCAAGGATCCTTTGTTCCTTTTAGAGAAAAATGGTATATAAATACCACAATCTGGGTGCTTGGAACTGATTGATACTGGGTTTGTAGGCTTTCTAGGAAAAACTTTTTTTGAGGAAAATAAATCATGAGTTCATACTGTATTTCCAAATCGAATTTAAGATTGCAAGGGTTTTACTTTGCTTCTTTGATTATATTGTTATGGACTGAATTGTGTCGTCCCCCCCTCCAAAACTCATATGGATGTTGAAGCCCTAACCCCCGATGTGATGGTATTTGAAGACAAGACCTTTAGAAGGTATTTAAGATTAAATGAGGTCAGGGGCACCTGGGTGACTCAGTTGGTTAAGCGTCTGCCTTCAGTCCAGGTCATGATCCCAGGGTCCTCGGATCGAAGCCCACATCGGCCTCCCTGCTCAGTGGGGAGCCCGCCTCTTCCGCTCCCCCAGCTTGTGTGTCCCTCTGTCAAATAAATAAATAAAATCTTTTTTAAAATTAAAATAAATAAATAAATGAGGTCATAAGGGTGGGCCTAATCCAGTAAGATTAGAGTTCTCGTAAAAGAAAAAGAAGACACCAGTCTGTCTGCGCTCTCTCTCCCTGTGCACACATAGACAGAGGAAAGGCCACGTGAGGACATAGCATGAAAGTGATCATCTGCAAGCCAGGAAAAGAGCCCTCACCAGAAACTGACCCTGACAGCTCCTTGATCTCAGATTTCTAGCCTCCAGAACCATGAGAAAATAAATTTTCTGTTGTTTATGCCATACTTACACGAACTCTTACCACCTCTCTGTCCCCTTGCCTCACACGGCCAATTTCCCAATCACTTCTCCAACCCACTTTCTTTCTTTCATTCCCGCTGCTCCAGTTTAGGTTTTCACCATCCGCTGACAAAGCATCTAGCCTCCAAATCTCTCCAACCTCTGTTCTCTCCTTCACACTCCTACCACAATGATGTTGAAGGCTAGCAAAACTATTCATATCTCTCAAAGGCTTCTCATCATTTAGAACAAAAAGTGAGGACAGGCCCTTAACAATAAATGCTTCCTAGGTAGAGGCCTATCTCTGACCAACTTAGATCCCTGCCATTCTTTTCCTGACCGTATATCCTGGCAGTATCAGCCTCCTGCTCATCTTACTGTCTCTCACAACCCAGCACCCCTGCACATGCTCTCCTTTATGCCTCAAATGCCCTTCCCACATCCCACGTCCCTCTCCTCTCAAGCCATATAGCCCCTGGTCAAGGGCTATGTATTGATCAAGTCTCCTCTCCGCAAAAGTATGCATTCCTTTCTCAAGGTTCACATTACCTACAGTTGTTTTACACTTATTTCTTTACTCACCTGTCCCTACTAGGCTGTGGCCTTTTTGAGAGAGGGAGTCTCCTTTGATTCATTTTTTGCCTAGCACAGAGTCTAAGAAGTGTTCTATACCTGTTTGCTAAGAGAGAAATGAGTGTTGGACAGACTGTGTGGGAGAATTCTTATTTTCCCAGTCTTCCCTCACCAGTTGCTAAGATGTTTCAATGATTAAAGACAATGCACTATACCCATATTTGGGCCCTCAAATTGTCTATGCCAGTAGCCTATTGTTTTCTGTTTCTCTTAATTTCCTAATACATTCCCAGTCCTCCCTCTGAGAAGGCGCCATCAAGCAGCCTGCTCACGGCCCATCGAACTCCTTCATAACTGTCACACATAAATATGTGCCAACGCTGGACTTCTCTCTGTCTCGTAGATATTGAGAAATAACACCTAAAATCAAATTGGGCACAAAAACCTACAGAAGTTTATCTTTAAAGGAGCTGTGCGCGTAGAATGCTTAAGTCTCATCATTGAGCAGTGTCCGATGTTTCCGTGTTTGATGAATGAATGAGGTTCCTCTGATTTGCAAGGCCTTGTCCAAGCCTGGGAGCTCGGCGGAAGAAGAGGAAACCGAATGGAATAGTTCAATGAAAGGCCAGAATCCTCCACGCTCCAGCGGCTCCGCGCGTGGAAAAAGGGCAGGTACAAGTCTCCCGTTTACCCACGGTCCGCGGTTCCCTTTAAGGGGGAGTGGGCGGAGTCATGCCTTTACCCTCCGCTGATGGGACACGCGGCCAATGAGAGGAGCCGTCCCGGGCGCAGCGCCTTGTAAGGACGTGACGTCGTCACGCTCCGGCCGCCCATCCGGACTACACGCGCCGGGAAAACAGAGCCGGAAGGTGGGCGCGGGTCGAGCCCTGCAGTTGCCGGGGCTGAATTCGGACGAGCGAGACGCCACCCCCGTGAGAACCTGGCGGCGAGGCGAGGGGCCTGATCCCGGGGTAGTGCGGGGCGGGAGGGTCAGTGATCCGATCCTACCCCAGGTCCGGCCGGATGGACTCAGCATTGACTGATCGAGAAAGCAGTCCCAGGTGAAGGTGTCCTCCGGTGAGGAGGACGCCCCCGGCCGTTCCGCCTAGGCCGTGAGCGCGCGAGTAGCGGGGCTGGAGCCTTCAGGGACAGGCTCGCCCAGCGGAAGGAAAGAAGTAAGGGACACCAGTAAAGACCCACGTTTATTAGCGCTATTGAGCGCCTTCTAGGTTAAACCCTGAAAGCACTCCTGTGAGTAGATCCTGTTCTTATTCCCGTTTTGCACAGGGGGAAATAGAGGCTTAGGTTAAAACGACAGCTCCGTAAACAGTATGAAGGTGAAAGGTTGGGCTAAGGAAATAGTGAAACGTGTAAGCATCTCTAGAGTGGTGATTCTGGAAGGCCAACAAAAACTGTTTCTGAACTTCAGCAGGTCTAGTAACAGAATTCATTTGGTGAGTCGTAACAACCAGCAAATTACACTTCGAAATTTGTCTTTCAGGTGACCGAAGCCACATAATGTCCGTAGTTCGTTCATCCGTCCATGCCAAATGGATCGTGGGGAAGGTGATTGGAACAGCAATGCAAAAAACAGCTAAAGTGAGAGTGACCAGGCTTGTTTTGGATCCCTATTTATTAAAGGTGAGGGATGTCCCTTTTTCACATGGCATTGATAAGTCACATCATGTTATGGGTTCTAAGCAGAGAAACAGTTCCCTGTTAGTACAGATGCACTGAGCATCTGCTGTGAACCAGCCACTGCGCTGATCTGTGGGTATAACAAAGTGAATTGATCATGGTTCATTCTCAAATTCTGGGGACACATAGAGTTAATTTCAACTCAGCTGATAACTGCTATAGTCATTCTATGTGCAAAGTACTGGGAGCAGAGAGCAGGACACCTGTTTATTCCCACATGGCTGAAGGAGAGCATCCTCAGTTAAGACTCATTTGGGCTGAATCTCAGGCTTTTATCCAAAGGATGGGTTTGGGGGGGTCATTCTGGCCATGGTGAGTGGTTTATGGAAGCTCTTTTAGCCATTAAAGGGCATGACACTGTGCAGGAACAAGTGGTTTGGCAAGGTCGAGCCCAGAGCTTGACCCTAAGTAGGCATTGACTGTTGCTGAGTGAATGCAGGAACACTGGGAGCTGGACTGAGAGTGGTCTTGGATGTGGTATTTTTGGATTTCTTCCTATAAGCAAAGGAAGGCAGAGTTGGAGACATAGGGTGAGAACTGGAGGTAAGGAAGTGGGTAAGAAGACTATTGCAGAAGTCTAGAACTGGATATAAGGACCTGAATAGTCCTTGGAGCAGTGGGAATGGAGTGGGAAAAGTAGATTTCAGAAAGAAGAGTCAGAGTCCTTGATTTGTTAGATGTGCAAGGAAGGAAGAGGAAAGTGCAGGGATGGCTCTGCATTCAAGGTTGGGCATACAGGAAGGTAGAAATGCTCTTTGCTATCTAGGATCAAAAACACAGGAGCAGAGGTGACAGGGTTTTTTGGGGGTTTTTTTTGTTTTTTTAAAGATTTTACTTATTTTTGAGAGAGAGAGAGAGCCCAAGCAGGGGGAGGGGCAGAGAAAAGCAGGCTCCCTGCTGAGCAGGGAGCCCGAAGCGGGACTCGATCCAGATCATGACCCAAGTCAAAAGCAGACACTTAACTGACTGAACCACCCAGGTGCCCCCAGAGGTGACAGAGTTGAGGGAAGGGGGCACCAGGTGGGTTAAGGAGCAAAATAAAGTGGTCTTTTATTTATTTATTTATTTATTTTAAAGATTTTATTTATTTATTTGACAGAGAGATAGCGAGAGCAGGAACACAAGCAGGGGGAGTGGGAAAGGGAGAAGCAGGCTTCCTGCCGCGCTGGGAGCCCGATGTGGGACTCGATCCCAGGACCCTGGGCTCATGACCTGAGCCGAAGGCAGACGCTTAACGACTGAGCCACCCAGGCGCCCTAAAGTGGTCTTTTATTAACAACAACACAGGAGCAAGCTGAAGAGTGGCAGCATGATCATTGGCCTGAGAGTCAGAAGACCTTAGCTTGAATATTGACTATTATTTACTAGCTGTGCCCATTACCTTACTCCAGAGCCTGTTTTCTCATATGTAGAATGAGAATACCTTCTGTAGCAAGGTTGTTTATGACCATCTGTGGCTTGTTTGCAGTACTTCGAGCCACCCATGGAGCTAAGTGTTTTATGTATATTATAACATTTGATTCTCTGGTTAACTTTAGAGATGCAGATATTGGAGTCTCATTTTATGTTGGGGAAAAAAAAAACTGAGCTTATGATGGGGAATGATTAAGTGACTTGTCCCAGAACTAGAAGTGAAAGTAGCATGTTTATAGGCTGGAGAGAAGGCTCCCCTAGGAAGGAAGAGTTTAAATATGGGTAAAGGAGGATGATTGACAGACAAGGATACTGAAGGTGATAGGCTGGAGAGCTCAGGGACATGATCCACTCTAGAATATACTGTTTTCCAGAAATTAAGCAGCTAATTTTTGTATTAGAAGCCTCCTAAGTATATTATCTTTTTTCCCCAAGTCCCAGCTTGTTTTCTGTGCACTACTCTTTCATATTCCATACAGTATTGTCAGATCACAGATGGGAACTACTGATTTGTTCCTCCTTCTTTCAACAGTATTTTAATAAGCGTAAAACCTACTTTGCTCACGATGCTCTTCAGCAGTGCACAGTTGGGGATATTGTGCTTCTCAAAGCTCTACCTGTTCCACGAACAAAGCATGTGAAACATGAACTGGCCGAGATCATTTTCAAAGTTGGACAAGTTATAGATCCAGTGACTGGAAAACCCTGTGCAGGAACTACCTACCTGGAAAGCCCAGTCAGCTTAGAAACCACCTGCCTAACCAAAAATCTGGAAGAACTCAATAGCTCTTCAGCACAGTGAAGGAGGATTGGAAGAAGGAGCCAAAGGGATTTATAAGTTTGCTTTATGGAAAAAAGAAATTTTTCTAAGTTTCATAACAAAGTGTCCAATTTCTCTTCCGGTATTTATGGAATAGCTAAAGGTAAATGAAGTAAAGGCCTTGTTAAATTCTCATAAAAGTTTAAGGTCATGTTTTCAATTTCCTTTTCATTGAACATACTTTCCTCTTACAGTAAGTGTGCCTAGCAATCCCCTGCATTGTTTTGTAAGCTCTTTTAGAAGGTGTATTTTTTTTTTTTCATTCAAAGGAATCTTAAATTTATCTTAGAATCTTTATTTGGGGAGGAAAAATCTTTTGATATAAAACAGATAAGACTGCATTAAGTGAATATTTATTTTTGGTGGCATATATTCGAAATTAAATTTTTTTTCCTCTGATTTAATCAGTTACAAATTGAAATAATCAACAGTCTGATTGGGGTCAGACTTTATCAGATTAAAGTCTGTATTATGAATGTTGACACATAGAAAATAAAACTTGAAAATTCACTTTTCTTTTATCCTGTATTCTAGCATAGATTAGATAGGACTGAATTCCTAAAATCCGATACATTGATGAAGTTTTAGAGCTCACACTATGCATTTGAGTTGGAGAGTTTCAGTTTTGTTGCTGCTTATTAATAAACTATGAACCTAGATTTTGACCTGAAGACACACTTGAGTTACATATTTCAGTTTCCTGGCTCCTAGAAAGAGACTTGGAGCATGTTTCAACCTCAACTAATACGTGTTTTATATAAGCACAGGGTTTCAACAGTAACCATAAGCACTGCTCACCCACTGAAGGTTCATAATCTAGTAAGTGAGGTATGCATGGTTTCCTTAATAGCAAACAGAAGCATATGGGTAGGGAAGAAATTAGGATAACTTCCCCGGAAGAGACTAGATAGTGCTAGAATTGAATCTTAAAGGAGCAGTCTCCAGGCTAGTAGATGAGGGTTGTGGAAAGGGCATTCAAGGCAGAGGGAACAGTGTAAAATCCTGAAAGTATGAGAGAAAGGAGCATAACCAAGGGCTTCTGTAAGCTGATGAGGACTGCTGGGACATTTTGAACACGAGTGGAGCTCAGGTAAAGGAATAGGCAGAGGGCAACCCTGTCAGGACCCCTCTCCTGAGAGCTTTTTCTGTATCCTTGCTTAATAAACTTCTATCGTGTAAAAAAAAAGAAAAGAAGTAGGTGGAAATTACACTTAAGTGGTTGTGGGTTATTTGACATTTTTAAAGAGAATGATATAATTAGATTCACACTCCTATAAAAGTAATAGCATCATGTAGAGAATGGGACTGGAAGGGGAAAGATCAGAAGGAAGGAGACAAGACTAATTCAAAGACTGGCCCTAAGATCTAAACTGAGCTGGATAAGGAAAGAGGAAAAGAGGTTGGATAGATGATATTCCAACAAGCAAAAAGGTGTGCAGGTCTCCCACGGGTGAAGCTATATGGAACCCGTTATCCTGGAAGAGACAGGACACCTATACAAGCCATCTCAAAAACCTCAAATACTTAAAATGCTTACATACACTCTATTGTTTTTTATCTTAAGATACCTTTCCGAATAATCTTGGTGTAAAAATTATGCTCCAGGAATATGCCCAGTATTTCTTCTATGGCATTGAGTAACCTAAGCTATACACCTGTGAAATAAGAGTACCTCGCCCAGTAAAAAGCACTGGGTTAATGGAACTCTGGAGCAAGAGGATAGTGGAGAAAAAAATGCAGAATAAGTGGCCTAATACTAAATAGCACAAAAGCACGGTCAACCCAAGAAATACTTACCAGGTTTACATCTCAGGGAAATACATTTGAAAGCATTTGTTTCTGGATTAACTGAGAAGTTGGGAGACCCTGTGTGAAGTCACAAGGGTACAGTGACACCACTGGCTTGAAGAGGCTTGTCTCCTGCAGGGGAGGATTGGGACATGTCCTTTCTGCCCTGGGGAAAGCTCACTTCAGCCTCCCTTTGGGCCTCTCCAGTTTCTTACAGGCTCACTAAGCATTGGCCAGTTGAGATCAGGAACCTGCTCAGCCACACAGCCTCTGGCCTCCTGTCCTGCGTCCCTTGGTCTTCTTTTCACTGGCCTCCAAGAAACCTTGTTGCCATTCCTCCATCCACAGGACCCCTTTGTGTCCTCCTTGGCGGCTCCTTGACATATTAACATGTTCAAATATTCCCCCCAGTCAGAAAACTGCACCCTTTAAGCTCCAATGCTTCCTTTGCCTCCAAGAAGCGCAGTTCCTGCCCCCACCCCTCTTATGCAGAGACCGGCCTGGGTAACAGAGACCTCCCAGCTACCCAGTCCTGAGGGCATTTTCCTCTCCGCCTCTGCAGACTCTTGCACTGTCCTTCAAATAATCCCCTTGCTGGCTGGGGCCTCTACTCTTCCCTGTGCCTCCCCCTTCTCTCACTGTCTAGCTCCCTTTCTGCCTACCCCCTCTTGGTTGCAGTTTTCAAGGTTACACCTGTGGCTCTTTTACCCAGGATTCATTGCCCATCCTGACCCAGGCCTTTAAGTTGTTTTCTTTTTTTTTTAAGATTTTATTTATTTGACAGAGAGACACAGCGAGAGAGGGAATACAAGCAGGGGGAGTGGGAGAGGAAGAAGCAGGCTCCACGCAGAGCAGGGAGTCCGATGCGGGACTCGATCCCAGGACTCTGGGATCATGACCCGAGCCGAAGGCAGACGCTTAACGACTGAGCCACCCAGGGTTTCTTGGCCGAGATGTCCTCCCTTCCACTGGTCAACTCCTCTTCCCTTGGGACTGCGCTGTTGTGCCAGCAACTCGGCCTCTATCCTCTGCTTCACAGCCACGGCCACTTACCCGATCTCCCGTCTGTGCCCCCCTCCCGTCCCGAGAACCTCTTCGTTTCAACACTTGACACACTCAGCCAATCGTTGTTTCACATCCTGCTGCTACTAGACTGGACCGGCTTGACAGTGGAGGCCCGACCAGCGCCCGCCAGTGTTGAAATGAACAGGAACAATGTAGTCCCGAGACTATGAGATAACTTGAGTATGTTTTCATCCAGAATGTGTTTATTAAAGCGTTTGGGGTCTGGTTTTGGTTTGAAAATGTAATATATTTACACGGTACAAAGTTCAAAATGTATTGGGGGAGAAGCCTGGATTTAACACAGTGTTACTCTTTTCTTGTACAGTAAAGCCTTGCCCACGTTCCTCTTGCGCACCCTGTTCAGGGCACCCAGCTCCTCTCGCAGGGGATTACTGCCCCCTAGTGTAGTCCTCTCCGGCCAGCGCGCCTTCCTCACAGCTGCGGGCCTCCCCGCGCGGGGACCGTGCGCGCTGCTCCCCCTGGCGGCGGCGCCCGGCGCTGCAGCGGTCGCGCGCCCCGCCCCGCCCCGCCCCGCCCCGCCCCAGCCTCGGCGGGCCCGGCCGGGGGAGGGGTCGCGGCGGCGGCGGCGTCAGCGGCGGCCCGGGTGGTGGGAGCCCAGGCGCCAGAGCAAGATGGCGGCGCGAGTACTACACGCCCGCAGAGCGGCCTCGGCCGGCGGTGTCCTGCGGCGGGCCGCCCCCTGCAGCCTCCAGCTCGCGCTCCGGTGAGCAGCGCCGCCCTTTCCGGGAGCGGCCGGGGAGTGGCCGCCGCGGGGCGGAGGGCGCGGGGTCCCCCGGCGCGGGTCTCCGCCCCGGCCCGGCAGCGCTCCCTCGGGCATGGCCGCCGGGGCTGCGGGTCCGAGGCCGCGGTCGGCCCGGCCGGGGCGGGCGGGAGCCTCGGCAGAGTCGGAGCGCGTTCCGGGCTTGCCGGGCTCAAGGTCACGGCGGGGACGGCGCTCGGTGCCAGGGCCACGTCCGCGGGCCGTGCGGGTCCGGCCTGCGGGACCTTGACCCGGCGCCACCCGAGCGGTGGCCGAGGGCGCGCGCGCGGCTGAGGCCCCAGGCCCTGGCCTCGGCCTCCGGCTTGTCGCGGGTGCCCGGAGAAGGCTGCGCGTCCGCGCGAAGCCACGACGTCTGCATCCGCAGATGGCAGTAGAGATACTACTTAACCTCCGAGGTGGTGAGGAAGAAATAAAATAACTCATCCGGGGTGAGCCCTCAGGGAGACGCAAGGGAGTAGTGGGGAAGTCTCAGCACTGCGAACAGTCCGACTTGCATTGAAAAGTAGGTAACGGGTCAAAAAGTACTTACAAGTTATCAACATTGGGTTCAAGTTTAAACTTCTTCAAAACGCATTGGATCAAATATTCGGTTTAATTCATCCCCTTGACATCCGTTCTTGTTTTCCATGTTCAAAAACCCACCTCATACTGACTTACACGCAGATTTGGCTTTCTTGTTTTCTTTACATTGGATAATTTAAACGTTATCTGTTTGTAGTTAAATAATGAGCCTTTAGAAAATTCAGTTGTCACTTAACGAAAGAGTAAAGGGACTGCCTGTTTGTTAAACTCTCTATGAGCCAGAGAATTTATTTAATCTAATCCTAGAAGCAATCTTAAGTAACAGGATCTGCATTTTACAAATGAGATGGAACCTCAAAGAGGGTGAGACAGCTAGCTAGAAAAGGCATTTGAACTCAAGTTTATCAGGCCCAGCACCTTTCCTAGGACCGATGCCCAACTTGTATTTCCAAATTTGATGTTTATGTTTCCAAGTTGATTAACAAGTCAACCTCTTATTTTTATTCTGTTATTGAGCATCCACTGTGTCTTGTTTTTTCCCACACAGGTGATAAGAAACTGAAATTCATATTTTCTTCTTTCCAAAAAGACAGCTGAGGCTGAAGGTGTTCACCCAACATATTCACCTAAAGTGCCCAAAGTCACAAAGCTAGTAAATTGGAGATTTGGACCTGGGTCTGCCCAGTGCCCCCACTTCCTGCTGGGGCCAAATGCTCTTGAAACTGAAGCCCAGCCTGTTGGCTCTTGGATTACTCTCTCAGGCCCCCTGTATCTTTTGACTGTCTTAACTGTAGGAGTTTTTTGGGACTCAGTCTAGACCCAATTAATTCACTGATTCTACAAATTTTGAATGTATACGATGTCTTTGAAGCCTTGTGGAACTCAGCATAATAGCCATGGTCACTCTCCCCAGGAAGCCATGGCAGCGGTAAAAATTCATATAGACTTAAAGACTGAAGTAGGTGGTGTGAGAGAAGATCAGGGAGCCTACCCCGTGAGATCATGGAAGGCCTCTCCAGGAAGGTGCCATTAAGCTGAGACCTGAAGGGTCAGTGTGCAGGAAAGCCCTGACTGGGAAGGAGTAAGGCATACCAGGAAACTCCAGAAAAGCCTAGGAAGATGGAACATAGGAGTGAAGGGAAGACGGGCCGGAAGACAGGTGGAAGGGAGCACGAGCCCTGTGATTCCAGGCCTTGCAAGCCATTTTAGAGAGTTTGGATTTTATACCAAGAGCCGTGGAAGACATTTAAGGGTATACATTCTAGTGTGACATGATCTGATCTATGTTTTTAACATATCAGTCTGATTTTGGAAAGGAGACAGAATCAAGGGTAATGACCAAATGGGCAGATGCTGGTGCCATTTACTGAAAGTCACTGGTTCCACAGGCATATGAGTTCCCACCATGTGCCAGGCGCTGTTGGGAAATATCCGTGCATAAAGTTGTTGCCATCTGGGAGCTTGCTCCTAATTGGGAGGAGGAAGAACAGATACAGTGTGGGGAGAGGGGAATCCAGAGCACTTTTGAACCTGGTAAAGTTTGAGATGGCTGTGAGCTATTCAAATGGAAAGGCATTTGGCCTGTTTGATCTATTTGACCCTCAAAGGAGATGTCTGGACTACAGGTTACATTTGGGAGTTGTTGGTATATAGGAATGCCAAATGTTGATAGATCCGTGGGTTTCATTATACTGTATTGCATTTAATTGAAATTTTTCTTAATAAAACATTTTTTAAAACCATAGGAATGGAGGAGATTGCTTGAAGAGTGTGGATAGAGAAGGGGCTAAGAAACAGGCCCTGAGGTGTGTCAACATTCACAGGCTAGCCAAATTATGGAAAGAACCCAAATGTCCATCAACTGATGAATGGATAAAGAAGATGGATAGATAGATAGATAGATAGATAGATAGATAGATAGATAGATAAATAGACAGACAGACAGACACACAGTGGAATATTACTCAGGCTTCAAAAAGAATAAAATCTTGCCATTTGCAACAACGTGGATAGAACTAGAGGGTGTTACGCTAAGCAAATTAAGTCAGTCAGAGAAAGACAAATATATAATTTCACTCATATGTGGAATTTAAGACACACAACAGATGAACATAGGGGAAGGGAAGGAAAAATAAAATGAGATAAAAACAGAGGCAAACCATAAGAGAATCAAATATGGAGAACAAACAGGGCTGGGGGGTGGGCTAGATGGTTGATAGACATTAAGGAGGGCACTTGTTGGGATGAGCACCGGGTGTTACATGTAAGTGATGAATCAAAAAATTCTGCTCCTGAAACCAATACTACACTATATGTTAACTAGCTTGAATTTAAATTAAAAAAATAAAAGAAGGGAGGGAGGGAAGAAGGAAGGAAGGAAGGAACATTCATTCACAGGCTAGATGTAGGAAGGAGAGGCAGCAAGGGAGACTGGGAAGGAGGAGCCAGCGAGGTCACTCACTGTTTGTGGCAGTGCCCAAGGGGAGGTATTTCAAGGAGGTGGTGGTCAACTGTGCCAGATGCTGCTAAAAAGTTAAGGTGACAGAAAACTGGATTTGCCAACAGGAGTCTGAGTGACCTTGTGAGAGGGATTTCAGAGGGGAAGGAGGAAGCCTTCCCAGGAGACTTATTTGCCAGCACCTCTTAGCTCTGCTCAGTGCCAGGCCTGGAGTTCCAGTTGCTTAGTGGACATTGCTCTAGTGTCCTACTGGTCCTTGAGATGCCTTTGTACCCAGAATTTAACTCATCTTCCTCCTACAGAACCTGCTTGTCCCTCCCGGGTTCTCTCCCCAGAAATGGTACATCTTCCGTTTAGTGGCCCCAAACCCACCCCGTCTTGCTCTCTCCCAGCTAGCCAGCTGCCAGATCTGTCAGTTCTACCTCCAGCACATCTTGACTCTACCTTCTCTCTCACCATTCCCCTACCTCAACTCTTGGCAACACTTGTCTGGAGTCCTCTGAAGAGTAAGGACTTGAACCTGTTGGTGAAGGGGACAACTAAAGAATTCTGAGCAGAACTTTTTCTATTAGAAAGATCTCTATGACGTGAACTTGGACTGGATGCTAATCCCTTTTCTTTCCCATCCCACCCCACCCTACCCTTGCCAAGAAAACTATAAAAGACATTTTGGGAACAACGGGACAGTTTTTTGTTTCAATTTTTTTTTTTTTAAGATTTTATTTATTTGACAGAGGGAGAGTGAGAGCAGAAGCAGGGGGAGTGGCAGCGAGGGGGAGATGCAGGCTCCCTGATCAGCAGGCTCTATCCCAGGGCCCCAGGATCACGACCTGAGCCAAAGGCAGACGCTTAACCAACTGAGCCACCCAGGCATCCCTGGGGACAGTTTAATATATGAAATGTATATTAGATAGAATTATTCTTTTCCTCGGATGTGAAAATCATATCATGGTTTTCTCTTTGTTCTTAGGAGGTGCATACTGAAGCATTTAGGGATAAAGTATCATAGGGTCTGTGCTCTGCTTTCAAACGGTTTGGTAAAAATAAAAAAGCAAATATATATAGAAAGATTTAAAATGATAAAGTGTTCATTTTTCACCTACATGCAGGGTATAGAGGTCTTCATTATACTGTTCCTTCATCTCTTTGCAGTTTTTATTTAAAGATTTTATTTATTTATTTGAGAGAGAGAGAGTGTGAGGCACACAAGATTTGGGGAGGGGCAGAGGGAGAAGCAGACCCCCCATGGAGCAGGGAGCCCTATGCAGGGCTCGATCCCAGGACCCTGGGATCATGACCTGAGCCAAAGGCAGATGCTTAACGACTGAGCCACCCAGGCGCTCCTCTGTGTAGTTTTTAAAAATGAAAAGTTAGGAGATAGCTCTCTGTAGCAGCAGTGTGGAAGACAGGTTTGTTGCGGTGACAGGGGGTTTGGTGGTGAGAAGGGGAGTCACCTAGTGACTGCTTTCATGCAAGACTCTTTGGATCAGGCCCTTCAGCCTCCTCTCTCCCGCTCGTCTCCTTCTGTATTCACATACTCTTGGCTTTGGCGGGTATGGTTCTGCTTCCTCTCCTGGGCATCTACCTGACAAGTGTTCCTCATCTTTCAAGTCTTCAGTTCAACAAGTGCTTCTTCAGAGAATTGGTTCATGTCTCCCCCAGGCCAACTTAGACTCCATTTCCTCTGCCCCCACCGCTGTCATGACCACTACCTCATGTGTCCATCGAGGACTTATCTCCCGTTGGGCTGTGATCATGGTTGTCCGTCCGCTCCCACCAGCAGACAGCTCTGTGAAGTCAGGGCCGGGTGTACTCATCTTTATAGCCTCAGCCTGGCCCAGTGCTTGGCACGTGCGATGCACAATCAATAGCTATTTGGTGCTCAAATGAATGAAATCCATTTCACCACTGCTGCCTCATCCTGTGGTCTCAGTGTTAAATGTATTTCCCATCTGTGGTTTGCTCCAGCTGAATCACAGCACTGTCTAGACACCTAGTCAGGACCCGTGTCTTCTGCTTTTCACCTCAGGAATATCTTTTGAAGGTATGCCTTCCCTTTCATTGCTACCACCATACTCGTAACCCAGGACTGTCCGTCGGTCCATCCGGTGAGTAGTGAATGCGGCAGCCAGCAGGAAGCCCAGGAACCATGCTCCCTGCCTTTGTTGTCGTCGTCCACCCACCACACCACCGCCAGGCTGCTTTTCACAGACTTGGTAGCGTTGCACCATGTACAGGATAAAATCTGGCTGGTGGGCACGGTGCGCGAGCCTAACCTAACCACTCTGCCCTCCTTGTCTTCCCATTCGTTCTCTCACCATCGTCCCACACACTGTTCTCCTGCCTTACTGAACTCTTTGCTGCTCAGAAATACGCCATACAGCTTCACGACTCCATGCCCCTGGACATGTTGTTCCTTTTGACTGGGATTATCGCCTGCCTTGTCCACCAGTCTGTGTTGTCTTCCAAGACAGAGCCAGAAGGTCAGCTGGAGTTCCTCTCCTCACAGGCCAAGCCAGTGGTTCATTCCCTTGACCTCCCACAGTGTGCGTGTGTGTGTGCGTGCGTGTGTGTGTGTGTGTGTAAGTCGATAGTATCCGAGACCACTCGATGTTTACTGTGTTTTTCCTATGAGACTGAATAGGCGAAGCATCTGGTTCACCTTTATATCCACAGAGCCTGGCATATAATGCTTATTTTTTTCTTAAGATTTATTTATTTAATTTAGAGAGAAAGCATGCAGCGGGGAGAGGGAGAGTCTCAAGCAGGCTCTGCAATGATTGGAGCCCACCGCGGGGCTCAGTCTCACCTGCGATCATGACCTGAGCCAAAGCCAAGAGTCGGACACTTAACCGCCTGCACCACCCAGGCACTCCATGGCACATAATGCTTATTCTATTTAAAGTCTAATATTCTGTGGGGTGCCTGGCTGGCTCAGTTGGTAGAGCATGCAACTCCTGATCTCTCCAGCCCCCACGTTGGGTGTAGAGATTACTTAAAAATAAAATCTTTGGGAAAACACAATAAAAATAAAGTCTAATGTTTTGTAGACTGTACTGCCCCCCACCCCACCCTCTGTAAAGTGCCACTCAGCATATGTATGATGTTATAAAGACTACTGATGTGCACTTTTATAGCTAATTTTAAGTATAATAATAATGTGTGTATATGGAAAATTTGTCAAATAGTCCAGAAGGCTATACAGTAAAAAGGAAAAACTCTACTTCCACCCCACGCCCAGTCACATTCCCCAGATATCACTACTATTAACAGTTTACTTTGTGTATTTATGGTACAGTTCTGTACCTGCTTTTTCCACATAATTTATTTTCAGAAATATCAACATATCAGTGCATGTAGATCTACTTCATTCTTTTTAATGGTTGCATTCTATTCCGATTTTGGATATTCCAAATTTATTTGACCAGTCCCTGTTAATGGTTATCTAAATTGCCTATACTAGGAAAAAACTGGAAACGAGGTGCTAATAAATGTTCTCAGTTTATAAAGTATTAAATGTAGAAATTAAATATCTGTATGTACACATGATGATGCATGTCTGCATTTCTGGAATTAAAAATTGTTAGTAGTGGTTGCTTTGGTGAATATTTGTTATTTTAAATGAAATTCCCTAATGCTGATATTTTTAGAAACTTTCATTGTACCCCTTTCTTAATTATTCATAATAGTTATTTCTAAGCTCTTACAATTTATTTAACCACCCCCCAAATTTTTAAACACAGTTTCTGTCTAGTGAACTTAAAATCTAAAATAAAAAACAGGAATTATATAGTCTTATTAAAAAATCTTAAAACTTTCTACTTTGTATATCACTAATTTTATATGCTTGCCATTGTGCTTCACGATGTTATTAAGCAAATATTCCAAAACGTGGTATGTTTAAAACACTTAAACAAATTGACAAAATGTTTTTATTGACATAAATTTTACTGTGGTCATTTGGAGAATTGCCGCCTTCAGAATTAATTTATTTATATAATCAGAATAAATTGAAAACAGAAACAAACACCATATGGTTTTGGGTTTTGCTAAAAGGCTAATAATTTTATGTATAATTTATTCTTTTAATTTTAAAAGTTTTTATTGAAAAAGTAGTTTTAAAAACTTAATTTTTTAAACTTTTACCATATGTCAGGTGCTGTCCTAAGTGCTTTAAGCAATTTTACTATGGGGCTAACTATGTACTTAAAAATATACAAAATAGGGGCTCCTGGGTGACTCAGTCGTTAAGCGGCTGCCTTCAGCTCAGGTCATGATCCCAGGGTTCTGGGATCGAGCCCCGCATTGGGCTCCCTGCTCAGCGGGAGGCCTGCTTCTCCCTCTCCCTCTGATTCTCTCCCACGACTTGTGCTCATGCTATCTCTCTCAAATAAATAAATAAATAAAATCTTTGGGACGCCTGGGTGGCTCAGTCGTTAAGTGTCTGCCTTCGGCTCAGGTCATGATCCTACAGTCCTGGGATCGGGCCCCGCATCGGGCTCCCTGTTCGGCGGGAAGCCTGCTTCTCCCTCTCCCACTCCCCCCTGCTTGTGTTCCCTCTCTCACTGTGTCTCTCTGTCAAGTAAATAAATAAAATCTTTAAAATTATATATATACACACACAAAAGTAAAGGCAAAGCATAAAGAATATAGTCAGTGGTACCATAAGAGTGATGTAACATATATGGTCATATCTGGTAGCTACACTTGGTGAAATAGCATAATGTATAAACTTGGAAACAAGGCGCTAATAAAATTTCTTGTGCATTCAGCTTTGTGCACTTGTCTGAATAATGCTGCCTGTAAGACAAAATTACTAGTACAATTATTGGGCTGAAAGGCTTACACAGATTTAATTTTGATGCCGATAATGCTACACTGCCCTCTAGGGAGATTTGGAATCTGACTAGCAAGCGAATGGAACTTAAACGTGCACTTAAAAGTTCATAGTTAAAATACAGTTTGTTATATATATATATATATAGTTCAGTCAAATTTATCCTTGCTTTTTTTTTTTTTTTTAAGATTTTATTTATTTGACAGAGAGAAACACAGCGAAAGAGGGAACACAAGCAGGGGGAGTGGGAGAGGGAGAAGCAGGCTTCCCGCCGAGCAGAGAGCCT
>NC_138373.1:14345843-14361665 GCF_054177405.1 Leptonychotes weddellii | reverse complement strand
ATGATCCCAGGGTCCTGGGATCGAGCCCTGCGTTGGGCTCCCTGCTCAGCGGGAAGCCCGCTTCTCCCTCTCCCACTCCCCCTGCTTGTGTTCCCTCTCTGACTGTCTCTTTCTCTCTTTGTCGAATAAATAAATAAAATCTTTAAAAAAAAATGTGTCAATGAAATTTGTATTCTTAAATTTGGGTTTTTTTTAAAATGTATTTATTTATTTGAGAGAGAGAGCCAGAGAGAGAGCACAAGCAGAGGGAGCAGCAGAGGGAGAGAGAGAAGCAGACTGTCCACCGAGCAGGGAGCCTGATGCGGGGCTCGATCCCAGGACCCTGAGATCATGACTTGAACCGAAGGCAGACGCTTAACCAACTGAGCCGCCCAGGCGCCCTGATATAATTTTTTTTAAAGAAAGAATTTATTTCGGGACGCCTGGGTGGCTCAGTCGGTTAAGTGGCTGCCTTCGGCTCAGGTCATGATCCCAGGGTCCTGGGATCGAGTCCCACATCGGGCTCCTTGCTCAGTAGGGAGCCTGCTTCTCTCTCTCCCTCTCTCTTTCCCTCTGCTTGTGCTCTCTCTGTCAAATAAATAAAATCTTAAAAAAAAAACAAAAAAAAAACAAAAAAGAAAGAATTTATTTCATTTTCCCTGTATATTTTCACACTTATTTACTGTGGTAGAGTATTTATAACATAAAACTTGCCATTTTAATCATATTTGTGTACAGTTCAGTAGTAACATTAAGTAAATTCACACTGTTCTGCAACTATTACCACCATCTATCCCCAGAACTTTTTCATCTTCCCAAACTCTGTGCCAGTTAAACAATAACTCCCCATTCTCCTCTCGCCTTATCTTCTAGCAGCCACTCTACTTTCTTTCTCTATGAAACTGACTATTCTAGGTTACCATATATATTTTTTCTATGTCAGAAATTGCTTTGGAGGAGGGAAAAACACATAGCAGAAATGGCAAAGATAAATATGAACTCTCTGTGAAAAGATGTTCAACCTCACTAATCATCAGGGAAATGCAAAGCAAAACCACAATGAGATATCACCTTAACACCTGTCAAAATGTCTAGTATCAAAAAGTTAAGACATAACAAGTGTTGGCAAGGATGTGGAGAAAAGGGAATCCTCATGTGCTGATGGTGGGAATATAAATTGATTCAGCCATTGTGAAAAGCAATATGGAGGGTCCTCAAAAAATTAAAAATAGAAATGCCAAGGGGAGTAGGAGGTTTAAGGCTTGCAGTTATGGAATGAATACATCACAAGGATGAAGGGTACAGCATAAGAAACATAGGGAAAAAGAAAAATACCATACAGTCTAGTAATTCCGCTACTGGGTATTTAACCAAAGAAAATGAAAACACTAATTTAAGAAGATATATGCACCCATATGTTTATTGCAGCATTATTTACCATAGCCAAGATATGGAAGCAACCCAAATGTTTATCAATAGATGAATGGATAAAGAAGATATGAAATGTATAGATATACGTATATATACACAATGGAATGTTACTCAGCCATAAAAAAAGAATGAGATCATGTGACAACATGGTGGAACTGAAGGGTATTGTGCTAAGTAAAATAAGTCAGTCAGAGAAAGACAAATACCATACAATTTCACTTATATGTGGAATCTAAAAAACAAAACAAATGAACAAAGAAACAAACTCTTAACTATAGAGAACAAACTGGTAATTACCAGAGAGGACGTGGGTGGAGGGGGGATGGGCAAAATAGGTGAAGGGAATTAAGAGGTACAAACTTCCAGGGGCACCTGAGTGGCTCAGTTGGTTAAGCGTCCGATTTTGGCTCAAGTCATGATCTCAGGGTCATGAGATCTAGCCCCATGTTGGGCTCTGCACTCAGCACAGAGCCTGCTTGGGATTCTCTCTCTCCCTTTGCCCCTCTCTCCACACTCAGTCTCTCTCTCTCTCAAATAAATGAATAAAATCTTAAAAAAAAAAGAGGTACGAACTTTCAGTTACAAAATAAGTCACAGGGATGAAAAGTACAACATGGGGAATGTAGTCAATAATACTGTAGTAATGCTGAATGATGACAGATGGTAACTGCACTTACATAGCTTAATGTATAGAATTGTTGAATCAATATGTTGTATGCCTGAAACTCATATAACATTGTATGCCAACTATACTTATAACTTAAAAAAAAAAATAAGAACTCTCTTAGGAGAACCACAAGTTACATCTCTTACACTTTGCTCCTAATGGAGAGTGGACACTTTGTGGTATCCCAGGTTCTGTAACAGTGCCTAGAATAGGTGCTCAAGGCATGTTTGCTGAGTGGATTGATTTTATGAAAACAATGTACTATGTGACATTATCTAAAGATGCTGAAATCTTCATACTGCTAACAAGACTCAAATTTTTATATTTGTTATTCATAGGAGATTGACGTCCTCCAATAATAGACCACGAGAAGACAGCTGGTTAAAATCCTTATTTGTCCGGAAAGTTGATCCAAGAAAAGATGCTCACTCTAATCTCCTAGCCAAAAAGGAAACAAGCAGTCTATACAAATTGCAGTGTGAGTGATAGGTTTGCTCTCTTCATAGTTGACTTTTTTCCCTTTGTTCATAAGTTTATCGTTGAATTTTCTTTTGTTTCAGTTCACAATGTTAAACCGGAATGCCTAGAAGCATACAACAAAATTTGGTGTGTATACCAAACTATCCTTTACTTGGGGAAAATTAACAATTTGAATATTTGTTGGTTCAGCTAACACTTGATAGCAGAGTGAGATCTTTGATCCCTCTTCTAGAAGCTGAATGTTCAGAGGCTCTTAAGTTGAGCTCTGTGTGGGATTGCCAAGGGCATTTTGATTTTAAGGACTCACACGGCTAACTCATCACATAAGCTCTCAGACATTAGAATGTTCTAGACTCTTAAGGTTGGAAGGCACCTTATAAGTCCGTCTAATCCATCTACTCATCCGTGCTTGAGTCCTTTCTGCAGACCTTCCTGACTGGCGTGTTTAAGTACATTCATACATTCCATCTCTGGATAGCTTTGAGTGTTATGAATTAGAACTCACATCCCTGTGATCTCTGTTGTTTCCAGTTTTACCTCTAAGTAAAATTGCCACATGAAAGTCCTGTATGTATTTGAATATAGCCACCATTTCTTCTCAAGTCTTCATTCACCAGGATTTAAGTCCCTTTGGCAGATTTTCATATGATAATGAGATCCATATGCTTTTACAGAATTTGTAAACTTTAAGACCAAAGAGAGAAGTGTATTCGTTCTTAAGTAAGCTAACAAATTGTATTTTAATGATCAATTGTAAGCAAACATCATTAAAAAGCATTTTTTTACCTTTCATGTCTGCTACTTTCATGAGAAAGCAAATAATTTTGTCATCAGAATCAGCATAATTTTCAGATGCAAAAATCTTTTGTTGTTTTATTTTGGGAGGTGATTCATGAAATACAACATTAGCATAGAGTTTCTTAATCACCTCAGCACAGTTCTCTTTATTTAAAAACGTCCTAAAACAAAGCAGATGCTTATTTCTAAATCTTTGTTCATAAAATGAAATTTCTTGTCTATGCTAATGTTTCCCTGGATTATCTTTCCTGTCCTGTTTGTATCACTTCATCGCCTGTCTCAGATTTTCATTTCCTGTCTATTCATATTTCCATTTGGATGTCTTCCTCCCCCTTCAAATTCAACATGTAGAATCACCTGGCCCTTCCTGCTTCCCACATGTGTCAGTCACCATGGTCTTATTTAACCTTTTCCTTAGTTCTTTGCAATTGGTTGCTAAGAGCTGTGCATTCTTCGTTTGACTTGCATTTTGGTTCTATTTCATTTCCGTCTCCATCTCCCTCTCCCAGCCTGTTGAGCCGCATTTCTGAGTAACCTCCTTGCTGACTGCCTTCCTGGCCTCAAGATTGTACCTGTATCCTACCCCACACCCAGTCCATTGCTTATAAGTTTGTCAAAATGATCTCCCTGAAGTTCTCCTTTTTCCTTCATCCTTTTTTTTTCTTTTCTCTGAAACTTTCAGCAGCTCTCTGTTTTCAGTACATCAAGACTTAACTCCTGCCTGGTTTTTAGGGGCCCCAAGGATGAGGTTCTGCCCAACCCAGCCAGTTCTGGGTACAAGTACTACCTTCCTTACAGTCTTCATTCATGTAAGGAAAGCCAGGGCTTCCAAGAGCAGCTTTGGAGTCCCCAGCAAAGAAGATATGACTTTGTATTGGTGAATAACCTAGGCCTCACCGTCAGGCCCCAGCCCCTTTCTGGACCCCACATGGGTCATCTGTACAGATTTTCTTCTACATTGGCTCTCATTCTGGGTTGTTTATGTCATGACAAAAAAGGAAATCCATTTCCAATAACTTGACATAATCCGTCTTTCCCCACCCCTGATTTCCATCAGTCCCATGTTATTTCTTTTTTTTTTTTTTTTAAGATTTTATTTATTTGCAAGAGAGAGAATGAGAGACAGAGAGCATGAGAGGGAGGAGGGTCAGAGGGAGAAGCAGACTCCCTGCCAAGCAGGGAGCCCGATGCGGGACTCGATCCCGGGACTCCAGGATCATGACCTGAGCCAAAGGCAGTCGCTTAACCGACTGAGCCACCCAGGCGCCCAGTCCCATGTTATTTCTAACATAAATCTTTTTTGACCTGTACAGTGATCACACCATGTGTATGCATTTCAGAAAATACACACGGTGTGGTCATTGTACGAGGTCACGAAAATGTACAGGCTTTCATTTAGACATAAGACCATTCTGAGCTTTTCTCTGTTAACTGCATATACACTCAGTTCTCGTGCCCCAGGCTCTGGTGGTGATCATGAACTTAATTTTCACTCAGTGTCAGCAGATAGTTCGAACAGGTTCCATTTCCGACCCTTGATACCCTTTGGCATTTATTGTTGAATCTGTATTGTACTTTTTCATCATAAGTTTTCTGTTCAAAAAGTGTGCAGGTTTTAGCTTTTATTTTGGGATGGCACAGTTCTGTCTCTTCCTTTTGCCTTGCTCTGTATATTAGAATCTGTACCATAGGAAGGTTTCCCTGGAGCCAAGCTCTGGCACCTCTGTTAAATTAATACACGGCCATGACTGTCATGGCCTTCCTGCTAGTCCTGCACAATCACTGGTAATGAACTTGGGGGGTGTGCACATGGGACTGTAGGATACTTCTTAAGTCCTGTCAGCGAGTTGAATTGAATAGAACCTAATTTAGGGTCTGTGCTGTATCTTTAATTTGGGTTCCTCTGCCATGGTGATGCCCTTGGGGACTGTTAGAACTGGGTTGCTTCCAGACTGTGTTGGGTTCTAGGTCTGTCTTCTTCCCTCCTTACAGCCAGCTTGCTCTCTGCCCCTGCCCCCTCTGCCTGTTCCTTCCGCTTCTCTTGTCTCCCCTGTCTCAAACATCACTTCCTTCTCTTATTTCTTCTTCCGTGCTCTTTTCCTACTATTTCTGTTTCTCCCCTTCCTATCTTGGGAACCAGCAGAACTTAGCTCTTAGAAACTTCACCATTCCTAGGTGCTTCTTTTCTTTTCTTTTTCTTTTTTTTTTTTTTTTCCTGAAATAGCAAATAGTAGACCCATGTAGGGTTCCTGGAATCCTGGGACCTTTGGCTCTTCTTTATCCATTTTTATCACTATACTTGAGTTGTTTACAACTATTCTAGGTAGTTGGGGTAACAGAAACCTAAGCCTCTGATAAGTGGGATATTAGAGTGCAGTAGAATTCAGCTAAAAGGTTAATTCTGCACGTATTTTTATCATAAATATTTCTGAGGTCAGTTGTCAGAACAGAGTAGATGGCCTTTTTCCTATTGTTGATGATGTGTTGGACCTGGTATAATCTTGTCAGTTGTTTAATTAGTGTTGCTGTTTCTTCTCTTTAAGTCAAGAGGTGTTGCCAAAGATTCATGAAGATAAGCATTACCCCTGTACTTTGGTGGGGACTTGGAACACGTGGTATGGCGAGCAGGATCAAGCTGGTAGGAAGCAGAAGTCTTTGGAATAAACACTTGTTCCCTAAGCCTTTACTGTTAACGACTTAAATAATATTCAATTTAATGCTTTTTTTTTTTTTTTTAAGATTTTTATTTATTTATTTGACAGAGAGAGAGACAGCTAGAGAGGGAACACGAGCAGGGGGAGTGGGAGAGGGAGAAGCAGGCTCCCGGCCGAGCAGGGAGCCCGATGTGGGGCTCGATCCCAGGACCCTGGGATCATGACCCGAGCCGAAGGCAGACGCTTAACGACTGAGCCACCCAGCGCCCCTTAATGCTTGTTTTTATAATCAAAGCTTTCCAAGTCTCAGTCTAGTTTTGTGGTTAAAGTAGTTTCTCCAGTAATTGACTTCAAAAACTACTTTTTTTTTTGTTTTAACATTTGAATCCATTATTGAAACTTTATGGTGTAACTCATATGCCAACACATGGCACATTACAATTCTGTATTAACATTATGTGTATTAGACTATTTTCAAGGTAAGAGTATCGTGAAACTCTAAATGTCTGTTATCTTTTAAAATATATTTCAGTCCACCTCTGGAGGTATGAAGGAGGCTATCCAGCCCTCACAGAGGTCATGAGTAAACTCAGAGAAAATCAGGTAATGATTTTGAAAAATGTTTACTTATTCAGACTAATGATATCATAAATGATAGTACAGAATTAAATGACTCTTTTCTGTCCTCGTTTTTTTAACAGTAATAAACTTCTTTGTAGTAAAGTTTTATTATTTGGATTCTTGAAGCTGTATTGAAACATAATTAACCAGTTGTGATACTATTAACATAACAGTTCTTATTGTAAAAGTCAGTTGTACTTTGAAACTGCTGAGCTGGTACTTTGAGGCCAGTAAGTCAGCATGGTCGACACAGTCCGCCCTGGATTACCTAACGCCTGTCTGCTTCGGGAACTGCCAATCACATAGTCTCTCCCTGGGGCTGACTTCCATCTCCTCCCCCTCCCTTCAGTAATAGGTGCTGGTCAGGGAAGAGAATTTTAACAGCCATACATTATTAGGAAAGAAAACCTTTTGTGTAGATTCCCAGTCCAAATATAAGTGGCTTTCGGGCCATCTGGTATTTTGTAGTCTCTATGTCACTTCTATTAATATGTTGTCAGACACCGTTAGGAGAACTTAAAAATGTAGGAAATTAAATTTGCTTACATTGTTACTTAAATAATTAGGATGGCCATGTAGTTTGTCATCTAAATCTGGACACTTTTGAGAGTGAAAGTGAGTGCTTATAGTTATTATGTTGGTTCAACAAAATGTAAACCAGGGCTGTCTTGGGCCACCTGGGACCATTTTTTATGATAGTATTCTATTATAGGAGGAACATAAATGGTACTAAAATGGGTTTATATGTAAATATTAGGGGATATCATGAGCACTTTTTTTTTTTCCCCCTCAAAGGAATTTGTGGAATTCCGCAAGGCAAGAAGCAACATGCTTCTCTCTAGGAGGAATCAGCTGCTGTTGGAGTTCAGTTTCTGGAATGAGCCTGTCCCACGGTCAGGACCTAATATATATGAACTCAGATCTTACCAGCTCCGAGTAAGTACTGAAATACGGGATAACGGCCCTCTCATTCTTCTGTGA
The DNA here is from genome assembly GCF_054177405.1 of Leptonychotes weddellii. Classification (NCBI taxonomy): domain Eukaryota; kingdom Metazoa; phylum Chordata; class Mammalia; order Carnivora; family Phocidae; genus Leptonychotes; species Leptonychotes weddellii. The sequence continues at coordinate 14,354,054 of NC_138373.1, read as the reverse complement.
GGAGGCGTGAGCACCCCTTAGTGCCAGCAACAAAAGTTGAGTTTACATTTTGTGATGTGTGTTTGGCATAATATTTTGATTGGTTTGTTTTCTCCGCTGTCCAGTCCCTCTCTTCTTTCCTTTTTTTTTTTTTATCTTCTTCTTTATCATTCCTTCTCTTCTGCTAAGCTCTTTTGTTTTTTATAATCTTCCATATAATGTTTATTATTTGACATTTTCCATGTAGCATTGCTGTTTTTAAGAGGAGAGACCTAACATGCAGGACTAGCTGTAACATGTGGCATTTGCTATAATTGAACTAGAGCAACTAATGAATGTGAGACTGCTGAATAAATTAAACGGCACTGTAAGAGTCAAAGGGAATATTTTGTAAGACTCTCATGTTTCCCCACTAAGTGACTACTAGAAAGAAAGCCCCAGATAGCAACATAGCAACATTATTAAAAGGAGTATATTGAAGCAGTAGATCTTAATAGTCTAAGATTCACCATTATATGGGAAGAAATAGGGATTCGATTAAATTGAATTTTTTAAAAATTTCACAGTAAAGTCTGAAGGGATACCAACAATTTAATCATAAGTTCAGTACATCTGGAGGATGGGCCTAACTATGGTTTTGATGACCATAATTGGATGACTTACTGTAAATATTGCCTTCTTATATGAAATAGAATGGAATATTACTCCCACTATGGAATAGAAATGAGCATGGTGAATAATATTAATTTGTTACCTTTTTTATTTGTTATACTTCCCATTATTAAAAGTAATTTTTAAGTTAGTTTTGTCATTTGATATTTTTTATACTGTTTCCATATTTCTTCACAGAAGAACTAACAAACCAAAATCCAAATCTCTTTTCAGCCAGGAACTATGATTGAATGGGGCAATTACTGGTGAGTATATTCCCAAATGGTGAGTTTGCAATCTTATTAATAGATTATTTTAGGTCATAGTGTTAATTCTAGAAATAAAATCTGGGGATAAAGCCATGATTTGATACTAGACTGCTTTATTTGATGTTTCTATTATGAAATTTTTTGAACATATACAAAACTAGAGAGAATAATATTGTGGATCTCTCCACCTTCCATACCCACTACTTAGCTTCAGACGTTACCAGCACATGGCCAACCTTGCTTAGGTCTAACTCTCCCAACCCAGATTATTTGAAGGTAAATCCTGAATAATATATCATTAAATTGAATTTTTTAAAAATTTCACAATAAAATAATATGTCATTTCATCCCTAAATATTTATATATATATCTCTAAGAGGTAAGGATTCTGGGGTTTTTTTTTTAAGTAAAACCCCAATGTTGCATTAGGTTATTTCATATTCTTCTTGGATATTACCTTTTTTGGAATGTTGGGGGGGTTTTTTTTGTTGTTTTTTTTTAAAGATTTTATTTATTTATTTGACAGAGAGAGAGACAGCGAGAGAGGGAACACAAGCAGGGGGAGCGGGAGAGGGAGAAGCAGGCTTCCCACAGAGCAGGGAGCCCGATGGGGGCTCGATCCCAGGACCCTGGGATCATGACCTGAGCCGAAGGCAGACGCTTAACGACTGAGCCACCCAGGCGCCCCTGAGTGTTGTTTTTATCATATAAACAGCACCACAATGACACAGTTGCTTGTTCTTTTTTTTTCTTCATTTAAGTAGCAAAGTACCAATTTTTCCCCAGACTGATCTATAAATTCACCACAATCCCAGTCAAAACCCCAGAAGGCTTCAGAAATGCAAAGGACCCAAAATAGCTAAAACCACCTTGAAAAAGAAGAACAGAGTTGAAGGACTCACACTTCTCAATTTCAAAACTGACTACAAAGCTAGAGTAATCAAGACAGTGTGGTACTGCATAAGAACAGGCATAATCAATGGAACAGAAGTGCAAGTCCAGAAATAAACTCACATACATGAGCCATTAGTTTTCAATCCACGCACCAAGTCAATTCAATGGGGACAGATAGTCTTTTCAACAAAGGTGCTGAAACAACTAGATGTCTTTGCAAAAGGATGAATTTAGACCCCTACCTTACATATATACCCAAATTAGCCATAACAGAGCTTTTAGAAGAAAACATAGGAGAGAATCTTTGTGACCTAGGGCTAAGCAAAGAGTTCTTAGGTATAACACCAAAACCACAGCCCCCAAAAGAAAATGATAAATTACAATTTATCAAAATTAAAAACTTTTGTAATTCAAAGGGCATCATTTTAAAATTAAAAGGCAAATAAGTCATAGACTGGGAGAAAATTTTACAAATCATATCTGATAAAGGACTTGTATCCAGCATATATTAAAAAATCCTACAACTCAATAATAAGAAGACAAATAACCCAGTTAAAAAATGGACATAACACATGTTGGGGAGGTTGCAAATAAGTTGGGGCCCTCATACATTGCTGGTGAGAATGTAAAATGGTGCAGCCACTTGGGAAAACAGGCAGTTAGTCAAAATGTTAAACATGGAATTACCATATGGCCCAGCAGTTCTATTCCAAGGTATATAGCCAAGAGAATGAAAGCATGCATCCATCATATAAACTCATATACAATGATCATAACATTTTTCATAATAACCAAATAGTGGAAACAACCTAAATGCCCATCAGCCGAGGAAAGAATAAACGAGTTGTGGTATATCCACATAATGAAATACTATCCAGCAGTAAAAAGGAGTGAACTACTGCTATGTGCCACAAATACTTGCTATGTGGAAGAGTCCAAAGGAGCACATAGTCTATGATTCCATTTGTACGAGATGTCCAGAAAAGTCTAATTATAGAGACAGGAAGGTGAGTGGTTTCCTGGGGCTGGGGATGGCAACAGAAAAGGATTATAGGTGGGCACAAGGAATCTTAGCATAATTGGATTGATGATTGCACAAGTCTGTAAATTTACTTAAAAAAAAAGTTCTGGGGGCGCCTGGGTGGCTCAGTGGGGCGCCTGGGTGGCTCAGTCGGTTAAGCGGCTGCCTTCGGCTCAGGTCATGATCCCAGGATCCTGGGATCGAGCCCCGCATTGGGCTCCTTCCTCAGCGGGGAGCCTGCTTCTCCCTCTCCCTCTGCCTGCCACTCCACCTGCTTGTGCTCTCCCTCTCTATCTCTGTCAAATAAATAATAAAAAAAAAAAATCTTAAAAAAAAAAAAAGTTCTGTGCATCTAATTGAATTTTATGGTATACAAAACATACCTCAGTGAAGCTGCTAATGACACACACTTCACTAAAGAGAATTTATACCGTGAATCCAAGGATAATTCAAAATGAGGAAATTGATCAATATAACACAGTCAAGTGTGTGAACCGTGTCTGGCCTCTGCACCCCAGCACATTGCCTCCATGCCTCTGTTAGAGCGCTTGTCACCCCAGGGAGGCCCCACTTTCCAGTTCTACGACTCTGTCTGCAAGACCTGGCACATCCTGGGTGGCTGGTAAACGCTGAATGGATGGTGGAAACTGGTAGTTACATATGAAGAAAAGGTCAATTGCCAAACCTGTGAACAACCTATGTGTCTGAGGGAAATGGATTATAGTATATTCGTGCAGTAGAATCTTACACGGTGGTTAAAGTAAAACAGACCAGGGGCACCCGGGTGGCTCAGTCGTTGGGCGTCTGCCTTCGGCTCAGGTCATGGTCCCAGGGTCCTGGGATCGAGTCCCGCATCGGGCTCTCTGCTCCTTGGGGCCTGCTTCTCCCTCTGCCTCTCTCTCTGTCTCTCATGAATAAATAAATAAAATCTTTAAGAAAAAAAAAATTAGGAATAGAGAATATTTTATTTAAATCATGGGTTGGCAAACTTTTCTGTAGAGCACCAGTTAGTAAATATTTTAGGCTTTGTGGACCATTCTTTGTCTAAAACAATTAACTTTGCTGTTTTAGTGTGAAAGCAGCCAAGAATGATTTGTAAATGGATGAGCATGGTTGTGTTCCAACAAAACTTTATTTATGGATGCTGAAATTTGAATGTCATGATTTTCATGTGTCATGAAATATTATTCTTTTGATGAGATTTTTTCCAAGCATTTAAAAAGGTAGAAATCATTCTTGGGTTCTGGGCCATGAAAACAAGCTACAGAAGGTGGGATTTAGTCTGAGGGTCTATTTTGCGAGCTCTGATCTATAAATGATAAAACTTTCCATTTCTTCCATCTTAACAGCTACATTAAACTTAATGGTGAAACGCAAGAAGCATACTCATTAGCATTATCACAAAACACCAACTTTTACCATCATAATTTTATATAGTTTTTGAAAATCCTATTGTGAGAAAAAAACAAATAGAAGTTATAATAATATAAAACCTCAGTAATTAAGAGGGATACAAGAGTAGGTTATTGGCCATTAGTCAGATATTAACCCTTTGGTTTCCTTATCTTTAAATGAGAACCTGTGACTTTTATTTTCAACTTAGATGTGTTCTCCTTTTTCAGTTATGAAATATCTTGCTCTGAACTGTATAATTTCTAAGATCTCTTCTAGCTCTAAAAAACGGTTCTGGACTTTTTTTTTTTTTTTAAGATTTTATTTTTAAGTAGTCTCTATACCCAACGTGAGGCTTGAACCCACAACCCGGAGATCAAGAGTCACACACTCTACCGACTGAGCCAGCCAGGCATCTCTGTGATTCTTATTTCTAATAAATATTTTCTTCTTGGGTCATCAAAGGCTACATAATGCAAGTTAGATTTTTTTTTTAATTTGAAAACTAAGACATACCTATTTAATTGGATACTACTGTTACAGGCACCACTTTATTAAGAGACCTTTTTTCGGGAGGGGCCTTATAAATGTAATCATTTAGTTGCCCACAGAATAGGATCATTCATTAGTTCTGTGTTTGCACGTTACTATTAAGACTTGCCCACTATGGACTTCACAAGGAAGTACTGAGGTTATTCTTAGTTACTTAACCAAGTATTTATAAAGCCAGTTCAGCATTCAATTTATATTTTGGCACATAGGTAACTATTTAAGATGGTGATCTCCTCTTCAGTACATGCTTCTGATTATTACCAGGCTAAGGCAAGTATGTTTTTTTTGCCTACTGAAACTGAGTTAGAAAACGTCATAATGGAATGAATAATCCTGAATATTTATCACTATCAATGAAAGACAGTTTTTCCCTCTCTGAGTTAGAGTGCACGTTAAAGTGATTTGCTTAATTTCAATAATTTACCAATCGGATTTGTAATTTTTGTGAAGTTATTGATCACTTAATTCTAAATATAAGGGTTAAAGATTTTAATATCATTTGGGGGTAACCCATGGGGCAATAGCAAGACATCCCTCCTTCACCACAGAAGAACCTGAAAGCTTGGGTCCCCCTCAGAGTTGAGCTCATGGGGATGAGAGCCGAGATGCATAAATCGATCTTGAGGAGTCTGGCTTTATCCCTCCCACTCTGGTTGCCCTTGCTCTGATCCTGTGCCCCACCACTGCCTTGAGATGTGCCAGTTCAGTTGCTCTAAAGTTTGCCTCCAGGATGAGAGTGTACTGGTCAAGCCAACTCGAATCTCTTGTCCCTCAAGAGTTACGTCTCTCTGTAGATGTTAGTAGATTAGAATCCTTGTTCATATGCCTCCAGCTCCTTTAAGTTAATGAGAATGAATCCATCTTCCCAAGTCCTGTCAATTCTGGTACCTTGATGTGACAGACTTGAGGCCCAAACCTGGGCAGTGTTGTAAATACACTGGTGGTCTGTGGTGTGGAGTCTCTGATGGACTCCAGCCATGCTTTCCCAGGTGACCTCCTTATATCACTTCAAGCCACTTCCTTCATTTTCAAGTTTGATTCTTGAAAGAAAACTGCTTTTGGAAAACATACACATTTTTTAAAAAGATTTTATTTATTTGAGAGAGAAAGAACACGGATGCACACACCCGAGCTGGGGGAGGGGCAGAGGGAGAGAAGCCGACTCCCCGCTGAGTGTGGAGCATGATGAGGGGCTCGATCCCAGGACCCTGAGATTGTGACCTGAGCCCATATCAAGAGTGGGATGGTTAACCGACTGAGCCACCTAGGTGCCCCTGTACACTTTTTTAAAACCATTTTAGGATTTCAGATGCATCACTAGATATAAAAATAAAGTACCTGGTGCAAATAAGAAAGAAGGTGTTTAAGGAGCTGATACCTTTTGCAGTAGGAAATGTTAAAAAGGAAAGTTTAAGACAAGTGCCAATTCTTAGCCAACTTAATCACAATTTCACGTTAGACACATAGACATGTATATATATCACACATTCTTCCACACATACGAATGCCATTGGGTATTCATTATCCTGATGGTTTGTTCTGGTAAGAAAACAAGAAGCAGGGCGCCTGGGTGGCTCAGTTGGTTAAGTGACTGCCTTCGGCTCAGGTCATGATCCTGGAGTCCCTGGATCGAGTCCCGCATCGGGCTCCCTGCTTGGCAGGGAGCCTGCTTCTCCCTCTGACCTTCCCCCCTCTCATGTGCTCTCTGTCTCTCTCATTCTCTCTGTCTCAGATAAATAAATAAAATCTTTAAAAAAAAAAAAAGAAAACAAGAAGCAGGGGTTTTTTGTTTCATTTTTTATCGAAGTATAGTTGACACACGTTAAACTAGTTTCAGGTGTAGAGCAGGGATTTGACAAGTCTGTACATTATGCTGTGCTCACCCCAAGTGTGGCTGCCATCTGTCACCCCACAACACTATGACAATACCGTGAGGCAGCTTCCATTTTGATAGTGATGCTGTATTGCCCGGAAGCTCCACGTTCATGGTTCTTCAGTGTGTTTTCCAGAATTTATGGTCTGCAGGTGCTTTGAAGGTGTGCTCCCTTCATCTCTGTCTTAAACCCCATTCTCTGGGGGTGGTCCCTGTCTCCCTAAGACACAGTAACTTCTGGCATCTTGAGTGGTCTGGTATCCACGTTTCCCTCACTCCCTGTCAGCACATTCTTAGAGAAGTAGTTCTTTTTAAGTTGATGGGTCTTATCCTCAGCCAATTTTCTTGACTATGTATTCTCAAGCACTGATTCTAAGAGTCATTAATTACTGTCCACTTTCCCCAAAAATGACTATTACAGCTACAGAAAAGTACATTTACATCTTATATGTTATCTACATTAAAATAATTTTCAACTGCATTTGATAGTTAAAAAACAATTAGTCTTCATATCATACAACTTGCTCTGAGGGCAGAAGAAATCTACTGATTCTTTTCAACATACCTAGTTCAGTATCTGAACACTGTCATTTTTTCCTTACAGGGCTCGTGCGATTCGCTTCAGACAGGATGGTAATGAAGCAGTGGGAGGATTCTTCTCTCAGATTGGGCAGCTGTATATGGTACATCATCTTTGGGGTATGTATTTTTTCCTTCATTTTTGTGTTACTAGGATTTCAGAGTTCATTACCAAATAAGCTATACTAGGCAATAAAGCACATCTCAAGTCAGTAACTTTAAACACCGTAGCAGGGGGCGCCTGGGTGGCTCAGTCGTTAAGCGTCTGCCTTCGGCTCAGGTCATGATCCCAGGGTCCCGGGATCGAGCCCCGCATCGGGCTCCCTGCTCGGCCAGGAGCCTGCTTCTCCCTCTCCCTCTCCCCCTGCTTGTGTCCCCTCTCTTGCTCTCTCTGTCAAATAAATAAATAAAATACTTTAAAAAAATAAACACTGGAGCAAATCCAAACATCACAGATAGAAAGTAAGTGCTGGGCTATCTAGAAGGAAAGAGTCAACAGTGAAAGGCCCATAGACTCGGGGCACATTAGTAGGCTCATTATGAGAGTGGGGATAATGGTGAAAGGAACAAGAGAAGTGAAGCACGCAGCCATGGGAGAGGGAAAATGATAAAGCTGCTGTCCCTTTCTAGACACTTCCCATGGCTCCTCAGAAATTATCCTGCATTTTATCCAGAGAGGCAGCTCTCCACATGTTCACTCACTGCCTGCCTTGTGTCTGATTCCATCGTTCCGGAGGCCCTTCTGTCACCTTTTCCATCCCCACCCACTTTTGTCTGGCACCATCTTTGGTATCTCTCAGGGCCTGACTCGGGCGTGCCCCCTTGCCCCCCAGTGAATGTCTCTCCTCCTGAGCCCCCAGAGCCCGGTATCATGTAGGTTGTCACACTGTGGCTATTTGTGTCTGTCTCCCTGCTAGAACAGGAACTGGGTCTGAGTAATAGCTTGGTACATTTGGGGCACATCTGTATATGTTTATTAAAGTTAAAAAAAAAAATGGACG
>NC_138373.1:14329882-14345743 GCF_054177405.1 Leptonychotes weddellii | reverse complement strand
AAAAAAAGTTAAAAAAAATGAAGCTCAGCTGAGACTCCTGATCTCAGCTCAGGTCTTAATCTCAGGGTCATGAGTTCAAGCCCTGTATTGGGTTCCACGTTGGGTGTGGAGCCTACTTTTTTAAAAAATGAAAAGCATAACTCATTTCTAGACCATATTAATCAGCCGAGGTATTGGTTTGGCCTGTCCGGTCGCACCCCATGCTGCACCGTCTGCCTGCTGTGTGGGCACGGCAGGCGCACAGAGGCTGGTGACGGTCTGAGGAGGGGAAAGCCAACACGGGGGACCTGCCACGAGGCAGTGTGTGTGATCAGTAACATAGGGGCACCCCCAGCACTTAAGGGGATATAAACTTACATGTAACTGGGGGAAATCAGTAAAAGGTGAATAGGGTCTAAATGGTTTGGCAGGTAAAGGCAGGAAGGAAGGGCCAGAACAGTGATGGGAAAATGGGAGATTATAAAAAATGGTCAGAAAATGAAATCGTGCAGACTGGCTAAATGGTAGGAGAGCTGCCGGGGACCTAAGTCTGAATGGGAACCCCTTTCCCCCGCCAAATCTTCAGGGTCTGGGGAGGAGACCCCCATCAGTCACTGCTTCGACCAGGTGCTCAGCTCAGATGCACACATAGGGCTTCCCTGGCATGTGAGCAATTGAAAACCCTGCACCAAGGAGTACCCAGTGGCTCCGTCGGTTAAGCGTCCAACTCTTGGTTTTGGCTCAGATCATGATCTCAGGGTCGTGAGATCGAGCCCCGGGTCCAGCTCCATGCCCAGCAAGGAGTCTGCTTGAGATTCTTTTCCCGTCCCTCTCCCTCCCCCTCTGCTCTTCCCCCTACTTGTGCTCTCTCTCTCTCCTTCTCTCTCTCTCTCAAAATAAATAAAATTTCGAAGGGAGGGAGGGAGGAAGGAAGGAAGGAAGGAAGGAAAAGTTTTCACATGTAACAGATTTGGAAACACATCTTTAAAATCTGCCTTTAGAGATTATGCTAAACATAAACCCTTTCTGGGTTTGAGGTAGGGGTGACATCATTTTTATTATTATTATTTTTAAATAGTATGTGTTCTGTCTGGAGAATATAAACTGAAAAGTCAGGCCTGTCCCCTTTGCTCACTTTCCTCTCAGGCTTGGCGCCTGCACACCTTCCCACACGTCCTCTGTACATGAGCGCAGGGACTGCACTCATGTCAGGGCTTACAGTGTGTCTGGATGGGAACTCCCAGGTGAAGGAGGAGACAGGCAGGCACCAGGGGGTCCCAGGCCCTTAACTCTGTCCCGCGGGAAGGACTTGAGGTTTCACACAGCAACAGCAAGATGCAGAGGTGTCCACCAAGATCATCCTCCGTGCGCAGACGCAGAAGCTAGGAACAATGTGGTGCTTCAGCTTTGGAAAGTGACCAGATTGCAGCTCGTGTCTTTTCTGAGGCGGTGCCTTTCTCTGCCTTCCTTTGTTGTCCCCAGTTAGTGTCCCAAATGTCCACTGCCTGCTTCCTCCTTTACAGGAAAAAGTATTGAGATATGCAGAAATGAATTTTCAATTGCCTGCCCCAAAAACTTAGCCTCACTTTTCCATACTTTTTAGAGAACCACACTGATCAGGCACCTCCAGTGTGTTGGTTATTTTAAGCATCATTCTCTTTAATCCCTACAACCACAGACCACAGTGAGGTACCTGTGACTCATGGATGATAAATAAATCACTTAGAAGCTGCAGCTGTCGAGTCACTGAACCAGGCTCAGACTTGGGCGTGTCTGGCTTCAAAGCAGGTCTTCCTAGCACGTAGCACCTCTCCTTTTACCCTCGCACTTGATGCCACTCCTTCCCCACCTTCCTCAAGGCCTTGCTCCATCCATTTGCTCCGGCACCACCCCATCTAGGGGCTCCCTCCCCAGTAATATGTATATGCTCAAGTGCCTCCCACCTTTAAAAGCCTCGCTAACAGAAAACAATAATAAAATAAAAGCCTCCCCAAATCCAAATGTCCATTGACGGATGAACAGATAAACAAAATGTGGTACGTACGCATTCATCCATAAAAAAGAGTGAAATGCCGGCACATACTACAACATAGATAAACCCTGAAAACATCAGATTCCACTTACATGAGGTGCCTAGAATAGGCAAATTCATAGAGACAAGGCCAAGTAGAGGTTACCAGGGGCTGAGGGGGCGGGGAGAATGGGGAGTTAGTGTTCAGTGGATAGAGTTTTAATTTGTGATGGTAAAAAGTTTTAGAGATGGATAATAATGAAGGGGACAGTTGTGAATGTACTTAATGCCACTGAATTGTACATTTTAAAATGGTTAAAAGTTGGGGCGCCTGGGTGGCTCAGTCATTGAGCATCTGCCTTCGGCTCAGGTCATGATCCCAGGGTCCTGGGATCGAGGCCCACATCGGGCTCCCTGCTTGGCGGGAAGCCTGCTTCTCCCTCTTCCACTCCCCCTGCTTGTGTTCCCTCCCACGCTGTGTCTCTCTCTGTCAAATAAATAAATAAAATCTTTAAAAAATAAATAAATAAATAAAATGGTTAAAAGTTAATTTTGCTGGGGTGTTTGGGTGGCTCAGTCCATTAAGCATCTGGCTTCTGCTCAGGTCATGATCTCGGGGTCCTGGGATCGAGTCCCACATTGGGCTCCTTGCTCAGAGGGGAGTCTGCTTCTCCCTCTGCCTGCCCCGCTCCCCCTGCTTGTGCTCGCTCTCTCTGACAAATAAATAAAACCTTTAAAAAAAAATAGTTAATTTGGCTGTGCATATTTTACCATAATAATAAATTTTTAATTAAGAAAATTAAAATTTGAAATGAAAAAATAAGAACACAGCCCTCCCCAACCTGTGTTCCCTGCAAGGGGTCAGCACACAGTGCACCTGCCATGTACCTGACCTCAGTTGGAATGCTGCTTCTTGTCACGTTAATGCTAAGTGTTTTGCTCTGGGTGGTGAGAGGTACAAGATTTGTTTTCCTTCTGTTTTTCAGCATCTTCAAAATTGCATGTAATAAATGTATATTCCTTTACTACTTGAGGGAAACTTTAGATGGTTAAACTCCTAGGCCTACAAGGGTAGGTCTTCTCATCAGGAAAAGGAAGTCTTGTGGAGAACAGGTGTGTGTCCCAGAATAGAAACTAGAAGCCCTGATTCTTGTCTTTGTCTTGACTGACCCCCTGTCAAGATGCCTAGGAGGTATTTCCCTGGTGAGAACTTGGAAGGAGGTTGCCTAGGCTGGGAATCAGAAACCAAGGCACCCAGATGAGGTACCTGAATTGTACCACATGACACCGAAGATTCTGATGGCTTTGACCATGCTCTTCTCTCCACCTGGAGCAGCTTTCTCTTCTGTTCCTGTCGACATTCTTTGCAACCTTCGAGACCCACCTGGTCAAATCACACCCTCCAGACAGCTCTCTCTCCTCCGTGCTCTTGTGGGCTTTGTTCTCAAATATACCACAGTGCTCAGCAGGGGCTGACCTTGCCTTCACTTGTCTTTTTGCTCTCCACTGCATTGAACACGGCCTGTCATGCACATCATTGTAGTGCTTTGGAAATGTTGAGCAAAATGGAATCAAATATTGCTTATCTGTAGTCTGACGGTTTCTGATTATGAATTTAACGTGTTATTGAAGAAATTCACTTGGTTTGAAAGGTAGATCTTGGATCCACTAGATTTTCAAATTTAAAGAGTTGTTTATTTTGCTTCTCTCACAAGGCCTAACATAATTTTGCTCAGAGTGACCAGCTCACAGTGATCTCAGCTTATTGTTAAATCCCCAGAGTGGTCTCTTTGAGAAAACTAGCTGAGCAGCTGACTTGATGGACATACTAGTGGAATGCAGGACATTTTGTTGGGTTTAAGCCTGTGTGGTTCTTTTTCAGCTTACAAGGATCTTCAAACCAGGGAAGATATACGGAATGCAGCATGGCATAAACATGGCTGGGAAGAATTGGTATATTATACAGGTAATACTTTCATAAACATAAAATCTGTCATTCTTCTCATCTTACTGTTTTATGTTCTTTCCCCCCAAGGCTAATATGTTTTTTGGTTTTTTGTTGTTGTTGTTAAATAGTATGTTGCTCTAGGATGGTGAATCATAAGGTTGGGGGGATGGAGAATAGTCAGATTTTTCCTTAATAGTTACATGCCTTCTTTTCAATAAGGAAATTTCATTCTTTCAAGTATGTGTGGGGGGCGCCTGGTGGGCTTGGTCAGTGGAGTGTGTGACTCTTGATCTCATAAGGTTGTGAGTTCAAGTCCCACGTTGGGTGTAGAGATTATTTAAAAATAAAATCTTAAAAAAAAAATAGCAAGTGTGTATATTGTCTGGTACAGTTTTCAGACACTTGTATGTTGGAAATTTTCCATCATTACTTTTTTTTGTACTTTTCTATATTCTCTGAATATTTATTACACAATTTTTTTCTAAGCTTTCCCTTTCTCATCAAAGTTATCTATTCCCCAAAACATTATAATACAGCAATTAAAAAGTAATTTTGAAAATTAATTTGACATTTTGACTTTTGGTGTGTACATGTGTATGCATGGGCATGGATAGCCGTGTACACGTATACTATGAAATCCTGGAGGCTTGATTTTTATAAGAACAATTGGGCTGAATACAACCCAGTAATACTGACACAGTAATAAGTACCAATCATGTGGCATGTCAGGTACATTTAAGCCCGTATACTACTTGTTCCAGAAAATAAGTATTATCTTGTCTTTTAGTTCCAAACATCATATAATTGTATGTGACTGGCTGCTTATTCTTACATGTTCATCAGTTCCCAGAGGCGTATTTGACTCAGCAGTGAGTTTTAGAAGTGCTGGTTATCCAGTCACATGCAGTCTGATTTGATTTTATATAACTTTATTTTAGCTCAGAGTTCTCAACCTTTTGAGAAAGCACCACTTTTGTTACAACGTGGACTTTCCTAAGTTCCGACAAGTGAAACAGATCTCCAGATAGAATCTGTTTTAATTTTAAAAACATCTCCTGGGATGTTAACTGATCTACCATTAGCTTGTATATTTCTGTCACTGAGATCAGTTCTCTGTTTTCCGGTACTCTGTTCTGATTCCAAGCAGCATGTCTTCTGAACATTCTCAGCAACCTGTTTGTTACTGTACATTTACCATAATCTGTGTAGAAAAGAACAAGCACAATAATCTTGATCCTTGTTTTCAGTCCCACTTATTCAGGAAATGGAATCCAGAATCATGATCCCACTGAAGACCTCACCCCTCCAGTAAACAGATTTTAGATGTGCCTACATAAATTTATGTGACAAGTATTTGTCATAAATTAATTTTAATTGTATATCAAGTGAAAAAGAAACACTGAAGTGTAAACTGCTGTATATAGCTTACGAGAGACCTCTTTTCTTTAAAATTTACATAATCACAAGAAGGAAACTTAGAGTTGGATTGTAACAGTGCTCTGTAGTCCTCTTTGAAACATCCCTATGTTAGTTGCATACACCTTATACTACCAGGCACCCTTCTCCACCCTCTGGGAAAAGAGGGCCCAAATTAAAATTTGAATCCTCTCCAAATAGGAACCTAACCATGAAAAAAAAGTTAGCAATTTCTTTATAAAAAGCAAATCTGTTTTATAGTTACAGATTTTTAGACAAATTTCTTGTATCAGGAAGAAATATAAATTTTGTCATGTTACTCTAGCAATTTTTCTGAGCCTCAGACTCGGAACAAATTAAGAGCGTACCCAATACCTGAAATGTTTTAATTCACTCTCATTTTTAATCAGTTGGCATAGTAAACGACATGTCATTACTAAGCTGGTGGTGGTTGCTAAGGTACACTTATTCAGTAATTCAGTCTTTACATAGTGTATTGTGATAGCTCGATATGAGGGGAAATAATGGCTTGAACCGTGTATCATATGTGATTTTGAAATGAACACCTTGAATAGCACTAATTTTTATTTGTAATATTTTTCTATAATAAAATGAGTAGCATTAGGAAAAGAGGTTTTATTTTGTAAACAATCATTTGTGACCTCAGACATTCTGTAGTTAATGTTTTAGTAAGCTCATAGCAGATACTTCCAAGATCATGTATGAGGGGTGGTGCATGTTGAGATTTAAGTTGGAATAAATTGCATACTTTGTCTAGCTCTGTTTGATTTAGTTTTTTTAACACAGTGTGCCTATTTTGTGACTGTCATCATGTGAAAGTCCCGTTGAAGTGAAAACTTATGTCTGACCCCCAAATTAAAGGATTTATGTGTAAAATAAAGTGTGAATAAATCTCATAGCAAATGTCAAACTTTTACATGTGAATGGTTTTCTCCAAGAACCTATAAAAATCAATAAAATCCTCTTGATTTTCACATATTACTTGTTTGCAATCTTTTTTTTTTTTACTGAACTTGTGCTGAAAATGACCCTGTCCCTCTTGAAAAACAGCTTGTCCCTGCTGAGTGGGCATATGTGAGTCTACAGAGCAAAATGCTAAGAAAGCTCCTCAGCGTCCCCCTAGCCGTTTAGCGAAGTGTTTTGAGGACCGGGTGTTTGTACCAGGGCTTGGGGCCTGGGGGGCTGGGTCAGCTGGTAGAAGAACAAGCGCTTCCAAGTCCAGGCTCTGCTCCTTGACGAGGTACTTCCCGTCTTCGGTGTTCAGTTCCCTGAATCCATAAAATGGGGAGGTGGAATCCGATGGCATTTAACATCCCTTCAGCTCTGAATCTTTGTAACTCCTTAGTGCCATGGGAAGCAGGAGGGATGGGTAGCTCCAGCATAGAAGACCTGCATTTTAGCAGTTGTACTGACTGGATGCTCAGAGCATGTTTGTAGGATGTGAATGAATTATTTATATGAAACTGCTTTCTACACTATATAAAGAAAAATGGTAGAATTAGTATTACTGGTGAATTAGCTTTACTGGTGATCTAGCTATTCGGAACTGGGAAAAAATTGCTAGGAACGGAGGGAATTTTCACTTACAACTTGTGTGGACTTGAACGCTGCAGAAGTCCGGAATTTTCTATCATTCACTGGGGCGTTAAGGTTCTCTAGAGAAACAGAACCAATAGGATATCTAGATAAGATATGCATAAGAAGAGACAGGGATTGGCTCATGGTTATGGAAGCCAAGAAGTCCCAGAATCTGCCATCTGCCAGCTAGAGAACCAAGAAAACCAATGGTATAATTCTGTCCCAAGTCCAAAGGCCTGAGAATCAGGAGAGCTGATGGTTTAACTCCCAGTCCAAGGTCAGAGGCCCAAGAACCAGGAGCTAGCTCCAGTATCTGAGAGCAGAAGATGAACGTCCCATCTCACGCAGACAGCCTACATTTGCCCTTCCTTTGCCTTGTTCCGCTTGGGCCGCCAATGGATCAGATGCCCACCTACATCGATGAGGAGGATGTGTATACTCATTCTGTTGAATCAAATGCTAATCCTCCAGGAGCACCCCTCACAGGCACACCCAGAGATAATGTTTTAGCAGCTACCTGGACATCCCTTAGGCCATCAAGTTGACCTATAAAATTAACCCTCACAACTGAGCTCACAGTTGGTGGATGAGTTAGATGAGGCTCTCTAAATTGCATCATCCACCCAACTCCCTATCCAGGGGCCATTCGGTTGGTGAGCACCATGATGTCCAGATGCCAAACAGAATATGCAAGAATGAGGTTTTCTTTCAGAAACTTTGCTTTTCTCTTTTTGTGTTGCTTTCTTAAAGGAGCTTTCTGTTCAGAAAAGCACAGAGCAACAAACTGACTGTAAAATGGAGCTCTTTCAGAATATACCCTACTCTAGGAAGAGGAATTTCTGTCCCAATTAAGTCATTGGATTTCACAAAGCAGCCTGCCTCACGCTAGGCTTTAGTCTTCCTTCAAGTCAACAAATACTGAGTTTCTGTTAGTGCCAAGCATCAGACACAGGGAATAACATCATGAACAAAACATGATCCCTGCCTTTGTGAAGCTTACAGTCCAATTGAGAAGAGACTAGCAATTAAAATATAAAATACCCTTAAGTTACATGATATGGTAGAAGTTGATACGTGTTCTAGTGGGGGAAGGTAGAACAGGGTAATGGAGATCAGGAACCTAAGGGTGGGCTGCGAGAGGCGGTATGCAGTATTGTCAGAGTTGGCCTCGCTGAAAAGCTGACATCTAAGCAAAAACGTGAAGGAGGTGACAAAGTTAGCCAGCGTTTGGAAGGGAATCCCACCATGCTGAGGGAATGGCTACAGCAGGGTCATGCCTGGCATGCACTAGAGCGGTGGAGACCAGTGGCTGAAACAGGAGAGGGAGGACTTGGTGAGGGAAGCCAGAGGTCCTGGGGCTGGATCAGTAGAGTGCTGGGAGCCCCTGGAGGGACCTTGACTTTTACTTTGAGATGGGATCCACTGGAAGGTATTGAGCAGAGGAAGGGCATGATCTGACTTACATTTTAAATGGTGGCTTGGACTAGGGGTAGCAGTGGAAGTAGGGAGAATGGTGAAATTCTGATTTTATCTTGACAGCAGAGCCAAGAAGATTTCCTGAACGAATGATTGCGGAATGTGAATGAAAGAAAAATCAAGTGACCGAAGTCTTGTCCTCCACAACTGGAAGGATGGAAGGCTGTAGGTGGAGTAGGTGCAACAGATCTGGGGAAGTGAAGATCAGGAACTGTTTTGCTCATACTGAGTTTGAGATGGTCTATGCAGATACCCAGGTGGAGATATCAGGTAGGCACATGTGAATTCTGCAGTTTAGGAGAGCAGTCTCACCTGGAGGTAGGCATTTATGAATTGTCTGCATATAGAATTTAAAGTCTTATGGGGAGTGAGTGTAGACAGAGAAGACAGCCAGGGTAAGGAGGAGCCAGGAAGAGAGTGAAAACCCATCAGGGAAATAGGAAAAAACTCAAGGAAGTGGGATGTCATGAAAGCTAAGTGAACAAAGTCCATCAAGGATGAGACCACCCGTGTCAAATGCTGCTGCAAGACTGGGATAGAGGAGGTCTGAAAACTGACCACTAACTGAGTAACAAGGCGGTCACTCGGTGACTTACAAGAACATTCTCTCATTATGCTAATTTATCAAATAATCACTATTTTACCAATTCCTGCCCAATTTGTCAAATCCTTTTATTAAATGCCCATAGAAGAATGAATTGTATTATTTTGTCCTACGAATTTTCATTAGGAATATTCAAAACTTCCAAACTCATTTTCCATTTGTTGGGTGTAAGTCTGGTGAATATTACTTGCACAAGCCCACTCATTTTTAATTATCATTTATGTGATATCATCCCTACTTCTTTTTAAAAGCCCTCTAGGACCCACACTTTGCTCTCCTAAAACCAACATTTGACAGAACCTATTTCTTTCCCCCTTATTCATACCATGGCTGCCTGTGAAAGAGCCTTTTCTTCAGTTCCACATTGTATTTATTAAATTGATACCTTCAGTTTCTGGCTGGGACACATATGTTCAATAATGTGCTTGATGAATGGACAGAAGGAAGGGAGGGGGAAAGTAAATGGAGAGAGGGAGAAAGGGAAGATAAGAAAAGAGAAAATATGGAAGGCGCCTGGGTGCCTCAGTTGGTTGGGCGACTGCCTTCGGCTCAGGTCATGATCCTGGAATCCGGGGATCGAGTCCCACATCCGGCTCCCCACTCAGCGGGGAGTCTGCTTCTCCCTCTGACCCAACCCCCTCTCATGTGCTCTCTCTCAAATAAATAAATAAATAAAATCTTAAAAGAGAAAGTATGGAGACTGTCAGCTCCAACTGGAAAATACATGAGGCTCTCAGAAAGCAGGGCACTGTCTTTATTCATACTATTTTTGATGCAAGTTCTAGCGATCCTTGGAAATTAAGATACATGCCTAGGTAAACTCAGTAAAAACAATTCAAAAGGAGAATAATAAACATACATCAAAATATGTTCAGAGGTGGAAACTGATCAGCAAAGTACTGAATGGTCCTCTCTTAACTAGTGCTAAAACTAGTACTTTTTGCAGAGTTCAATGACCATTAAAAATGAAACCACTTGAATATTGTGTGAAACAGGTCTTCCAACCTAGGGAATAAAATCTCATCTACTGCATTAATATACATTAACACCTGTGATCATAGTGTTAAGTGTTAGCTTACGGTAGATTCTCCTGGCCCCAGTAAATTAACTCTCCAGTAACGCACACGATAAAGAATGCTGTGGAAGTCATTGGCCCGAGCTCCAGCTCTGAAAGTCATTAACTTCTGTGAGCTTGCTGCTGCCTGTTAAGAAGAGGACAGTGATATCTATACTGCTGACCTCAGGGTTGTGAGAATCACATGAGGACATGTGAAAACACCTGGGAAATGTGAAAGTAAGCAGTGTGACATGTGGCCAGATCACCGCCCAGGTTTTCTGAACCTGATCGTAAGGATCCTGAGGGTCACAGAGGCCAAAGCCATTATGTTGGTGCCCACATTTACTGAGGCCGACCACTTGAATCTCTGGAATCCTCTAGAATCCTCCAAGGCTCCTGCCCCAGGTCTGGGATGCTCTGCCCAGCTCTTGGGAGTGACAGCCCAGGGGTCCGCCCTAGGAGTCATGGCGAAACACTTGTCTCCAGGAGAAGAGAGAGAAGAATCGTAACAGCAAACCAGAGAAGGGGGCTGGCGTAGGAGATAAATGCCATGGGGTTCTCTCTTTTTTAAGCAGATAAAAGCTTTGAGGGACTTGTACCGTCTCAACTTAATACCACGAAAAACTTCAGTTCTTAACTTTACGACCCCAAGTCTTACCTTTCTCTGTTTACATAAGCAGGGTGCGTCATCAGAATGAAAAATGACGTCACAAGGACAGGAAGCCGCATCACACTGCCGACACTTTCTGCCTCCTGTCCTATTACCATCACGTCCGGCACTCTCGGGAGGGCCGTTCCGTGGCTGTTTGCTGTGAGCGCAGAATTCGAAAAGCGTGGAAGACGCTCGCGCAGTGCTGGCGTCCTTCCAGACTCACGCCAACACGACAGAGGGGCGGCTGTGCGCGCTGCTCGCCGTGGCCAAGAGCGCTTGTGTAACCGGCTGAAGAGGTTCCACGTGGGCACGCGGTCTCCCGGCCGATCGGACGCCTCCGAGCCAAATCCAGTACGCACCGCCTGTCCGGGCCGCTGAGCTGGGGAAGGCCGGCCTCGGAAGCATTAGGGGCCAAAGGCTCCTGGGTCCTCCGCCCACCGCCCGCGGCTCCCGCTCCCGCTCCCGCGCTGGGTCCCTGGGGGACGGCAGTGCGCAGCCCTCCGCAGAGGCGGCCCGCGCGGGCCCGCCCGGAGCTCGGCTCGGCTCCAAGGGCCCAAGCCCCGGAACGGCGTGCGGGCGAGCTGCCGGCAAGCATCCTCACCGCCTCGTCGGGTGGGGTCTCGTTTAAACGTTGCCACACCTGTCACGGCTCTCCGCCCGCAACTCGGATTTGGAAGGAACTCTGATTCATCTGATTTGGTTATTTGGCTACATAATTACCTGATTATTTGACCAAATTTGATTATTTGGTTGAATTATAAGTTTTTCAAGTAATTTCCTGTATTAAACCCTTCCGGCCTTTTCTGCCAAATTGTCGACTGCATGCCTCTCCCTAGACCTGTGCTTTATCCTCCCCCATTTTTCTGCCAGGGAGGGTATATAACCGCATACTTTCGAAGCATGTTCTGAAATTTCTCTTTCTTGGCACTGCACAAAATAAACACAAACCTGGCTTTCAGGTCTTTCCAAGTCCTCTGTTAAGAAAGAATGGTTCATATAGGCTCTTAGGAGGTATTTCTTAATACATTTAAGGCGAAACTCATTTGGGATGAGTAAAATGTGTTTTTAGTTCTTTTACTTCATGTGATTATCAAATGCCCATTTTTTTTTTTTTTAAGATTTTATTTGACAGAGAGAGAGACAGCGAGAGAGGGAACACAAGCAGGGGGAGTGGGAGAGGGAGAAGCAGGCTTCCTGCAGAGCAGGGAGCCCGATGCGGGGCTGGAGCCCGATGCGGGGCTCGATCCCAGGACCCTGGGACCATGACCTGAGCCGAGGGCAGACGCTTAACGACTGCCCATTCTTTAAGGTCACTACTTTTGTTTAAGGCTCCATTTTTTTAAAGCCTTTGTAACAGTGCCAATATGACAAATTCCAAGAGCTAAGAAAGCATCTCCAGCCCTCTGGCCCAGTGTGAGGGTTGGTGGGGGCTGCGCGGTGACCAGCAGGATGCCCTGTGAGCAGGGTGGGGTCTCCAACTCCTTGGTTCCTGGCCTGGAGGTTGTTTCTACTCAAACACTGAAAGTGCTTGAAATACTTGATATTGAAATCACGATAGGCAGAAAGTGACAAGGCACCAATCTGTACTGATATATGGATGAACTTTTATTTACCTACCAAAGGGAAAACCAACATTCACTTAATGCTGCCTAACCCATATCTCCAATAGGGAAGGTGTTTCATTTACTATCCACCTTTAAAAGGTTTCAAATAAAATATCGCTAGGAAAATACATAAAGAACTCAGATTATAAAACTCTCCAGGTAATTAATGGCCATATTAATGCTGGGACTGCAGTTAAAAAAGAGCAATTTTCCATAGTTTACTTGGAAGTACAGATAATCAGTACCAAATCTATACATTAAGTTGTAATAGGCAATTGTAAGCAAACGGTATCAAACTGTGTAACTTTAAAAAATTAACCTGAAGTTGTTATGAACCGTATAAAAATTGATATTATTCTTCCAGTTCTCCCAAAAGCTCTACAAAATCAGTGATGTACCATTCTGCATTGTCTTTTACTTGTTGTCTGATCACATTTCCTCCAAATCCAATGAAAACATCCTAAGAGGGAAAAAAAAAAAGGAGTTAAAAAAAAAAAGATACAGCAGCACCTGGGGCAGTAAGTGTTATTTGAAAGAATAAACTGTGCAAAGAGAGGTAAAGCCGAGCCTCGAGGGGGTGCCCCCCCAGCTCCCTGGGAGCCTCCTTGCCTCCCCTGTCCCAAGAATGAATGAGTCAGTGCACCACGCTGCAAATCCATTCAGGCTGGGGACATTGCAGGCTTCCAGGAGAAATCAAGCCCCTTTAAAACCAATAAAATTGCTTACAAAGATAAAATCCCATCAGGTGGTAAATGTCTTTAGTTCTCAACTGGATGCAGGCCCAGCCAGGCAATCTCAAAGAGGGAAGATGAAAGAGAAGCCTGGGGTGCAGCTGAAGTCCCACTGCGCCTAGAACCAGGACCAGAGCAGGCATCTCCTGACAGGTGCCCTGTGTGAATCTGACGGACCTCCCTGCCAGGGAGGGTGTTGTTCTGGGCCGAAGGAGATGACAGCCCCACCATCTGCCAGCAGCACTCCAGCTTTCCACCATTAAAATTATTTAATGTTACGTCTACATTGTTTCCTGAATTTCTACCAAGTGATACCTTCTTTTAAATGGTATTTTCTCTTTTTGATCTTTTAAATGGTATTCTCTCTTTTTCTGCCAGGATATAGGCACATTATACCTAATATGGACATTCAAAATCCTTTTACTTGCCTTTTCTCTTCATTTTTGTTTTCAGACCACACTAGGGGGCAAAAATAACAAGATTCTGACCTTCCAGTTAAATTTAGCCTCCTAACTGAGCTTCCTGCCTCTGTGGCAGCCCTTTCTGCATGCACCATCAACTCAGCTGTCCCAACACACTGATGCATTCCTTCTCTGTCCAGAAGCCTTCCAGGGCTCCCCACGACCTAACGGGAACACCCAAGTGCCTGATACGTAAAGTCTTCAGCAGTCGCTGAAGAGAAAGCCCATTCCTGCCGGGTCTTGCCCCCTGACCGGCCCAGGTCCGTGCCTAGTACATCCCCACTCTGCTCTGCTGCCCCCCTCCCTCGGTCCTGCCAGGCCCCCCTCCCTCGGTCCTGCCAGGCCTTCACGCGGTGGCTGCTGACCTTCCTCCAGATCACTCATTCCTCTGCCCACTTCTGAGGGCTACACACCTGCATGCACACCCTCGCGCTTGGTTCAGTCAGGCCATGTCATCTTCTGATGACTGCTAGGGTCCTCTGGAATTTATAGTTTTGTCATTTCTTGACATCAGGATGAGCAGCTCCCTGACAGAACTCAGCATCCTTTCCTTCCACACACTCCTCGTTAAACTAGCCCAGCTTTTGTGACTTAGTCAACCCCAATGTGGGTTGTAAATCATCTAAAGATGTCTTACCTTGAATTGACTCAAGTCAGTTAAAAGGATCCAAAGATTCTTTAACCACTCTGGGTTAATCATTTACAGAGACAACTATTTTTAGATCTCAGGAAACTAATAAAAAGTTCACCACTATATTTTTGGTTCAGTTTTTCTTTAGGATGAGATGATAAGGGCAAAGTCCTTCGTGAAAGGGGCACATCTGATATTCAGGACACTTGCTATACAGCCTGGGTTTCCTGCTAGTCTCAGAAAAGAGCATTCACTCAGAAGAACAAAATGTTTTAACACAGGCACATTATCAAACCTCATGAGCCTCAGTTCCCTAATCAGTAACAAGGAGAAGATAATGTATGAAGAAATACTTTATCAAATATAAAAAGGACAGGGGCGCCTGGGTGGCTCAGTGGGTTAAGCGTCTGCCTTCAGCTCAGGTCACGATCCCAGGGTCCTGGGATTGAGTCCCATGTCGGGCACCCTGCTCAGCGGGGAGTCTGCTTCTCCCCCTCAACCCCCCCCCGCCACGTGCTCTCTCTCTCTCACATGCACGTGCATGCTCTCTCTCTCAAATGATAAAATCTTATATATATAAAGACATTAAGATTTGGATTACAGTTATAAGAGCTGTCTTATTATTTGTGGTATTGTTTGGGGAAGTAAAGCCGAACCTGGAGCTCACACCTGGGCTGAGAGGTGGCAGGAACAGGGTCATAAAGTTCTAAGTGGTTTTCTTCCTTAGGTTTGCAAAAAGTCGGCTGACATGCTAAGATTGAAGTTGTTTTATTTGTTTTGGTTTTTTACAATGATACCTAGATGTTCTCGTTTAACGGTCACCAATCTTACGGAGTTCTAAATCAGCCGTCTAAAACAAAAACACAACCAGAAAAAACCAGCACACTCGATACATACAGCAGGAGGGCAGGCTTCCATGTCTGTGGCTCCATCTCCAATCATGACTATTTTCTTAAATTGAAATTTGTCCTTTAAAAGTTTAATCACTTTTCCTTTCCCACCAGATTCGGCGGTTGGCTGCATCTCATCAAAACCTGCATATTCACCTTAAAAGAGCAGTTAAAACAGTGTCAGTGATCCACAGAATTCTACCAGTCGGGCCAGCTTTGTGCATCGATGATACCCTCACTTAAATGTCACCGAGAGGGGCGCCTGGGTGGCTCAGTTGGTTAAGCGACTGCCTTCGGCTCAGGTCATGATCCTGGAGTCCCGGGATCGAGTCCCGCATCGGGCTCCCTGCTCAGTGAGGAGCCTGCTTCTCCCTCTGACCCTCCCCACTCTCATGTGCTCTCTCTCATTCTCGCTCTCTCAAATAAATAAATAAATCTTTAAAAAAAAAAAATGTCACCGAGAAAGCTAAAAATGGCCCTCAGTAAAGTAACACAGCCTGGATTTCCATACCTACTTCCCCGCATAAACAACCTCTGCCTTTAAATTGCAGATCCCTCTTGTTGAGGTTACTCCTTTAGGTCATAAACACCTTGGGGTCGATCGGTTTTATCCTCTAAGCTGTCAGAGTTGTAATTCTCAAACCTCGCTGAGGTGGCAGAACACCATGAAACAATAATATATTGACGTTTTTTAAAAAGTTAATATATAATTTCATCAAAGAGGAGATTCCAACTTATATTTGATGGATTTTCTTTCTTACAGTAATTACCACACTCCCTGTCTACATTTTTTTTTTTTTTT
>NC_138373.1:14308841-14329382 GCF_054177405.1 Leptonychotes weddellii | reverse complement strand
TTTTTTAAAGATTTTATTTATTTATTTGAGACAGAGAGAATGAGAGAGACAGAGAGCACGTGAGAGGGGGGAGGGTCAGAGGGAGAAGCAGGCTCCCTGCCGAGCAGGGAGCCTGATGCGGGACTCGATCCTGGGACTCCAGGATCATGACCTGAGCCGAAGGCAGTCGCTTAACCAACTGAGCCACCCAGGCGCCCGGGCTCATTGGTTTTTTAACACAAAGTAAGCACCTTCTAAATGTCCGGCTCTGGGGATACACAGATGTACAGGACCAAACTCTCCTCTACTGAAGGTACCAACTTATAAATATATTTGATGTTCAACCAATATTCGGCTATTTTTGACCCGACAATTATTGCAATAAGGCAAGTTCTGAAGTGAAAATATGCATAAGATAGTAAAGATATTATGGGTACACAGAGAAAAATGCTTAACCTTGCCTATGAGACAGGGCTTCCAGGGGCATACAAATTCGAACCGAATCTTGAGTGGGTTGTTAAAGGACAGGGTATCAGTTTGGTGGGTGCTGGGAGTAGGGGGCAGGGAGATGGAGGAAAGAAGAGAGGGTAATGATGGCAGAGAGAAGAGCAGGGGCAAAGGCAAGGAGCAAGAATGATGGACGACATGCTGGAAGCTGCCCAGTGGAGTCCGACTGCCAGGCGGTGCACCAGCGGGGCCCTGGGCCAGGCTGGTGAGTTTGGATTTTAACATCTAGGTAATGGAAAACCTTGAAACTTTTGCCACAGAAGAGAGGGGAGAGCTGAACTGCACATCTGTTAGTCACCAGTACAGAGGCGGTAAGTGAGGGCATGGCCTGATGAAAGTCACCAGAGAATGGAGAGAGAAGGGAAAGAAGAGGGCTGAGAACAGAGCCCGCAGGAACAGAAAGGATCAGATCAGGAGCCTGGGAAGAAAAGGAAAAGGAGGTCAAGATGCACAGGAAGAGACTGAGAGACCACAGTGCTGCAGAAACTATGGAGGACAGAGTTTCAAAAGGAATCCTGTGGGGTTTTTTATTTTTTAAGAAAATCGCTGGACTAGAATCTTAGGGGTAAATGGGATCCTAGAAGTTGCCTAGACCCATCTCTCATCAAATATGTCATGTACGAGGCCACACAGATGATGCAAATAACCTATATTTAGAATAGACACTGGCTAAAAACAGACTCAAAGGGGCTGGCCAACACACTTCACAACTGATTTCTAACCAGACATTTTACGCCAGCGGCTGGCAAACTATAGCCAGTAGGCCAAATCAGCCTGTTTTTGTATAGCCTGTGAAGTAAGACTAATTTTTACATTTTTAAAAAATTTTTTGTCAAATAGGATCCACCCAGCATGGAGCCCAACCCAGGGTTTGAACTCACAACCCTGAGATCAAGACCTGAGCTGAGATTAAGAGTTGGACACTTAATCAACTGAGCCACCCAGGCACCTCTATATTTTAAATAATTGAAAAAAGAAATCAATAGAATAAAACTTTGTGACACACGGAAACCGCATGAACTTCAAAATTCAGTGTCCATAACTAAAGTTTCAGTAGAATACAGCCACGTTCACTTGCTTATGTGTCCACGTCTGCTTTCGTACAACAGAGGAGGATCAGTAGCTGCAAGAGGTTGAAAGGCCTGCAAAGCCTAAAATATTTACTACCTGGCCTTTGACAGAAAAATTGCTGACCCCTGTGAGGAACCCTTACAAAAGAGTGCTCTTCATGGGAAACAGGAGTTTCACAGGAGACCCACTAAAATGGGGGAAAGAGGAGGCAATTCATGAATCCAATGATAATAGAATATTAAATAGAATATTAAACTAATATCAGCCTCAATGTAAATGAAGTTTCCATTAAACAGAGACTCAGCTCCTTTGCTCGTTGCTCCTCTTGCAGTCTCTTAATGTTGCAATGACCACCTCTGGTCTTCTCTAACCATACTCACTCCCTCGATGAATTCATCCGGGCCCGTGGCTTGAAATGTCACCTCTAGGACAGGAACTCCCAAATCTGTACCTGGAGCCCAGTCCTCTCTCCCAAACTCTCAACTCAAACCACCTACCTGACCTCCACTAAGGTGCTGGGAAACACCCCAAACTTCGCATGCCTAAAACTGAACTCCTGATCTTCTTGTCCCGCCAAAACTGCCATTCTTGCACCTTCCTTCTCTCCCTTGATGGCCCATATCCAATCATTCAGGAAACTATGTTGGTTCTACCAACCAAAATCTGACCACTTCTTACCCTATCCACTGCTATCGCTCTAGCCTGAGCTACCAGTGTTTCTTGCCAAGACGGTACCAAGAGCCTCCCAAAAGGTCTCCCACCCATTTTTGTTCTCAACATAACAGCCAAAGTAATCACTGTAAGCTAAAGCCAAATCATGTCACACTTCTAGCTCAAAATCCTTCAATGGCTTCTCATTTTATTAAGAGTAAAAGCCAAAGTTCTTGCAATTACCTGTAAGGTCTGCCCCCTACCCTCATACCACCTCCACACCCTCCCCATTACACCTCTGACCTCATTTCCTACTCATCTCCCCCTTGCTACTCTGCTCCAACCACACTGGTCCTCCTGCTGTCCTGGAAATGCACGGACCAGGCTTCCCGCTCAGGGCCTTTAGTCCAGCTGTGCCCCTGGTGGGAATGCTCTTCACTTGGATACCCACTTGGCCAATCCCTTATCAACAGTTTGCCCAAACAACATTGTGTGTCAACTATACTTCAGTTAAAAAAAAAAAATGAAATTTTAAAAAACGAGTTTGCCCAAGTATCACCTTTTTCCATGAGCCAACCCTAACCACCCTATTTATGACTGCAACCTCTCCCTCCTTATCCTTAACCCAACTTTACTAATATCCCTCACTATGCCTTACTTTTTCTTTTTTCCATAACATCTATCATCTTCTAACATATGATAAGATATACTTATTATGTTTATTATGTACTATCTATCTGTCCTAATTAGGATGTAAATTTCACAAGCGTAGGAGCTTTATCACCTTTGTTCACAGCTGGATCTTTAGGACTGAGAACAGTACCTAGCATATAGTAGGGCTTAATAATATTTGTTGAATTAAGTGAATGAATAAAGCTCACATGCCGTCTTCACTATAAAGTCTCCCCTGATTCCCTGGGGCTGGAAAAAATTTCTCCCCAGAACTTCCACAGTACTTTATGTAGACCTGTTTTCAATATATGAAATCCATAATATTCCTACTTATCTTAAACTTATTTATGTGCATGTCACCTCCACTCCTGGATCGCAAGCTTTTTATACTAAGATCCAAAATTTTCCAAAATACTTATTCTGAGCCTCTTTTGAGTAGATGATCAATTAATTTCTGAAGGTTGAATGAATAAATGAAATGATATAACCGTGAATTACATACCCACAACTGTTTTTTTAACTTTTTATTGTAGAGAATTTCAAATACATACAAAAACAGAAATAATGAATACATGAATTCCATATATGCATCATCCTCCTTCAACAATCATAGCAAATCATGCTTCATCAACAACCCCAGTAAAAAGGGTTCTGTACCCCAATTCCAACATGGAGCGATTCCTATATATCTGAGCAATTCTTAGACACCAGCATAGTGTCCCCTATAAGTCAATTCAATTCTGACACTATCTACCCAGATCGCACCAGATTCCACAGGTTAAGGGTTCAGTTCCACAAAACTGGACCCCCCACACCACACACACAAACACACATACACAACTTATGCTCAAGGTATACAGAGGATGTCTTGTTCCTTAAATATGTCATGGTTTTTGAAACCTCTATGCCTTTGCAAATGCTGTTCCCTCTGCCTGAAATCACCTAATCCCTCATACCCAGTGGGCAAATTCCTATTTATTCCTCAAGATGAAGATTAAATAACCTTCCCTATACTACATTATCTCCTTCCTACTCCTTCAGAGAATTAATTAATCACTCCCATTCCTCTCCTTGATTGAAATATCTTTCATCTCGGTTTCCAGGACCCAGCAGGTGTAAAGTAAATGTTTCATAAATTAAATAGAGTTGAATCTAAGAAGTTATTGAGAACTCAGCAAGAATTGAGATTATTGTTCTCAATAAAACTATTCCAACTTAGAGTGCTATTAGCCTAAAATTAAAATCCTTAACCACAATGACGACTATCGCCAATGAAACAGAACTGACATCATAAATTCTGAAGTTGGAAGAAACCTCAAAGCCATCACCTGGGTCTGGCCCCATGTCCTTCTGCAGGAACGATATTAATGTGTCCATTTCACAGATTAACGACTAGAGGCATAAGGAAGTTAAATGATCCAAGGTCTCACAGCTCCTAAGCACTGGCTAAAGAACTAAAACTTGGATCTCAAATACACAGACACAACATAAAAGGTGGTGGATAAATTAAGAGGCGGATAAATTGAGAGGTAGATAAATTAAGCAGAACTAAATAAGGTTAAACATTTGATAATAAACTATGTGGACTCAGGAAATGTCAAAGATTTTCATGAACAATTCAGACGAGGGCACCTAGGTGGCTCAGTCAGTTAAGCATCTGCCTTTGGCTCAGGTCATGATCCCAGGGTCCTGGGACTGAGCAGGGAGCCTGCTCTCCCTCTCTCTCTCTGTCCCTCTCTCTGCTCATTCTCTCTCTCTCTCATAAATAAAATCTTAAAGAAAAAAAAAAAGAATTCAGATCAAAGTTCTGCTAGCTGGGCAACACAATGGGTGATGATTCATTAACAGTGAAAGAAGAAAGTCTGCACATTCTTTGGGAGACCAGCAGATAGAAACAGGTTTCATAAATCGTCGAATTTCCACCAAGCCGGGGAACACCAAGGAGCTTCACATCCCACTCTCTCTGTGGCTCAGTAACCACCCATATGGCTCTGGTCCAGAGGGAATCGACACAGTTCATACCACACGGCTAGGCAGGCTCGCTAACCCAGCCTAGAAGACAGCAGTCTGTTCGCGGAAAAGCAGTGCTTAGTGCAATGCAACCCCACTGAGCATAGAGAATGAGTCACATGTAGTGGAGGGAAAGCCAGGAACAGACAAATAACATAAGAAGAGCTCAAATGAGGGGCGCCTGGGTGGCTCAGTTGGTTAAGCAACTGCCTTCGGCTCAGGTCATGATCCCAGGGTCCTGGGATCGAGTCCCACATCGGGCTCCCGGCTCAGCGGGAAGCCTGCTTCTCCCTCTCCCACTCCCCCTGCTTGTGTTCCTGCTCTCGCTGTCTCTGTCTCTGTCAAATAAATAAATAAAGTCTTTAAAAAAAAAAAAAAAAAAAAGAAGAGCTCAAATGAGATCAATGGGACAGGCTAAAGACTGTGCATGAGGCAATACAATGTACCTAAGAATGGGCAATACTCCTGAGAAGGACTGACAGACTTCTGAAGCCTTAAAATTCCTAACAGCAAAGCCAGTCCACACTGGCCCCCGTGCCTCGCCGAAGACCTGGGAAGTACAGAACGGGCACCATCTCCAAGAGGCCATCAGGCTCCCTGAGATGACCAGACAAATCATTACTGTTCATGTCTGAAAAGCCAGTGGCTTAAGCCTCTCCCCAACCACTGACAATAGAAATAGCTTCAACCAGACCATCAGCCTCAAATATGAAAGGAAAGACACACCTCCTCAAATAAAGTGAGGACTGATTTCCAGATCCCCAGATGAACACGAGTCCTGACTTAGGACTCCGAAATGCTGATCCCTGCCTCCTGGGGTGCATGGTGGCACCAAAGGCAGAGAAAAGAGGACGTTTGAGACAAAAGTTGCACTGAATTTACTTGGAAGGCTGATTCTGTCTCCACTCCCTCCCTAGGAGACAGAGCTGGATTATATAACCTTAAGTTTGCCCACAAAATGCTCACGGCAGGGGATATGGCCTCCACCACTGGGTTTACACAGGTTTCAGCTCCCTGCTCAGACTTCAGACGGCCTCAGCCTCCTTCAGCCTTTCCCAGCCCGCACTGTAAAATGCCCTGCCTCCTGGTTCACTTTGGTTGCCTCTTTTTTCAGGTCTCAACTGGGAGCCACTCATAATTCATAGTAAAAATTCTCACGGCTACCGGGGTGCGGGGGTGGGGGAGGCGGAAATCTGCTAAGTTCAGGTGCTTCAAAGTAAATTGTGTACATTAGAATTTCACACACACAAAAATCATTGCTAGAGAATGGACTCTGGATCCCTTACATGTGGCCCTGGGAGGGGGATAGGACTGGGGGTGGAAAAAGTTCTGGTGGAAGGGCATGTGCTTTGCCATGGCAGCTCCCAGGCCCAGTCCTGACCACTGAGCCACTGCCCTTCTGTGGGTCAGAACAGGTCTCCCACCCGCCCGGCGCCCAGCTGGTCCATCTGGGGGAAAGAGGGCCTCTTCTAAATGTTAAAGAAGTCTCTGCTGACGACTCCTTCTCACCCCCAGCTCCAAAAGTACAAAAGCAAGTGGTCCTTCAGAGCCAGCTTTAGGAGGTCCAATTTTAGATAAGAAAAACCTCTTCACCCAAACTCTCTTTGAACTTCTTCATCTATGTATTTCATGAAAGACATCCAGAATTGCCTTCACCAACTTACTCTTTTATTAGGACTGACCTCTTACCTTCACTTGTGTAAGAACAAATGCAAGCTGGTACAGAGGTTGTGGAGATTGTGGAGATCAAGCACACCCAAGAGAACAAAACTTCCTAGGCTTAGATGGATGTCACCTTGGGTAGGAGGGCTGAGTCTGTTTCAGGTCCTCTGGGCACTGCAACAATGCACAAATGCAGCCTGAGAAGCTTCTGGATCAAAGGAGAGTCAAAGAGCCTCTGGTAACTAGGCCTAGGGTGCCTGGTCAATGCATTTATAGTACATTTTATGATTAAAAAAGAACAGCTGTTCTGGGGAACCTGAGATTTTATGGATCCCACATACATTATAGCACACAATTTTATTCAGGTGAAGAGGATACTGGTAACTGATAAATAACAACAACAAAAGACAAATCGGACTCACGTTTCTCCAGTGCTGGATTCCTAGGAAATGACACTCTTCTCTTCCTGCTTCTTTCCTGAATAAAAATGCAGCATAAAGTTCTGACTACAAATTTCTTTACAAGAGACCTTGTGAGTTCTGCAAGAGGAAGAGCCTAGAAGGAGAGGAGGAAATGAACATCAAGGTCCAGACACAAGAGAAGAAAGAGAAACGGTCGAGCTTCCCTCTCTCCCTGGTAGACTGGTATGAAGAAGGGTCAGATGCCAAGTGCCCTAAGGCTGCTTCCCTTGCGAAATGCTTGACTTCTGCCTCCTTTCAGCACTGCAGAGGGGTAAACACATTATTTTCTGTGGCTTCGATTCTGTAAAAGCGTCAGGTCTGACAGGAAATCACCCACACCTGATTAGCAGAACGCCAAGGAGAGGGAAGGGAGAGGACCTACTGAGAGAACAACATGCAGACACAGAGGAGCTGACTCAGGTATATCACAGACTCTGCAAAACAGATCCTGCTATCTTCAAAATGAGTATACAAAGTCGCCAACATGCCAAGAACAGTCACAGAAGAGTCCCGTTGCCCAATATCAAGGGAACACAGCCAACGATTTTGAATTAATATCCTCATAATTAAAACTGTAAATAGTAGGTAAAAGTGCCAAAACTCAGAAGAAAAAAAGATAAAAGAAATAATTAAGAAGATGAGGCAAGAAAAAGCAAAGAGATTGGAAAGGAGGGGAACCATAATGGGAATAAATAATTCAGAGGGTTCAAAATCCAGTCTGTGCATAACCTTTCTCTCATCCGATTTCTGAGTTAATCTCAAAAGCAAAAAAAGGAATGTGGCTTCCATCTTGGCCCAGCTTCCCTCCCTGCTCTAAGGAAAGGCAGTTCCCATGTTGGCAGCTGCCCTATGGTGAGGCCCACGTGGCAGAACTGGAAGGGACCCCCAGGAAACAGCCAGAAAGGAAATGAGGCCCTCCGTCCAACAACCCTCAAGGAACTGAATCCTACCAAGGAGCTAGGCAACAGATCTTCTCCAATAAAGCATTCAGGTAATGACCTCTTAAAAGACCCTTAACCAAAACCACCCAACTAAGCTGCTCCCAGATTTTTAACTCAAAGTAACTGTGAAAAAAATAAATGTTTGTTGTTTTAAGCTGCTAAGTTTGGGGGTAATTTGTCATACAGCAATAGACAGCTAGAAAAACAGCTTTGAGGTAGGCAAAACTTTCTTAAATAAAACCCCAAAAGCATGAACAATAAAAGGAAAACATGATAGAATGGACTTCATCAAGAGTAAAAACTTCTGCTCTTCAAAAGATACCATGATGGGGCACATGGGAGGCGCAGTGAGTTAAGCATCTGACTCTTGATTTCAGCTCAGAATCACGACTCAGGGTGGTGAGATGGCGGCCCACATTGGGCCCCACGCTGGGCATACTGCCTACTTAAGATTCTCTCTCTCCCTCTGCCTCTGCCCCTCCCCACCTCTCTAAAAAACAAACAGAAACAAAACAACAAAAGATACCATTATGGAAAAAACAAAAAAAAGAAGGAAAGAAAAAGACAAGCCATAGAACAGGAGAAGATATTTACAATACACTTATTTGACAAAGAACTTGTATCCAGAATAAAGAACTCTTACAACTCAGTAGTAACACAAACAACTTATTAAAATACGAGCAAAATATTGGGATAGACATTCCAAAAAAGAAGATATGAAAATAAACTGAAAAAAAAAATGACTACAATAAAAAAAAGAGTATTGAACTCTTTGAACCCTCTGAATTATTTATTCCCATTACAAGTATTGGTGAGGACATGGAACAGCTGGAGCTGCCGGGATAGAAAATGGTACGACCATTTTGGAAAACATTTTAGCAGTTTCTTATAAACATATATGGTAGGGTAGCAATCTCACCCTGGAGGTTTATCCAAGAGAAATCCAAGAGCGCTTTATTTGTGACAGCCCCAAACTAGAATGTCCATCAACAGATAAATGGATGAACAAATGGCGGTATATCCCTACAATGGAATACTACTCAGCAATAAAAAGGAAGGAATTAGTACTACATGCCAAAACAGGGATAAATACAAAAAACGTTATACTGAAAGAAGCCAGACACAAAAGAGTACATACAACATGCTTCCATTTATATGAAACATTAGAAAACACAAACAAACGCTATAATGACAAAAATCAGGCCATTGGGGCTAGGGGTGGGGCGACCTGGCTGCAACAAGACTTTAGGAAATTTTCAGGGGTGATGGAAGTGTTATCTTGTGCTGGTGATTGTAAGTGTGTATGCAATTGTCAAAATTCATCCAAATATACACTTAAAATGGGTGCATATTATTGCATTAAATTATACATCAAGAAAACATCAGCTTTGGGGCACCCGGGTGGCTCAGTCGTTAGGCATCCGCCTTCGGCTTGGGGCCCCAGGGTCCTGGGATCGAGCCCCACATCAGGCTCAGTGCTTGGCGGGAAGCCTGCTTCTCCCTCTCCCACTCCCCCTGCTTGTGTTCCCTCTCTTGCTGTGTCTCTCTGTCAAATAAATAAATAAAATCTTTAAAAAAAGAAAGAAAGAAAGAAAAAATCAGCCTTAAAAAAGTTATTAGGCATGTATCAAATCATCTGAAAACTTAAAACGTCCTGACTACTTTATTTCACCAACATATAAGTGACAGCACTATTATTATACTGAAAACCTACCAGGTAGTTGTAATAAAATTTAGAAATCCTGGATTTTATCATTTTCTTCCCTGATCCTCATTCCAATGCCAGCCATTCAAATATTTAAAGAGTAACTACAATGTGCAAGTTGCTTAAAAAAAATATATAGTAAATAACTTTTATGAATGAAAGAATATTTAATTCCCACCTTGAAGTTGTCGCTTTACAACAATATATCTGGTAAGTGCTTATTTAAAATTCTAATTCGGATGGGAAAGAAGATGACAAAGTCAGACAGACACAGCCACTCTAAATTCCCGAGATTTTCCCAATCTGTACTGATGACTCCCCTATGCAGGATTGCATCATTCATTCATGCTGTTTGGTAACAGGCACCAGTGGGATAAAACAAGGGAAAACTACTCAAAAGTAAATTGATGAAAAGAAAGCCTTGAAATCCCATGAAATTTTTAAAAACCCGATTAAGAAAAATGCACGTAGATTCAGAGCCCTGGATGCGGAAAAGGCAGACTGGTAAATCAGAAAGCTGGGCACCCGGAGAGATAAACACATGCCCAGACTCACCCGGGTGCTGCTGTTCCTTCCTGGGCCGCCGCCACCGCCTCCCGGGCTCCCGCGACTCTAACCTTCCGACTGCGGGGGGGGCCGAGGGCTGGCTCCGACCTTCAGTCGCGGAGATCCGAGGAGGTGACCTGTGCAGACCCGCAGAGCGTTTACCAAGCAGTCATATGAGATCTGCCGATGGTGGGGTGGTTTCTGGTAGGTTTCGCATGTGCTTTTCTAAACTGCGGACTGCACATTCACACTCCACAGAGCCGAGGGGGGGCACAAGCGCCGGGCCCCGCCCCTGGGTGGGGCTCCCTGAGCCCGCCCCTCCGCCCCGCGGGGCTCCGGGCGGCCGCCCGAGACTAGCGCTCCGCCGGGGAGCCGGGAGCCTCACCGCCTCCACTTTGCGGAGGAGGGGCCGAAGCGCTCCCCGCCCGCACCACTAGAGATGAGGGTAAGAGAGAGAAGCCAGGGACCTCTGTGCTGATTTTGCAATTAACGAAGGCTTCTTAGGGACCTTTTCTGAATCCGCGTTTGCCCTGTTCTTCTAAGAATGTAGGTCTCCAAGAGAATTTCAGCAACTACTTATATTCATATTATATGCCAACTATACTTCAGTTTAAAAATATATATTATCAAAAGCAAAACTACTTATATTCGCAACTAAAATGCAGAAATCCATGAGTGACAAAATGAGTCTGCAGCCTTTTTCTTTTCTTTTTTCTTGTCATCTTATTTTCTTCTAGGTGTCATTTGCCTAGCTACTTTTAAGTTGACTATAATAAATGGGGTGAGCACCTCCAAACATTTACCTTTGGCTCAGCTGGCTGGAGCTGGGCACTGAGGTCCCGCCCTAAAACCCAACCTGAAACCTCAGATGCTAACAGTTCAGCTTCCCTACAAGTGGTCACTCAGGCAGAGGGGATGCAATTGCTGGAGCAGGACATGTGGTTACCGCATCCCTGCCCTTTGCTACAGAACCTCTCAAAAACACAATTCTATCCGGAACAGCAGTGCTGCTGCTCTTTAGTCAGGCGTGCCCTTGACATTCAGCAAGAAAATGGCGGCATGTTTGGGGCACACCTGGTTTAGTTTCTCCCAGATGGGTCAAAGAGGCTTCTGATCTGAAGAGTGGAGAGGAGGAATTTTGGTGTTTTGAAATACGAGCTAAAAAATGATACCACTAATGGGGGAGGGCAAAATAAGGGGATCTAAAGCAAGAATCTAGTCAAGAACCTGTTTATATTTTGTAGTAACTTAGAAATAAGCATAATAAAAGAACAAGATGTTAAACACCAAATATTTGTATATAGATGTAATATAAGTTATACAAGTATATATGTATATAAATATATTTAAGTATATAAGTATACTTGGTGTATATATATATATATAATATATATATAAGTATAAATGGTAATTGAGTATTTCTAGGGGGAAAGAAACCCAAGTACAATAATGTGAAAAAGCAGTATTAATTTCTGCTATGTTCATATTTCATATATGTTTAATAATTTCAAATAAAATATTTGTACTGAATAAAATCTGTCAGCTACTCATGGTCTCTGTATCGCACCTGTACTAACACTTGTGGTCATGAGGTGGCAGTGTTGTAGACACAAACCACATTAAAAAAAAAAAAAAAAATGTCCAGAGGAAGCTAATGGGTGGTCACAGATACATGTAAGAATCACAAAGTAATCTTGCCTGACAAGCCCTAACTATACAAGCAGATTATAATATGCTTCATTGTTGTTCTTCTGGAATAATGTTAAATAGCACATGTGAGCCAAATACAATGCAGTATAATAAAAACATTAGCAAATTATTTGCAAAGTTTTAATCATAATTGGCTAGTAAGAAGTAATACAGGTAATCCTAGTAGTGTTCCTGAAAAATTTCCTATAGATCACAGTTTTATAAGCTAATATATTGACTGATGATTAACTGTGTTAGGATCATGTACTTTTTATTTTTTTTAAAGATTTTATTTATTTATTTGAGAGAGAATGAGAGAGAGAGAGAGAGAGCACGAGAGGGGCGAGGGTCAGAGGGAGAAGCCGACTTCCCCACTGAGCAGGGAGCCTGATGCGGGACTCGATTCCGGGACTCCAGGATCATGACTCGAGCCGAAGGCAGTCACCTAACCAACTGAGCCACCCAGGCGCCCTAGAATCACGTACTTTTTAAAAATTATTCAGTGCTAGGGGCGCCTGGGTGGTTCAGATGGTTAAGCATCTGCCTTCGGCTCAGGTCGTGATCCGGGGTCCTGGGATCGAGCCCCCCACATCGGGCTCCTGACTCAGCGGGGAGCCTGCTTCTCCCTCTCCCTCTGCCTCTCTCCCTGCTCATGCTTTCTCTCTCTCTCTCTGTATCTCTCTGTCTCAAATGAATAAATAAAATATTTTTTAAAAATTTAAAAAATAAAAATTATTCAGTGCTAATAAAATAGAGTAAGTTGGAACAATCACTCCAGAAAACAATATGATATCATTTAATACCACTGAACATGCACATTTTCTATGACCCAGCAATTCCACCTCTGCAGTGCACTCAGAAGAAACTCTTGCCCATGAGTAGCAGGAGTCACATATAAGAATGTTCACAACAATACTGTATACATATAAATAGTCATTGACCAGAAACTTAAAAAAGAGAGTATCATTTAATATCATAAATGATAACTTACAACATAAAATTCAGGATGGTAGTTATCTCTGGATACAGGAAAGAAAATGAGACTGGGAAGAAATTATAGATTTCTTTAATGGCAGTGAGTATATAGATTTTTTATATCTGTGTGTATATATAAAATATTTTATGATACATGTGATATTTGTATATCAATACATTAAATACCAATACACTGAAATATCATAAATGTTTTAAAAGAATATAGTTAAAGAAAAATACAACTTAATGTAAACATTGACATTCAAAATAAGTCACACCATGGAAATATGTCTATGATGTGTCCTGTGAGTGAGGCAGACTGCAGAACAATATATATTTGTCGATTCCCATTTCTGAAAGAAGAAAACTCTGTGTATATCAATAGTAATTCTGGCAAGCAATTAATTCTGGGGAGTAAAAGGAATGAAGAATTTACCTTTCTAATTTATTTGGTTTCATATTGGTTGAGATTAGTTTAAAAACATTTTTTACTTTTGTAATGATTTGTGAATCAATTAAAACTAAATGCTTTAGGAGTAGGGGGAGGGTGAAATAGGTAAAGGTGGGCAAAAGGTACAAATTTCCAGCTATAAATAAGTAAGTTATGGGTATGTAATTAAAATGAGAAAAACTCAGTTTTTTCCTTCCCATGTAGGAAGCAAAACCCAATTCTTTCCTCCTGTGTTGTCTTTTACTACTGACACAAAACACTTTACTTCTGTGGAAGTTTTACCCCATATCAAATAATTCTCTGCAACACCAGCTGTATATCCTATTATCCTATAATTTAACTCAGTTTTTTTTAAGATTTTTATTTTATTTAAGAGAGAGAGAGAGAGTGAGAGAGAGCATGAGAGGGGAGAGGGTCAGAGGGAAAAGCAGACTCCCCGCCGAGAAGGGAGCCCGATGTGGGACTCGATCCCGGGACTCCGGGATCATGACCTGAGCCGAAGGCAGTCACTTAACCACTGAGCCACCCAAGCACCCTAATTTAACTCAGTTCTGACACTATCTTCTTAAAGCATAATATCCCACAGGTTAAGGGCTCAGTCCCACAAGACTGCCCCCCTCCACACACACACTTCAGATACCAGTTATCATCTGTGCTTCTGACCAATTGGCTATAGATCAGAGGTTCCGGTGACCCCCTCCTTAGGTTTAATTGATTTGCTAGAGTGGCTCACAGAACTCAAGAAATACTTACATTTACCAGCTTACTACAGGATACAGATGGGCAACCAAATGAAGAGATACACATAGGGTGAAGTCTGGGAGAGTCCCAAGTGCAGGAGCTTCAGTCCCCATGAAGTTGGGGTGTTTCACCCTCCCCATGTGGATGTGTTCACCAACCTGGAAGCTCTTTGAACCCCATACTTTTGGGATCTTATGGAGTGTTCATCACATAGGCATGATCGATCATTAACTCCATTTTCAGCCCATCTCTCTTCTCAAGAGAATGGGGGGCAGGGCTGAAATTTCCAAGCTTCTAATCGTGGACTGGTCTTTCTGGTGCCTAGGTTTCATCCAGAAGCCCACCCAGAGTTGCTCTATTAGAACAAAAGACACTCAGGGCACCTGGGTGGCTCAGTCAGTTGGGCATCTGCCTTCAGCTCAGGTCATGAGCCCAGGGTCCTGGGACTGAGCACCCGGAGGGCACCCTGCTCAGCAGGGAGTCTGCTTGTCCTTCTCCCTCTGCCCCCCTCCCTTGCTGCTCATGCTCTCTCTTACTCTCTCTCACACATGAATAAATTTAAAAATGTGGTTTTTTTAGATTTTATTTATTTATTTTTTGACAGAGAGAGAGACAGCGAGAGAGGGAACACAAGCAGGGGGCATGGGAAAGGGAGAAGCAGGATTCCCATGGAGCAGGGAGCCGATGCAGGGCTCAATCCCAGGATCCCGGGATCATGACCCAAGCCGAAGGCAGACACTTAACAACTGAGCCCCTAAATAAAAAATCTTAAGAAAAACAACTGAGCCCCTTGGGGCACCTAGGTGGCTCAGTCATTAAGCGTCTGCCTTCGGCTCAGGTCATGATCCCGGGGTCCTGGGATCGAGCTCCGCATCAGGCTCCCTGCTCCGCAGGAAGCCTGCTTCTCCCTCTCCCACTCCCCCTGCTTGTGTTCCTGCTCTCGCTGTCTCTCTCTCTGTCAAATAAATAAATCTTTAAAAAAAAAAAAAACAACTGAGCCCCAGGTGCCCCTAAATAAAAAATCTTAAGAAAAAAAAAGGAACAAAAGACACTCTTATTACCCAGGAAATTATAAGGGTTTTAGGAACTCTGTGTCAGAAAGAGAAGTCAAAGACCAATATTAAAACAAGAGATGCTTCCGGCATTCCTATCACTTAGGAAATAACAAGAGTTCTGAGCTCTGTGCCAGGAACCAGGGGCAAACCAATATATATTTTCTACTATTTCACTGTAACGTACAACATGGTTGCAGAGTTAATGATACTGTATTGCATATTTGACAGTTGCTAAAAGAGTAGGTCTTGGGCATCTGGATGGCTCAGTCGGTTAAGTGTATGCCTTTGGCTCAGGGCATGATCCCAGGGTCCTGGGATCGAGTCCCACATTGGGCTCCCTGCTCAACAGGGATCTGCTTCTCTCTCTACCCCTCCCCCCTGCTCATGATCTTTCTCTCTCTCACACTCTCTTTCTTTCTCAAATAAATAAAATTTTTTTAAAAGAGTAGATCTTAAAAGTTCTCATCATAAGAAAAAAATTGTAACTATGTATGGTGACGGATATTAACTAGACTTACCGTGATCATTTCACCATACATGCAAATATCAAATCATTATGTTGTACACTTGAAACTAATATAAGGTTATATGTCAACTATACCACAGTAAAAAATAAATAATAAAACAAAATCTAAAATAAACGAATGAATAAATAAATAAATGCCTCAAATTGCTAAGTCAAATGATTACGTATTCAAAAAGTTATCTAAAGTTGCTAACTGATCTCAGCCAATTGTGAATTCCTGTTATCCACATTCCCAGCTCTCCTTCAACTTAGGGTGACCATGCATTCCTGATTTGATTAGTGAGATTCATACAGAAACATGCTGAGGAGTTTGCTGGGGAAGCTTTTGCTTTCCCAATATGAGGAGAATAACATCTCTGGCCTACTCCCTTTCTATTTCCTCCAACCTCTAATATTAATGAGATGAATGGAGGTACAGCAGTCATCTTGCAACCATGAAGAAAAACCAAAAGAATGACAGCAACCCAACTCTGAAATGATTGCACCATGGTTCCCAATACCAGCAGCCACCCATCTTTAGATTTCCTTTTTTAAAAAAATCCTATTTGTTTAAGCCAGTGAGGTGAGCCCTCTGTTATCTGTAGGTGGAAGGCTAAAGGAAGCTGAAGAGAGATTTCAGTTGCTGTCCACCACAGAGTAACAGAGTTTGTCATTTGAATCTTGTCAAAGTAGAGGGGTTTGGTACACATCTTAGGCTTTCCACTAAAACCCCAGAAGGACCACAGTTTAGGAGTAAACATTATGTCCCAGAACAAAGTATTTGCTCGAAAACTGAGACCTAAGGATGAAACTAAGGGGCCAAGTCTTCAAAGGGTTTGCTTGAGAGGTCAGGAGGGGACAGTGGGACAGACATAGGTGTTGGGCTCAGCCTAGGGAGTTTAGCCCAGAGTGGCCGAGCTTCCAGAGTGTCTCCCAGATGCTTTGTGAAGCCCTCTCAGGGCCAGCTGGTGACCTAACAAAGTAAAATATCAAGAGACCACAAGTACAAAGCAATCAACTAGTATTTTAACTTCCTGGTAGAACAAATGTACGCATTCTTTAGAAAAAGATAGTGGAAACTAAGTCCCGAAAATACTCAATCCAAAATATCCAAAATGTCCAATATCCAATCAAAAATTAAGACTTTCTAAGAAACAGGAAAATGTAACTCACAATCAAGGGGGGAAAGGCAATCAATATAATAGACCCCAGGATAACAGAGATGTTACAATTCCCATACAAGATTTTAAAGCAATGAAGCTAAAACTAAATATATTCAAAGACCTAAAGGAAAAAATTGTCACATTGATTGCCCAGATGAGAAATCTCAGGAGGAAATGGAAGCTTTTTAAATGGAAAATATAGAACTAAAAATTAAACATACCAAATAAAAATTTACTGGATTGATTTAACAGCATATAGAAGACTACAAAGGAAAAGGTCAGTCAACTTGCAGCTAGATCAATAAAGAACCAAGGCGGGGGGTGGGGGGGATGGTACAGAAAAAGAAGAGCAAAGCAAACCCAAAGCAAGCAGAGGAAAGAAATAACAGATATTAGAGCAAAAATGAATGAAATTGAAACCAAAAAATACAGAAAATCTATAAAACCAAAAGCTGGTTCTTTGAAAAGATCAATAAAATTAGCAAGCCTCTAGCAATATTGACCAAAAAAAGACACAAATTTCCAGTGTAGGAATGAAAGAGGAGATATCACTGAGGACCTTACAGATACTAAAAGGATAGTAAGGAAATACTCAGAACATATTATACACATAAATTCAACTTTGATGAAATGGACCAATTCCTTTGAAAACCACAAGCTACCAAACTCAACCAATAGGAAAAATATATAATCTGGATATTCCTATATTAATTAAAGAAATTTAATCTGCAGGGTTTTTAAAGAACCTTTTGAAAAAAATTTCCAGGCCAAGATGGTTTCACTGGAGAACTCTATCAAACATTTAAGGAAGAATTAACATCTATTTTACACACTCTCTTCTAGAAAATAAAACAGGAGGAAATACTTTCCAATTCATTTCATGAGGCCTATATTACTTGATACTAAAAGTAGACAAAGGTAGTGCCAAAAAAGGGAGAGAGTGAAGCAAGAAAAGGAAAGGGAAAAGGAAAAGAAAGAAAGAAAAGAGAAGAGAAGAAAGCCATAGATTGGTATCTCAGGAACTGAGGCACAAAAGTTCTCAAAAAAATATTAGCAAATCAAATCCAGCAATGAATAAAAAGAACTATACACCATGACCAAGTGGTATTTATCTCAAATATGCAAGACTGGTTCAACATTAGAAAATCAATCAACATAACACACTATATTAACAATATAAAAAAGAAAAAACACATCTTATTAACCAATGCAGAAAAATTATTTGACAAAATTCAACATTAATTCATGATAAAAGCTCTCAGCAAACGAGGCATAGAAGGAAACTTCCTCATTCTGATGAAAGGCATCTACATAAAACCTAGAGATATCCTCATACTTCATTAAGAAAATCTGAATGCTTTCTCCCTAAGATGGGGAATAAGGCAAGGATGTCCATTCTCACCACCATTCCTATTCAACATTATATTGCACTAGGCAGTGCAATAAGGCAAGAAAAAGAATAAAACTCTCCTTTCTTTCAGATGACATGATTATCTACATAGAAAATCCCAAGGGATTAAAAAAAAATCTACAACTAAAAAGTTTAGTAAGGTTACAGGATAATAGGATACATGGTCAACACACAAAAGTCAACATACTAGCAACGAAGAATTTGAAAAAAGAATTAAAAAACAAGACCAATTATAATAGCTTTTTAAAAAGGAACTACTGAGGTATAAATTGAATAAAGTTAATAAAACATGTCCAGAACTGTAGGCTGAAAATTTTTAAATATTGATGAAAAATTCAAAGACCTAAATAGATAGACATGCCATATTCACAAATTGGAATATTCAATACACTAAAGAAATCAACCTTCTTCAAATTGATCTATAGATTTCTTGCAATTCCAATCAAATCCCCAGCATATTCTTACAGATATAGACAAGCTGATTCTAAGTTTAAATAAATGGGGGGGGGGGGGAAAGGCTAGATTGTAACAATTTTGAAGAAAAGGGATAAATTTGAAGGAATCACAGTACCTGATTTTAAGATTTATTATAAAGCTACAGTAAGATATTAGAAAAGGATAGGCACATACATCAAGGGTGCAGAATAGAATCCAAAAACAGACTCAAACAAATATCACCAACTGATTTTTTTACAAAGGTGTTAAGGCAAGTCAGTGGAGAAAGG
The DNA here is from genome assembly GCF_054177405.1 of Leptonychotes weddellii. Lineage (NCBI taxonomy): Eukaryota > Metazoa > Chordata > Mammalia > Carnivora > Phocidae > Leptonychotes > Leptonychotes weddellii. The sequence goes on along the minus strand of NC_138373.1, from coordinate 14,310,462 downwards.
ATAGCTTTTTTAATGAATGGTATTGGAACAATCGGAATTTAATATGCTCAGGAAAAAAAAAAAAAGCAAATGAACCTCCATGATCTAAAGTTCACACTTCCTTTAAAAATTAACTCAGATGGGCACCTAGGTGGCTGAGTCATTAAGCATCTGCCTCTCTGCTCAGGTCATGATCCCAGGATCCTGGGATGGAGCCCTGCATCAGGCTCCCTGCTCGGCGGGAAGCCTGCTTCTCCCTCTCCCACTCCCCCTGCTTGTGTTCCCTCTCTTGCTGTGTCTCTCTCTGTCAAATAAATAAATTAGATCTTTTTAAAAATTTTGAAAATTTAAAAAAATTAAAAAAATAAAAATTAATTCAGAATGTATCATAAATCTAAATAAAAACACTGAACTATAAAACTTTTAGGGAAAAAAATGTAGGAGAAAATCTTATGACCTGGGGTTAGGCAAATAGTTCTTAGACAATACTAAAATCCCAATCTAGAAAAGAAGAAAAAAATTATAATAATGGACTTCATCAATATTAAAAGCTTATGCTCTGTGGTTGTTGAATGAGTAGAGAATTTCAGATGTACAAAATAAAAAATTCTATATATCTATTACCCACAACAATGTGAATATACTTAGTACTACTGAATTATATCTGAAGTTCCAAAAAGAATGATTAAATAAATCATATATTTCACAGTCAATGAAATATGGTCTCATCAATAATGCTGTGTAGGATACATGGTCACCCATACCTATGTGTATAGGATACCCCCACTGATAAAGATATTCATATTTACTAAATGAAAAAGTTAAGTTACATAAGGACATAGTTAAATTCAGTAACACCATCAATCCACTAGATATAATTGACACCTATAGACTATTTCACCCAACAACAGAACATTCTTCTTAAGTTCACATGTAAATTCACCAAGATAGACCACATTCTACACCAAAAATGTACCTTAACAAATATGAAACAATAGAAATCATACAATATCTGCTTTCAGACCACAGTGAAATTAAACTAGAAATCAATGACAGAAAGATAATTGGAATCCCCCAAAATGTGGCAATTAAACAACACTTCTAAACAACACATGGGTCAAAGAAGAACTCTCAAGAGAATTTTTAAAATATTTTTAATTAAATGCAAATGAAAACACAACTGATCAAAATATATGGGATACAGTAAAAACAGTATCTCTCATGAACACAGATGCAAAATTTCTCAACAAAATATTTCCCTCTAGGGAAATTTATAGTATTGAATGCTATATTAGAATAGAAAAATAAGATCCACCTTAAGTTTCTACCTTAAGAAGCTAGGGCAAAAAAGAGCAAATTAGATTGACAGTAAGGAGAAGAAACAAAAATTAGAGCAGAGATCAATGAAATTGAAAACAGGAAATCAATAGAGAAAAGCAACAAAATCCAAAGCTGGTTCTTTGAAAAGATCAATAAAGTTATTAAGACTCTAGTCAGGCTGGGGGCGGAGCAAGATGGCGGAGGAGTAGAAGACCTGGATTTCGTCTCCTCTCAGGAATTCAGCTGGATAGGGATCAAACCATTCTGAACACCTACAAACTCAACAGGAGATCGAAGAAAGGAATAGCAACAACTCTCTGAA